>NC_065433.1:16186699-16811699 GCF_024362695.1 Pectinophora gossypiella
GTATGCAATAGGAATTTTTTGTAATAGCAGCACTGAAGTGCAAAGAAATGGTAGGGTAGACCTCCAAAATGGCAATACTTACGAATAAATTGTGAGGTTATGTAATTGTCTACGTGACTGTATCAACAACAAATGTATGGCATAGGTTATGATGATTTTTTAACATTTCTACAAAGAGAATCGGATCAAAATTATGATGGTAGGGAGTACTATTTCATACGAGTTTATTGACATTAGTTACATACTGAAGTATGCAAGCGTTCCCCAGATAATAGGTATTTTTAAAACGTCAAGCTAGCGGGATCAAAGAACTGCCTTTATAACTTTGGAACCGTTGAAGTACTACTTTCGGTATTTTGCAGGGGGTGAGTACTATTTCGATACTATTTTTTGGCGTTTAAATCAAAGCGAAAGACCTTGTCGTTAACTCTCGCCAAATTTCGCTCACCGTCAAGCTAGCAAGTGCAATAAACCATGGCTATAAATCCAGAACCGTGATGGTACTAATTTTTTTACAACAGGTACTATTTTTTTCAATAAGAGTACTATTTTTTGGTATGGTCAAATTATTTTTTCGTGCCCATTTTTTTTTTGAGGCCGCTAGCTTGACGCACACGCCAGATTGGTAATTTTGGAAAAGTTTGGGGATAAAGTAATTTATTAAGCAAAATAACCCCCATTTTTTACCTGCCAATTCAGCTTCTGCGTCAACTATTTGATACACACTGAAATTGAATTCTTTAGCTGGGGATGTTGGTTGTGATGGGGATGTTATGATGGATGTGTGTTTACGGTAAATGTAAGGTGGTGTATGGGGGAATATTTTATCATGAGGACTTTTATATTTCATAATATTTACTTCATAAGAGTTTCCCCGAAACTTTTACTATAATATTGGCTCCGATTCCTGCAGACACCTAATTTTATTTTAAGTTATACCTGTCATTTTCTTACCCGCCGAAAAGGAAAGGGACGGATGATTGACAACTGGTAATTTCAAAGAGCGAGTGTATGAATGAATAGCCTGGGCGAATAAAATAGGTATCTCGCTGACATGCAATCCGTTTAGCCAATACAGACAGCCAGGCTCACGATCTGGAGGTCCGGGTTCGATTCCCGATGGGGACATTTGTCAAAATCACTTTGTGAGACTGTCCTTTGTTTGGTAAGGACTTTTCAGGCTTTAATCACCTGATTGCACGAAAAAGTAAAATGATTCCGTGCTTCGGAGGGCACGTTAAGCCGTTGGTCCAGGCTACTAGCCATAAAAACACCTCCACCAACCAGCATTGAGGCAGCGTGGTGGAGTATGCTCCATACCCTCTCCGGTTGATTGAGGGGAGGCCTGTGCCCAGCAGTGGGATGTATATAGGCTGTTTATGTAAGTATTAGCCAATAAATTGTGGGAGATTTTTTTAAATTGCTGCAAAAAATTGAGGTGTGTTCCATAAATTTTATGCCTGTGGATATGCGTCTCTTTCCTTTTCGGCGGATAAGAAAATGACAGGTACCTATAGCTTAAAATAAACTTATATGGTGTACTGGAATCAGCACCAGTATCGGTTTTTGGGGACTTTTTTGAGAAATGGGGGAATAGTACAATACAATACAATACAAATATACTTTATTGCACACAACATACAAAACAAGTTTTACAGACATGGACAAAACATACAATTTCTTCCAGGCAACCAGTGGCAAGAAAACATTTATCACAATTTGGTGCGGGATAGGGCAACATCAAATCAAATCAATCATGTTCGGTATGTAAGGTAATTTTCAAGGTATTTTTTTTATATTTTTAAATGAAAGAATAAGCTATTAAAACAACCAGTTTGAATAGTTTTGCTATTCATGCAGTACTTGTTTTATTCTATTTTTTTAAAAAACGTCTCCTAAAGAAGGGTGAATGACTTTTATATCTTTACCTTTGCTTAGTTTATATTATTATTTTAATATTGATGTTTTGTTAGGGTAATGTGTCCAAACTGTGGGCGGCTCCTAAGTATATTCAGGCTCAATAAGATAGATATAAATACGATTTTGTTATTTTTTCATTTCTTAAATTAAGTTTGAATAGTTTATGATTCTAATAAATATGGTGAGGGTTAGTGATGGCCATTATTATCGGAGCTATTTCAATTAAATTTGTGAACCGCACACTCTTAGTACACTTCACCCTAGTGATACAGATTAAATTAAGTAAGTTTTATTTATTATAAACGGCATTTGGCAATGACAATTTGGTTAAACAGACAGAAATATATAGGTACTTGTTTTATGGTAAACACTATCCAACTGATTTAAGAGCTAAAACTAGAGAAATACCTAAGGCTAATTAAGATGAAGTTTCGAAATAGTTTTAGAATCAGCGTAACTTATTTTTTCCTTACATACCGAATTCGAAAAATAAAATAGAAAGAAAATACCTATTATTTAATAGACACGGGACATATCGATATTTCATTATCGATATTTACTAACAGTAAACTATTCTACTACACAGCCACACTATATTATACAGGGTGTTAGTGACATCGTAACGAATACTAAGGGGGTGACTCAGACAATGATTGTGAGTTAATATCAAGTGGAATTTTCCGTCGCAAAATTCATGTTGTTTTTTTTTTTAATTTTTTTTAATACATATTTTCAATTTTATACTTTTGCGATAGAAAATTCCACTTGATATTAACTCAGAATAATGAGCTTAATCATCCCTCTCAGTATTCGTTACAATGTCAATTATACCCCATCCAAGTACATACAGGTAGCCATACAAATAGGTTTTAATGACACCGTAACGAATACTGAGGGGGATGATTCAGACCATGATTCTGAGTTGATATTAAGAGAAATTTCCTGTCGGAAAATTCATTATTTTTGTTTTTTTTTTAATTATTTTCATTTCCATTTTTTTTGCGACGGAAAATTCCACTTGATATCAACTGAGAATCACAGTCTGAATCAACCGTCGAAAGTTTTCGTTACGATGTCACTAACACCCTGTATACTATTCAAATACAAATATATCTTTATTCAGTAGGTTACACTTTGAATCGGCATTTTTTATATAACGAACGTCTTATTCACCTAAAACTCTCTAAAACTCTATATCCGGGGAAAAGAAACTGCAAGAAAAACCTCGGCACAGGGTCCTAGACGTACTTTACAAAATATTGTTATACAATTTAGTAATTTGGCTGCCTAATATCAGGTCCCAGACAGCTAAACCCATGCATTCATATTTTCTAAATAACCACTAATTATTATATAGAAGTATCTCTGACTGAAACTGCTGCAGTTTTGCGAGGATTGTGCTGAGGTGGGTTCTGGGCCACCAAACTACTACACCATAAATTACTTAGTGGTCTAACCACCATGCTGTATGGCAATAGCGTGTCTTAGGTGAGAATTCCTATGATTTCCCCATGAGCTGTTTGTATTGCCAGAGTTCTATGCATTCTCTCTCCAGTTTACTATCGAAGTGTCTAGATAATAACTTTTTGTCTGATAAAACACCTAGGCTTAGTATGAGATGAGTGCTGGTACTGTTTACCAACTTATAAGATCTATCTGGTTTACCGATAGGTTAGTTAGTGCTTTAGTCTTCGACTATCTTCAATTCTAATGTCATGAGATCCCATAGTATTTCCCATTGATGAGAAAACTCCGCGCTGCGGGTTTTTCTTTCACTACTATACCTCTAGTAGTTTTAGCATTTTGTCTATTCACCCAACCACCGTGGACACAACGCCCTGCCTTACAAGAGATCGGCTAATGCTAATAAATTGTTTTATCGAAAGCCCGTGCACTGTCGACAACTCTTTGTTGGTATGTTCATTCTCGATACGCGACACTATTTACTTCACGAAACGTAATTTAACTGAACACCCCTTTGAAAAAAACAGGAAGTCTCAAGTTCTGGACGAAAGAATGAGTCACGTTAGTCACGTTTTATCGTCACGTTGGACCCAAAGACCATTATTTGATTTCGCAAATGGAACTCTGTCGCTTTCAAATACTGTATAGTTTCGACCCACGGGTGTCCAGCTCGTGAAGATAAGTGTTTACTAAAACCGAAAATCGTACCTATTCTATTTTTAAAGGATCGTCTCATACATTGTTTATAAAACTGTCGCAAAAAATATACACTTCTCATCAAAAAAATCGAAACACCTTGCAAGTTTACGTTTTGTCAGGATTATCAGAAAAATGTGTACATTTAGGAATAAATGTTAAATGTCGTTTAATAGTGAGTAATATGCGCTTATCAAATCTTAATGTTAATGTTCTAAATTTAAATGAATTTTTCATAGGTTTCGTATTTTGTTAAATGAGTCATTTTTATTCCGTATGGAGTATAAAGGAAATGGATAAAACAACACACGTAAATGAAAAAAAAAGCTAAAAAACGTTTATTTAATAACTTGTATTCCCTCCCCGAGCTCTAATTACTGCTTCCATACGGTTCTTCATCGATCGGATGAGAGTCACGATCACATGCTGTGGTATATTGTCCCATTCCTCTTGGATTGCATCTTGCAGCTGGCTAAGTGTTTCTGGGGCAGGATCTCTTGCTCGAATTCGTCTCTTTAATTCATCCCACAGATGTTCAATGGGATTCATGTCCGGGCTTCTTGCTGGCCATTCCTTAATAGAGATATCGACTTCGTTAAGATAATCTCGTACGACGCTCGCGGTGTGAGCCCTAGCATTGTCGTGCATGAATATGAAGCCGTTTCCAATAAAATGTGCATAGGGCATCACATGAGGCTCGAGACACTCTTCGACGTACCGATGACAGTTTAGTGCAGGCAGACGTGGCCCAGACACGAAAGCAAGCTCTGTCTTACCGTCGGCGCTGATTCCTCCCCAAACCGTCCACGAACCGCCACCATAGCTGACCTTTTCTTCAATGCAGCATTGTGCATAGCGTTCTCCGTCTCTTCTGTAGACCTTGTTCCTTCCGTCGTTACCATACAGCATAATTTTACACTCATCAGAAAAGAGAACTTTGCTCCACTGTAGGTATGACCAATTTAGGTGCTCACGTGCAAAGTTAAGGCGCGCTCTTCGATGGTCTGCAGTTAATTTCGGCCCATTTGCTGGCTTATGCGGTACCAGTCCACGATCCTTCAACCTTCTTCTAATTGTAGAGTCACTTACAGCCACCCTTCGTACAACACGAAGCCGCTGCTGCAGTTGAAAAGCGTTAAGGCGTCGATTTCTTAAAGAAGTTGTTACAATAAATCGATCATCTCGCTCAGAAGTGACCCGATTCCTGCCAGATCCTGAACGGCGCGTGAACAAACCAGTCTCCCGATAATGTTTATAGACTCTATGAACAGATGACAGGCTTAGATGCAGTCTTGCAGCCACAACACGCTGACTAAGGCCAGAATCCAGCAATGCCACAACTTGGGCGGCTTCTGTGGGCGAAGTATCCATACGTTTTAGAAAAAAAACCTTTTTTCAGACGTCCCAAAGTCACAGTATTGAAATAAAAAACAAAAAGTTTAAGGATAGGCGCCAATTTTTAGTTTTTAAACGCTAAATGTACTCCAACCCTAAACACACATTTGTCTCAAAACAGTGATTCATTTCGTTTATAAGATAAACAAATGAAATTCTAATTTTGAATTTAGAATTTTCGCTTATTACTGCAATGGCCAAACTGCTAGCTATACATTTATGTATTTTTTTTCATCGTATGAATTCCTTTTTTGTGTTAAATTCGGACAGAAACAATGAAAACGGAAGTGTTTCGATTTTTTTGATGAGAAGTGTATGTATAGAATTATGTTGCTACCTATATTGCTTCTCTTAATTTTGATCAAAATAGTGATGGGTGGTAGATGTGATTGTGCCTACGTCTAATAAAATAGGTAATCATTTATACCCAAAAGCAAAGATAAAACTGACGAAATGATTCAACCAAATATAACATTATTATCTTTCTTCGAAGTGGACCTTTTGCGAATGGGACATTATGCATGTGTCTCTCTCGGATATAAACCTGAGAGCGTCACCTGATTGGTTGAAATTATATTATTACTAATGTGACGTTTCTTATATTATTCCTTTACATTGTTCTTGATAATTTGATTAAAATTAACTCGCTTGCTTCTCATTCGGGAAGCGCCGGTTCGCCACCCCGCTACCGGGTTTGCACCAATGAGTTTCAATTTATCTTAAGTGCAGTTTACTTTCACACAGTTGGCTCGAGTGTTATAGACGGCTATATATTCGGCTCACCACTTATCACGTTGGTCTAATAGAAAACTCGGTGAAGTGTGGAAACTTAGTTCATCTTGCAGTGGATGTACGACGTACATGTCACTTGGGGTATGACTTGGGGTATCACTTGGGGTATGACTATCAATTTACGTACACGTACATTGTACGTGTGCCTACCCCAATTGATAGTCATACCCCAAGTGATAGTAGATCTGCTAGATCTAATACATTTTCTAATACATTTTTGAAGACTGTTCAGGTTTTTACACAGAATCAGACACTTCATTTAGTGTGGACACGTATCTGTGACGTCTGACGCCCATACGATAGAAGAGTAAAGTAAGACCGAAGGGGGTGAGGTTAACCTAGGTCTGGCGCTGATTGCCGTTCTATAGGTACGTAATTCTATTCCTTATTTTATGACTAAACCACAAAAGTTCAAATATTATTTCTGTGTTTCGAACTCATTTACCTAAGTATGAAATCGTAATTAGTTAATGATTGAACATTAGTCATTAATGTTCTTTGTATGAATATGACCATTAAATAGTTATTTGTTCAACAAGAAGGCAATGACAAAGGCAAGGTTCTAGAATACACTATTGAGCACATTAAGTGATTTAAAGGCACGAGACATAAATACAATTTGCTCTCCTGTGAAACATACAACTTTACACCTGTACAACACACTTATTTTTCGCCAACATCACAAAATCAATTTTAACAATGTAATGTTGAAACAAAGCACTTTTTTCATGCTGGAGAGGTGAAAACATAATTTTAACACATAGATACATGAAATTACACTAAAGATTGGCAGAAGGTATATTTCAGAGAGCTTTCCATCCTTTATCTCTATAGTTATTTTCGTTATATTATATTCATGTACATATGACTATATTTTTGGGTTTGTAACAGTCATTTCTCTTAGCATGATATTAACTGTGTCTATAACATTACATTAGTGAATATGAGCAGTAGTTATAGAGGTCAATCTTTCTTTATGGTCTTGTTTTTCAACAATTTTTATCATTGTTTGATAGCATTGCAAAACATGTAGGTATGTAGTAAAAAGTACCTATGGATGTTTAAAAATAGTCTGCATTGAATGACGGGTTTCAAATAGGAATTACAATGAAGAATGATTTTGATTTTTCGGGCAACCACCAAATTAATTTCACAGAACTAAAAACTAGCTATAACTATTTCTTGGTCATATTGTAAATGACAGATTGCAAAGGACGGCAACAATTTAAGAGCTCATCACACATCTCTATGCTACTTTTTAGGGATAAATAGGGCAGTGGTTTCTCTCTTGCCTCCAACCCAGAAGAGCTGTCAAACTAAATTACAAAAACCCAGCAAAATTGTAGGTAATGGGTGTATATTAAAACTGTTTAGTTTTAATGTACATCCATTAAAATCTAGAATGTTTCTATTTTTGCTGTACCCACTTACATAACAACAATCTTTCATTTGGCCAAGATATTTTTGCACAGGACTCCTGATTTCAAGTCTTGTTTCGGGATAGATTTTTGGAATTGGGATAGGTAAGGACAGGTAGATTTTATATTCAGTTAAGTTACAAAGATTTCTATTTTATTACTCTTTTTAGATTGACTTAGAACTAGAAGCCAGAAGAAGGGTAAAACAATTTAAAAAAAAAATTCGCCTTGCATATCATTACAACCGCAATTGCACAAAAGACTGTTTTTGTGAATACATTATTCATCTTGTTAAATTATATTATTTATTTAAAAGTTACTGGCTCAACTTATTCAACCCACTGATATTGGAGGGTATAAAATTTATAACTTATCTACTATGAATGATTATAAAACATCAAATATTTATTGGAAGGATATCACAAGTTTCTTAATCCAAACAAAAAAACTAGTTTATTTCCATAAACAATTTCTTACTTTCTCTTTTCAAATTGGCTTATTTCATAAAACATATGGTCAACCTGTTGGTTTTATGAAACTCATGTGTTAACCAATAAAAATGAAATTGTCACAAATTATTGCACACATAATTATCATTTACTTGTGGTTAGTTACATTACCTTTGGTATTATGCAGATTTAGACAATATTTAGCCAACACAATACCCTAAAAATCTGTGCAATATTATCAGAATCTAATGTAGGTACCTAGTATGAGGTAGATTAAATTGAAAACTTAACCCTAATGTGACACCTTTTGGACTACAATATACTCACAAAAGAACTCCGGGATAGCCAGGACGATGTGCACAACTTAAGGACAGGTCAGAAGCTGACATTTCTAGAGCTACCCTCCAAAGTACAATAGGTATATTATGACATGGACAGATACTATTGTCAGGTTTTGATCTTTTAATAATATGTCAACACTATCAATAGGATCCGTTTTTTTAAGAAAATTATAGATTTTCGACAACACTACCATATTAAGTAGGTTAAATTATTAGAGAATTTACTTATACTGGTGTACTCATAAGTAGGGTTAAATTAACATAAGAACAAAATCATAATTCCTTTGTTAACTGTGCCATAAAACTATCTACTGAATCATGGTTTCAGTAGATATGACTGTAAGCCTTGATAAATATTTGCACATTTATGCCTCCATATCGATTGCACAACGAATGAACATTCATTTTATACCGATAGGTAAGTACCTACATAACGGGCAAAATGCACGGATTATACTAGGAACTGTTGAAGAATAGATACGTCATTAACTGCGGAGATGCTAAACATATTCGACGGATGACTTGGCAAGACACAGCGCTTAGCGCGACTACAGTAATGCAGCACAAATAGAGCAAATATGCTCGATTACCAAATCAGCTCGTGGCTTTCCGCACTTAACAATATGGCGACATTAGAAAACAAAGGCAAATGTAAAACAGGAATCCTTACCTGGGTCAACTCTTGACTTGTCTGCTTGAAGTTCTTCTTATTTAGATTTACAACGAGATAATTGATTTGCGATAAGCTAAACGTTAAAGGGTCCAGGTTCATAGTTCCATCAATGCGAAACAGAAAGCTTCAAACGCTTGAAGCTTTCTCGATTTTTGACGGATTACTACAGTAAACGTGTGTTCTTTTACAGTTTTTTTGCGAAATAACGATAAGCCTAAGGCCAACATCACCAATACTATTGTTCACTTCATTAAATCAACATAATTTAGCACCCCACACTGCTGGCATTAAAATTTAACGTGAATAAAAATCCGCACACGATGACGAAGACACCAGTCGCCGAGTCCCTAGCAGCGTATCTTATAGCTCACTTCACTATACAATGCTACCAATCACAAGGAAAAGAATTGCTACCCAAAAATAACTGAGGGTTGCCATTTAATTGAAGATATACAGCAATATGGTAGTCAGGGACATTTTTATTACTTAGTCCGAAACAGTCAAACTTCTTCGGTCAAACTAGTGAGAGCGTCATATAATTTTGTCGATGTGAACATGAACACCTCGATCCATGCTAAACTATCGGATATCCCAAAATAAGAAAATATATCCATATCCGAATCAAATATGGGCGGAGTCAAATAATAAAATAAATTAAAAAAAATAACAAAAAATAATGCACACATTTTATGACAGGTTTTGTTTTTTCCCGATGGTATTGTTTGTTTACTTTTCCAGTGTTTGTAACATTGTTTTATAAGAAAAAAAAACAGTCTACCAGATACCCTCAGAACAATAACTGAAGCATAGAAGGAAGGCTAAAATAAGAATTCAGAAACTATAAGCCGCCTCTCTTCTAGCTTACGACACCAAACTATGAGTGAGAAAAGGAAAAATGAGTTAATAACAAGTGGAATTTTCCGTCGCAACAACAAAATTTATTTTCCTTAAAAATGTAATAATCGTATCTGGAACCGAAATTATCCGAAACGACTTACTATATAATCCGAAGTAGTTTCTCTATCATATCCGAAACCGTTGAAATAATAATTATTATTATTCCAATATCCGTAAGTATAAGGTACACCATGCATGTCACATGTCATAAATAGCCGTTACTATTTTGGCCACATGCCAAAAGATATTTGTAACTCTATAAATCAGCGTTTTAAAAATTTGTATCTTTTAACCGATTTACCGATTTCAAAAAAGAAAGTCATATTTTTAACATATTTAAATTTTATTTATATAATAAGTACTGCTTGATGTACTTCTTATCGCGTTTCGGTGCTACAGCGATTGTCAACAACAAGTAATGAATGACATACCTACCTTTTTCGCCTACCATACCGTTTCGTGCTGCGCGTGGGGAATTTTACTTTGGGTGCCGAGACAAACCTCTGTGGTTTAACGGCATCATTCAAACCATGTATTTAGATTAAGGATATAATGAAAAAAAAAAGCTTCCGTCATACAGATGTCCCAGATGTTCACGTTCAAAATTAAAAATTAGATAGAGGCACTCATTGGCTACCAGAAACATCACCATGTATGTTATGATGTTAAGGTACTTACCGAAAATTCGATAACGCGTTTCGAAAGTTTGGGACGTGTTAAAAAAATCTTGGCTAAGGTTTTTGGTGTTTTGACGGGACGTTCATTTCTTATTAGTGAAAAAAATACCCACAAAATAGATATCGCATCACGATGTCATTGTGACGCCTACACAGTGTTTCTTTATTATTTTGTTGTAAACGGTATGTATGAAATCCAGCGTTTTTTATTTCCCGACTAATCTTGTATTAAGTACTCTAGATACAGAGCTGGGGCCCCACTGGGTAAGACGGAGTCGATTCCGATTTATTAGCGATTTATTCGATGCAGCCATGGGTGGTTAATTTCATACATATCATTCTCGCACAATCGCATTATGTCTATGGTGCGCTCATATTGAAGATGACAGTTCCACCCCGCCCTTCCTTCATACTTCTTTCCTATTTCGCCTGCCATGCCAGAGTGCAAAGACCAGTCGCCATCTTGTTCGACATGACATTTTCAAAGTTCCTCCACAACATTTAATTCGTTTAATTCCGTAACTTATCCTCTCAATTTTTGTAGCTGTATTATCTAACTTTCACCATGTACCATAAGTGTAGTGTAGACGAAAGGACGTAAATGGAACGCCGATGGGACGACGCCGATAGAACCAGTAAGTACCCTGAGAGTTATTTAGAATAATTTATCACATTATTTATTATTAAGTGGCTATTCTATTAACAATTGATCCTCTGTTTGTTGTTCTGCTCAGATAAGTTGGTCTGTTTGGGACAGTCGCTAGTGAAAAAAAGTGGCAGAAGTCTGAGAATGCAATTCACTAAAACATTTATTACTTTTAAGAAAATGTCTCTCATGAGCACAATTTTTGCAAGAGGAGACTGCATGACGACCATTCCTACAGCAAAGTTGAAGTTCCAGAGAAACGTATAAGAGTCGAAAGTGGTAAGTTTTACATAATCTTGAATCAATGATTAATATGTATGATATACACAAATATCCAGTTACGGGCAATTATTTTGATATTGTTTTACTTTTTATATTTATCTACAGATAGAACACAAAAAAAATAATTGCCCTCGACAGAATGGACTAGGTATGGGTGTGGCGTAGTAGGATGTTTATTTGTTTCTGTCGATTTAGAGCTGTTGTGAGGTTATTATTTTTTTTAATTTGTGTTTCTTATTTCAGATGCACCCATTTACTCCACCCCTCGACGCCTTAGACGAAGAAGGCGTATGATTGTCACGAAAAAATCTCTTGACATCAATTTGTGCAAGAATTTACTCTGAGTACATGAGATCCAGCAAACAATTAAAAAAAATTAAAAAAATAGCACTACTTATTTAATTTCAAATTCCCATTACAAATGAAAATAATTAGATTATATCACAAGGGTGAAAAGGGGAGGCAATTTAGGCTTAAAAAGGCTAAAATTGCTACCACCCAAAGCTACTTACTTCCAAGGCAAATAATTCAATTTAAAAAAAAAGAGCTGTCATGTTCTATAAAGCAGTTTTTTTACTATGGAACTTTTCCGTCTGATGCGTAGCATCTCTACTTGGTCTGTGAGTGCAGAACTGATCTGCCATTTACCTAGGTACAGCGTGTCATACAAAAAAACGCCAAAAACTCGTCACACCAGTACATTAGATTGAATAAGATCATTCTTATTACTGTGTGGTGCTTTGTAGCACGGTCGGGATAAGTACAAGTCCTCTCGATCGACGTCGCCGCCATGCCCCAAGATGGCCCCGATTCCTGCAGACGCATCCTAATTTTATTTTAAGTTATACCTGTCATTTTCTTATCCGCCAAAAAGGAAAGGGATGGATAAATGACAACCATTAATATTAAAATAAATGAATAACCGGGCGAATTTATTAGGCATCTCGCTCATATGCAACTGGTTTGACATGTGCTGTCAACTTAATTCGGTCAATTTGGGTCAATATAAAATTTTGGAAGGGTTTTTAAAATTTCTGCGTAAAATTGACGTGCGTTTCATAAATTTTATACCTGACAATTACCCGTCCTTTTCTTTTACAGTGGATAAGAAAATGATAGGTATAACTTAAAATAAAATTAGATGGTGTGTACATGAATTAGCAGCACCATTGTAACCACCCTTTGTTTCCCTAGGCACTACTACTTGGCACTACCCTGTGGCACTACCAGTCGACTCATAGGAAATTTCTCTTTCCCGTGACACTATTTATAGTATTCATAATAATATGTTTATTTATGTAGTGTGATGGGAAAATTTGCCTCCTGAGGCACAACTTTGATATTCAAATACTTGGTCCTTGGATTTGACAGTGTCACAGACACGGAATATTTGTTTTTCTGCTCAGGGTAGCCAAATGGGCAGATTTTTTCCATTTTTGGGGAAAAATAACTTATAGGGGAATTCTCCTTCATTTTATTATCGTATTTCCTTACCATTTCCACGTTTCCCTAACTTTAATTTCTTGTATTTGGCTAAATGCGTAGCGAAGCCATAAAAAAAAACAATTCTAGACAGTGGTGTTTGTCTATGTTTGTTTCTTTTTTCTTGCCTGGCAACCATGCCTGTCTGTCTATCATCACTGTTGGCCCAAAAGACTTGATTCCAGGCCATAACATAAAAAAAAATTATCATCACTGTCAGTCAGCCAGCCAAAAAAAATACACTGGTTGGATTGGAGTAAAACGAAGCGAGCTATAAAAAATACCCTTTGAAGCGAGGATTTAGGTTAGTTTATCATTATATATTTTTAGTTTATCGACTTTTATTATTAATATATGTGGTAAATTGCAATTCAGTAAAAGACTTTCCCAGTTTATTCCAGTCTATGAAATGAAGGCTTTTTCGTTAGATAAAAACAACGATACAATTTAATGAACTATATTCCAAGATAAATCCTTTATTATTTTTGGAATTTAGATGTGACTGTATTGTGTTAGTGGTATTGTGTAGCAATTTATATTATTGTGAAGGTCGTCTAGTAAATACGGAAGAATAATGTTTGTGTTACATAACAATAATCACATCAAAAACCGTGATGGTAACTTTGCTGTCAAACTAACTGAAAACTAATGCCCGTGGGAGACTGAAAGACGAAACTTAAAATGATTTCAAATAATTAATGAAATTGGTTATTCTATCATTGTTCTAGTTTTATGGCGCTTGGGAGGTTCCTACGTCGGAACTTGGTGAGCATATCGTTCCCGACACTTACAGCAACCCTCATCTACTTGGATTGGAGTCACACCCAAACGTGGAAAGCACTACAAAAGAAAGACTAAAATGGCTATTTTTGGAATTACTGCACGCTATGTGGTCTTTGCAATTCCTCTGACAGGATTTTTCATTGGAAAGTTTCTTGATGATCAAGAAACCTTGAGAATGACCATGTATAGAGATAAGTCTGCTCTGTATGGCGGTACTGTTCCAGAAGGTGGCACTCCATCTTGGCCCTAAGTTTCTAAACTGTAGCGATGTATTGCTTGAATAAAATGCTGAATAAATACTTAGATACCTAAGATACATGTTTTTATTTTACAGCACTGCTCTTACTGTTGTGAATTTGATTAATGAATGATCTTGATTATAAAAACAATATGTACTTTAAAACTTTTATCATTTTATATCCATTTAAACCTGTGCAAAAATTACAATATTACATAGTCCTCTTGGCCATAGAATACCAGACAATAAGGAATGGTGCCCACAGTCCAACACCAAACAGAACTGCAAAGACGACTGTAGTAGCGTACCTAAAAGAAAAAATGAATGCATTGGTATTTGTATTTTAAATTAAATTACTTGTTATAATTTATGACTTCTGGAGCTTACTAAAAAAATAATGCAGTTGAAACCAGTTTACTATCACACCTGGTTAATTGATGACTAAAATATACGTTAGCTACTTGGGAAGAAATAGACAATAATGTTTAATAATAACTTACCGGCTATGGATAGCGAATGGTAAATTATCGAATGGCTGTGGTGGTCCATGGTCGGAAGCACGACGTACACTTTGCATTCCGACAGGCGTATTCAGTCGTAAAAGAATGGGTCTGGCGCGTAAAGCACTATAAATTAAAGATCTAACTCCCAACATCTGGATGTATTCTAAAAAGAACACTAGTGATTAACTTAAATAATTTTTTGCTTTATTTTCCGTTATTTTCGATATAGATAATGTATGTTGCAAAACCTTTGACTTGCCTTTGACATACATACGGAATAATTATGTTGTTTCAATGTTGATTTTATTTTATAAATAATAAGCTGTCTAGCTTGCCAGATAGGTAAGATAATAGGTTCGCTTTTTGCAATGTGATTTTATTTCGGAAGGTAGTTCTAGGGTAGAGTTATTAGCAACATGTATAGGCATATAATAAGGAACTATCAAAGACCTTCTTTGGGAACTATACTAACGTATGAATATTACTTTAAATGGATTATACCATGGCCACGAAAGGAAAATAAAAATGCTTTTATTTTTTTTAAATTGTAATGCGCCATCTAGGGGTAAGTAGCTGAACTACGATAACTATTAGTTTGTATTTTGCTGATCTTGTTGTAGCTGCTGTACACTGCAAGCGATTTAACTTCTATTGCCTAGATGTCGCTTATATACTATATTTTTGAATATTTTCAAAAGATGGCGCTGCTGGTGTTGAGTCACTGACTCTCCAATCATGGGTCTACTTTATTCAATTTTAGGTAGGTCTTCGTATCCAAAGTGGCTGTAAGTTGTCTTCTAATGAAGGATTTTCCAGGCTACGTTTCTTAAAAACAACATAGATGGCGCTGTAAAGACTGCATCTTTTATCTTTGTTTTTGAGTAAGTACCTCGATATGATGACTCTTTTTTATTACAGCTTCTAAGTAGGTACCCATTATTATTTTAATCAAAATATAGAGTACCTAGCAATTTAGGTAGCAACATAATTCTATACATCATCATCATCATTAACGTCCCCGCTGCACGGGGCACAGGCCATCCCTATGGATGGATAGAGATTGGGCATTAAACCATCACGCGGGCCCAGTGCGTGGTTATTAACGACTGCTAATGCAGATTCTATACATAATGTGTTCCAAATATCAAGTAGGTACTTAACAATTATTTTTATATAATTAGCGCCTGCCATTACATTATATTTTTAACCGACTTCAAAAAAGGAGGAGATTCTCAATTCATCTGTGTGTATAATATATTTTTTTGAATAATTAGGTAGGTACCTATGTGAACAAGTAGGTAAGGAGAAAATAAGTATATCACGTTAAATTCTGACCGCGCGATCTATATAATTTTGGGGGACGTAGCCTGGAAAGTCCCACATTAGGGTTGTGATTCTATTCACTCTTTTAGAAATTACTTACTTATAACGCAATATGTACTAGGTATATAGGTACGTAGATGTTACTGGCCCTCTCATATTTACCAGACCTACCTTCAACTATCTACCTTACAATTTCCAGATTTCACTCTAGCGATTTGGCGCCGAGACGCCCGCGGCGGCGGCGGCGTGCACGCTGCGATTTATTGATCGCCGCGATACCGTGCGTACTCAAAGCTGGGAACAAATATCGAGGCAAGTTTGCGTATGCGCATTACTTATTCGATCACTGGGTGGGAACGTTGGGTACCACATACACCCACCGTCTCTCACTTTATTACTAAGTATCTATTATAACTGCTCCTTGAGGTACATTGAACTTAGCTGAAGGTAGTAGGTACCTATCTACTCTTTTGTATACTTATAATCTACACCCGTCAATCTGATGTACACCGACAAAAAGATAAGTACCTACGTATCTGTAGATTCTTCTCTTCTCTAAGTTGTTCGGTTGTTCGAGATGTACAACATGAAGGTAGGTATAGGAAAAGCTTTTATTATAAATAAATAGAATCAAACTATAAAAGTTCTCTAAAATCACATTCGGATGGGCACTGACTGGAAAATGTTGGAAAATCTTTGTACATAATATTTTTAATTCTTTCATTTTCCACAGTACCTACCTAGGTAAGACTCACAGGCCACCCCCGGTGGCGTCCGATACGCACTGGGGCCTGTTTAATAAAACTTACAATTGTAAATTACAATGACAATTTGGAGTACATTGCGGAGTGTGTGATCACTAATATTTTGCAGTTTCATATTAGCTACGTAATGAAAACCAAATTGTCATTGTAATTTACAATTGTCATTGTATTTTACAATTGTAAGTTTTATGAAACATGCCCCTGGTGCGGGGCGGAAAGTTGTCGTTCTTATAATTCTTTATTCTATGCGCTATTGGTATGGCCGCAATTTTCTTTCTATTCACTTCTAGCTATGCTCCTCCGGTTTTATAGGCGAGAAAGTAACGATAAACTAGCTAAGAAAGTAGGTTTCAAAATAATGAACGACATTTCATTTGCTTTATTCATTTCCAAATACAATAACATCTATACAATGGTATTCTACGACTAAATGATTTCATATATCGACACATGCATATAAATAAAAGTTATTTTAGTCTAAGTTCCGGTGGTTTGAGGACGTAAAGCTGACTGATTTGATATTGTGTGAAAATAATAGCTACGTTTGGTCATTGTGACGATCATGATCAATGGACTTTCTAGGCTACGTGCTCCAAAATTACATAGGTCACGTGGTCAGAATTTAACGTGATAAACTTATTTTCTCATTACCTACTCGGCCAAATACCTACCTAATTATTAAAAAAAATATTACACATACAGACGAATTGAGAACCTCCTCCTTTTTGAAGTCGGTTAAAAATAAAATGTAATGAAAAATTGCTGCATGAGCAATAAGGCCGTCTGTTGTGCTTTTCTGTATATGCTGTCCTTATCTCTGTATTTTGTGTCCATTGTGCTCAATAAAGTATTTTATCTATCTATCTATCTAATGGCAGGAGCTTACCCCTTCCGGTTGATTGAGGGGAGGCAAGTGCCCAGCAGTGGGACGTATATAGTGCAGCGTAATTTTGCTGCAGCGCAATCTTTTTGCTTATCAAGTTTTCTTTTTCTGGCTTTTTGGACGTATGCTATATTTAAAATTTGAAATATGAATTTGTCTCCATGGTTTGTTTGTTTGTTTCTTGACATTTGAGAGATATTCTTTGTGGCTGACTATTGGTTTTCTTGTATTTTATCTGGAAAATCTAATTTAATGTTCTGTATGTGTTTTTAAACGTGCTGTTTTAATTGTGAAACGTAAAACGTAATTTTTGGTGATATAATTATAGTATTTCATTTTCCCTGGTAAGTTCGTGTTGGTTTGCTCTTCTTTCTTCTTTTTCTTTGATTCCTCTTTTCTATTTTATTATTTATCTTTGTAGATAAGGGAAATCCCCTTGGGTTTTGGTTTTTACCTGGAGCTACATCGTGTGCGAAGCCGCCCCATCCCCACGGATCCTATATATGATTCGAGTTGCGACTGCGAAGTCGCTACGATCGCTCCGACTCTGCGGTTCCTGTCACTTGCCGTTACCCGTTTCCTGACCTGAAGCTGTATCGCTTCAACGGTCCCTGTTCGGGCGCCAAAAATGTAGCGATAAAGAAGAGGAACTCGCAAGCAATTAAATAAATTTAATGGGAAATGCAATTTAAGGAATTAAAACTATTATAAATTAACACGAACATAGATAAAAGGTAACCTCACCTACCTCCGTTGATCAACGAAAGTTTTTAAAGATTATGCCAAAAGGAACACCAAACACAAACGATGCCGCGCGGGGCTTTAAGAATTTTGAAGAAGCTTCCTAAATAAATATTCACAAATAGCGGAAATAATATTTAAAAAAAGGTTCTGGAATATAAAAAGAAACAAAAGCAATTTGGTTCTTCGCAGCCGTAGATATTCCGTCGATCCGTCCGTCTCGTAGGGACCGTTGAAGCGATACAGCTTCAGGTCAGGAAAAGGGTAACGGCAAGTGACAGGAACCGCAGAGTCGGAGCGATCGTAGCGACTTCGCAGTCGCAACTCGAATCATATATAGGATCCGTGGGGATCTCGAGTCCTAAAAAATCTATTTTGTTTTCTTTGTTTTGTGTTTGTGTTTTCTAAGTGGCGTATTTGTCCTGTTTGCAACGTTTTTTTTATCTTTTATCCATTTTCGATTTCATTACATGATGGCTCAGAGTGCGCCAGTATCACCGCGCCAGGGAGGTTCGGTACTTGACGATGCCACCGTTATTCCCGGTAGCTTCATTTTGCCTTTAGCCAGTTCCCCAAAACCCAAGAAGCAGATCCACCAATGTACGCAGTTTTCGGATGCTTGTCATCCTAAAGATTTTCCACTCCACAAGTGGAATTTGTGTTATGATGGCACAACCTGCATCAGGGAGTTTCTAATTACCCTTGATGAATATAAAGAAGCCAGAGGGGTACCCGATGACGTAGTTCTAAAGAGGTTCCACGAACTTCTGTCGGGTACTGCTCTGAAGTATTATCGCACGGTCCGTAATTCCTTGAGTTCATTTTCTGACCTCGATTGACATTCGCGACCTCAACAGCAAACTGCAGCGTCCAATTCCTGAGCAAGATCTTCTTAATATCATTAAGCACAATGTCCATTCCCGCTATTCACTTTGTCTCGCCACGAACAGGATTTGTGATCTTGAAACTTTAGTTGACATCTTGACCAACTTTGAGTCGTATTATCAACCTCCGCAATGCCATAAGGTTGTTTCTCCAACCAGCACCGCGACTCCTTCGTCCTCCACCGTGTGCCCGAAGTGCAATCAAATAGGTCATCCCTATAGGTACTGTCCTAATGTTCGAGGGAAGATTTGTTTTCGTTGCAAGAAACCTGGAGTTATTACGGCCAATTGTCCTGTTTGTAACGAACAAAAAAACTCATAAACCACCGGGGTCGTTCTGGTTGTTCCCAGTCGATTTCTCCGGTGCTTAATTCTAATACGCGTGATAATCGTCTTTTTATTGATATTTTTATTTTTAATCGTCGTTTGAGAGCCCTTCTTGATTCAGGCGCTCAGACTTCTCTTTTAAGCGCGAAACTCGCGTGTGAAATCGGCATTCCTTTTGATGGTTGTTTTTCTGGTACTCCGGTCGTATCTGCTAATAACGCGCCGATTACCATTTTAGGGTCAGCCACCCTTACTGTCTCTTTTAATGGCCGTGATTGCTTGCATAAGTTTTTGATCGCTGAATCAATCACGTCTGATATTATTCTCGGTATTGAGTTTTGGGACAAGTTCGGTCTCACCTCTATTTTCAGTGCTGCCTTTAATGAGAAAGTAGCAGGCAACTTGTTCGTTCCTAACGGTTCCTTTTCAGGACCGGTTTGTATTAATGAAGTTTCTTATCCTCGGGTCGATCTTTCCCCGGAACAAGAGAAGATTCTTGCTGAAGTTATTGTTGAATACGGCGAGATTTCTTCCGACAAGATTGGTTTAGGGAAGACTACGTGGTTGTCGCATAAGATTAATACCGTCGGCTCTCCTATTAAACAACGTTATTATCCTCTTTCTCCAACCAAGCTTCAGATCCTTAACGAGGAGATAGATAAGATGCTTGAGGCAGGTGTCATACGTCCCTCTCGTTCTCCTTGGGCCAGCCCAGTTGTGATGGTTACTAAAAAGGATGGTAGCGTTCGTTTCTGCGTTGATAGTCGCAAGCTGAATAGCGTTACAGTTCGGGATTCTTATCCGCTTCCCCGCATTCAAGATATTTTAGATAATCTGCGTGGTGCGAAGTACATGACGTCGCTCGATTTTCGTAGTGCTTTTTGGCAGATCCCACTTGCTGATTCGGAAAGTTGTGAAAAAACCGCCTTCATTGTTCCTCAACGTGGTCTTTTCGAGTTTGTACGTATGCCTTTTGGTCTTACTAACGCCGCTTCGGAGATGCAGCGTCTAACTGACCTTATCGTAAATTACGAATTCACTAATACAAGCGAGAACTGTGTTTTCGGCTATGTCGACGATTTGATTATTGTTTCCAAGGATTTTGATAGCCATATTTCTTTATTACGTCGCGTTTTGCACCGTTTAAAAGAAGCTGGTCTTTCTATCAACTTAAAGAAGTGTGAGTTTTGTCGCAAAGAAATTAAATATTTGGGCTATATCGTGAATGAGAATGGTCTTCAAACTGACCCCCAAAAACTTGAAGCTATCACAGATTATCCCACTCCGTGTTCGGCGAAAGCTCTTAGGGCATTTTTAGGAATGTGTTCTTATTATAGACGGTTTGTTAATGGTTTTTCTACAATAATTGCCCCGTTAACGGCATTGTTAGGGAAAAGGAAAGGTCGAGATCCTATCGATTGGAATCCTCAAGCTGATGCCGCTTTTAACAGGTTAAAAGAATCTATGATTAATACCCCTTTGATCACATGTCCCGATTTTACTAAACCCTTCATTCTCCAGTGCGATGCCTCATCTGTCGGTCTTGGTTCTGTTCTTTCCCAAAGTATTGATGGTACTGAACGTCCGATTGCCTATTATTCCAGGTTGTTTTCTAAAGCTGAACGCAATTACAGTACCACGGAGCGCGAACTTCTTGCAGTACTCGAATCTATTAAGCATTTTCGCTGTTATCTTGACGGAATGAAGTTTACTATAATTACTGATCATATTGCACTTAAATGGTTACTGACTTTGGATAATCCCACGGGCCGTTTAGCTCGTTGGGCAACGATAATTTCTCAATACAATTTCGAAATTGTTCATCGTAAGGGTGCTCTCAACGTTGTGCCGGACGCTTTATCCCGAATGCATATTAATCTCATATCATTTAATGAAGGTATCGAGCGTACCAGTGATCCGTTTTATAAAAAGGTGTATCAGGGTGTTCGTTCCTCTCCTCAGATGTTCCCGGCTTACTCTATCGTGGATGGAGTTTTGTTACGACGTGTTGCTCTCTCTTCACCGCTTCAGAAGAACCCTTGGAGAGTCGTTTTGCCTCGTGAAAAGGTTGAGGAAGCTGTCTCGGAAGCTCATTCTAGTTATCCTTCCATACACCCTGGTGTTATGAAAACGTACCTGAAGTTACGTGAAAATTATTATTGGCAAAATATGTACAAGGATGTTGTTCGGATCTTAGGTCTGTGTGAGGTCTGTAAAGCCCATAAGATCGCCAATTGCCAGCCCCGTGGTCAAATGTTGTTCCCAAGGAGTGTTAATTCTCCGCTTCATAGTATCTCGGTCGATTTAATTGGTCCATTATCTTGTGCGTATTATGGCTATAGATATATCTTGTCCGTTGTGGATATATTTTCAAAATATGTATGGCTTTTCAGCCTTAAGAGAGTTGATGCTAAAGGTGTTTGTCGCTTTTTAGAGTCTGACATTTTTCATGTTTTTGGCGTTCCACATCAGGTTCTATGTGACAATGCTACGGTTTTCCGCAGTCATTATTTTCGCGATTTTCTTATTAAATATGGAATAGACAACCCTACTTATACCCCTTATTATTCTCCTCAAGCTAATGTGGTTGAACGATATAATCAGAGCGTGGTTACCTGCCTTAGTATTCTTGTGCAAGATAATCATCGCAGTTGGGCTCGTATGTTGCCGAGAGTTAAGCTGTACCTCAACTCTTGTATCAACCTAGCTACTTCATTCACTCCCAATTTCCTCATGTTTGGTAGGGAAATCTCATTTCATGCCGTACCTGTTAATTGTGACCAGACTCAAGACACTGATTTAGTCGAGAGTCGGGCAAGGCATGCAGCTAACCTTTCCCATTTGAGTGATGTTTTTTCTAAAGTAGCAGATAATTTGGCTTGCTCCTTTTTAGCTAACTCCAGACGCTATAACTCCCATAGATCATCGCCAGTCCTCACTGTCGGTGATATCGTTTGGAGAAGAAATTTTGCTCGTTCTTCCGAGGATGAATTCCGCTGCGGAAAATTGTCTCCGCGTTTTATTCGCGCTTCAGTACTCCAGGTGGTTTCACGACAAGTTTACGTCCTGCGTGATACGGATACTGGTCATGTCGGCACGTATCACATTAAAGACATTTTGAAATAAATTTACATTTAAATCCCTTCCTTCCGCCCGCGAAGTTTCACTTTTTTTTTCTTTTCTGTGGCGGTGGTGCTTCGCGAAGTATGTTCATTCGTCCCTTAACTTTTTTTTTCCGTAATTTATTCTCCTTGGACCATCATAGTCATTATCATGCATGTTGTTTGTCATCACCATTGTCACCTATTGCCATGTCATGTTTTTTTGAACACCTGACACATCATGACGTGTCAGGGTGTTGGATTTTTACATATTTTTAAAAGCGTTGACCCCATTTTGTATTTGACACATGCGTGTTTATTTTCGCACGTTACTTATTTTAAACTTTGTATATTTTTGTAAACACTTTTCTTATTTGTTGTTCTTGTTTTCTTTTCTGCTTTCTTTGTCTAGGTTTAGAACCGGTTTGTTTAGGTTTTAAGTCTGCGTTGGCGCGTTCGCGACGTGTTCACTTTAGTTTTAGGTGCGTCCCTTGTTTTTTTACTCTTTCAAGGTTTCCTTGTGGTTAACCGCTTTGTAATAGTGATTGTGGTATTCAATCTGGGATCGTTTAGTTTTAGTATTTTCGTCTTGTCGTTGTTTTATTTCATTCTTGTCATACTCATCCGTTTTGGTAGTTCATTTTACATCCACCTTACCCTTCTTTTTCGTATTTCGTTTTAGCTTTACCTTTGATCATGTCTACCGTTCCTACCTTCTCGTTTACACCTTCCACTGTTCTTGCACTTTACTTCATCTAGTCTTCCAGGTTTCCATTCTTCTCTCTGGAAGGGGGATGACTGCAGCGTAATTTTGCTGCAGCGCAATCTTTTTGCTTATCAAGTTTTCTTTTTCTGGCTTTTTGGACGTATGCTATATTTAAAATTTGAAATATGAATTTGTCTCCATGGTTTGTTTGTTTGTTTCTTGACATTTGAGAGATATTCTTTGTGGCTGACTATTGGTTTTCTTGTATTTTATCTGGAAAATCTAATTTAATGTTCTGTATGTGTTTTTAAACGTGCTGTTTTAATTGTGAAACGTAAAACGTAATTTTTGGTGATATAATTATAGTATTTCATTTTCCCTGGTAAGTTCGTGTTGGTTTGCTCTTCTTTCTTCTTTTTCTTTGATTCCTCTTTTCTATTTTATTATTTATCTTTGTAGATAAGGGAAATCCCCTTGGGTTTTGGTTTTTACCTGGAGCTACATCGTGTGCGAAGCCGCCCCATCCCCACGGATCCTATATATGATTCGAGTTGCGACTGCGAAGTCGCTACGATCGCTCCGACTCTGCGGTTCCTGTCACTTGCCGTTACCCGTTTCCTGACCTGAAGCTGTATCGCTTCAACGGTCCCTACGAGACGGACGGATCGACGGAATATCTACGGCTGCGAAGAACCAAATTGCTTTTGTTTCTTTTTATATTCCAGAACCTTTTTTTAAATATTATTTCCGCTATTTGTGAATATTTATTTAGGAAGCTTCTTCAAAATTCTTAAAGCCCCGCGCGGCATCGTTTGTGTTTGGTGTTCCTTTTGGCATAATCTTTAAAAACTTTCGTTGATCAACGGAGGTAGGTGAGGTTACCTTTTATCTATGTTCGTGTTAATTTATAATAGTTTTAATTCCTTAAATTGCATTTCCCATTAAATTTATTTAATTGCTTGCGAGTTCCTCTTCTTTATCGCTACAATAGGCAGTTTATGTTATAGAGCTTATTATATAAAAATAATTGTTACTTGATATTTGGATCACTTCATGTATAGAATTATGTTGCTACATATATTGCTAGGTACTTTATATTTTGATCAGAATAATAATGGGTAAAAACTGTTAAGCTGTTACGTTCCTCAAAATAAGATAACGCTGTAAAAAATTGTCTTGGATAAGAGACATGCATCTTTTATCTTTGTTTTTGGGTGTAAATAATGACACTTGTTAGTACACCCAGGCACACGGCACAACAATTTTATTCTATACATGATCTGATCCAAATATCACGCAACAATTATTTTTTATATGCTTCTGCCATTACACTGTATATTTTTGAATAATTGGTAATTATCACTTTACGTCTGAACAGCGCCATCTATTTTCTTTTGGGGAACGTGGCCTTGAAAGTCCTTAATTTACTTTGTAGATTTGTATTGTGGAAAATATATTGGAGTTTGTTAAATAATTATCCACTTATTTATAAGTTTAGTATGATACATAGGTGTATTCCATTTAGAGGTAGACAGTACTTTAAGTATCTATATGTAAGTATTACATTATATAATATAACATCGCGTGTGTATCTCTAAGGGGTAGGCAGAGACGTGCATAAGAATTATGTGAAATAAAAACTGGGTAGCCAGGTAATTTTCGAGTGAAGAAGGTATTTAGAGGTGGGTAAGAAAAGAAGTTAAATTTTCAATAACTATAAGGAAAGTATCAAAATCTGTTGCTCTCGTAGGTATTTTTTATTTTTGCTTTATAAACCGTACAAAAGTAGAGGCGAAAAAAAAATGGCGAGGAATAAAGAAGTAGGTAATGGCGAGGCCATTGTTTGCTATTAATTATTGAATTTGGTGATGTTGTCATTATCAGAACCTCTCTAAATATAGACTCCGTCGGAACTTAGACTACTTACCTTAAAAAAAAACTCTCCATTAAATAAATAATGAATTGATTTGACTGGAAATAGAGACAACCTCTAATTGGTAACTTCAGTTAATAAATAAATATTATAATGTAAATATAACAAAAAATATAAAGGACAATAAAATATTTGTAGAAACAATTTGCACTAGTAACCCTGACTAGTATTGTGTGTAATAAATTAATGTTACTTACTTATATATAGAAAAAAAAAATGTGCATTAGAACCAGTTCGCTCTGTGTTATACAGCGCTCGACGCGACAAACATCGCCTGGCTCGACCAGTACACATACGACGATTATCTACGCAGACAGCATTTAAAATTGCTTCTATCGTTCAAAACCTGATTGTGTAGATATGACTGTGTCTACGTAGATAACGTTATTCATGCAACGGGTAGTACTCCACACAATCATAAAAGAATTAAAGAAGTTAACGAAAGAAATGTGTTAACTTATAAGAAGATAAATTATAAGATCTCACGATATTTACATGTCAACCAAAATTAGATATTTTGTTATAAAAATGTTTAACTTTATAAAGCCCTCAGGTAATTCTTAGAACGCAATTTGACTCAATAATACTTAGGCTATTTAAACAAAATAAAATATTCGTCATATAAATTATTTATGGTATTAGGTATTTTATTCTACACTACTTACAGATATTATTACGATTGCACTTTAAAAATAATAACTAATATTTTATTAAATAAGTATTACACAGTTCGTCAGTTTCATTTACGTTTTGAAAAGGAGGGAAATATTCCGAAATATTTTCTTAGTGTTACAAAAGTGGTACCTAAGACTCAGTTGAACATTTTATTTTTCACATAATCGTGGGAAATTCTATATTTTTATCCTAGGTTAAATTTAACACGAATTTTTTTCCGAAAAAAATATATCGCTATCGAAATCATTAACTTGAATACTTACATGAAAAAATACCTACTTTGATAGTGTCTGATGTAAATTTAACAGTATGGCAACATCTGAAATCCAGCCTTTGAAATCAGATGAGAACATATTTATTTAATAATTAGGTTCATTACAGAGAATACAACACATTTTGATCACAACTACATGATTTTATTTTAGCACAAAACAAATTGCTTTTCATAATACTGTTGTCTACGTAAGTAATATATATTTACATGTAGGACGTGTACCTACTCGTACATTTTAATTATTAATAAAAACACATAATTTTACTGAAAATAATTAAAAAATATATTGGATAGAGCCATACATTTTTTTTGTCATAAAGCAAATCCAATTAGGTATTATAATATTCAGTTAAGTTACAGAACAAAAATGTTTGATTTTCTATTCTACCTATCTAATTTAAATGTTTTTTTTTATAAATATTGACACTTAAAAATGTATTAAAATTTATTTTACAGATAATACTGAATATATCACTCTTATTTTATTACGACTTGGAAATTATTAATTATATAAATATGATATAACCAAAGAAGCAAAAAATTAAAATGGTTAGGTGAGGTACCATTATTATATTACACATAAAATATGTTTTAGACTTTTAGAACGCCAGAAAAAAGAAATGTTGAACAAACTTTACAAGAAACATAGAATATGAGACAGATCTTTGGTTCAATGAGAAGTAGGCACCTATCCAACCCTATCATCGTTAAAATTTTACATGCAGTTTATACGAGCAATATTTCGTTATTTGATATCCTAAATAAATAATTCTACTTATAATTTATGAATACCGTCTATTATTTACAAATTTCTTTGATAAAAAGACTAGTCTTGCGTATCGCATGGAAAATCGTTTTGTATTGTAACTAAACAGTTTTTCAGTTTCATCGTAAGTAGTATATCTGAGTTTTCACTTTTATTGATATCTACTTTTTATAAACAAAAAGTATATAACTATAAACTTAATTAAAAATGACACAAATGAGCGTGTCTAATGGTAAAATAGTCGAGATTGTGACTTTTTAAAATTGGAACCAAATTATTAGGTAATTAATTTAATGTGTGTGTAGTCGTCGTGTGGCTGCCGTCGGTTTATAAGCCTGGTCATGCGTAGTGAGGGTAGGAGCCGAGATGTGACGTCACGTGGGGAGGTGCCATGGAGTGCGGGGAGTAGAGGTTGCTGCCGCCTCCCCCCCAGTTGCTCCATGAGGCCGAAGGAAATATTGACGCTGGAACAATGTTGCTCATCTAAGTAATACTAATATAGCGAAACTAGGGCCTTTTGTGCCCTGCTACAACCTGGAATAGCACAAACGGCGATAACATTTCATACATAGCAAATTTAATTAAATAAACCCTTAATATAAATGAGTTTAGTACTATATTTATAAAAAAAGACTACAATAAGTAATCAAAATCAATTATTAAAAAATACAGTCGTTCGCACAGCCTGTTACGCAAGGCGAAATAGTCGAAGTGGTTTCTGAAATGAAATCATGCCTACCGCATACAATTTTGCATTTCCAGCAGATCGTAGAATTCAAATGACAATGTGAAAGTTTGCCTAGTCCATTAAATGGAGTGTATAGGCGACCGTGCCAGTGACAACCCGTTTCGAGTATTGTGCCAATATTTGTACAAGCAAGTGTACCGGGCATTAGCACTGAAATGCAGATTACACTCGACTCCACACTGCTTGTGAAGGGTGCATGATATTAACAGTTGTTTAGCTACTTAGGGTAACACTGTTTTTCTTTGGTGGATATTAGCTTTGACAAAAAAATCTGCATTTTAAATGAGCAGACGAATCTACCCGAGCTATTAGTGCATTTATGATTTAGAAACCACTTCTTAAGATTATTCGCAAGGCACACATCGCGTCAATGTTCAATTCGTTATTACCTGTGGACGTCGGCATGGCTGCGTGTGGGGCCATAAAAGACGACAGTTTAGCAGAGTGGTGGTACGAGCTCATGAAAAGATCGCTCTGATACTTGTAAGCTGGGTCGCTCGCCGCCGGTTGCGTGGCCGCTGCCAGCCCTTGGAAATCGAACTTGTACGCATATCGTTTCCCATGAACCTTTGTCATTATATTCTTGTCGTAGTAGTATCTGCACAAAGTTGGCACACATTAGGTTAGTTTTTTTTATTAATATGCCTACACATCGTGTTGAAGGAGTTATTTGAGCATGCAAAGAGGGTGGATCGAGTATGTAGGCGAAAGTCGCAAGTTTTATACATTCAGTCGCAAGGCAGGCGGGTACCCGATAAGTCGCAGTGCGCGCGTGGTTATAAGCTGGCCTGTTACCTCAACGCTCGGCTGAGCTTATCGTAGTTCATGTTTGGTTTCGACTTCCTCTCGCCCCACCGGCGAGCCACCTCATCAGGGTCCGTCAGCTTGAACTCGCCGTTGGTTCCTTCCCATGTGATGCAGCCGGCGTTACTTGAATCGCTTAACAATTCTAATAGGAACTGCCACAGCTGTATCTGACCTGAACCTGAAATAATATCGCAATTACACTCTACGTTACAGAATGTCGATTTACCAGTTACTTAAGATTTGTTTAGATTTACTGCCTGTATTCGACTGTTAACCTCCCAAGCAAAAAAGGAACTAGGTAAGGTAACTAGGTAGGTAAAAAAGTAACTAAGTGTAACCAGAGGCTGAAAGGGAAAACTTGAAGTTACGAAAAGAGATAACTTAGTAGAATATTCAAACAGCCTTCTAGTGGTGGGGTGAGTGGACCACAAGTGATCAGAAAACAATTTGCAGCTACTTTCGATACCCGTCATACTCGTGGTAGTCCAAAACGTCTATCATCTCTCTAGCATTATCCCGTTTCTCACAGGGTCCGCTAACCTAACCTGAATGAAGATTTGACAGGTCCGCTTTTTTTACAGAAGCGACTGCCTGTCTGACGTTCCGACCCGCGAAGGGAAAACCAGTCCAATACAGGTTAGTTCACATACCTCCGAAAATGCATTTCTCGGGAATGTGGCACGATGTTTTCCTGCACCGCTGAGCACGTAATAATTATTTATGATCGTCGTGGAGATCCTTGGGGGAGGCCTATGCCCAGCAGTGGGCGTCGTACGGCTGATGATGATGATGATCCAAATATGAATTCGAAAACAAATTTGACAATTATTGGTTATTAACTGGGCTACCACGGCTCCAAAACGTCTATATTGATCTATAATGCTACAAACTCACTGTCTGTTTAATTTGCCTGCGTTCTATGTTTTCCAATTCTGCATACTTACAATTTACTTTCTCATAATCAAATTTCTAATCACATCGCTACTGATCTATAGGTAGTACTTACACAGGCGAGTCTTCGGGCGACTGAACAATGTTATATCTCATCCTATCGAATGGATTCAGGCCATCTGAATTGGCTCCAGATCTCATTCGTAATCCAATAATCGATTCCATTAAGTTCACTTGTGGACACACTTTGATTACAATTCTAATCAACAGTAGATGAAACTTGGGAGTAGGCGAAACGTAGCTATCGATATTTCGTATTTTATTTTTTATTTGGGTAGCCCTGGTAGCCCGTTGGTAGAACGTTTGTCTCTCACTTCGAGGTCGCAGATTCGAATCCAGCAAAGGCCTAAACTAACGATTGTCGAATTTTGTTTTCGAATTCATTTTCGGATCATAAATGATTATCACGTACTCAGCGGTGAAGGAAACCATCTGGTATCAGCCTGGTTTTCTATTCGCGGGTTGAATGGTCAGACAGGCATGTGAAAAACGGGATAATGCTAGGGAGATGATTTTTTAATAAGGGAACTAACAGGTTCATCATATCCATCTTAGGACTTCGTATCAACAGTGGCTGCAAGTTGTCTTTAATTACTTGTGGCTCTGCCCACCCCATTAGGGATTACGGGCGTGAGTTTATGTATGTTTATGTATGTATGTACTAACAGACTTAGTATATTGTTTAAGTTAAGTAGTTGCTATTAACACATAGAGGTCAATTATAATTAAGTATTCTTGTGTTGCAAAGAATGAATACATATAAAATAAATCAAAGCAAACAATTACTTTAGAAACATTATACTAAATAGTTTAATGTACCTAATGTTGTAGAGGAAAGACAATTTAGTGTTAGTATCTCCTCAGCCACGCAGTAAAACTGACAGCGGTGTTGTATTTTTTCTAATATGAACTGAATCATTCGGTTCATCGATCATAATATCAATCTCAAGGTTTCTATTGAAGAGTGGTTGCAGTTTGTCTTCTGGTAATTTGTGTGCTCATTCAAGTGGAAAGGTTAAGGATGCGGTCACAATTTAGTAAGATGTGATGACGGCACCCCTTCGTCCAGTTATTAGTAGTGTAGAGGTTGTATTGTCGATGAGAGGCAAAAATCTCAGCTTTCGAGTCAAAGGTCGCGCGTACCGGAACGAAAGTAAAGGGCTGAGCCGCCCCGCCGTTGTATCTCTGTCCACCTCATTAGAGATTATGGGCATGAATTTATGTATTGTATGTTAATAATCTTATAGATAGGTACAAATCAACCTTTTCCATTGAGTGGTATAACTGTTCCCTCAAGCTGGTAATAATATACTATAATAGGTAATACTGAATTCATAAAGCATCCTTAAAGAGACAATTATCAGACCATTATTTCGGCACCATATAACTTGTGCTCTATGTAAATTTCCCCCTTAAATGGGAGACAAAATAGAGGGGAGGGAGACATAAATAAAGCTGGTCGAAGGAGGGTGCGAGACGACTTCATTTTGTGGTGACAGACCTGAACAAAACGAATTCTGCAAAAAGTACAAATAATAAATTAATGGTAAAATACAGGAATATCAAAGGAACTATGATGTGATTGCCAGACACTTTTAATACCAGAACTAGTAGAGGTCCTGGGTATCAGTGACAAGAAACAATCTTTTTTGAAGTGACATCTGTTGAGTCTTTCTCCAGAATGTGCCGATTAGATACGACGCCCAAGGTATGGGGCCTAACAGCATTAGAGCGAATGTTGTAAACATTAAATAAGTTCAGTAAACTCAATACTACGGCTTGCTATTTCGGTAGATTAAAAAAAGAAAATCCAACAAATATAGCTTTAGCGATTGCGATTATAATAACGACTCGTCTGAGACATCGCACCCAAATATTCTAACCCTGAAAATTCCTCTCCCACAAAGATATATTTTCTCTCAAAAAAGAAACCATATTTTCTCTGTTGACAATGTTTCACGGAGGCGCCTGGTTTCGTGGGTTAATAGTGGGGGTCTCATGTGGAAGCATGTCGGTATATTGGGTGGCTATGTTTAGGGGCCGCACGAGTGAGAGTGCGCCCGAGTGGAACGCTGCGTAGCGTCAGGCGGGTAAAAATAAAATTAAAAAGTGTAAAATAATATTGAGCTCCATTGCAAAGTTTTGACTACACTTCGATATTTCGTTCAACTTCTTTACTAACTGCTTTATAGTTATAGAAGAAGATTCTGTATGATAATAAAATTATAATCTTACGTAATGGAGGTGGTAAAATGTACCTGACTGCTTCTGCCTGTAATACGGGCTATAAGGTATGAAGGTGCACTAGCTCCTGTAATATTAAGTAACTTTAGTAAGTAGGTACTTTATTAAGTATTTCTTGATTTATGAGTCTGCGAACACTGGAGGAGTTATGAAGGATACCGAAGGTAAAAACACTGGATATAAATAGGTAAGATCAACATTACAATGGAAATGTTATGCTGACTAAAATAAAAAAAGAGCGTGTTTGCCGACGTTACCTAAGTGCAGACGAGTGTCGCATCCGCGCGATTTATTCGACGATCCACGACACGACACGAGGCTATGTTCGATATTCATCCCCACACTGAGTACAATACTAGCAGGAATATATATATATTAAGAATATAAATGTATATATTTACCGAATATATACATTTATATTCAGCAAAATTGTGATGAGAGAAGTTATCTTTTGACGTTTAGTGCTTGTTATTTTATATTGAATCCACGGGAGCAGTCAGTCGAAAGTTGGGTGATCGTTTCACTAAACGAAGTAGAAAGACGTTGTGATACTTACATAAACTCACCCCTAATTCCCACCGGGATAAGCAGAGACTATGGAATTTCGTTTGCTAACATTCCATTCCATTTGCGTTGTTTTTTTAGGACGTTTTTATGACAATGTATAATCATCAAGGACGATATTGTTGTTGATATCGTAGAGCGAGTGAAGATTGATAGGATTACGAATTCGTTATATAAGGTTTTAGATTGTTGCTAAGACTGGCTGAGGTGGATCTAGAAGGATGTACATTTACCAAATTCTTGATGTCCTTAAAAAGGATGAGTGTATGATCTATGCTAAACCGGCGTGCGTGTATGAAACGATTGATAAATATGGAGAAACGATTGATAAAAAAGATATATGTCAGGTTCGAAGCAAATGGAATTCCGTAATAATATAGCCAGGGGAAATGGGTGTGAGTTTATGAATGAATGTACGATGTTAGCGTAATGGTACATAAACACATTGTAATTAGTACCTATATTTGTACCCGCTACCCGCTTTATAGAAGCTAACACTTTACTCAACACTTCGTCCACTCGACTCGACCTCAGCTGAGCATTTTGGTAGTACGTCCTCGACTTGAGGACTTTCCTTACCGGAGTCGGGCATATTCATACTGCCAACTTCGATCATCGGGGTTCGGATCCCGGTGGGGACATATCACAAAAATCACTTTGTGATCCCTAGTTTGGTTAGGACATTACAGGCTGATCACCTGATTGTCCAAAAAGTAAGATGATCCGTGCTTCGGAAGGCACGTTAAGCCGTTGGTCCCGGTTACTACTTACTGACAAGTAAGTAGTCGTTACATGAGCCATGTCATAGGCCTTTGGCGGCTCAATAGTAACCCTGACACCAGGGTTGATGAGGTTGGTACTCTACCTCACAACCCACACGATAGAAGAAGACTTCGATCATATACGAGTATGCTTGAAGTCTGCCAAGATTATAATACAAAAATAATGCATGCCGTACTATATTAAACGTCTAAGAATACCAATTTTGGGCTGAGTTGGAGGTAGACATTGTGGTCGCTTCAACTGAGGGTGGAGTCGAGGAAGGTTGGTGTTAACATTACCTATTATGAACCATCAATGGCCCATGATCTCTGTCCGTGAAAGGGTTAAGTAGTGCGTATCTATGTACCTATATACCTACTTATAGACGCGATGTCCGTGGCCTCACTCGGCAGGGCCCACCGAATACCAGCGTCGTGGCTCACGCGACTTATGCTGAGCGAGGTCTTTTTATTTCGGACGCCACCGCAAATGATCAAGCCGTCAGTGCGTTGCATTTAGGACTACTTACTGTTATTATTGTTATTTTTTACAATTTCGGTGTGTTTTTATTTTTTTTTATTTTTTTATTTTTTGTGTATTGATATCCTTGTGGTTCCTGTCCTGTGTTGAATGTAATGTACCTGTGTCTATGTTGTCCGGGAGTAATAAATGATTCTTTCTTTCTATATTTTCAATAATATTTCATCAGCTACCTGGTACCTACTCTTATGTTTCATAAAGCCGTATAATAATTTATTACATTTCTTGTTTCATTGTTCGTGTCTCATCGGTTTTATGACTCACAATTAATGCTTTGATCGGGAAAATATTGTGCCCGGGGGCGGATGTCGAGGGAAACGTGAACACATATCGGGTATCGGAGAGTTCGTTAATAGTTATCTAACTAGATAGAAGCGTGGAAATTTTTCTGCTAAACGTATAAGGCATGGAACATTGATTTCTTTTTTTTGCAATTATGATATGATATCTCTTATATAACTTTGTTATTCAATCCTAGTGCAACTGCAGATATGACTGTTTTTGTACCTCATTTTATGCTTCCTTGTGAGGTGGATGGCCGACCTCATCAACCCTGGTGTCAAGGTTTATTGAGATTTACAAAATTCTGATTACTAAATAAATACATCGAAAACTTACGAAAATAATATTATTTTCTATTTAACTTAATTATGAATTTTAAACAAGAAAAACGTATTAATAAGTCCGACATTTTATCATATTTTACTATGACGACACAGTGTGCTTTTCATACAAATTCCATAGTAATTTTGTGTTTTGACGTTTAGTAAAAAGTAACTGATTTGACTAGTTGGAAACTAGCCTATTGTGTCTGAGGAACTCATTTAGATAGGTAGGTACGTTGGCCCATAAATATTATAAATAGCATATTATACCTATTACGGAACTTTTTATTTAACTGTACAATATTAAATTAGGCGGCTAACCGGAAATGACGTAGGGTAGGTAAAAATCACGTCACTTCCCTGCCCTGTGAACTGGTAATGAGAGTAGGCCAGCCACGTGTCTTTAATTGTCTTTATGTTAGACACCCTGCCCTTGCGCCGGTCGGGTGAGATTTATTGAACTAAATTACACGGTTTGATTTAAAGGTGAAAAAAGGGACGGTAATGTGTAGGTTCAAGCAATTAACATCGACTTGTGGGAGTTTTCGAAACAGTGGTGATGTTTTTATTGCGTTTTTATAAAACATCCATGTCCAATGGAAAATATTCAAAGTAAAATCGATTCTTTGCCAGTTTGGCAACATAGTCTTTTCGTCGTACAAAATCTTTTGAAAATGCTTGTACCAAAACCACTTGCGTAACTTGAACATGCTTCCTTGTTCTACAAAACTATACCTACATTCCACCACAATTTCGTTACAAACACAAAGTAAGTCGGCAACCAAGTTTATAAGCAAGCTGATACGAGTTTAATATTGATATAATGTTGGCAATTTACATAAATTCAAGGTGTCGTGATAAGTGTGTGCCGTGCACCGGCCGCGACCGAGGTAGTTAGCCTATTAACATTTTGACTTCCACAGGCCGATCGCAGACAGATAATATACATAAAACGGCGGGGTTCATGACGTCATTCGTTCCCACATAAGTGACGTGTTATCGACGATCTACTTGCGTGCGCGGCGTGATTGTTACTTACGATGTGATCGGATTGACGGCCCTAGCGCTTACGGTCTCCCTGTACCCGTGTTCGAGTGCGTACGCGCTAATTAGAAATTGATTGACTCAAAATTACATACCTTTTATTGCTTTCTAATCAAACGCCAACTTTAACTACAGTCTACGTTAGTAATGGTCGAGAATAGTTATTATTTTCATCTTACACTATAACGGATGTATCGAAGAAGTATACAGAGTTCATAGTATGCATCTTAGGATTTCAATACCTAAAATGCATACAAGATCCACGCACGTATAATCGATCATGACATACTACGAAATCATGAAATACCCTCACTTTTATAAAAAACGAAGTGACTTTCCTACGCCGTATTAGCTGCGACACCAAGGCAGATTAATGTTGTTAAATTCTCGGTAAAAATTACACGCCACGAGCCCATTAGCAATGTCCATTAAAATATATAATAAGCTCCTAAAGTACTTAAGAGATGAAACTAAAACTAATTTATTCATAAAACATCTAAAGCAATGCTAATTAAAAAGAGCTATTATACTGTAGAGAATTTTTTAAATAATAAGTTTAATTTTAATACACACTTCCTCCCTTCCCTTCAACGTTGTTGTGCCCTATAGGGTCCATGTTTTAGTCCCTATGCCTATGTAACACCCCATTGTACTATATGGAATGCAATAAATAATTGAGAATTGAGAATCATTTTGTTTTGATATTTTTGTTTTGTTAGTTAAGGTATTTTTTGGAACCTGTTTTCCAGTGTAAGCAATAACTTGTGTTATCTGTCTATATCTGGCTATTTACCGATGTCACAGTCACAGCTAATTCCCATAAACCCTTGAACGTGGATCGTTATCGCTCTCGCGTGCGCACGGCGCTAGGCACCCCATTTTCTCAAGGGTCGCCGCACAGGTCACCCCTGGTCACTTTCACCTAGCAGAGAGCTTCGGAAATTCTTCGTATTACAAATATGGAAAAGTTGAAGCTAAACAGTAAAGGCTAATATCGAGTCAATTTCAATTTATCGTAGGAAATATGACTTTGCATATTTTTAGTGCAAAAATATACTATCCATAATACCTATCACACAAGAGCCCTTCTTCTTCTATCGTGTGGGTTGTGAGGTGTATTACCAACCTCATCAACCCTGGTGTCAGGGTTATTATTGAGCCGGCAAAGGCCCCTGACATGGCTCATGTAACGACTACTTACATCAGTAAGTAGTAACCGGTACCAACGGCTTAACGTGCCTTCCGAAGCACGGATCTTTTTATTTTTTGGACAATCAGGTGATCAGCCTGTAATGTCCTAACCAAACTAGGGATCACAAAGTGATTTTTGTGATTTGTCCCCACCGGGATTCGAACCCGAGACCTCCAGATCGTGAGCACAACGCTCAACCACTGGACCACGGAGGCCGTTAAGTAGTAAAAAGTAGCAAATACTGAAGTGAGAGAACTAAAAGCCCATGCTATTCTCAGTCAATATAATTAGCACTATTTTGCACGGAAGACGCCGTGTAGCCGGCGTGGGCAATAGATTTCCATCGCGCTTGCGTTAAAGCCAAAAACCCCGATACCGACCCCGCCGGCGTAGTCGACGATTTCCCTCATTCAGCGCTTATCGCTAACGACCCACTAGGGTCGATTAATCCTGTCAAATATTCTTCCTCTAAGACGACGCCCTGAGCCGGGGTTCGCGCCCAACTGGGCACCCTCAGGCCTGTTGTCTTAATCGTTGTAGCCTTCAGCGGTCCCCTTTTGTCCGGCCAAGTAGTTAATGCCATCTATGGCAAATCTACAATAAGTCACGTCAAAAATAAATACAAATACGCGTGAAAGCCACTAGCTTTATGTCAACTCCCATTACACCGAATAAAGCTTAGAGAGCCGCATGTTGTTCTCGTAGCTAATAGACCACTGTGAAATTTAGTATGAAGAAAATTAAAACTAAAAGTTGGCACAATACCTGAGTTTGCTAGTCGACTGCTTGTAGGTCCGAACATCTGATATGGATCTGAAACACAGGAAAAAAATATTTTAAATACAAACTAAAATTTAACCTTTTGAATTGTGATTCGGATGTACAACTTACTGCTGAAAGTATTGTATGATGATTTATGGTGAAATATCGTTATACATGTTGTTAGGTTTATTTGGGAATTATTTAATGAAAGCACAAGAAGCCTACCGTAGTGTATAAATGATTTAAAAAAGCATCTAACCGTACTTCAAAGCCTGGAAGTTATTTCCATCTATCGCTACCCACCCGCAGACACTTCTGGACTGCAGCTAGTGTATATAGCATAACATAAACAGCCTCTATACGTCCCACTGCTGGGCACAGGCTCAATCAACCGGAGGGGGTATGGAACATACTCCACCACGCTGCTCCAATGCGGGTTGGAGGAGGTGTTTTTACGGCCGGGACCAACGGCTTAACGTGCCCTCCGAAGCACGAAGTCATCTTACTTTTTCGGACAATCAGGTGATTCAAGCCTGAAAAGTACCAAACAAAGGCAGTCTCACAAAGTGATTCCGACAATGTCCCCATCGGGAATCGAACCTGGACCTCCAGATCGTGAGCCTGACGCTCTAACCACTAGACCACGGAGGCTGTTAGCAGCTAGTGTCAAAGAATATAACATACACTACGCGAATGCTAGTGACAAGCAGTGATGTGCCGTTCACGGGAATGTTTCCAATGTGGGAAAGTTCCCGCCGTAAAAACTCTTTAATAGTAAGAACACTGGCTGCTTTTCTCTTTCAAATTATTCTTTTTTCTATTCTAGGTCTTATCTGCCTAAAGGTTAGATAATAAGGCTCTTTTTACATAAGTTTTGCCTTTTTACGGCTGAGAACGTTCCCAAAGTGAGTACGTGTAACGAGTCGAGGTAACGTGTGTACCTATGAACGTCTATTACATGCTACAACATTGTACCATTGTGTGAAATGAATGAAAAAAGAATTCATCCGAATAAATCATTAATAATTTATTTAGTTATATTTTCCTAATTTAATAATTATTATTCAAAATTAATAAATTTTAAACGTTTTGTGTATTATTTATGAAGTTCTTAAGTGGTGTTTATAATAAACACAAAACGCAATTTGATGTAATACGGACACTCAAGATTTGAGGCCCTACAAGTAGACATATCACTAGACATCGTAAAGATAAGGGTTACCATAGTAACTGTGCTAACAACACTATGCCGACCGAAAAAACTAAGATACACTGCATAGATTGCATTTCAAATAGGTATAATGAGTTCAGGGGACTTGCAGGTATCTGAATTTGCATAGATAGAGGCCTGCTTCGGTTCGCTGTCGTCGAAGAAAACTTTACATGCCTTGAATTGCTGTGATTAAAGACTGGATTCTTTAGAAGATATCAAATCCAGGCCGTGACTTTTGCAATTGCGTGTCTGTGTACGTAGATAAAAATATTTTATATAATATATATAAGTACATACAAATATATATGGTTTAAAAGTAATCTCTAATCTCTCTGTCGTAATATAACTTTATTCTAAGCAGTCATCATAGGATTTTGAAGAGACGGCTACGCTGTTATTACACTCGTATGAAAACTGAAGAAAACTATGAGGCGATCGGCTGACTCTCGGAAAGTTTCGTTCTTTCGGAAAGTCCGGTGATTAGCCTGGAATGTCCTAACGGAATCAGGGTTCATAAACTGATTTTTGTAATATGTCCCATTTTTCCAACCCGGGACCTTCGGATCGTGAGCCCAACGCTCACCCACTGGACCACGAAGGCCTAAGGTAGTAAAGTAAGTAAGGTAAATAAATGATGTTGATTTAGCATTATTACATTGTTTGATATTGTCAGGTGCGAGTGACCTGGTGACCTAATACAAATACTCTTTAGGTATGCAGTATTGGCACCAGTCACCCAAATTAATTTCTTAAGAATTTTTTAAATTTTTCGTGTTATAGATTTAAGAATTAATATTTGTTGTGACTTTTATTCTCGTTTCTCTTTTTATTTAGTTTTAAGTGAGAATTTCTTCATTTCATCTTAAGTGTAAAACATTTAAGTACATTCAAACCAGTAATTATAAATATAATCTTTATTAAGAGCTAACTGGAACTGTGAGAGAAAAAGAAATATCCAAACTAATTTCGGGCTATAAAACTCTTAACCATAAAAAATTGCCCCCTGATTTTAGTAACGGGGGTAGCTACCGCTGGATATGCAAATCAACGTAATAATTCTCTAAAATTGAAACAAAAGCGCCCCCTTACGACAGCTCTCGCCTTTTGTTAATATTATAATAAAGTAGTAATTGTTAACGACACTCGAAACTCACGGACTGTTAAATAAGAACTTGTGACGAATGGTACTCATACCAATAATAGTCGCGGAATGACCCAACGCGGTTTTGAGGGTTATTATAGTGTTGATATACATGTGCCAGAATACAATAAATCCAACAATATATTACAACAATTAGGCACTCGCTGGCATGTCCTGTCTAACAATATCTACGTCACGTTCAATCATTACAAGCTTCAATTTACCTAGGATCTAAATCTATTTGAAATTGAAAAGATTCAAACTATGAACGTTAAAATATTGCACAAAGTAAGTGAATGTAGTCACCTTCTAATGCGGTAGCGCATTCTAATTTATTTATCACCGTGCTTTCAAAACAGTTACTATCATTTTTATTCGCGTGGTTTTACAAATTATGATATATTCGTTGTTCACTACAGACGTGCCGTGTTCTTAATGAAAATGAACACGTTTTTTCCAACTCTTCATATTATAGCTTGACAGGAAAATTTGAACTGAATTGAGATATCAAACTGTTAACAGCAATTGCGAAAATAATTCATGGAACTTTTTCAAAACTTGAGCTACTGTTTAATTGATTCTCATAATCCTATTTCAAATGCAGAATATGTTTACCTATTTGTTTTCGAACAAAATTGCATTTTACGTACCGTTAATAGAGGTGTAATTTAAAGTAACAGACTTCATTTGCTTAAAACTTGCATGAATAATAATGCGATTATTTAGGTGCTGGGAAAGTGACGCGTAGGGTTGTTTATGAGATATTTAAAGGAAATATGGACTTAAACGTTTGTCTAAGTAGCTAGTTAATCTGAAATTAAAAAAATAGCTAAGTAATACCATATTCCGGAAGTTCACTATTAACAGTGTCTAATGATTGAGTGATTCCACACGCGCGCGATCAAAGGCTGTCAAAGCGTCGTTTACGAAGATGAAAGATGGATCTCGCGAATGTTGCGACTCACCGTAGGTATGACTAAGCTTCGTAACAAAAGACACGTTCCGAATCAAAAAATGTTCACAATAACAGTTAAATCGAGGGTGGTTAAATGGCCCCCGATGTAGGGGCGAGGCGCGATCTAATCGAGACGATTATGATAAATGACTATAGCAAGGATCGTTGGTACGTGGCTGAGTGGTGAAGCGACGCGGAATGACGACAGGCGGAGCGGAATATGATCAACTGAGACCGGAGTCGATATGCTACGACCTAATTGTGCGACAGTGGGGGATGTTGTAAAAAGCAAGTAAGTACTTAAGTACTATTTTTTTTGAGTCAATGACAATGTCAATTTGTTAGAAAACTCTGCTAGAATTAGGGTTAAACACACGATCCAGTTCAATCAAAAATCTGCGTTAAATGGCTTCGAACCTGTTGCTACTACTGACCAATACGAACATTGTAAGATAAACTGTTAAAAACAAACTTTATGCTAGGCTTCTCAAAGGCTCACGAGTTACTTATAACTTCAAAAGGTGGACTTTACCTTTCCTCTATTAGAAAAGTCAGAGCCCGCTAGTCGCTTAGGGTGACACGCCACCCGTTTATAAATGTCACCGTTTGACGCTTCTTCGCTACGATTGGCATTAGCATCCGGACGGACGAGCGAGATGATTATATTTATAAGCGGCACAAAAGGCACGAGCCTGTGATTTCACTTGATTACTTCAAATTCAGATTATTCGTAATTCATTATACTCTTACTTATTGCTTCCATTATTGTTCTGCGTACGATGGTTGGAACATCGTTTTGACAAAGATTTTTATGATATTCTATATCTTTCTGGAAGAAAAGCAGACAGGAATCACCGCACCTGCAACACAAACGAAGTTACATCCCGTGAACTCTCCAAATAGAATTGTCGAAAGTGATTACGTTTTCCATTTGAGATCAAAATTGGTGGGACGAACGTCCCGGCGTGACTTCTGTTCCCAGTTATTCGTTGGTGATGCGATTGTTTTTATTTTGTTTGTACTCGATCGTGTTTGGTTTATTACACTTCGTTGGCTGCAGGAAAGTCTCAACTGAGTTTTTTAATATGTTTCATCGATTTTATTATACTTCAGCTTGAAGAACTTTAAAGAAGATTCAGTAAGGTTCACGCGTGAAATTTTGTTATCAAACTAAACGTAAATGGCAGTATATTTTATCTGGTGTATTTTCGTTTGTATTTTCGCGAGCCTACAATGGACAATATATCTCCCCCGCTGTGTCGGCGGGACGCTCCGTCACTTCCCCGCGACATTGGGTCAACAAAACATTCCTACAGCAAACACTGTGCCTGTCTATATGAAATTTATTGTACTACCGCAGGGGCAACGGTACCTACCCTCACACGTGGAACAGATTTTGAAAAGCTTTTTATTTCGATAGTTTGCAGTGAGTACCACATATAAATTCGTAGTGATTTCAGGCTACTAGTGATTTATCAAACCATTACCTAGGTAGGTTAATAAGCAAGGTAGTGCTACACATTATTTATGGTATATTATTTTACAACGTCCTTATCTGTATTCTGTATACTCATATTGTTTTCCCAATAAACCTCAAGTAATCCTTAATCGAAGACCAAGAAGGTCACGTTTCACTGTGTTTAAGTACCGGTACGAGGTTACAAGGGCCGTCGGCACTCGAACCCCTTCGGCCGGCATTACCACTGATTGGTGCACCAAATGAACCTTACGATGTTAGCCTTTTCTACAGTAATTACTTGTCCATTACCAGCACCAATCTTTCGCCGATAGTAGTACACGCAAAAGGCGAATCAAGTCTTATTCGCTCCGTACACAGTACATTATGCCACTAACGTGAAACTACAAGCTCCAAAGGTCGATTTTTCTGAAGGTGAAATGTAGTTCATATTGCGTTGACCGTAAATCTAAAGTTGCTAGTCATGCATGAATGTATGGAAACTTTGACCTTAAACCGAGGGGTTAGAGTTTAACATGGAGTGTATTGTGTGGGTGAATACAGGGTGTAGCCAGAGGCTCGAAGGAGTTAATGCGTGACGCACAAAAGGCCAAATCACGGCCCTCCGACGTGCGGCCGCGTCAAAGAGCGAATTTGTATTCCAATTATGACACCCGCTATAGTCACAAGTCCATCCATGACAATGTCCCATTGAAATATAGTTTTTTAATTTTATTTTAGATTCTATGCCAAATACTTATTGCTCTACAGATGGTCGTCTTCTATTTCCATTATATACCAATTTATCAAAACATTATTTTGGTTAGTTTTTCAATTCTATGCTGTCCTCATTTAAATCCTTCCCGATGACAAGGTAGTGATAATCATTCCGTTGTCTGGCAAATAGGTTTTTATTTTATCACCGTAATTTTCGATGCCGTCTTTTAACGTCTAAAATAAGATAAAGGCAAGATAGTGTCCCGCAATACGAGGTTCGAGGACAACAAACGAGTACTTCTTATGAGGCCATAAAATAATAATAAAAGGATAATTAATCGATTTCAGTGCATTACGGCCAGTCCCCTTCGCCGTCGTTAGTGCAATTCCGAGACCCCTATAGCATTAGCTATTTGATTGCGATTCGCTGAACCCCAATCTCGGATTCAATAAAAACCACCCCGCAGATATATTTTGACGTTTTGTTAAGACATATGATTATTGCTCGGTAATTGTTTTGTACGTTCGATGTTCAATTGGTGGAACATGGACCATAAGTTGTTCGAAGATTTTTTATTCTTTTGGCGTTATATTTATAACGATTCAATCTTCAACGATTCTAGACGATCTAGTTGCGGCGGATGCGCTTCCTGGCGTTGAAATTGAAGGAAGACTACATTTAAATTGAAGGTTACTTCGTGAGAGGAAATAACTACATAGTACCAACCATTGGAAATGTAAGCAGCGATACATTGTTTATGAATCCACAGTAATAAACTCCTTTCTTGGAGTAGTCGTCAGAAAACGATTTTCCGTTACTAATACTAAACATAATGTGTCGTTAATTAAGTATCGTTGCACTATTTACGACAAGATGCCTGCAATTGACTTCTGTAACGTGTCAGTCTTTGTATGTAGTACAGATATAATGTCTTTTTGTTTATTTTGCTATTAAGCTTGAATATAAGTAATTCTATTGCAAACTGTCTTACCATTTATAATTATTATCACCTGAGCGTTGGGACTGTCTCCTTTGTTTTTATCTTCCATTTTCCATTACATACATACATAAACTCATGCGTGTAATCGCTAATGGGATGAGCAGAGTCACAAGTAAACAAAGACAACTTGCAGCCACTGTTGATACAAAATCCTGAGTTGGATATGATCAATCTTATCAGCCCATAACAATTTTCCGTCATATTTGTAAAGACACAATCACTCTGATTTTAAGACAAGCAGTAAACCTAAAAGATGATAATAATCTACTCACTCATGTATAATGCCATTCTTTCCACGAGGCGATCATTGTTATATTACCAGCTATACATTATTAGGGCGTTGAAAACAACACTTAGCTTTAGCCAGCCCTACTTGGCTGGTCCCTTGTTTGACTTTGCGGTGCGGTCGTCAGAGCTCCTGTGGGTGGGCGCGATCAATCGCTTCCCAAACATTGTGTTTAACATTATCAAACACGAACCAAATAATGACAACGTCATTCAACGCCTCTATTTTATCACGTTTATGTTACTTTTGGGTGTGACAAACAGAATTCAAATAGCATTTTCAGATGTCTAAGTATGGATTGCATGTTTCGCAGTCGTTCAAGTTCCAACACGCATAGTAGGTAATATCTGAAACCATGTTCCGAGGCGCCTTTGGTTTGAGTTACAGTGTATTTATCTGCGTTTTGAACACGTAAGCGAATATGTTAGCGAATTAACCAAGAATGTTAATGTGACACGTTTTAAAATAGTTTTTCGGGCAGTTGCTGTTTGCTTACGGAGGATAATTAAACAAAAATACACATCTAAATATAACCTTAGCTGAAAGATTTTTCAATAACTCAACAGACGTTTACGATGCTTCCCGCTGATAACTATTTGATAGCCTATCCGTAACTTAACCAACAGATAGAAGTATCTACTGCTCTCAGAAACTTATTTGGCAGATAAGTTTTTAGACATTTATCATCAAGTAAGAACCCTAAACAATCTAGTGTCAGAAAAAAGAGATTGCGCCAGCGTTTTCTGAAATCTTAGTGAATAATTTCCTTCAATGAATAAAGAAACATCTCTCAGATCCCAAATGAAGAGGTTTTCATTACGTACCGTCCTAATAGCCATCAAGTTAACTAGACCCCACTTTACTTCAGACGTGATTGTTTTACTTAATAAGTATAAGGATTATGTGAGAAGAAAATAGTTTGTTTTTGTTTGTAGTTTGTTTAATAGTTTTGAGAAGGGAATGTTAGGTTGGTTTGGACACGTAGAGCGGATGAAGGATAATAGGATTGCAAAAGCGGTATATAAAGCGAAAGTTGATGGTAGGGCTGGCAGAGGAAGACCGAGAAGGACTTATGATGACCAAATTGGAGATGTCCTTAGAAAAGGTTCAATACGATCTACTCTGAACCGGCGTGCGTGTATGAAGCGATTGATGAATGTGGAGGAAGCAAGAGAAGTGTGTCAGGATCGAAGCAAATGGAATTCTATAGTCTCTGCTTACCCCGGTGGGAAATAGGCGTGAGTTTATGTATGTATGTATGTAAAATAGTTTGTTATAAATGTACATCGACCAGAATAATCAGTATAAAATGACTTTGTTCGTTAAAAAACGCTTACGTATATCAATGTTAAAAAATACGAACAATAGGTACAAAATGAGCATATTACGTAGGAAACTGTAGAAACATAATATATTTTTTCACAGATTATTTACATGCATAACATAATATAAACAGCCTATACACGTCCCACTGCTGGGCACAGGCCTCCCCTCAATCAACCGGAGAGGGGGTATGGAGCATACTACACCACGCTGCTCCACTGCGGGTTGGTGAAGGTGTTTGGGCTAGTAGCCCGGGACCAACGGCTTAGCGTGCCTTCCGAAGCACGGAATCGTCTTACGTTTTTCGGACCATCAGGTGACTCTAGCCTGCAATGTTCTTAGTAAACAAAGGACAGTCTCACAAAGTAATTTCGACATGTCCCCATCGGGAATCGAACCCAACGCTCTAACCACTAGACCACGGAGGCTGTTAACACAGATTTTTAATTGTGGTGGCAATTATCTTCTCATTTAAGTACTTGTATGATTTCATGGATGTAAATGTATTATTTAAACAAAAGAGATGCTTCACGTTTTGGCGTGAAGTTTCGTGGTAGTGGGGTATCATGTCTCGATTTCATTAGAAAATATAGTGCGTGGTACGTTGTTTGCGCTCGTGACGGGCGCGTGGCATGTCGCCGACGTGTGGCCGCTGGTTGGGGACGGGGCATAGCGCCCTGTGCGGCGCCAGCACGTGATACGCTCTTTTGCAGCAACGATCAGTGCAGATTAACAGACTACTCGCCATTATCTAGTCTACGTCAAGCCGTTGACAGCTGATGTTTATAGAGTTTTAGATTCCCTCAGTCGCGTTGGTAAATAACAATTGTATTTGTCATTTCAGTTTGCTAGTTGATTTTAGTTGTTGAGTTTAATTTAAAGAAATTCAGAAAGCTCACTGATTCAAATCACAAGTAGATCGCTGATTGGAGTCAGATTTTCGTATCAATAGTAGTTACCGATACCTATTAATACTTATTTTAAATGCAACAGTTAATTTATGTAAAATGTAATGTTAGGTAAAAATACGTAGGTAACTGGTTAGCGAGAAGGTAATAAGGAAAACTGCGAATTATGGCTTGGACAGCGAGTCACCGAATGTCGATTCATGCTACGAAGGGTTTCTTTATAGTGAGTGGATCTGTCCTTATGTATAAGGACAAGGTACGTTGCGTCTATCCTTATGTATAAGGACAGAAAACATTTATTGTAATTGGTGGGTATTGTAGTAGGTACCTACAGTCAAATTTTGGGCAATGCCTTCCATGGTTTCATAGTCATTCTATTAAAATAGAAATTAATCTTTCTGTTCAGTGCCTGTTTGTACAATAAATGTATGTAATAAATTTATGTATATTACAATAAATATTTTGAATTAAATAATTGTTTTTTTGATTAATTTTCAACGCCAAGCCACTCGCTGTAAAAGACGCATCGTCGCGGGACATGTCATCAACCTCATAATTCAGAACTGTGATACCGCATTCACTCTTCCTGCGTAATTGCTATGCATATTGGAATTATCGCCAATTCTACCACTGGTCATGTAGTAAGAACCGGCGCGAAGGAACGAGGAACTTTATTTAAATACGTGTATATTAAAAGTTCAAAACAAAAACGACTGTAATTTTTCATCTCTTAGCGTGTTAACTCGCCATGTGGGGCTTTAAAGGTGATGAAAGCAAACGTTTCGTGTGAAATCAACATTTCGACCGCTTTCACCGAGTGCGACCCGGAGCAGAAAAGAATATGTTTGGACACAATGGGCCGAGACACAAATAAGCTTTTATGTGCCCTGGGTAACTGACCGTGCCCAACAAACAGAGGTACGAGGAGTGTTTGGCGAGGGACCCGCGCCGTTATGTCCAAGATTTATAGTTCGTTAGATATTTCACTCGGATTCGGTTGAGTCTTCTGTTAGCCTGCGAGATGACTGTTTTATGTATTTTTTATGATTTATGTGGTAAAAGATAATCAAGAGTTACCTACTTGGTGTATTTTATTTTCAAATTGTAAGTAAGTAATATTGCTTTTACGCGTAAGTACGCCTTCCTTCAACGCTATCCTTCAATTTTACATGAAGAAGACGATGTAACGATATAGACATCTTCAAAAACTTTACATCATTAAGTAATCAAAACTTACCACAGGAGGAACTATATGATTATGTACCTAGAAAGTTTTAAAAATCCACTTACCTGGTTGACGGAGATGCGTGTGAGCATCCAGTGTCGATTTCGACATAGCAGATAAAGAATTGGTGCCATAGCCTGCAACAATAAAAACAATAATCAAGTATTTTCTGACTTCTCCTTTCGTGGTACGGTACCCGTAAAACAATACTTTACAAAAGATCAATAACAACTCAAAAACACAATAAAATATAATTAATAATTGCGTCCATGAAATTGGTCGATCTCAAAATAAATTGCGGAGTCTTTGAAGTCATCTTTACAAACTTGGATGGGTAGCACCATCCCAAAAAGCCATTTTGTATTTTTCGAATTCTATTAAACGTTAAATAATAGGTAGTATTATTAAGTTATTTATTTGAAGTATTAAGTAGGTAAATTGCTATGTTTTAGCATGATTAAAGTACATATTTTACATAAATCGACTTTGATTCAAATGACGTGACGTTGTGTGATGTATACGTATTATTGAACAAAAAAACAATGACTGGATTTCAAAAGTGAAAATATAAATAGTTAATTAGGTTTTCAATAATTTGTTCGCCCCAAACTGCTTTATAATTATGCAAGCCACCTCGTCAGCGCTTGGTGCATCAAAATCTGCTCCCTGACTTTGTTCAACTGAGGATAACGCCTAAGGCAATTCGGGGCTGGGGGCTACACAAATCTACCCCCAATACCTTTCTACTAAAGAATGATTTTGAATAAAACCCCCACCGAGGATTAGGATTTCTCTTTGAAGCTCACAATCAGATTTCACGCGTTGTTAGTGTTAGAGCAACATTGTGGAAACTCCTTTTGATTTTGGGTGTATTTTTGATTTCATGTCTTACGCTGCCTGATTTTAGGGGACATGAATAGTGTGATAGTGACATGCTTTTTTGATGTTCAATGTTGAGATTGTAGGAAAAATATTCGGTGTTTATTGTTCAATCTTTACGAATGGTTAGCGCTGCCTCGAATAAAAAACAGACAAAAAAGTAATAAGTACCTAGTCTATGCATGATTTGTTTTTGTTTATTTATTATTGCACCCAATTAATTACACAGAAATAGAACATAACCAAAAATGTACTTGACCAAACTCACTTTGGTAGATGCTTATTAATTTCTCTACAACACGCCAACATAGCTACAAAGGGTCCTTTCTCACTAGAACGTCATGGTGAAGCTTCCACGGTTGTGACATCAAAAAAATGTATGAAGGCTACCTCACCTGGTTTCGCAACCAATTTGTGGCCGGCAACCGAATCCTGAACAATTTTACGCTGGTGGCGCAACCATGACGGATTCCTAGTGAGACAGGGCCCTAACTGCAGCATCAATCATCCGTAACACTATCTGGCGACCACGATCGAACGTAAGCTATCACCTAACTTGTTTGCGCATCATAAATATTAAACAAATATACCTATAATAACAAGACTATCGAAAACTAGCTTTCAGGGTATATCGAATTGTCATCATCTTGTTTTTTATAGGGTTCGCTTACCTAATAGAATTTGATAGGTCCGGTTTTCCACCGAAGCGACTGCCTGTCTGACCTTCTAACTCGTGAAGGGAAAACCAGCCTTCGAAAATGCACTTCTCGGGAATGTAAGTTTCCTCACGACGTTTTCCTTCACCTTCAGCACGTGATCAGATATGTCGAATTCTATGTGCATTTATTGACCAGTTAGTACAAGTACAATATAAGTATATTATTTAGCTAATGTTTAAATTATATGATTTCGCAACTGGTAGCCAATTTTGATAAGAAGTCCTAAGCATAAAGTGATGGATCGTATGATGCTAAGTGATCCCCAACCGCCCATACAATAACGATCTATGATGTTAAAAAGGACAATATAATCCGTCAACATCTCTTTAATAATGTTTTCGTATGGAAGTGCGGCGAGAGAACATACCGCAATGTGATATCTCATTACAATAGATCAAAGGATTGTCGTGTTTGTGAAGGCGTTTGGCTGTGATGCTAGAGATAGGGGTGAGTGGCGGAATGAAATTCATAGCGGACACCCGTCCACGCGGATTGATTCAATTTATTTTATAAAGCAATCTTCCCTTGTATATCTATAACTAAGTAGAGGACTTCGGTTCTTACTTGTTTAGTTTTTTTGCCACTTTCACTCCGGATGTAAATGCTGTTAAATGGCAGTCAACAGAGTTTCAATCCATAATTAATTGCAAGCCGGCTGCTAACAGGTTTTCAGTTTTATTCCCTTTTTTGATTTGGAATTTTAGCTTTTCCATTTACTGTCCTTCAAAGTCATTTAGAAGCAGAGTCTGGTGCCGAAGTTAATTACGGCGTCGATCGAGTATTTCGCAAATATACTTCTGTAGATGTTCTGCAAATGCGAGCCATTCGAGCAATTTAGAAATTGAGACCCAAGACGTGACTTAGAAATTTAAAAATAAAAATATTGTAACATTAGCATCACAGTATAAATATCCAATAAAATTATATGTAAAAACATTAGATTGTTTTTAAAGAAATGTGATGGAGGCAGCCAAATAACTGAAATTATATTTTTTTATCTAAAACGTTTAAGACCCTGTGTCGAGGTTTTTCTTGCAGCTACTTTTCCTCTAGGTATACAGGTTGAGAAGCTGGTAGTTTTAGGCGGATGAGACGGTCAATAAGACTACAATCCAAATATTTTTGACGACGAATAAAGAAAGATATTTGCTATGGCAGCGTAAATGACAAAAATAACACCAGCTGTACGAAAACATTCAGACTTTAATTTGAAATTACAAATCTCTCTTTCTAAGCCGCTCATATGAAGCTCTCGTTTTCGCTTCACGGCACGCAAAACAATAGGGTGCTTGCTGTTACCCTCCTAGCCTCAAGCGGTTTTTCCTCCTATTTCTTCTCACTCTTCCTCGTTGGCCGAGTACGGCGAAAAGAGAGACATAAAATGGCAGCCAAAAGCCACTTTCAGCTAATTTTCGCAGCCGCCGCTAGTCCCGACGTCTCATTTTAGCTGAACCCCTGATTTAAAATATGGGTTTTTTATACTGCCGCTATTTTAAGCTACTTTTTTATGGCAAAAAGCTCGGTGAGGTGTGGGTATTTAGTTCATTATGCGATGTATTTACCCCTGTCTACCCCAATTGGGATATAGTCGTGAGCTTATGTTAGCTTATGTTCAAAAACTTACTTACATGTATCTTATTTTTATAAAATAAATCCAAATAATATTTTATTTCCGAGCATCATCCTATAAAATCAAAACACGTACAAAAACTAACATTATCGCTTAATGATACATCAAGGTTCAATTGAAAAATCTCAGCTAATAAATAACGTTTAGTTAAAATAAAGCTGTGGGTCAATTTATAGTTAATTTGGAACACGCCACAGGGGAAGGCGACTGAGGGCAGTGGGGTCACAAACTCACAAGTTCATTTTGGGGTGCTATTCTTTAATACTATACGAAAAATCAGCTTATATTTAATAGAAGCTGATAATTTTGAAAACTTGTAAGAACATTGACGTAAGCGTGATCAGGAAGCACAGTTCAATCAATCAATCAATCAATCAATAATACTTTATTGCACAACAACATATACAAAGGACATAAACATACGAATAAAACATAAGCACAATAGGCGGCCTTATTGCTAAACAGCAATTTTTGCCAGGCAACCTTAGGGTGAAAGAAGATACAGTTTTATTTTTTATCCTGACAAATTATCCATTTGCCTCAGTTGATATTCGCTGGTTGGCCAGATAAATATGGAGAGCTGGCGGCTCTAACCCTGCAAAACGCCTGCAGAATTTCGACTTAAGTACAGCATCGTTTGAGAAGATTATGTTTGAGAAAAGCGACTATGAGTAGGTCGATGACGACACCGGTGTAGGAGTGAAAAGGTCGACCACGCCGGCGGGAGGGAGTTGTCGCATATGGCATTAACTACTTGGCCGGACAAATCGGGAGCACAGAGAGCTCTCACTCGCTAAGGAGAAAACACAGACTATTCCATTGAATTGCTGTTATTACTTCATGCAGATTAAAACATCCAACTAAAAAAGGCTTTAATAGTTACAAGTTCACTGGTGTACTTACAGACTTTTATTACTTACTTATTAAGTCAAAAAAGAACAGGGGGATTAAATCCGCATTGAAGCAATTCATCTAAAAAAGCAATAATGCTATTTGACATTTGTTTGCATTGCGCGCTAACTTTTAAATGAGCAAATGTCAAATTGCCTTTTTGAGATGAATTGCTTCGACGTGGCCTTTTTAACCTCACTGTTCAGACATTTGGCTATTCTATCTAACATTTTCACGTTTCACCATATTAGTTCTGATTTGGCGGGAAGCGATGATGCTACCAAACGTATTTCATATTTATTTGGGTGACAAAATACGTTACGATATCGAGTGGTTTGTCATCGACGCCTGTTATAATGTGTCCCCTTGGAGCGGTAGTTTGTAGCTATTGTGTACTGCATTAAATCGTCACGGAGAGTCGTCACTCTTCGCCAGTCCCCCGAGAGTGATATTTCATTTGCTGTATTTAATGTGATATTAATTGATTATGGTTATTAACACTACAAAATGCTTGGAAGTGAAAGACGAGAAACTTGTTTATTACATTAAAATGTTATCGAAATTTGTAGACCGTGTACTGCGTACCTTTGTAATGTTTGACCCTTTATAGTAACGACTATAACGTATAATTTGCAAATTTATACCACGCATTCTTATAAGTAAAAATATATTATTATGTTATAATATTATGTTTTTTTACCACATAACATTAGATTTTTTGGTTAGTTTCTCAATCCGCACACACTCGAGCAACTAAGATAATCGCACTATGATAATACAAATGAAATGCGCAATTTTCGCGTTCAACAAATGAAAGTCAAGAGCGTGGATCGTCATCGACAATAGGACGCGACGAGCGAAGCGTGCGAAGCGATAATGGCTCGCCTTCCCCCGTGATAATCATCAAAATATTGCATCACTTACCGAAATATTGTAAATGTCAATCAAAGAATTAAGTTCATATTGTCGGCTCGGGCCGCCACGTGCCGGCGCGACGCTTGCAAGCGCTCGCGTGCTACATTTTAGGGGCGCATTGTTTTGATTTCGGCGCGAATAAAAAGTCAGTCACGTTATTTTTTGGTGTTACCAAGAGAAATCGACTTTTTCTGTTCAGTGTTACCTACTGTTTTGGCTTCAATCTGACGAATAATGTTTGGGTCGACGACACTACGAATTTCATTTGGCGGGTATGTTTATTTGTGAAGATTTATCTTTTTGGGTAGTTGAACCGCGTGTACACTAAAAATCAAAATGAATTTGTTCCTAACATATAGGTACTAAGTACGTACCTACACCGCGAGGAGAAGAAATTGAAAGAGTCAGATGCGTTGATTTATACACTTATCTTCATTCCTGACGTCTTTTTGGCCATTACGCAAAAGACTTGGGCAAAAGTAACGTTAAATAGGTAAAACGTGTTGCGCTGTAGGTTGCATTGGCATCTAATAATGGCAGAGCAAATCTGTTTTGGCTGAATTAAAATATACATTATCTATTTATCTTCTTTTCTAACGTATTACCTAATCTATTAATTGATGAATGGTAATGAACTGACCTTGTGAACCCTGTGACGTTGCATGAGTGGACCACGTACTCTTGTATGAGGCATCTGAAAACAAATTATACAACTTAATCAATATTATTTAAGTACATGTAATTTTAAGTGTATTTTATTTTCGGTCACACACAGCCACCGTGGTTAGAGCGTTAGGCTCACGATCTGGAGGTCCGGGTTCGATTCCCGATGGGGACATTGTCGAAATCACTTTGTGAGACTGTCCTTTGTTTGGTAAAGACTTCAAGCTTGAATCACCTGATTGTCCAAAAAAGTAAGATGATTCCGTGCTTCGGAGGGCACGTTAAGCAACGGCTTAACCCGGCTATTAGCCGAAAAAACACCTCCACTAACCAGCATTGGAGCAGCGTGGTGGAGTATGCTTCATACCCCCTCCGGGGAGGCCTGTGCCCAGCAGTGGGACGTATATACGTAGTCTGTTTATGTTGTTGTATGTTTATTTTCGGCGCATTTACAAAATCACGCTCGTAATCTTCAGCTCTACAAGGAATCAAAAGACAACTTAACACTTTCAGACACTGAACACCGATCATTGACCTTTTATTCATAATATTATGACACTTAGGTTCGGGTCATCGCTGAACATCTGCAGACGTTCTGTCCTTGAAAGTGTTAAAGCCCCTTTCGGCCAGAAGTCCTAAGATGGTTATGATAAATCGTAATCCGTGCCTCGAAAGATTAGCATCTAAATGCGCTCTACTTTTTATTCGCTCAATACCCAGCATAGAATAATAATATTTGTGATAGATGTACAATTATTACATCATACCTCTTGCTCTTAAAAGTCTACTAATCTCATGACTATTGATAAATGCCCGCACTATAATGTACTGGTTCTAAATAATATACTAAAATCTTTATTATTTCCTGGAAGATGGTCATTCGGTTAATCCGTTATATAATATAGTAATATAATATTATAAACATTGTATACAGTGTACTAAGATGGTACCCAGAGAGTTTCAGTATACTTATTCATACAAATATCTATCTAGCTAATCTAATGACATCTCATATGCTCAAATTCATCCATCAACGTACCAAAGAACATACAGTGTTCCATACATACACTTTCGAATGTATGTATGTTACATGTACATACATACACTCGAAATTATAATCCTTCTGCCGCAGTTGGGTAAATATAAATGTATATTATATAAAAACCTTTATTTAATTGCACAAAAAATACTAAAAAATAATAATAATTATAAAAAAATATATTTTTATATATTATATTATGAATCATTTTTTTCACTCGACCTGGGTCGGCATTTTCTCCTTTCTTCCGCCCGAGACCCTCAGGGAAAAGGTAGATCGGAGTCCCTCTCTATAAACATGGTGTTTCCTAAAACTTTTGTAAGTATGATATAATTATTATATTTATAATTATTATATATATTATTATATTCATATATATTTATATATAATTTATTTTTAATTATCTAATCTAATCTGATGTACTTATACTTATAATTATGGATATTAATCTGAAATAAATAATTTGAATTGAATTGAATTGAAAAAGCTTTTTGTTACTAACTAAATATGGACCAGTTTCAGAAATAAATATTTTTAATTTGAAAAACAGAATGTAAGTACACCACAGGCTTCGTCAAAACAAAACAAAGGCTAGGCCTTACAATCTAAATCATCTCTCACGTCTCTGGATCCATTTTTAGACACTGAAGGTGTACTACGCGTCGGAGGTCGAATAAACTTATCAAATTATCCCTTCGACAAACGTCACCCTATTTCTTCTTTGTTTCGTATAAACATGTTTATAATTATAAACATATATACCGATAATTAGTAACATTTCAGCTGATCCTTATAATAACATCATGTTAATAAAGTATCCATAATAATTGCCGACGGCAGAAGGAAATAACTGTTAAGTATTTGATAATCTTTTGCAATAGTTATGTTAGTTAAAAACAGTTTATAATTGCGCAAAACTATACTTATGTTCATCTAAACGAAACAAAACCAAAGGTATCTATCTACAAACGGGTAACTTTTCATTCACAGCTATTCGTTTTTGTTATTATGATACGTACTGCTATATTTTAAATGTCAATAAGTAAGTAAAATAATGTATCCGAGTTTGAAGTATTTAATTAATTTATATATTTGAATGGACAAAATAATTCCAGAGTGCATTCGTTGATGTCTTTTGTATAGTGTTCGGAAGGCTGTATGGGCGACATCAAAAACGCAAAAAATATTCAAATTCAAATTCAAAAATATCTTTATTCAATAGGTAACATAGTTATACTTTGAATCGTCAATTTTACATAACGAACGTCTCATCCGCCTAAAACTACTGTTTTTAAAGTAAGATTATACCTATATGTAAGTATGTAAAATCACTATTACTAATCACTATAAAATCACTATAACTTGTTATGCCATAACATAAGTTATATTACACGCGTACCACCGACAGGATACGAAGCATGAAGATATAAAATAAAATAATGATTAACATTTCTTAAAAAGTACAGAATGATGGTTATTATGTACCTCTAATATAATAATTTGTATAATATTAGATTGCTACTTAGCAATAAGGCCGCAAATTGTACTCTTTCTATATCACTTTTGTTTTGTAATTTGTATTTCCCTGTGTGTGCAATACACCATATGTTATGTTATGTTATATTTTGAGTTATTGTATGCTTAAATAGTTTTATATAACCTTCAGTTGTATATCTTACGAACAGAAATATTATGTGTTTCATGAAGTTTATCATCCTTAGAAGTCGACTGAATGTATCTGACTTAATCCTTTGACGGACATGGGTCATTGATGGTTCATAATAGCCAATATCCGACATCTTGGGATCGGAACGTCATTAGACGTTCTGTCCTTGAAAGTGTTACCTAATTATAACATTACAACAACATGCGCTTATGACTATATTTCCACCTGGTCTGGTCTAGTGATGTACCAGTGTACATCCATCGCAAAATGCAGTAAGTAAGTATCCACACTTCACCGAGCTTACTGTTAGACGGACGTGATAGGTGGTACGGTCACGAGTATTAATATGTATACACTTTGATGCCATGTCACATTAACTTTTTTGACAAATTAAACCGTAAGTCTCATTAAATGTCAAATATGATAGTGCGACAGGGTTCTAAAGTGGGTACATGATATTGCTCATGACTGTACCGTATCGCCGTCTATAATGGTCGGGTCAACTTTGTTACATGAAACATTTCATTAGAATTATACCTCTTAATCTCCTAAGGCCGAGATTTCCAGACACAATTGTTAAACAATGGGGATTTTAAAAGAACATTATACCAAAAGAAACTACAGCTCTTGTGGCTCTGCCGAGCCGACGGAAATAGCGTCTGAATATTTGTATACCCGTTACTTATACTTTATATCACTCAAACATTCAAAATACATACCTATAATAAAGTTTATTTTAATACGGAGTATAAAGCAGTTGATGAATGCGAAGGAAGCAAGAGAAAGTCAAGATCGAAACAAACAAGTGGAAATCGATAATCTCTGCTTACCCCCGTGGGAAGCCGGCTTGAAATTATATATGTATATAGTTATTAACCGACCGATCGTCGTGGAGATCCTTGGGGGAGGCCTATGCCCAGCAGTGGGCGTCGTACGGCTGATGATGATAGTTATTAAGAATTACCCAAAACACACAAACAACAACAATCATTTAAGACTGGATTAAAGTTAGACACACTAATATTATACACGCGAAAGTAATTTTGTTTTCTTACTTTTTTGATCGATTTAGATGAAATTAAGTATGGAGTTGGTTTAAGACTTGAGAAACAACAAAGAATAGATTTTATCCCTGAAATCACCCCCCAAGGGAATGAAAATGAAAAGCTAGTTAAGAACAATAAAAAAAATATGTTTATTTCTGTACTTAATAAACTATTTGTCAATCGAAAAACAGTAAAGATTACTTTTTTCGTCTTAAATTGATAATTTAACTCAAACACTATTAACGGTAATGATGTGGTCAAAATGTAGTCATTATGTTACTATAAATTATTATGAGTGTATTCATATTATAGGGGGCATCAGCTGTCCAGCAAATCACAAATGAGCTATCACAAATGAGCTTTCAAAAATGATGAACTATTTATATGGGCGACGGGCTGATCACCTTCTAGAATTCGGTTCATCATGAACGGCTCCACGGGATCTTTCATTTATGACTTGCGGCAACAAATGTTCAGGATTTCCGAGATACAGGGGAAACCCTAGTGCGGGGTCCGCCAGTATTAAGTTTTTTGTTAAATAAACATATTCTATTCTATTCCGCCGTTAGGGATTTCGGTGTGACTCTATGTACCTAATACTAAAAAAAAATGTTGATAATATGCTTTTAAAAGAAAAACACAATTAAATTCTTCTCACACGGAGATCTAATGTATGTACCTATTCGCAAAGAAACTGAAAATTATATACTGCTACGTGTTTTAAAATTGAGGGATTTCATTGCGAGCTGCTATAAAATCGGCTAACCTATCATATTAAACTTAAATTTACGTTATAAAATTAACGTTTACTACAAATAATCATACTCAATTAATTTAAATTCAAATATGCTCATGTTCGTTGAAGGCATAACAAAGTAAAATAAATAAATTTACTCATTTTAATACTGTTTTAAACTAATTAAACTGCAATTTTGAATATTTAAATTACTGTCGGGAGTAAAGTAGGTATTATGGCTACTATTATACCTATTTAAATAGCGTATTATGACACAAAACCGTGTTCTCTACTTTAGTTTGTACTGTAAGGGACGACAGAAAGGGAAGTGAAGCTATTAAGAGATAGAGACACTCAGGGCTCATTACGCTGGCTCGAGGTGTCATAAAGCGAAGTGGCTGAAAGCTCTCGGGGGCCCTGTGAGGGGGACGATATCACCGCAATCTCACTCTCACCAGCCTCTTTTGACACGTTCTAGTTTTATATTAGGCAGAACTGACGAAAAACACTTAAAATTTTTGTTATAAAAGACATAGATAGGTACGTTTTGTAAAAGTCTGGGGAAGTACTTAAATTTTGATCCTTTATAAAATCGTCTCAAAGAAAAACTATTTAACAAACTGAACATTATATAGACGGTTCATCAAGGAAATCAGACCAATATGACACATTGTAACACCCTGAAAAAACACCCATTCACACACCATAGCACTGCACAACACCTCACTAATAATAAAAGGTATATTCACCCGCAAACAGCATAGAGAAGTTGGTAAATGTGCCTGACCGACTGAGATAGTCGGCAGAGCTTTTGATATCTATCATGGCTACGGGTGCTGCAACCACATGTCGGTTCGCGCGGCGCGCATGACGCCGATACACTCAGCCACCCGCGACGGACGGGGGGCGGGGCATGGCCCGGACCACGCCCACTACCCTCCCCCACTCGCTACAACACGCCACCCCGCCAATCGCAAGGCACTCTGGCTAATCTTTATCTGAGAAAAATAAACAGGGTGGGCGGGAGATAATGACTAGGAGCTTCGACGTCGTCGGTAATCAGGACGCTTTGTGGGCCGCGACAGCCTGTTAGCTAGCGGCTTATCCACCCGGCCGTTTGGCAAAAATTGTTTTATGCCGTTTGAATTTCGATTCTTTAATATTTTGGGGTTCCGTAGCGAACGGCGTTTACTTTTTGACGAAAATAGACGTTCTTTATTTGAAATGGAGATTGAGATAGAGAAATATATATATAACATACCTACTCTGTATTAATCCCGGGTCCCCCCCCCAAAAATCTTACTTTTTTTCTAATACTCTCCCTACTCTACCAGTACTGCGATACAATTTTAAATGTAGGTATTCTAGTTTCACAAACGTTGGCAATCGAAGAATCGTCGGCTGTTGGCTCGAGGCAATCGTTTGTCATCATCTGCATATTGTTTTTATTTTAAATTTGACTCGGTATTCGAACCCTGGAACAATGACAGCACCGGGCCCCGAGCCTTTTGTGTCGAGTTTTATTATTTTTACGAATTGCGCGGCTTTTTCTATCGCGATAATTGTCCATATAATTGGTTGAATTTAGGCATATTGTTCGTTGAATTTTGGATCACCTTTACAGGTGCTTTGTTTGTTACAAACGGGTCTTACCGTATTTAAAATGAATATGCTTTTGTGTAAATATTAAAAAGATTTTTTTACATAAAAAGTAAATTAACTGAACTTTTAATGGGTCTATTAACTCAATCATATATCAACCTCGGTTCCGGTTTTGCACCAATGAACTATTAGTTATTATCACTAGCACAGTTGTCTCGACCATTGTAGACAGAGATACGGCTCACCATCTATCACGTTGATCTAATAGAACGCTCGATGAGGTGTGGGTACTTAGTTCATCTTGTGAGGGACGTACCTCTGACTACCCCAATTGAGATACAGTCGTGAGCTTATATTATGTTATGTTGTTATGTATCAAGTAGGAGGAGATGGAAAGCTAAATGATAATACGTCTACAAGGCGAAACATGATAAAAGGTGTCGGTTCGGATATCTGTCGTGTGCTACGTATGTAGCACGTAGCAACTTGCTACGAACCGCGAGTTAGCGTGGGTGATGCAACATACCTCTATATTTTTTGTTTCCAAATTGACATTATACTGTGCTAAAAGTTATTGTTTATGTAGTTATAATATTAAAATGAATAAATATTAATAATGTAATATTATCAGAGGGGTTAACCGTCACTGCCTCTATACAAACGATTTTGAAAAGAGACAGTGATGGCAATAACATTTATGAGATTGAAATAATGTGCCATTCCATATATTTATAGCTGCATCTGTCGTTTTTCCTAATCGTTTGTAGCTTAGCTAAAGTCTCTTACACCTGGAGCATCATACTAAAGTCAATAATTACTAAAGAAACTTGAAAGTATATAATGTGCATTATTTTTATTTTGTTAACATCACCTTAAAATTGTTATACAAAGAGGTTACAAGCTTTATCATAGCCTATGAACAACAGCGAGCTAATAAACCGCCGTTAAAATTTGCTGAAAGGTTTTGACCTCATTTCATTGCTGTTAAATGCCAGCAGAGAGAATCGACAGTCGACAGCGCAATGAGAAAGACAAAGCTTTCAACAGACAGTCGCTTGAATACAGCTAGCGACTGTACGATGGCAGGTGTGACTGTTTTTCAAACACCGTAATTGTATGCCTTATTATTGCCTCTTCCATGAAATAATAACATTAATATACATAACATTAAACGGACAGGCGTCCCCTCCATCGAAGTTTTCGAGACAAAACGTATTGTAAGAAAGTAAGTAAGTAAAATGTTTAATTTTACTTACTTACTTTCAAAAAACTTTAAAAATCGGAGGGGGCATGGACAGTACTGGAGTACTGTCAACACATTGCTCCATTGTTGGTTTCTTCAACAAAACAATAGTAGATGAAATACACAACATCCTCCGTGGCCTAGTGGTCTGAGAATTAGGCTCACGATCTGGAGGTCCGGGTTTGACTCCCGATGGGGACATTGTCGTAATCACTTTATGAGACTGTCCTTGTTTGGTAAGGATATTTCAGGCTTGAATCACCTGATTGTCTGAAAAAGTAATATGATTCCGTGGTTCGGAGGGCACGTTAAGCGGTTGGTCCCAGCTATTAGCCGTAAAATCACCTTCACCGACCTGCAGTGAAGCAGTGTGGTGGAGTATGCTCCATACCCCTTCCGGTTGACTAAGGGGAGGCCTGTGCCCAGCAGTGTGACGTATAGGCTGTTTATGATTTATGATTATGATATAAAATACACTATCGTGTCGCTAGTGTCGTAACAAAGAATTTTGGGTTTTGATCTATATTATATTATAATACATTGAATATTGAGAGCGGGGTAAAGCGTTGGTATAACCTCCTCTGCTCTAGCACTAGTGATTTCAGGACATTTTATCACACACCTGAGACCCGGGGTGACCAGTAAGTGGCTATCAGATTTTTTTATTGACGTGACTTAATGTAGATTTTCCGCAGATGGTATTACTTAACTACTTGGCTAGACAAAAAGCTATCGGAGTCATCATCAACTTCCTAATGGTATCCTCCATTAACATGATCCGCTTACCTATCAGAGTACGCTTGACAAAAATATTTTAAAAGCAGAGAAAGCTGATAAAATTGTCTTTTATAGATCCCTTTCTCCGGAGATGTTGTCATCATTATTTGACAATCGGCTGGTAAGCCTGCAATGTCATAACTAGACCAGGTATCACAAAGTGTGATAAGTTCCCACCGGAATGCGAACCCGCGACCTCCGGATCGTGAGTACAACACTCAACTATTGGACTACGAAGGCCGTTGTGGTGGTAATAATGCAACCATTCAACGGGTGAAGGCTTCTGGTTGGAGTTTTTCAGCCCTCCAAAATGTATTTGTCTATTTGATGGTTTTATGTGCGTATAAAAATACTAACTAATGTAGTAAAATGCAAGTTACAAAACGGGTACTCATCCAATGTGTGAACGCGTCTGAAATTAGCTTTGTAGATAGATGTATTCCAATATCCACGCTCTTTTTAACCGAGTATTTCGAATTCATTCAAATCAAACTGTTCATTTGGTAGCCTTTGCTGCTGAGTAGCTTTATTTTTGTTTGCCAACGCGAACGGTATTGGAGTGATTTCAAACGAGAAGTTGTTATTCGATGGACGAATAAAGTGAAGTTGGAATGGAAATGAGATATTTTTTACAGAAATATCATCGTCGCCCTAACGTTATTTGTTTTTCAGGGGGTTTGCTTATCTAGATTTCTTATGCCGAGCAACCCGGTATAAATTCTCGCCAGGAAAGCTAAACTATTAAAAAACTAAAAATAACGCTACATCCATACAAAAATTTGTGTGCGGTGGGTTAAAAACTGAAGTCTGACAAACTGTTATCCGACAAGATTTGACTTCGGCAATATGAAGATCCGACACTTCTTTATTCCCACAATACATAATTACGACATGCGACATGTTTTAACTACTCTACTCCGACAAAACGTCGGTGTCTGTAATTGAAGCTGTCATGCGGACACGTTTCTATAAAAAGCCTTCCATTTTTAATGCAGCCTGTAACATAAAACATAAGCTCATAAATTCCATTTGTGACAAAGAGATTTGGGAATGGAATTGGGAGAGATACATTCTTCGCAAGGTGAACTGAGTACCGTCACCTCACCGAGCTTTAGCGATCGACGTGGTAGGGTAACCTACCAGTTAGCAAGCAAGATTTTTTTGGTTGATGGCAGCCTGTAATTAAACAATTTGCTGATAGATTTGCCAACGCCTCCATGACTACCAATGAAAAATAAAACTTTTATATATTTAGATTTGAGAGAGATTTACTAAATCACTGAAAATTACAGAGATGAAGTGTGTGCCAGTAGTACAATAAGGTATAAATTATTATTCTTGTCTGGTTTTATAATAAATTATTGCTGTTGCTTAATAAAGCAATGGTGTCTAGAACAGATATCAAAAAAAACAATTCAATATGCGAGACTCAGCCGGGAGAACTTCCGTTGCTAGTACATGGGTAAATAATATACGTCTGTACCTACAGCTCCGGCTTAATTTAAATAACCTCTGACACCTCAAGGCGTTAAGAAGCCCTGCGAGTGTGTGCGTGGGACATAGATAGGGGTGTGTGGGTGTGTGCGTGCACAGCCATGATCGATGCGGGCGCGACGTTGCCGCTCCGGGCGCTTCCGGTCACGCGACGTTGCCGCTTCGCTGCTAGGCGGCGAGCTCAGGATTAAAGCCTTTTCGATTCGTGATTTTTAATTTTCAGCTTGTTGAGCCTATCCTTTGTTGGATTTTTTTGACGCGTGATGATTGTAAATTCGGTAATCTGCTTAAACATTAGAATATTCAAATTCTTTAGTAGGTATGTTTAATTAATTCGATTATTATAATAGGTATTGGATGTATTCTGTAATCTAATTTAATTTCTTTCCTTTTTAACGTTTTTTTCAAAACGCACGTAAGACTTTAGAAGATTTGTAGAATAAAATTAAATATTCTATTTATTTCAAAATTTGTGTGTATATTATTAGATGATCTACTTATGTGAAATGGCGAAGCAAATCCAAAATGATCATGAGGTGTTGATTATACGAGTCAATTTTAGTAAGTAGGTACATTAATTACATAACTATACGAGTAAGTACATTTGTTTACATGTTATTCGACAGCTCGTCGCTTTAGCCGTACTTAATTTAAAATTAATACAACCAGGCGGCGCACAGGAAATGAGTTTAGAGTTGCGGGGTGAGGACTAGGGTGAGGGGAGGGGTGAAGTGGGACCCCCCCTCCCTAGGAGCAACGTGTGGGGGGCGGTGCACAGCCGACCTCCGAATTAGTTGGAATCGACGATATAATTCGATAACCAACGCTTATTTGCGCGCGAAATTCATTCGTGATGTTTTCCCCGTTCGTTTCCATTTATTTTCGCAGAAGAAGGAAGTCTCACATAAAATACATGTAATTTTCATAAATCATGAATGTTTACTCTACCGGATTTCACGAAGTTGCTCAGTAAAAGTACCTAAGGTATTTTTGTTCTTAGTGTCTTCGCGTACTTTGTTTTAAATCACTGATTTCAAGAATTCACTTGATGCTCAGAACAGAAAATGTCCATAGCGTTTATTTTGTGCTGGTAAGGAAGCAAATACGGTCTGCTGCCTTTTTAGAATGTTGACATCAAGTCTTGTCGGAGTCCTCGTAAGTAGTATTTAGAATTTGATACAAAGTTCTAAGAGATGTGGTGAATCTTCTAGTGACCGGTGGTCTTCGCATCGCCCGATTTATCATGTACCGAGGAAGATAAGTGGCTGTACGCATTCTATGGGGGTGTGGAGCATGCTCCCCGCTGGTATCAATGGGTCTACTTCTTCTATAGTGTGGGTTGTGAGGTGGATTACCAACCTCATCAACCCTGATGTCAGGGTTACTATTTAGCCGCCAAAGGCCGCTGACATGGCTCATGTAACGACTACTAATCAATCACTCCATTAAAGAATCATATTATACTAAGTACTCATCATCATCACCAGCCCATTAAAGTCCCCACTGCTGGGGCACGGGCCTTCCCTATGGATGGGTAGAGAGATCGGGCCTTAAACCACCACGCGGGCCCAGTGCGGGATTGGTGGTTATTAACGACTGCTAATGCAGCCGGGACCAACTGCTTAACGTGCCTTCCGAAGCACGGAGGAGCTCGAGATGAAAACTTTCTTTTTGTGGTCACCCATCATATGACTGGCCTTTGTGAAAGTTGCTTAACTTCAACAATCGCAGACCGAGCGCGTATACCGCTGCGCCACCGAGCTCCTCTAAGTAAGTACTAGGTTATGTCAATTTAATCTGAGTTTATATTTAAACAACTGGTTGAATCCTAATATCGGTTCATGATGACGGTGAGTATAATATACTCACAAAGTATAATGGGTTTATTCAAAGGCTTCACGAGCGTCATAGTTGGCAGAGGTTCAAACAAAGACGAAGTTTCATTGAAAAGCTTTCCCTGAAAGATTTTAATTAGTTTACGGAGCGAACCTCACAGTGCGAACTGAACGCAAGTATTCTGTTGGCAGGGCTAGTTAGGAAGTTATACTGTAAATACCGAATATACATATTTATAAAATATCAGACTTTATACCAGTAAAGCCATAACGTTAACCAATCATACTACATACATACATACGTAAACTCACGCCTATTTCCCACCGGGGTAAGCAGAGACTATAGAATTCCATTTGCTTCGATCCTGACCCACTTCACCAATCATACTAGTAAGGTAATATTTACGTCATGATGTTTATTGTAGATTTGCGTCAAGTGACTGCTAATCTAGTAAGTACTTATAAATGGGGACGCTGAGGGTTCTCAAGGTACAAAATTGAAGACAACAGGTCTGTGGGTGCCTAGCAAGCCGCGAACTTCGATTTAGGGCGTTGTCTGAGAAAGAAAGAAGCGGCTCGGAGTATTGAGTTGATAGCGATGCGCGCTGAAAGACCATCGTCCTGATATGTGGCTTTCATAACACAACATACGTTATTGCACGTACTTACAAGAAATATAAAAACATAGAAACTATAAAGAAATTATGAGGCGGCTTCGCGGATTAGTCAGCTTATTGGTCTTGATTGCATTGAAGAGGAAGTTCGATGCATTCTACGCCACGCCAGGTTGATGATCGGATGACAATCAGTGAATGGATGCACATAATATAACATAAACAGCCTATTACGTCCCACAGCTGGGTACGTGCCTCTCCTCAATTAACCGGAGGGGGTATAGAGTATGCTCCACCACGCTGCTCCACTGGGGGCTGGTGGAGGTTTTTTACGGCTTATAGCCAGGACCAACCGCATAACGCGCCCTCCGAAGCAAGGAATCATCTTACTTTTGCAGACAATCAGGTGATTCAAGCCTGAAAATTCCTTACCAAACCAAGGACAGTCTCTAGTGAGACTGTGATTGCGATAATGTCCGCATCGGGAATCGAACTCGGACCTCATGATCGTGAGTCTATCGCTCTAACCACTAGACCACGGAGGTTGTAAATGGATGTGTTGGGTCTAATCTCACAACTACTGGTGTAGTACTGAAGCAGCGGAAAATAAATTAGGATAATATTTTTGACAGCCTCCATGGTCTAGTGGTTAGAGCGTTAGGCTCACGATCTGGAGGTCCGGGTTCGATTCCCGATGGGGACATTGTCGAAATCACTTTGTGAGACTGTCCTTTGTTTGGTAAGGACTTTTCAGGCTTGAATCACCTGATTGTCCGAAAAAATAAGATGATTCCGTGCTTCGGAGGGCACGTTAAGCCGTCGGTCCCGGCTATTAGCCGTAAAAAAAACACCTCCACCAACCCGCAGTGGAGCAGCGTGGTGGAGTATGCTCCATACCCCCTCCGGTTGATTGAGGGGAGGCCTGTGCCCAGCAGTGGGACGTATATAGGCAGTTTATGAATATTTTTGACGATGTCTAGATGATAGCGAACCACGGCTCACGGCGCAGTCTCAGATGATTATGTCGGAGAAACGAGGCTCTAAGAAATCCGATAACGATACGTTCTCGCTACCTTAGGACTCAGGACGAGTACCGAAAATGAGATAGACCCTGAAAAAGATGGCGTGACGATCTTGATGTATATCGTACAGATTGGTGACAGTTACCCGAAAACCGTTGTGAGAGGTGGAGGGATGGGAGGCCTTGAAGTGGGGCAATATAGGTAGGAAATAAAAAATAATTATTATCTTATTGATGATCCGACATTCAAATGCGTACTGGTATAGTTATGTAACAAATGTACTAAAATGGACTCCAATATCAACAACCCCCAATGATCATTTCGGCGTTGTCTCATCATTTCACATTGAGAAAAACTGCTGGAAAAACGTGCATCAAGCAGTCGATGCGACTGGGACCCGCTTGGAGTGAATGGAAAGTAATCGTCCGATGGAAAAAAGAAGAAAAAAATTAAATAGTCAACACTTGCTTACATTATTTTGTAATTAAGTAGGTACAGAGGTAACTAACTAGAAATATCAATATTGGTTGATAGAGAAAGAAGAAATTGGTTGCAAGGTTGGTGTGGTCGGTTATCAACCTTCGACATAGACAATATCGACAATAGAAGAAGAAGAAGGAAAAAAATAGAAGAACATTGTATTTATTTTAAATACAATATATTAAGTAAACTCTTATAATAAACTACGCAATGCAGCCGATGGAATTACAAAAGTCGCTTTTCCTTAAAATAATATAGTTTTATTGCAAGAAATCCCAGAACATAATATTTGAGAACGTTGCGTAACTTTGTGTGCAGTTACACCACCGCCTGAAAACCGCGTCATACATACGAGCAGCTTACAAAGGATCGTACTAATCATATTATCAGCTAGTAGATTAGCGGTAGGAAGATATAAAGGGTCCATTGTAGTTGTGGCGGCGGTTCACGGAAGCCCCCCCTCCCCCGCGGGCGGAAATGGCGGCGGGGAACGGAGACAGCGGCGTCCGGAGAGGTGAAGCCAACGGTAGTGGGTTCAGTCGACACCCGCCCATTGTTCAGTAAGCACCTATCTACGACCCACTTTTGGGTAGCTAGTGTTGCGACACGCTTAGGCGGTTGTGTCGATATTTTTGACCAGGCAACACTTTTTCATGCGAACTGCCAGCGTCAACTGCCTACACTCGTAAACCTCATTTTAGTTTACGACTCAGAATGCTTCACGAGGCATCAAAACCATGGGTCCAAATCAGCAGTAGGTACATAAGTAAAAAATGGTTTGTCCCCACTTAAAATTTCAGAGGATGGTGTGATTTAGTTTATGTAAAAAAACTGAGGAGTCTTAAACTTTGCGGTCTAACAATGTCAATTTTATAATAGCTCTTAGATTATTCAGCTCGTGGTTTAGTTTTATGCTCGATTCATATTATTCCAGTACGTATTATAATATCCAGTCCAGTTGAATCCAGCGCTGGAGTGTTACTGGAATAATGTAAACGAGGACTTGAATGTGTTCATTCTAGTAAATGCATTCCACTCCTGGTTCATAATACTCCAATAACCTTCTAAAGCACTATTCATACACTGAATTAGAATGCTTACTGGAAAACGAGTATGGTAAATCGGACATTATGGGCTTGGAAACAATAGCCCTTGTTGCATGAAACAGTTATTAGTCGACAAAATCAAATTAGATGGCTACTATACCAAATAATCGACAGATCACTAGACATCACTATAGGTACGTAATTTGTACTGTTGGGTTCGGGCGTTTCGCCTGACGAATTGTCACGTCTCCTTCTATTTCAGACATGTCTATTAATAACAACTTCTTCATAGTAAACGATTTTTAATGAATATGTGCATTTTATGGGGATCAAGGTTATTATCTACTTGCTACAAAATTGTAAATGTTCTGTTTTTAGGCGTAAGCGAGCAGTACCTACAATATAAACCATTATAATACATTTTGCTCGGTTTCTATACACGCATTGTATTAGTATTGATAATAAAAGTAAGAAAATAATAGTTGCACTGAAAAAATAATAAACAGGCGCCATCTGACAAAAAGTTCGTGTTTTAGTTCGAAACTAAAAGCTCCTGAGACACTATGCCGAATAACGCCCTCTACCAAAATTACTACGAACTTCATACACTTCGAGGAAACAAACGTGCACGGTTTGAACCCCTCTTCAAATTCGCACCCTTTGTACGCTGTGCCAGCATTCGTATTGAATGAGAGGGTTTCACAAAAGGGCGTGTAACTGAGCCGTCTAATATATTTTTCAGACAATATTTTTTATATTATTTGTAGAACACGAAACACGGTTGTAATATATAAATAAATATTCGAAAGACAAATATAAAAAAGAACGATGATAATTACAACAATGCGTGAAATGAGAAACTCAATGTTGCAAAAACAAAACTTTATAAAAAGAACTTTATTGAATAAAGTTGCACCGGAAGAACTAAATATTATTGCTGACTTTTGATAGGTGAAAATACAAGGTATACTTACCTACATTATATACTTGTGATAACGTATCAATTGCAAGATATACCAAAATAAAAGTAAAAGGCTAAAGTAAACAATGGGAATTATAATAAGGAATACAAGTTTTATTATTCTTTGGAAAATTTTGTCACCCACATGAATCATAAAACCTACTATTTTTTCTTCTTCTGTTTCTCTGCTTTTAGTTTACATGCTAATTGCGACTCCAGCATGGTCATGTATTCCACGTATCTACCTCCGAATGGAGAATAAGATAAGTACCACGTCTTAAACTGTTCATAGTCGAAAGCTTCCGTACAAACAGCTCCTTCGTTATCAAGCACGGCATTGACAAGTTCCATGGGATGAAGTGGCTTGTACTTCAACTCAGCGATTCTCTTACCATTCAAAACATTGCGTACACTCTTTAATATTGTGCTAATATCATATCCCCGTAAAGCTTGTGCCACACTGTGAACGTTAAAATCTCTGTCAATACCGTGATATCGCATGAGAACTTTAGTCAAAATAAATGATATGCTTGCGTACTCCGTTCTTGGAAGTAAAATTACACTAGGAAATGCTTTGCGCATTTGTGGTGTCTTCGCTAACCACGGTTCTGAGGCTGTTCCGATTACTAAAACTTTATCAGGCCCTTTTAGCGGTTTAACGATTTCTTTAAAGAAATCCTTTGATAGCCTAGTAGGGTCAAAAATCTTTTCTTCTTTAGGTACTTTTTTATAAAACAATCTATCTGCTCCATCCACTAAAATTACAGTCGGTTGCATGATTCGACTGACTCTGTTAACCAGGTTAAACATAGTTTTTAGACCTTTGGCTCCAGGCATTTTGTCGTAAACGTACATTGGCGACAAGTCCATCAAAATTGAATTTGTTTCTGTGGCGATAGCGTATGCTAAGGTCCGCTTGCCTGAATGTTTTGGCCCTACTAGTAATTGAGACCGGACTGCATTTGAACAATTCGAACCAAGAGTCAAAAGGCATCGAATTCTAACTTGTTCCTGAACGTCACCCATACAAGGAGGAGGAAAAGTTGGAACCCACGGGATTGCTCTGGTATCAGCAGCAGCAAAATTCCTATCACCCCAATAATCGTTAAGAGTAGTATGAGGGTACTTTACTACAATTCCGGCGTCGACTAATTTTTGAAACAATACAGCAGGCGGAGTTTTTTCTGGTTTAGGCGGTTTTACCTTTTTAGGTTTCTTTCTTTTTTTAGTAATTGGTATTTTGGCCCCTGCAAAGGCGTAGTCTATTTTTAAAGAAGCTTTCAGCAAATTTAACTCTAGCCTCATCATTTCATCTACTATAGGTCGGAATTCTAATTGTATTTCTTGATATTTATTTTCTGTTATGAGCTCCATTATATGACCCTTAATTATTTCTATGGCAGGTCCAGGCACATCCAGGGCTTTCCATTGGTTTTCATAGTTGAACCACATATCTTGCACTTGATCAACATTTTTACCGATGTCTATGTACACTCCTGGATCATTATCTGGATTAAGTCGCATTTTCTTGTAATCAAGGATACGTTTTTTTTCTTTTTCTTTTGCTTCCCTCGCTATTCTTCGTTTTTCTTCACGCGCTGCGAGTTTTTCCGCTTTAATATCTTCTTTAGTCTTTGGATTCTGAGCTTCCTTTTTTTGTTTTATTTCTTCAGCCTTTTTCCACTCAATATATTCTTCTAATGTGAATGTGTCACCTCGGACGACCAATATAGAACCACCTTCATCTGGCCAGGGAAATTCATCAAACACTTTGACTTCATCGTACCATTCCTTGAACCACTGCCGTATTTCAGCAGAAATGTCTTCTAAAATTTCACCTTCCTTCCACCTAAGAATTTTAGTTCTTTCTTTAACATTTTCATCAATCCATTTTTTATAATATGCGCGTCTAAAAACTCTACGTGCTTCTTTAACTTTTTCCAATTGAATAGTGGCTGATGGGGGTTGACACGCTGTTATAATCATCCCAAGCTTTGCTTTTAGCTGTTCTTCTTTTAAATGTTCTCTTTTGTAATACATAAATTTTCTATATACCGTTTGTATTAAAGCCACAGCTCGTGCTCTGAGAGGTTCTCTAGCTTTAGGCTTTTTTAGACCAGCTAAATCTAAATACAAATTAAGATCTCGCCCTTTTTTTTGAATTTTAAAAAAAGTGATACTTCGCGCTCTTTCCATTCTCTGAATATTTCTTGTATGTCTGGTATATTCTTCCTCCTTCCGCATTGCTTCTAATTGTGCAGGAGTGTATATAATAGACGGTTCAGATTCTATAATGTCTTCACCTAAAGCCAATTTTCTTCTTATTTCCGCGTCTTTTTCTTCCTGTTTTATTCTTTCTTCTTCTAGTCGCTCTTCTTCTCTGCGTTCAATTTCCGAGGCGGTGGGTGATGGATCTCCAAGTCGATTTCCGGCTAATATTTGATCAACTATATACTGTAATTCTTGTTGACGAATTTCGAATGGATAAAAGAAGGGACATAATATTTGTACGTCCTGTGGGACCATTAACATTTGCTGCAGAGCATTATCAGTATAAGTATATTCGAAAGCTTCAACATTTTCTAGCGCGGACTTTAATTCTAATAAACGACACGTTATAGCGTCTATAATCTTTTTGATATACTCTTGCCTTTGGGGTTGCAGCATTTGGTCGTAGATTTCACATAGCTTGTTGTATAAGTTGCAGAACTTGGTATACACCCTGGCCACTATCTCCACAGCCGTCGCCTGAGGTTTGATGCCGACCAGGGCCTTCGCCAGTAGTTGCAAGCGAGCATCTTCCGCTAGAGCTACTGCTAACTGTTTCTTGTATTCTAGCCAACATGCATAATAATCTTTGCTAGCCATTATGGCTGTAATCCGTGAACTGTATAATTTCTTGACAGTCGCATCCCAGTTTTAGGGAAATCAAACGTATTCTATCATGAGGGTAAGATTTTAAATTAATATTTACAATATAAATAACCTACACTAATCTAGGTTACAAATTAACTATAAAATAATGACATATTTATAGACAGAGTACATGTCAAGTCGAAGTATCGTAGAAGAAAAAAACTATGTTTGTAAAAAGTCAAATTTAGTAGAAATTACTCAGACATAATGTTGCAAAGAGGAAGCAGCATGAATTTATTTGTTCTGCAAGCTTTGCCAGATGCAACATATAACGCATGCCCATTTCTTAACTGCTATACATTATTGATACAATATTGAATCCGTTAAGAAATATGCTCTTACTTTAGTCAAAGGGGATACCTTTTACTAGAAGGAAGACGCATAGACTTGTTTATGTAACATGTAACGGTTTGGAATAATATAAAAATTCAAGTCTTAAACAAATTCCGAAGGGATTGTCGACAATGACCGGGGTATGTACAATAAGAATGTTTTAAGTGCGCCTCCGTACGTTCCATTGAGCAGTGGAATCGTCGCCGGCGCACGCTCCTAGCACATCCGGAGTATGCCGCGTGCCGCGTGCCCGTTCGATGTTCCAGTATCCGCGGCGCAAGCGACTAGCAGCCAGCGGGAATTATTCACTTACATAAAAATGGGGCGCAGTGCACTAGCATTGTGTACTTATTAGTGTAGTCTTTACGAGGCCATCCTTGGTGGTGATCTCAGCCACCCGAAACTTGTATCTTTTATTATTATTATTATTAATAGCCCTCAATGTCCCATGTATCTTATTAGGTAAATAAATCACAAACTGATCGATGGTATAACCATTCAATGCGATATGTTACTATAGTAAAGAAGAAGAAGAAAAATAAAGAGGGGCCATAAAACAGTATATAACAGTGATGCGCGAAAAAACCTGAGTCTAGACAGTAATGAATATGTTTATTCGAAGAATATATTGTATCAATATTTATGTGTCACGCACGTGTATGCCACTTACAACGTGAAAACTCAGTTCAGTTCATGAATGTATCTCTGCGCCTAATAAGGTACCTTATAGTCGTGAGTTTATATTCTGTTTTTATATATTAGGATTACTTTACGTAATCGATGTGTTTGTTATAGGAATCTTTGACAATATTTTTTGTACGATTTACATGTAGTGTGCATAGAATCACAGACATTTAAGAATTTAAGAGGAGCAGTCTAAACATAAAAATATCATATAACATTGATAATGTGTAGCAATTATTGCGTCCTGATCACGATACAATGTCCTTAGCAATATAGGTACCAACCGAATTTTAAATAATTTAAGTTGTATTGTTTTTAATTTTTCCCCTGTTTTATTATAAAGTAAAATATTGAAAAATATCTAGCTTAAGTTCGGCCCACGCTGAGGTATCTGTGTGTCAAGTCTTTGCTGATAGACTTTTGCCATGACAAATCCGTACATACTTATATTAAGTCTGCTCTTCTTCAAGTATTAAATGTCTGCGAATAGAGTATAATAGTGATGTGAAAGCGAAAAAAATATGAGAGGCTACTGTTTAAAATTTCCAGTAATAAGTTTATGACTTCCGTTTAAAGAAACGACCATTCCGCTTCTGCTTGTAACATGGAAGTTTTATCAAAAAGCATCGTTCAAAATACATCGCAACAATGATTTATACTGTATCCCTGTAGAAATTTAAGCCATTTATTTTGTTAACTTGGTCTCGCACGATAAAGTTTGCAGGGGTCGCATTAAAGGGATCACGAGGCATGAATAGTTTGTAATCTTAATGTTTGTATTGATGTCCTATCCTACTACTTAGCATACTGGTATTTCGAATTACCGTCCAGGAATGTCGAGTAGAATAAAATATTTTTATAACAAAGGATTAATTTGTTTCTCTATGTTTGAATTATGTTTTCGAAAGTCCCCAGTACATGTTGGCCGAGCTTGTAAACGTAGTGAATTATGAATCTCGTTGGAGTCGGCTCGACCAATATGTACTGGAGGCATGGGAGGAGCGTAACTATGTTACCTACTGAATAAAAATATTTTTGATCTTTTTGCATGATATTTGGTAAAACGAAGATAAAGGAATGGATAAAGGTAAGTAAGTGAAGTTACACCTATCGTCTATCAAAAGAGGTAGACGCAAAAATAAAACAACGCGTTACGCCTGTTTCGTGCACACAGTTCACTTGATAATAATAAAACGACCTCCTTGGTTCAGTGGTTGAGCGTTGGGCTTACGATCCGGATGTCCCGGGTTCGATTCCCGGTGGGGACACAAAAATTACTTTGTGGTCCCTAGTTTGGTTAGGACATTACAGGCTGATCACCTGATTGCCCGAAAGTAAGATGATCCGTGCTTCGGAAGGCACGTTAAGCCGTTGGTCCCTGTTACTACTTACTGATGTAAGTAAGTAGTCGTCACATAAACGGCGGCGGCTTAATAGTAACCCTGACACCAGGGTTAATGAGGTTCGTAGTCGACCTCACAACCCACACGATAGTAGAACTTGAAAATACTAATGTCTATAGTTTATTTTTCCAATAATATAACGCTATTCAAAAACAGCTAATTTCCCAAGTTCTCACGGGTAGTATCTTCATTACGAATACCAACAAAAGCTAATCCGTATCCTTGACAAATCAGTAGTGGGCTCCACCCAACCAGTTACTGAGACCTACCGGAACCAAATGGCAGAATGATTGACTGTCTAATGGACTGCCGAGGGATCGGGATTCGATACGGACTAATGTATGATAAACTCTCATTTCGTTTTCCCTATGCAGTTGAACATGAAGTTAATTTCAGTGAGAGAAGGTATTAAAAAGTCAGCGTTTAGAGTATTTGTGTTTAAATGAAATATAATTTATTATAAGATTACAGAACGCGAAAAACTGCAGTAAAGTTCAAATAAAGTCCAATAGTTAGAAAATATACTTAAGATAAAATGCAACCTATTCTTATTTCAACCAATTCACTGTTTTATGCGGTCTATCTTTAAATATTTTACAGTAATATAATAAATAGGAGGTACCAAACATAAAACCAATGATTATGCAACAAAATATTCTCACCGTCGCATGGCGGAAGCGAAACAATTACCGAATCAATTCAACCCTAAAATATGTGCCTATCTCTCTCGGACCCTAATCGAGATATCGAGATATTCATTATACTAGTATGAGAAAAAATCTCCGCCGTATTATGGTTGTCACCGCAAATTGGCGCGGTTCGCAGCGTCGCACGCGCAGCCATTTGATACGCGTGGTAGGGGATGACACCCCTGATAATAAAAAAGAACTTGAAAAGTTTATTAAAATGTTATGGTAATTGAAATAATATAATAACTTATCTTATCATTTAATTTTTTGTTGAACTGGGAATCAGAGCACGGTGAGGCGATTTAGAAAGGCCACATTTAAGCAACTCAACTTAACTTAATAAATGCCAAATAGCAATATTGCTCTTTTAGATGAGTTGCTTCATTATGGCGTTTGTAGACAGAGGTTTTTCTATCCGGCATGTCGTTTAAGTTAAGTACGAAGGAATTATCTATGTTCTCTCCGTCGTGATGAGTTTATTTGCCAAAACAATGTAAAAGACGCCATAAGATTTTAATTATACCCGCACTACATAACTTTGTATTAAAATACAACACACGAACACATCTCGGGCTCGTCATACAAAAAGCCTCCTTTTACACAAATACATTGTAGTTATCGTACACGCGCATCAGTGTATGTCACGTGTGACGCTATACGATTGAAGAATAAAGTAAGACCAAGGGGGGTGAGGTAAAAGCCCAGCTGCTGATGGGGGGTGGAACGTTGCCGTTCTATATATAGTGTTATTCCTTATTTTATGGTCATAAGTAGTAAAATAGGAACTAAAGAATAAAACAGTCTTCTTCTATCGTGTGGTTTGTGAGGTACCAACCGAACCGCCAAAGGCCCCTGACATGACTCATGTAACAACTAAGTACTTACTTACATCAGTAAGTAGTAACTGGGACCAACGGCTTAACGTGCCTTCCGAAGCACGGATAATCTTACTTTTTGGACAATCTTGTGATCAGCCTGTAATTTCCTAACCAAACTAGATCACAAAGTGATTTTTCTGATATGTCCCCACCGGGATTCGAACCTGGGACCTCCGGATCGTGAGCCAAACGCTCAACCACTGGACCACGGAGGCCATTAGAACGGGTAATGTCAAATAAAACAGTTAAAAAGGGTAACGTCATGTCGTTGTGATCTAAATACATCAAAAGGATTACCTACCTACAAATAAATACGAATGGTCGTAAATGGTGGAAAGATTGGAGTGGCAAAATCGGGTCCTATTAAGTAATGACTCGCAATCTGATGGGGTTCGCACTGAAGTACTTCGAGTGGTTGGTCTCAAAGTATCGAGAGCTGTTCATTAACAGCTTACATGTCGCAGCACGTGGCTGTCATTAGAATACTATAGAAAAATATTTGAAGAGTCATAAAAAAAAAAAACAAGAGCATACTGACTAATTTAAGGTAGGCTATTGAACTACTTTGTCAAATGAGATTCTTTTACGAAACGTCAAATAGATTTTTTTTCATGGAATTTGTATGGAAATACTGGCCAGTATTTCATGTGACGTCATCAGTAAAAGTGTACTTATTGTTACTGCATTCTTAATTAAATTTCGAAAATATGTCATAGAGAGATAGATTTTTGATCATGATATACTGGATTCTATTTCTAGATTAGAATTTTACAATTTATCTTTGACCGTATCAAATAAGACACCATATTGCTGATCAAGCTAAATGGAAAATGTCTCACTTTTGTAAAGAAAGTATTTTTTGGTAACAATATATTTTTTTCGTAAATGAATAGGTATTTATTATGCACTAGAAACGATATCAGGAGTACTCCCCAAATTGCCCTCCGGTTTAGTGACTGTGACAATGATAACTACTATTTGACCGAGCTACCAAGCGTAATGACTATCGCTTTGATGGTACAAAGGTAACTTTTAATTGTCTCATTGCAATGGCTCTCTGATCCTCAGCCTTTGAGTTCACGCTTGGAATACTGCGCTCGACTCTTTGGGGAGTGCCGATTGTTAAATATTCTCAACTATTTTCCAAGCAATTTTAAATAAAAAGCCGTTTTGTGGGTGAAATACGATACTCGTATTTAAGAGTCACATAATTTTTCGCCTACTTATAATTGAAATTTAAAAGTAAGCTTAGTTTTAATTGAATTAATTCGATTGCAGATTGCTTGGAAATACTTATTTAAAAAAAAAATACGAAAATGTTTCCACGGTGACCGCTTACCTAATCTGAAGATTTGACAGGTCCGCTTTTTTACAGAAGCGATTGCTTGACTGACCCTCCAGGCCGCGAAAGGAAAACTAGTCCAGGTAGGTTAGGTACCATACTTCCGAAATACATTTCTCGGTAATGTGGGTTTCTTCATCGCTGAGCACGTGATAATCATTTATGATCCAAACATGAATTCGAAAACAAATTCGAAAATCATTGGTTTAGGAACCTGCAATCTAAAATTGAGAGGAAGCGTTCTACCAACTGGGCTACCACGGATACAAAAATACATACTTGCCGTAAGTAATTAGACGAAAATATAATTTATTTCCGGTTTGCGTTGATGTCTTTTGTTAACACAGGTGTGAAGCCTTCGGTGAATTATAATATTTGCACAAAATTATTTTATTATTGTCATTTTTGTAAATATACATACTAACTTTACTGTGAAGTAGGCGTATTTTTTAAGTGCAAATAAGTGGTTAACGTGTGCTGGTAGGTACCAACTTACTAATAACCTAAAAATGCTTAATCACTAGATTAAGCATTTTTAATAATAGGTACATACAATGTCATGCCATAACTACACAATTTTTATGCATCGTATTTATACGAAATGCTCTCCAATGGTGATAGACAGTTATATATCGACTAGGGAATATTAATCTAGCAATATGTTAGTTGATAGCAGTGCTGTGCTGTCTTGAGCAAACAAAAGCACATTATCAATCTATTACGGTAATTAGTATAATAAACTGTTCTAGTTATCCAAGTAAGACCCTAAGCACATAGGGAGTGGTAGGGATGTGACGTCATTAATCAGGTTAGCGCGATGACGTCATCGGCGCGAGATAACCGAAAGCGGAGAGCGCCCTCCTACGCGTATTTACATGAAAATAATACCTACTCCCCTCAACGAATAAATTAGAGATAAAAGTAGGTTTACTGTGCACGAGATCCGCAGCATGAATAAAGTATTATGTGTTAGGGTATCTACCATCTACTAGGTATAATGAAGATACGATATTATGTATTTACAGTTAAGAACAATTTGACTTGATGTATTCAAGCTACTTCTTGTCTAAAGTATTTACTGTTAATTTATTTTCCAATTTGTAAATGAAAATATGACAATTATATTTCGATATCGATATTAATGATATGATGCCGATGTCGGTGAAAAGCAAGTAGCTATTATTTTCAGCCAATGTTTGTTTAGTCCTGTCGACAAGCCCCATACAAAAAATATGACCTTTAGCTATGAATACATACCTACTTACAAATATCATTAAGTAAATTCTTATTTCTGAAATACAGAAATACAGTTATACTAGTTTAGGAGCCAGGGCCTTATTTATAATTGTTACTTGTTTGTTGTACTGAATAAACTTTCTTTCTTTCATTTTAATATTGGCATTTCTTGTGCTTCTCCGGCGATGCACATTGAAAATATTAAAATACATTATAACATAATAGCATACTCTACACAGAGTATGTTACGTGAACGTGCTTTTATTTCCTTGTGTTGACAGACCACACAACCTTGGTAAACACCACAGTGTTTGTAAAGTATATCACACACTTCCTTCCGCAACATGCCATGTGGACTGACATCCAAGTTTTGCCCTAACACTGTTATGAAATTAGCCCTGTCTGCACGGAACTTGCTCTTCGATATCAGGTAGAAAAGTTCATAATGATACGAGTTAAAAATAACGATGCAAAAAGTTGGGTAACGTTGTGCAATTTCGGAATATATCGAGGTCTATTCAATTACATTTCAGTAAACATTTATATTATAGTTAAATTGTATATATCGTGGTTTTAAGTTTACGCGGTTATAATCATAATTAAAACACATTATAAAGGGTTCTTACCGCGTTTAAAGCGTTTATGGGAGTCTCATATGCCTGCTTTAAACGCGGTAAGAACCCGTTATTATGTGTTTTAATTATGTATATTTCGTCACTGGAAAGAAAGATTAAGAGAAAACCCTTTTAAAGTTTTCTTATATCATTATAACTTTTACCTATTTATCCAATTTAGATGATGTCAACGGAAGATTTCACTGTTTTTCATAGTTTCTGTCTAACAATAGCATGGACTGCTAATTTAGGATATTATGGCGCTTACGCAATTTTGCCTTTCCAGTGACGATACGTTACCATGTAAGTATTATATTAACAATAATATAAAGACACAAAGTGTATTTTTAGATTGTGTGTTAAGGGAGTTAAAAGGCCACATATAAGCAATTCATATAAAAAGGAAATATTGCATTTTGGCATTTGCGCATATAAAAGTAAGTGTGCGATGCAAACAAATTTCAGATAGCAATAATTGTTTTTTTAGATGAATTACTTCGATGTGGTCATTTTAACCCCCTAGATGGAATCCTAGGTACTAACCTGTACATTTCGTGGCCCGCAATGTATCCGAGAGGGTTGGTGTCGTGTAGCCCTTGCTGAGACCTCCTGATAACTTGTCTGACCCTAAGAAAGCAAATACAGGTTAATACTTATAAAAAAATACAGTAAGTAATCTAATAATTTGTAGTGCAGATAATCCCTTATTGAAAATATGCCATCCATCATTTGAAATTAGAAATCACTCTCCACAATATGTTTACTGCTATTTATATGCACAATATAAATGAGTCGGGGCACTTTTCGGATGGTCATAGTCAACTCATAAATCTTTGGCGAGGGGAAGAGTATTATCATTACTGGTGTTTCTGTCGCACAATTAACTTTATATTGTCTGCATCACGGTTCCCATGAAATGGAACCATAACAAACGCAGTTTGCGAGCGTGCGCGCGCGCATCGGACGCGCGCCACCTAATGTCAGTGCTTGAAAACTAAAAATGATGTCACCCTGCGTAATGCGCGCTATTATTGACTCTGATTTATACTTTGTGCGCGCGAGTGGGTATTGATTGTACAATAATTGTTTGTTTGCGTTATGCAGTGATGGGGATGGTCCTGTGAGAATTTTCAAGTGAGCGGATTAGTTTATTGGTTTAGTGGTGTAAAGTGGTTTAAGCTTGATGTTTTATTTATGAATTGTTTGATTTAATTGTATCTGTATTGAAAAAATAAAGAAATTAAATACAAATTCTTTCGGTTGGATTGTACTTATTTGAAAAAAATGTAGTTGTTAAATATCAACCAGTACAGAAATAGATACAAAGCTACACATGTTTCTACTACGTTTGTTGTGCGTCCTGTCGAACATGATGGATCATCTGTAAGAGCGATAGGTTGATCCCTCATCATCATACGGTTTATCATTATCCACCTTAGGACTTTGTATCAAAAGTGGCTGTAAATAGTTTCTTGATTATTTGTCCACCCCTTCAGGGAATACGGGCGTGAGTTTATGTATGTATGTGTATGTTGTTGTAAGTTCAGGTAACTACTAACTACGAGTACACGCCGATGAATTGACGACGCGCCTCGTTTTCTAATATATTGAAAGCGTCTACTAACAGCTGTTATCATATCAGGCGTGATCCGCAGATATTGATTCCGTCAGACTGCGGGGCGCCGGATCATGACTCATGACTAGGGTGTTTACGTCTAACACTCACGATGCCCAGGAATTTTTACCTTTCCCTTCCCGACCATTTCTTTGCCTTGCCGTTATCAAACTGTAGGTAAAACTCTTTATTTCTTTATAGCTTGATATATTGCTGATAAATAAATTTCCCTTTTAGTCGCGCGTAAATATATAAATTCTTCTAAGCTTGACGAGCTTCACTGATGATATTGTACTGTACTTAGTTTGATCTCGCGATTTATTCTTTTTTACTTACTTATTTGAATTGTTTTTTCAATATTTAAAAATATAGACAAATATAATCGATCGAACTGCCAATGTTGAGTATCTAGGAGGTTCATGAAGACGTCCACAAATACGAGTAAGTCCAAATCACTGCAGGCCAAATCTAGAAAGAGAGCTGTAAACCTTCTGCCCAGCAGCCAAGCGCATTATCGATTGACCTGATCAATCTTTTAAATGCAAAGTTTCAGTATGAAATCATCCAGTACCATTTACGGGTTTGTAAACTAATATTATGTCACGTTATAGTGCAGTTGTTGAAGGAACCGGCTTGCGGAACAAAGCACTTTCCGCCGCTCACCTGGCTGAAGTTCGGAACGACGTGTTTCCCGAGCCGCGCGAGCACTCGGCGGCGGCGGCGGTGACTCGGCCCGCGTCCGTCTACTCTAATGAATATAAATTGTGGAACAACAAACCAAGCCCCAGCCCTTTCGTTTATGCAATAAACGTTAAAAAATCAATAACACGCGTATCAGCCCAGTTGTTGTATGATTTATTGATATATATTTTATCACGATACCATCTAAAGTATGGCATCATAATTGATGACAATTGCACCGTACACCGTATAGATATTTAAGTGTGATAGCCGTGGAAAACGCTGGTAGCCGGCGCTAGGGGGCGTTTCACAATCATTTTCGTGTTAACAACTCTTTAGTTAAGCCCCCCGAGCTTATAAATTTTAATATGTTGCTCTTAATGACTGTAAGATTAGGGCTACCTACGCCCGGGGAGCGCGAGGATTTTTGCACTTATTTGAATATTATGCAAATGGACTCGTGTTCGGCTGTTACTGCTGTTTGTTCTAATATTCTTATTACTTGTTGAAATGTTAATTGGCGTTACCCCAAAATCGTATTCCATTAAAAAGATTCGTGAAAGTTTTTTACTTTTTTCAAATGGTAAATCATATTTTACAATGCAAAGTACGGTATGATTTGAATGTAGGTACTCGTAAAACTTTCTCGACTGCGAACCACTTTATTAAGGAAAAATAGCTTTTAAGTTCAATTCAAAATTCAAACTGCTTTTATTTCGTTTAACCTCCAAAGCGGAAAGACTCTATCTTCCCTGTTGGAAGCACCTCTGCCAAGAAAACAATGAAAATCATTCTTCGCTGAATTTACATTTTTTTCATAAATTGTGAATGTTTTTGTAACGGCAAAAAGGTTATTGTCTTTCTGAGAGGGCCGTCGCCGTCGTGCTCTGTAATAATTCTTTTGTAAATAGCCTGAGAACATACATTAAAATGTAGGTAAAAGATGTTTGATAACATTTTATTAAATAGGTACTTTAATATAAACCAATATTGAATTTAAAATATATATTACATTGATGCCTCATTTTTTGTTTTACACATCTTTCAAAAGTCGCCATCTTTTTAAACCAATTCTAAAAGAGTTTAATAGTACAATAATTATTTTCCAGAGCTGTTTCCAAATTCGTATTTATGTGCATCAACTGCACCTCGCTGAATTTTTTTAGTGCAAAGTTTTCTCTCACAATCAAGAGCTCGTTAAATCCCGGGAACTGTGCTTACCCCCGGCTAAGTTTCGAAATAATGAACTTCGCCGAGATAATAAAATTTTATTTTCACAACTAGTATTTATTAAGGCTGTGTACCGATGCGATGATCTCGAGGGCGGGGTGTGGGCGGGTGCGTTGCTATGACAACCATGGGGTAAAATCCCGCACGCCCCCGCGTCGCTCCCTTCACTCAGATTGTTATCTGTGTAGAAGATGTTCGCTCCCCACCTTGCTTCTATCTCTTTATACCTACGCAACATCAACCGTTTAATCTGAAAGGGTTTCAACGTAGCAGGTCTCTTAGTGCTAAAATAGAACTTCGAGCTGCGGCCTAAGAGCACATTTTGCGCACTCTCCATTGCACGTGAGCTAGGTAATCGATACTATTCTTTATGAATGTCGCCCGTTATATATCATGATATACAGCATCTATCTCCTCCAAGTCTACAATAGATGTTTAAAATATGGGCACAGCAGAGAACTACGTAAACTTACTCGTAAAACTGTCAATGATAACTTCAAGTATTTTATAAAATGATAGGGTAAAAATAATTTAGTCCTCAAATGAATACACTTTATAGAATAAGATGAATAACAATTTATCACTTACCAACTCCTTTATTTTTATCTATAGATCCAAGCATGGAGTCATCTGTCCGTGCGGTTCTTCCGAAGCCTATGGTGCTGGTGGCGTCTTGGCCAAGTTGTCCTCCGTAGAAATCTCCAAATGCCGTCGCAGTACCGAGGAGGCCTGACCTGTCCTGGAGGGCTGCTTTGGCTTTCTCTACACTTTGTTTGAGTTGCTCGAAGGTCGACTGGTGGAGGCGATAAGGAGGCCATTCTGTAGTCGGCCAGGGTTCCTCCTTGAGTGCGCTGCGTTTAAGTTCCAACGCCCCAGCGTAGGAGCAGCTGCTTTCGTACATTGCAGCTTTGACACCGGCGCGCACGGCGGTCGCACACTTTAGTCCGCGGAAGTCAACCCTGGGGACAAAGTGTCGCTTTATTTATTACTTTTTCCAGCTTGGAATAGCAGCTTACGATATCCTACCACAAAAAGCTGGCTTTGCAATTTATGTAGTATGTTCTAAATTACGCACCTACGCATAATAACATATGTACATGTACTGTACGGTTTTTCATGGAACCAAAATGATCACAATACGTATGGGATAGTTGACTGTTTTCCTTTTACTTTCCATCAATCAACACACGATAATCCGAAATCCTTTTTTCGTTATAGTCAGTAGTGGCGGAATTGTCCGTCCCGTTTCAGCAAAATGATATTTGTATTTGTACAGTAGCTGATTGAAGCTTTAGGCACTGTGACGTCCCGAGATTCTCATGCCATTTCTTTCTAACTCCCTGATTTCGGATGGCTGTAACTATTCCATTTTTCGACGAATTTCGATTTTGTTTTCACATTCGCCTATTAAATTTATTTCATTAATGAAAAACGTGAAACTTTGATACTTGTCAACTATGATAAAAAGTAGAACGTTATTTAAGTTTTATGATGTTTTCCGAAATGCATTAGTTTAGTATTAGTAACACGATTTCAATGAACTGTCTCTAAGAAGATTGGAATACGATTTACTGTATGAGCTATTATATTCATATTACAATTGCAATTTAATGAATGCACATAATCTACAACGCGTATTGTTATGGCTAAAGTTAAATAATGGTGTAATTAATGTGTAGTGACCATGATAGTGACAAACTAACAACTCTTCTTCTATATTTAATATATTCAGCACGCACATTATGGAATACCGTAGGATGTGATTAACGATATGTTCGGGATAATCAACAGCATTTGTCTTTTACAGGATACAGTTCGGGGAGTGTGTGCAGGTACTTCATGATTTGAACCCAACCACGTCATTCCATCTAAGATCAACCGTCGGCAGACATTAACCCGTACATTGTGGTCATCCCTTGTGGTTTCGTATATTCGTTTCTTATAAGAACGGCTGCGGAATACAATGACCTGTCGCAGTCTGTTTCCCTCTCACTACAATCTTGGAACCTTCAAAAGTAGAGTGAGTAGCTATTTACTAGGTAAACCTGTATCTAGTACCACATGTGCTTACCTTCAGGTGAGATTGTGGTTAAATGCAAGCCCAAAAATAACTTAATATCCTAAGCAATCAACACGACATACTAACTGTTTCAATTGTCTATAGTTTTTGATTTTTTTTTTCAAATAATAAAGGGTCGAGTTTGACCACAATTTCACCTGATGGTAAATGACGATTTGGTCTAGGGTATCCACGCTTACCTAGCAAATGCCTATTCACTATATTAATCTACGTGATACTAAAAATAAATCTCCATTCTCCTGTTTTGCCTCTAAGTTTATTGTATTAAATATTTAAGTGAGAACTTCACCTCATGTCGGATATTCTTCTGCCCTTTGCTCGCTTTGTGTCTTTCTTCACCTTCTCCGTGGTTAAGATTGTCTTGTGGTATCACATTGCAGTGATACCACTCGCCGTAAACAAACTTATTTAAAACTATTAAACTGACAAAAATTAACACTGTTCAACACACCGCACCGCAAATAAAATTAATGTTTTCACTTTTTACACAGGAACTACATGCTCAATGATTAGATTATGAGCTTCCGTGTCGCGCCCGCTTCAGAACGTATAGTATATTTTATTAGTAGAAAGTCACAATATATTATAAACTATTGTTTCAAGTCCAGGAAGTGACTAGTGCTTGCTTTTGTCGGCCAAAAAACGATACGATGGTCTTTTTACAGTGGCCTTTCGACAACTGTAGGCGAAGCGCTTGCGCCGTGCGCTATACCGTTCAATTGATTGCATCCGGGCTAAGGGAAATGTGTCGTATAACTCGTATAACCAATTTATATACTGCTCGATTTGACCACGGACATGAACCGTCTCTTCAAACAGATGTGTTTATAATATAATAGATTGTGTTTGTTTATGTAGAGAGATACCTGCGTCTAATAAACGACGTTAATAGATAACTTTTAATAAGTACTAAATGTTTAATGTAATAGTCTTGTCGTTATTAATCTAGCATGAATAGCTTATAATAATTTATATAATATTATTTTTTGTATAAGTAGACGGCAAGTAAAATGCCGTTTAATTATAGTTTCTTTAGAAGGTAGGACTAATAATTTATGTTCTTAATATTTGTTATTTAGTTTTATTTAGGGCAGACCGGCATGTTTTTAAAAAGGTAAGTAAATTAATAAATATTGTAATAAATAAGTTTGCAATATTCTATTTTCGATCTTGTCTAAGTTTCCCCGAGCTACAGAGCTGTGTGTTATATAAAATATACCCGGATGTATCACGTATGCCCAGATTCCATAGATTTTGTGCCTTCCTGATATTTTGTGGTGCGATGTGTTTGTCGATGTGGGCGAATGTCGCACCGGCGCGCGGCGCGCGCGCTGCTTTGCCGCCGGAAGTCTGAGCATTACCTTATTATATGCGGCTAAAAGTGTCATCCGCTGTCGGTCTCGCTGCTCAGTCCACGGCCTCACTTCTGGCCTTCACCTTAGTCTTGACATAGAGACTAATACTAACTACATCGAATAGATTATAACTGACATGGCCAATAGCCCGTACTCGCGTCGTGACGTTGTTACTATTATATATGAATATATAAAACTGCATTGGATGCAGAACTAACCAGACATACCATAGAGGTCATTTCATACGAAAGTAACATTCCTTATGTCGATTTGAAACACAATATTTGTATAGAATTGATTGTACATTTTGACATAAGTGGAGATTCATGGAGACTTGCTAACCATTGGTAAAATATTTTTTATTATTTCTTTACTATCGCATAATATAAATACCTACTTTGTTTACCTTAGCTTTCATTATCGTCACGTTTCCGAAAGTAATTGAGGGAACGCCGGCAAATACAGAAACATCTCGGACCAGACATTGTAGGCACTATATATATATACGTTAAGGGATAATATACTATACTAACGTATAGTTTAGAAGCCAGTAGTACCTAGTGAAGTGTCGTCCCCGAGAATGTTCCCAAAATGGGGATGTTCCCGTTCTAAAAACTCTTTTATAATAGTAAGGACACAGGCTGCTTTTCTTTTTAAATTTATTCTTTCCTGTACTTTGGTATTATCTGCCTAAAAGTTAGATAATAAAGCTCTGTTTAAGTTTTGCGCCTTTTTACTGCCAGGAACGTTCCCAAAATGGGAAAATTCCCCGGAACGACACATCACTGGTAGTAACTTATCACGAAGCAAATCGACCGCAAAATCGAGCTCGGACTTTGGCCGGGGGGTTCCGAACATTCTATCTCCGAAACACTTTTATATATCTACCTATCGAACCGGCTGTAGAAACGTATTGTTTGATATTTCTGCACAAAATAGATTTAGTGTTAATCAATATACAACACATTCGCGCGCGTTGTACCTAACGAGAGTTGTGAAGCTACAAATTATATTTTACAAGATTGTGACCTTTCATAGGTCATATGGGTCTCGAATCCATCAAGCTTTTTTTTGACGTGACTTATTGTAGATATTAACTACTTGGCCGGACAAATGGGGAGCGCTGAAGGCTCTCACCCGGTACAACATTTAAGACAACAGGCCTGAGGGTGCCCAGTTGGGCGCGAACCTCATGTCAGGGCGTCGTTTGAGAGGAAAAATATTTGAAAGAATTAATCGACCCTAGTGGGTTAATAGCGATAAACGCTGATTGAGGGAAATCGTCGACCACGCCGGCGGGGTCGGTATCGGGGTCCTGAAGTGTTTCGAGTAGGGAGCTGATTGGCTTCCTCTAGAGTAATCGGTTCGTCGGGATCGTATATTACGTCCTTCGGATGCCGATACTTGTCAGTACCGTCCCTAAGCGGGACGTATTCGGAAGCCGCAACTACCAGAGGATTTGGGTGGTGCGGAGTAGAATCGAAAAAACGTTTTGAAGCTTCCCAATGGCTCAATGGTTCATGGCGAACCATTGGGTTCGCTGACGAATCCATCAAGCAAAAACTTTAAACACAAGGAGTAAAAGTTCATTTTCTTTGAAAACCCAATTTCTCTTGTTTCTTTTCGTGCCTGTGTCACGCCATTCATTGTTTCAAATTACAGAACATGTTATAATATGCCAGTAAACAGCGAATAATGTGGTTTTGGCTTGGCGTGGTGTGAACCATGCCAAGCAAGCCTGTGCTTCAAGCTACATGCGTATACGTTGCCGTGTCTATTTTACTTCATAATCTAGGCCTGCGTTTACATTGCAATGTGACTTACGGTGTTCAGCTAACTTTTTCATATCACATTGTATTAAGTGCTATATTGTATTGCCGGAAACTATTGATATTCCTATTATTAATACCATACAAGGATGATGAAGTGAAAAGCAGCAACTTTAAAGCTTTTCTAAGTACATATTTACTTATCTTTAATCATCAATTTTTTTGTTATAATTTGAAGGTATTCCTTATTTAGTTATTTTCATTATTTAGTTCAAAAACAGATATACAAAAACAGTGTAAAAAAACCGAAAAGGTTTGTATGTACACCTAAGGAATTGTCCTAGCAAATTATATCACGTCACATTCAAGCCAAAAAAATATAAATAATTGTTTAGGATCACGATGTGAATACGTTCCTCTGTTACTACTCGTACTAGTACGGTATTATTACCAGTTATTTTATTTACAATAGACCTGACCTACCTAATGAATTAAAATATGTGTACTTTTTAAATCTACTTAGTAGTAGTCTCAACGGTAGTGAATCGGTTCACGGGTAAATAATATGTACGAGTGTAATTAGCCAATGAGAATAGTCATGTCATGGGAAAGAAAAATCGACTGGTAGTGCGAAGCAGTAGTGCCTAGGGAAACAAAGGGAAATATTATGTACATTCGCCAATACACATGTAGGTACTTACGTGGTAGTTACATGCTACTATTATATATTACTATCTTACTTACTTATTACTATCATGTATTACGAGTATATGCTAATAATTCCATGCAGTTTCTTTAATACAAAAATGTTGTAAATCAACGTAGAAATATACTTTTTAAATGGAAATAAAGCGCTCGATGAAATTTCGTTTCCTTAGCAGGAAAATTTAAGACTAAGGAGAGCCAAGTAGAAAGATAACACTGGTTTATATTATGCTGTTCCACTTACCAACGCAAATGTATGCGCGTACCATCCACGTGGATTACCATAGAGGCATAAATCTACTGCGATGTACTTGAAGTCAGCTTTGTATGTACTAGCTGGGTTGAATAATATTCGCATAAATCAGTTTTGAATTAATTATTGCATTCAGTACAACCTGTGTCATGTATGCATGTTGTACTTAGCTACAGAATGGTTCTAGCGAGCTTTCCATACCAACATTGTTAATCGTATTTAGTCGTAGCTTTTTTAACATAAACATGACGTAGCATCGCGCCTGTATCCCGTTAGGGGTAGGAAGCGTTGTATAGTTTATACCACCACTACTCGCCAGCTATGTTTAACACCTATGTAGATTATGTAAATTGGAATTAAGCATTTCTTCTCTTAACCATTCCGGAGCTGACGTAGAAATCGGGTTTTACGTGATGTAACGTAAGTGTCGATTGGTAATCAATCACTAGTTATTCAGTTAATTGTATTATTTATCTTGGCACGTGCCAATTATAGCGCAAATTAACGTGACGAATCACGTCCGTCTTAGGATTTCAATATCAACTATGGGTACACGATTTCTTTGCGTTGGGACAAACGGTTCTTCCACAGAGTGAGTTATGTAACACGTTGGCAATATCAAGGTAATAAGGCTAGTTTCCTGCTAGTCAAATCAGTTACTTTTTACTAAACGTCAAAACACGAAATTTCTGTGGGATTTGTATGAAAAAGCACATTGTGACGTCATAGAAAAACGTGATAAAATGTCCGACTTATTATTAAGTTTTTCTTGATTTGTGTAAATGTTCTCAAAGTGGGTATATCCCCGCGAACGGCACGTCACCCACTGGTGCTAACAGACAAAGTTGATTACCCTGGATTTTTATTTGTACTTACCCTACTCGAACTGTTACTTGTAAACAGCAAACGTACTTCAATCGTATCATTATTGTGTATTTTTATAGGGTACACGTATATAAATAGACAACATGACACAAGAAGTCAGCAGTTGTTGTGTGAAGTAGCCTGGTGAAGAGACTTTACATAGTGCTGAAGATCATTGAAATATTTGTTTCATTCATTTACCTATATGAATCTGGATAACAATTCAGAGGTACAGGGCCCAATGCAACAGTAGAGAGTTACCTGGTCTGATAAGTCTATATCGTTTAATTATTAAGTTATAATTGATACTCAATTGGGCTCATTGCGGGCAAACCCTATATAAATCAAATAGTGATCATCCGTAAAATTAGTACATACCTATACATATTGTTATAAAGTACTAAGACAGTTTTATTGTTGTAAAGTAGTTGTAAAGTTTATCTCATAGTGTGTGAGTACGTGTCAGGATATAAGAGATATGTTGCAATTAATTACCTTCATTGATTGGCTGCGAGTGTCGGCCCGTGGGCCGTCAGGTGCAAGGCGCAGGGCATGGCGGGTTGGGTGACGGGTGACACCCGGGGTCGACACCTCACCCACAACACTGCCAAGGTGACACCACACGTCCAAACTATCAGTCTTGTTTGCGCGGGAAAAAAATAAACAAATCGATATATCGGAGGAGCAGGCGAGTGCTCGCGGACAGGAAACAGGGATAATAGAAAGGCGGCTCGTCCGGTTGACGGAGGCAGAGGGGTGCGGGGCGGCGCGGAAATGGTGGCCACGCCTACGGGCGGGGACTGCGCCCGCCTGCGCAGGATTATCGCCCGCAGCCCCGTAGGGAGGCAGCCCGGGACTACCCGTGCTGAGATGTACCCGGACACAACAAAGTGCTCTACATAACATCCACGTAGAAACAAACACTCTACTTCACCTTTTTTGTGCTATGTTTTGTCGGAAAACCCTGATATTTTCAGTGTTAAAACTTTTACGAGGTGATATAAGTAATTTATTGTATCACTGTAACATCACAGTAACTCATCAAGTACTTATGTTTTGAGAGCATCAACTTTTTCTTTAATAGCCACATTCACGCTCTGAAAACGTTAATCAGCACTAACCTTATAAAGTGCTTGTCTTTGACACATTAAAATGAAGTGAGAACAAAGTATCGAGTACTGGGGACCGCGGTGGCGCGCAGGGCGCCGCCCTCGACGCCCCGCTGATTATCGCCGAGCTTTCATTGAGCATGCCTAATTACCTACCAGTCGTGACTTTGTATACATTACCTACTTCAATATAGAGCCTCAATGCCGCGTCCATGGTAGTAATACTCATTTGTTTAAGTTATTACTTACTTATATTAAGATATGTGCGTTCAATCACCTGTAATCCGTTTTAGGGTGGTATTAACATATTAATCTTAGCTTCGAGACTACCCTCAAGATCATGCCAATGTGACAGTTCTTATATAAAAACGGGGACTTAGTTTGAGCATGATCTTGAGAGCAGTCTCAACTGAGATTCGTTTTATTAATACTACCCTCAGATTAAGCAGAGTTATGAGTGTTGTACTTAACACTGCTTAAAATATCAGACCACAACTTTTCATTCTATTTGACTCGTTTTCGATAAAAAAGTGTGATCCCGTGTTAGCCTTGCGTCTTCAGCTCATGCATAGACGTTGTCGTGTAACAAATTACATCAAGAATAAAATCAACCAAGGAACACAACCAACGTATTCTACTCTATACGTGATTAGATCGTTTCTAGTGATTAGTTAGATTCAAAAAAACTATTTGAAAGACACTTTGCATAAAGTTTATAGTCAGTTACTCAGAAAACTGATATATATATCTCATCAAATACTGCAATATTTATCGACGAGTCACTCACAATATTAATGGCGCATTTTAACCGTGCTTAATTTTTTGGGCCGATCAAAAATAACCATCACGTCATGACCTTTCAATAAAAACAAAGAGGAGAGCCCCGTGCATATTTAATCATATTTAATTTACCGCCAATATCCTGGCACTGTGGCTCCTAAAATGAAGGTTAGCAGATCAGAATAGGGTAGTTTCCAACTAGTCAAATCAGGTACTTTTTACTAAATGTCAAAACACATTTGGAATATGTGTAAAAAAACACACTATGACGTCATAGAAAACGTATAAAAAAGTACCGTAAAATTATTTCTAGATTGATGTCTACAATATTCCCACGATAAGCAGTATAGTCTAGCTTAGTGTTATAAACAGTACTACAATAGGCGACCTTATTGCTAAGTAGCAATCTCAACGTATTGCACTAGAATCTGAGTAAAAAATAACGCTGAAGAAGTATAAGGAACAATACCCCAATATTTTAATATTTCTACGAAGACCCCGATATTTTAATATTTCTAAGAAGAGTTTCGATTACGTTTCATGACAATGCGTCTCACGGCGAGTGTTACTCGCAGATTTCGGAGCCCAACCTTAGCTGATTGATTCGATCGAGTTGATGTAACACCTGGCAGTGGGTAGTAAGGTGCGGCCCACACTACACAGGGTTTAGTGAGCGGTGCCCTTCGATCCTATTGTTCAATGACGTACAACAGTAAACTGTTAAATGCAGGAAGTTTTTTTTATGACGTGACTTATTGTAGGTATGCCGCAGATTGCATTAATTACTTGGCCGGAGAAATGGGGAGCGCTGAAGGCTCTCACCCGGTACAACGTTTAAGACAACAGGCCTGAGGGTGCCCAGTTGGGCGCGAACCTCGGCTCAGGGCGTCATCTGAGAGGAAAAATACTTGAAAGAATTAATCGACCCTAGTGGGTCGATAGCGATAAGCGCTGAATGAGGGAAATCGTCGACCACGTCCTGAAGTGTTTGGTGTCGCGAGCTGATTGGCTGCCTCTATGGCTAGAGTAATCGGGTCGTCGGGATCGTTTATTACGTCCTTCGGACGCCGATACTTTTCAGTACCGTCCCTAAGCGGAACGTATTCGGAAGCCGCAACTACCAGGGGATTTGGGTGGTGCGGAGCAGAATCGAAAAAACGTTTTGAAGCTAATTTGAGCCATTGGGCAAAAACAGGGAGTATATTATTGATCTTATAAGGAATATCCAAAGTTATATTATCCGACAACATACACTTTTGTCATATAAGGATATCGAAATACTGTCTCTTTACTGTTGAATTAGTTTTGAAGTAGACTTTACCCACTTTCTTCAAACCTTTGTTGAAAACTACAGCGATGAATGATAGTAATACTATTGTACTGTGTTTACTATTTGAATACGCTGTCAATTTTAAGTATTAACTTCCGTTTCTTAATAATATATCTTTATATATTAATTATTAATCTAAAGTTCGAAGAAAAAGGGCAAAAACTACTTCAACAGTAAAGCGACAGAGTTTCTTACAATTGAAGCTAAATGTAGCTTACGGTTACGCAAAGCGCAAAGGGAATCATGAAAAAATATTGGAACATATTAGAACGTGTAATATTTAAAGTATAAGTACATTTCCTCAAATTAAACTTACAATTCACATCTCAAATGACGCTCTCCTCCGTTTGTATTTGTATTTCACAACAGATACAATTTTGTGTCTATCAATATTACGAAAGCTTAAGATTTTCTCTTCCATCCATACTTCATATAGTATTTAGCAAAGTAAAGGCAAATGCCTAGAGAAATCCAACGTTAATTTGGAAAACTAATACACTCTTGGGACCGGTGGAACCCAATCAACGTCATTGTTCATAGGAGTGTCGATAACTGGACGATATCCGATTTTAACCGCGCCGGTGTCGAGGTCAACCCAGCTGATGCTATGCTTCCTCCAGTGCTGTTCTATAGGCTTCTTTGTCTGTGGGATTGAGGAACAAACATAAGCGTGTGAATGTTCAAGTCTTGGATGCATTAATAAAAGTTGCGAGGATTTTTTTGATCACTTAATCAAAAAGGTAGAAAATCTTATGGAACTTAGCTTTCTAGCAATAAGTAGTTACAGTTGGATATGGGAATGTTGGCGTGGCAGCAAAGTATTACATTTGAAAAGATCTTTAAAAAAATGTTGATAACCGGTCTGTTCTCTTCTTCCGGTCACCGTCCATCATAATGTACTTTGGCATCAATGTGATTATCAGGGGTGGCTGCTTATTTATCTTATTCATGATTGTGACTCAACCTACTACGACAGGTACAGCTAGCCATCTAGAATATCGGTATCTGTGTAATATCTGTCATTTAGAATGGATATTTGCGATCACATTTTGGTTGAAGTCTTGCAAAGGACATTGTACTCGTAGATCGGTAAACGGTATTATTTACTATTTGTAATGGATACAAGGAATTAAATTAGTAAAATATTGCATTTTTTATTTTACCTGTCCCTCCGTCGATGTGCTATAGTCCATTTCGTCAATTCGTTTAGGGTGGTCGTCCCTGAAGTGGGCGCCGCGGCTCTCCGTGCGGTTCTTTGCGCATGCGGCGACTTGTACTGCACACTGCAACATGTTCTGCAGCTCCAATGTCTCGATCAAATCAGAGTTCCAGTTTTTGTGACGATCTGTCACCTTAATGTCCTTGAATTTATTGAAACATTTAGTAACTTCTGCAAGGCCTGGAAAAGAAGAAACTTTTGTACGTAGCACTACCACTGTTGTAGGTTCGACTTTTGGTTCTTTTTGTTATTTATTGGAGTTTGAAGATATTGGAGTTTGAGATATATAAAAACAAATTGTTAAGTTTTTGTTGGTTGTTGGTTGGTTTTGATCTGGCATTAAATTACAAGTAACTTGTACCATTACAAGTACATAAAATTTCAAGTCTGAAGTACCTTGCGCCAAAAAATTTTCTTCTCTAAATACTCCGATCTTGTTCTGCATCACGTGTCTCATTTCTAAACGCAGCACGTCAGTGGGAACACTCCCTTTTGCTGTACGAACTATTTCTAAATTATCTAACGAAGCCTCCACGATATTCTGAAACATAAACTATATCCATATATCTGTTTTCTTTGTATGTTTCTTGTGTCTGTTTCATTGTGTACAAATAAATAAATAAATAAATAAATAAATAAAATATAAGTTGAAAAATCTTCGGTCGATGGTTTGAAAAACTGTGGCGAATGAGTTGGCTACTGGCATAGAATAAGGAATAATATTGGGCCAAATAGTACCTCCGTCGACTCACGTTGACGTAGCATGGTGGAGTATGCTCCGCACTCTTTTTCTACGGTTAATAAGCTCCACTCTCTCTCTCTCTCTCCCCGGGTATAATCGAAAGACGCGTTATGCATTGGAACGTATATAGGTTGTTTATGTTATATTACCTCCTTACCCTAGTTTAGAAAAGCATTAATTTATATACTCACATCCCTTATTTTGGGTTGCTTGTCACCGGGCTTGCTTATTTCGCAGATGTTGTTGGCGATGGACCGGCCGAAGACAGCTACGTCGAGGATGGAGTTGGCACCGAGTCTGTTTGCACCGTGGCAATTGCTGACCGCTTCCCCGGCTGCATGAAGCCCTGGTATAGGATGGTCGCTTCCATTCTCGTGGACTATTACCTGGAGATATGTGATAGTGGTGAGAGGTTGTGATAATTTCAAATCCGATAGTCGGATAACATGTGTAAGTACAGCTTGATTTCAAATGTCTTGCCAAATGCGTAATGAAACGAAATGAAATAAATTTATTGGCTCTAGAATGGTAAAAAAAGATCCTAATTATTGGTTATACATGGATAAGTGGGACAATATTATGTAACCTTGTAGAAAATGGGATAGGATATCCTGTAACGTAATACATCATGTTTTACAGATGTGAAAGACTAAAGAAGAAGATCATGGCTTCCTGGGTGACATTGTTCAAAACCAATGGCAATGGCATATTGATCCTTGAAACAATGGGTGAATAAAGAATAACTCTGTCTTACTTCTCCTTTCCAGTTAATAGGTATGCCTCCCATGGTGTAGTGGACGGTAGGTATGACTGGCACAGACTGGGTATACACGTCCACTCCAGTAAATGTATGAGCAGACTCGGATACTCCGGGCAATCTTTCAGAAATCACATGTGCTGGCAGGTGATGTAATTGGAGATATATGTGGTCTTTTCTTTCACCAACACCGCGTCCTGTCACGGTAATAAAAAAGCGGTCAAGTGCGAGTCCCACCAGTGTATAGCCCATTGCCCTATAGTGGTCTATAATTTTTGAAGGGACACAATCACTTGGTTAATTTTACCCAAGTAGATGCTTTTTAGCTGCTTAGCTGACAGAGTTCTTTATTTTGTTTTTCGCAGCAAAGGAGAAAATGGTATTAAAGAGCCGGTCATCTGCGAGTCTGACTCTCGCACCGAGGGTTCCGTACAAATTGCCACCTGGTCATTATCAGACCCTGAATACCAACCCCCAACAGCCACTTGGCCAGACTGCTCATCAAAACAAACCAAACTTAACTAAGTAATTGTCTTACCTTGCCGGATTTCGGTCGCCATGGATCTAGACACCACGTCACGGCTGGCCAAGTCTTTAGCTTTTGGCGCGTATTTCTCCATGAACCTCTCCCCTTCACTGTTCACTAGGAAGCCTCCCTCCCCTCGGCAGCCTTCAGTCATCAAACAGCCAGACCCGTACATACCTGCACACAGTTTATGTGTACACCCGTGGTCTAGTGGTTAAGCGTTGGCCTCACGATCCGGAAGTCCCAGGTTCGAACCCCGATTGGAACATATCTCAAAAATCACTTTGTGATCCCTAGTTTGGTCAGGACATTACAGGCTGATCACCTGATTGTCCGAAAGTATGAAGAAGTGCTTCGGAAGGCACGTTAAGCTGTTGGCCCCGGTTACCGGCCTTTGGCGGGTCAATAATAATCCTGACACCCCAGGTTTGATGAGGTTGGTAATCCACTTCACAACCCACACGTGAAACAAAACTAAATTATAAACACAAATTCTATACGATTCACCTGTTGTATAATTGATTGTACTGTAGGTATAGTAATACATCGAAGAATTTGGAGGGAAATAATTCAGGATTTCAGCCGTATGACGCCCACTGCTGGGCATAGGCCTCCCCCAAGGATCTCCACGACGATCGGATTTAATAAAGAAAAACAGGATTGAATGGAATAAGGGTTTTAATTAAAACACATACTAACGGGTTCTTACCGCGTTTAAATGGGACCATGACACTTGCAACAGTGTCGAAATATCGGGAGTCTCATATCCCCATTTAAACGCGGTAAGAACCCGTTATTATGTGTTTTAATTTTATTATGATAATAACCGCGTAAACTTAAAACAATGTAATAAGGGTTTTGCCCCGCAGTAGGTCGGTGAGTCTAATAATACACACATACCAGGAATACAAACTATACAAATAACAAAGTAATTACCGGTAGGATGGAACTGTATAAACTCCATGTCTTGGAGGCCAATGCCATGACGTGAAACCATGGCACACCCATCGCCCGTGCACGTGTGGGCGGCCGTGCAGGAGAAGAACATCCTGGGATAGCCTCCAGTCGCTATCACTATGTTCTTAGCTTGGAATCTAGTGGCCAACAGATGTATAATTTGGATACTGAACGATGTTGGATGTAAGTTTATGTACGTGCGTGTTGTGAGTGAATGTATGGATAACTTTAGATTTTGAAGTGGTGCAGGAAAGTTGTCTTTTGATAAAAGTGCAATTTCATATGTTGTACTAGTTTAAATCACATAATTCACGCACATAACTCCCAATGGGGTGTGCAAAAAAGTTTTATTTATTGCTAAAATAAATAATTATTTTAATGTATCACATGATAGTGTAATCTGCATGACTTAATATTGCAAATATTAATATAAAACTAATTCGAATAGTCTGGCCTTTTCATGCCTAACCCGTTGGATTGACTCTGATACGTACGCGGGTTAAGATGGATACAAAAATTGCGAGCAATGCGCGTCGCGCGTGTTACGCCGCAGGCCTCGCAATTGATACTTACCTGCATATTACTCGTACTCGTACTGAGGTATGCCTCAATACGTGTAATATGCAGGTAAGTATCACATTGCGAGGCCTGCGGGCACATATGCCCCGCATGTCCCGTACGCTCCACGTGTCTCGGTACGAATAATATGTAGGTAATGTTTGTATCCGGCCACAAGCGCTAAAATGTTTAAGAGTATATATAACCCCAAGGGTAGGGGTTATATAACAGCCTCCGTGGTCTAGTGGTCAGAGCGTTAGGCTAACGATCTGGAGGTCCGGGTTCGATTCCCGATGGGGACATTGTCGAAATCACTTTGTGAGACTGTCCTTTGTTTGGTAAGGACTTTTCAGGCTTGAATCATCTGATTGTCCGAAAAAGTAAGATGATTCCGTGCTTCGGAGGGCACGTTAAGCCGTTGGTCCCGGCTATTAGCCGTAAAAACACCTCCACCAACCCGCATTGGAACAGCGTGGTGGAGTATGCTACGTATATAGGCTGTTGATGATGATGATGATGATGATGATATATAACCGATGTGAATTAAATATATACTCCTATAAAAAATAATTTATTTCTCAATATTTTATATTAAATTTATAGATACTTAGAGTCAAGAAGTTTAGTTAATTCGCATGGGTTACAATTATAAACGTGTGGCATTAAGCTAGTCCCTCTAACCTGTGTAAGCTGCTATCATCCATGTCCATGGCGAGTGCTCCGACCACTGCGCCATCTTGCATGAGGATGTCCATCACAAAGAACTCGGTGAACATAGCTACGTGCTTGTACTTCGTCAAATATCCATACAGGGTGTGCAGAAGGGCGTGCCCGGTACTTGCAAGACAAAATATTTATGAATGAATTAAAACTTTACTTATATTTTAATCTCATTACACCGCTGTTTGAGAGTCTATAATCATATACTGTTTTAAAGTTCTTCTGAAAGTCTGTATCTTGAAAGAGCTGGTTCTCTATTAACAGTCTTGTTTCAGAAACGATTTATAATTTAAGTACTAACTGCGCCGGACGTTGCATTGATGATCGGATAGAGGCGGCCAGTCAGCTTGCGACAACAAACACTTCAGGACCCTGAAACCGATCCTGCCGGCGTGCTCGACATTTTCCCTCATTCAGCGCGAACTAGTCACACTCAGGCCTGTTGTCTGAAGTGATACGCTAAGCGTCCTTAGCACTCCTCATTTGTCCGACCAAGTAGTGAAGAAGCTGCGAGGTGTTTACAAGCGGACGAGGGCTATCATTGTGAAACAAAACTCCCTTTACTCAATAATCGAGTTTTCTATGTAACTATTCTAGCTTCAATACTAATTGTGTTAGTATTTGTGTACCTTAATTCACTTATAACAATAATAAAGATACATTATAAGCATTTGCCCGGGAAGTGTGTAAGTTAATAAGAATTCAAGTGCTATTTGTCATCTGACTGTACCAGTTTGGTGAGGATGTTTGTAAAACTAACCTCATACGTTTTAACTTAAAAATTAATTTAAAAAGCAAATCTAAATAGTAAAAAATAAAAATCTTTATGAAAGGGCTAAACCTCTACGCTTTACCCCGGTGTTTAATCGCCATAGAAAGTAGCGCCCTCTCTCGGAGAGAGTGAGAACTATTTCCTCTTATAACTGCCACCGCGCTAGGGGTCGTGTTGTGAGGACTCTCACAATCTGTGAAATTAATGTAAAGGGTGACTACCCTCTTCAATAATTTCACATTTTTGGTGCAGATGGCAGTAAAAAGGTGAATGACTTTTTCATACCTACAGTAAACGACTTTTTAAAGTGAACTATAATTCACCCTTTTGCGGCACAAATGTTCAATAGGGCCTGAACTCCACCTACGTTGAGCTATGCTTAACTGAATAAATAAACAATGAATAGAGGTTACGTAATACACAGCTAAGCAATTCTGCATTGGTGGAGTCTGGGCCTGATTGTTACCGGTCTGCTACACAGCAAGTCCTCTTGGCAATTTTTTTTCCTTGATGGGTGCTGCCGCCTCCAAATTGCCTCTGGTAGATCTTGCCGTCAGCAGTCCTGGAAAACGGCATTCCCATGTTCTCTAGTTCATAGGCGATGCTCGGAGCTTGCTGCGTCAGGTACTGAATCGAATCCTAGATGATACGATAACAAGTATATCAGAAAAATGTAGCTTGAAAGTGGTTTTCAAAATTCTCATGACTTTTCTTCTCTAGAGAGCAAAATGAAATTTTACTGCGAGTTTTTAACATAACATGCCTATTTGTATGTATGTAACATGCCTATTATATGTGCCAAAAGCCTATTTTTGGTGGAGAGGTGAACTGGGCACCCTCAGGCCTGTTGTCTTAAATTTTGAGCCCTCAACACTCCCCATTTGTCCTGCCAATAAGTAAAAAAGTATTAGTGTGAGTATGAGTTATTATATACATACATACATAACTCACGCCTATTTCCCACCGGGGTAAGCAGAGACTATAGAATTCCATTTGCTGCGATCCTGACACAGTTCTCTTGCTTCCTCCACATTCATCAATCGCTTCATACACGCACGCCGGCACTATAGTTATTATAATAGTGAGATAAAAAAGAGAAAAAATAGATGAAATAGATTACTAAAGTAGGTACCTGGTCACCGAGCCAATCCGACCCTTTTACGGTGTCATAGAAGTGCCATTGCCAGTAGTCTTCGTGCATGCTTCCTGCCAATAAAATTGTACACAAATTGATACTAGAGACGTAGAAGATATTATTTCGATGGTTCGGGTATTCGAAACTAAGTACCGCTTTACCTAGATATACGAACTATTTAGTTTGACCCAAGTACAATGTCATTATCCAGAGAGCACACTTATGAATTGTTTGTAAAAATAAAATCAGACAACTAATACAAACAAAAAGAATATTAAAGGTAGGTTACGTCCAAAATTATAGCAAAAAAATGTTATTGCGAACCAAACAAAAGCAGTTTCCACATATTCTGCGTACGGCAGTCATAAAAAGTGTTGCTTTCATATTTCAGTGGTTATCCATGAAACTTTTGTGTGCATGGGTATATTTCAAATAGGTACTGGCGGCTCAGCGGATTTTTTATTTCCTTTTGCCTTAAACTCAGGTGTCTATCTGTGGTAGCTTGTAATTAGCCTTTATTTATTATTAAGGTTTTGAATGTGTAAATAATGCTGTAAGCTCCCCGAATAAAAAAATAAAATATAAAAAAAAAAATCAACCTGTCTACACATAAAAACTAGTCGTAAAAACCCTTTTTTGTTCTTACGACTAGTTTTTGGTTTACCGATAGCGGCATTCATTCCTCCCTGCGCAGCGATGGTATGAGATCTGGTGGGGAACAGCTTGGAAACCATGGCAACGGAGTACCCCTTCTCCGCTAGTCCCACCGCAGCACGCAGTCCCGCTCCACCGGCGCCAATAACCACACAGTCGTGCTGGTGGTGGGTGATCTCGTATGCCGCATTCCGTTTGAAGACTGGTTGGTGGAGAAACACTCTTAGAATTATAAGTATTGCTGATTGTAAAGGCAAAACGAGAAGAAGTACTAGTTCTTAACATTATATTATAATGTATTATGTTAAAAATGTATATTTTTTTTGTTGAGTGAGGATCGAAGATCCCCGCTTATCCCGATGGGACGTAGTTCACAAATTCGTGTCAAATAATAGACCAGTTTCCAACTAGTCAAATCGCTTAATTTTTACTAAACGTCAAAACATGAAATTACTATAGAATTTGTATGAAAAAGCACACTGTGACGTCATAGAAAAACGTGGTAAAATGTCAGACTTATTATTACGTTCTTTCTTATTAAAATTCATAAATAAGTTACTTAAATAGACAAAATAAACGTTTATCGTTAGTTTAGTTTTAGTCCTTATTTAGTAATCAGAATTTCATAATTTATTTTGAAACTAGTACACGACCCAATTGCAATAAAGAAAATAATTTAAGGGAAAAGAAACCTACAGCGCTTTGTATCTCATATGCCTTTTCTAATCTTTTTTACACAGAGAACGAACATTTTGTCTTCTTTCCTTTTACGTTGTTACCTTACTACGCTTCTAACTTTACGTTCACTTAATCCGGCCAAGTAGTTAATGCCATCTGCGGCAAATCCTCAATAAGCAACGTCAAAAAAAAAAAAACGTTCACCTAATGTACTAGGCATACAAAAAACCTTTTGTCAAAACAGCAAATGAACGAAGTCGTTACCCAGTTTACATGCATTGTTCGGAATGTTTTATAGAGTGTCAGGTCTAATGATCCGGACAATCAGGGTCAGCGGAGCGAGCTTTGAACTATCGAACTTTGGGATAATGTTGATCCCATACATTGCTCAATTTTGTTACCTAATTCTGGTGATCCATTTGGCCGGTGTCCATGGCAAAAATAATATTTTGAGCGCTAAATCATAACCATACAAAAGTAACCATCATACATGTGTCACTACTGGGCTTTCGTGGTTCAGTAGTTGAGCGCTGGGGTTATAATCCCGAGGTCCGGGATTCGAATCCCGATGTAGTTATATCGCAAAGTTTACTTTGTGATCCCTGGTTTGGTAAGGACATTACAGGCTGATCCCCTGATTGTCCGAAAGTAAGATGATCCGTGCTTCAGAAGGCACGTTAAGCCGTTGGTCCCGGTTACTATTTACTGATGTAAGTGAGTAATCGTTACATGAGCCATGTCAGGGGCCTTTGGCGGCTCAATCATAACCCGGACACTAGGGTTGATGAGGCTGGTATTCCACCTCACAACCCACATAATAAACAGAAGCATGTAGTAAGTACTCTTGGCCAAATTGAAGCTAGTTAAATACTAATATACTAAATAAGAATTTTGAGTAAATACTAAATAGTAGGCTGTTGATAAAAATAATACTTACGTTTTGAAGGTACGGTTTTTAAATTCCACGTCAGAGTAGGTCGAACGAGCTAAAATAAAAATAAACATTATAAAATATCTCCCATTTTTATATGTCCCAATTAAACAGATTATCACATACCTTCGTTAAAATGATCATTGTATTAAAAAATATATAAACAACAACAATTTACTATTATTACGTAATAAGTTATGTAAATCTCAATATTTCGTTAAAAATATATTATTAATATTATCTAAAACGCCAATGTCAAATTGGTGATGTAAGGTGACGTTTGTGAATATGTATTTGTTTTTTATGTATTTTTTTATTATTTGTCCAAAATATAAAAAGTGTTATCGAAATAAATGTTTACTTACTTACATTTATCTATTTCATTTTGAAAGGTAATAGTTGAAATAATAAATGCTCGATTTTAGTAGTGGATGTTCAAAACAGAAAGGATGGAAGGAAGTGGATCGAAATATTTTTTTGTGAAGTACCATTTTGCAACGTGAAAATATTAAGTACCTACTTAATAATTTTAGTGGCTTTTTAGTTTCACATCTGCCGAAGTTTCTTGTTGCTCTGTGTTAGCTACACATACCTAGATGTTTTGTAAATCAATGCCAAGATGTTTTTTTTTGTATTCGTGCCACGTGACTTCGATCGGAGTGTCACGGGTTCGAAATCTGGCTTGTACTGTTATAGTACACCTTGATCATAGATAACTGATATCACGTGGTTACCAGACATTCAAAACAAGGAGCAGACTAAATATAAATATCTCACAACATTGATAATTATTGTAAAGTAAAATATTGAAAAATATCTACCCTAAGTTCGGCCCATGTTGATGTATTTGTGTGACAAGTTTTTGCTGTGTGTCTCTTGTCATGACAATTCCGTAGGTATGTATAGTCTGCTCCTCTTAAAGTATTAAATGTATGTGGCCATGGCAATGCTCGCCCCTATTACGATCTAGGAGTGGGTGTACTATTACGCCTCTGCTTACCCGTCCGTTATCCCTTTTTTCACAGAGTCCGCCAATAACACGGAACATAATATTTAGGTATGTATGAAATAAATCATACCGTTATAAGACAAATGTGATGAACCTTATTGGTATTACCAGCTTATTATAATATATACAGGGTGTTAGTGACATCGTAACGAATACTGAGGGGGATGATTCATGACCATGATTCTGAATTTTCCGTCGCAAAATTATTGTTTTTATTTTAGTATTTTTTTAAATTATTATCAATTCAATACTTTTGCGATAAAAATTCCACTAGATGTTAACTCAGAATAATGAGCTGAATCATCCCTCTCAGTATTCGTTACGATGTCATTTACACCCCATACCACTACATACCTACAGGTAGTCATACAAATAGGTATGGGTGTTTGTGACACCGTAACGAATACTGAGGGGATGGTCCAGTCCATGATTCTGAGTTAATATCAAGTGGAATTTCTTGTCGGAAAATTCATGTATCTGTACCTAGCGATTGACCATGGCCTGCGTTTTAACGAATATATTAAATAATTAGTTCTATATTTGTTTTATCGAAATATGTATAATACACCATTTGTTCCGTTTTAGTTTATATAAAAAAATACTTCTCCTGTAACAGTTAGCCAGCGATGTACTTTTGAATTACGCACTTTGAAAAAACAAAATCTAGATAGGCGATTAGTTCTACATTAACTCTAATTACTTATCTACTTTTTACTATCAACTCAGAATAATAGTCTGAAGCATCCCTCAAAGTTTTCGTTACGATGTAACTTACACCCTGTATAGATTTAATAAATAAATAAATAAAAATAAAGAATAAAAATAATATAGCATTACGCCTTTATAATGCTGTGAAAAACGGGATAACCTTAGCGAGATGATGATGATGAGTTTTTGGATATTGCTCACGTACTGCGATCGATAGAATGAACACTGTCATAACCCGCCGCATTACAAAACGGCCCTGTTTTCTAAAACTGCTAGCCGGCTAAGCGGATTATACAATCCTGCTACATCATATAACAAGCTGGTAATGCCCATAAGGTTCATCATATTTGTCTTATAACATTATTTGCAAGTTGTGTGTGTTCTACGATCGACAGAACACACACAACTTGAGCCAATCTGTTTGTTGATACTGCAACTAATCTGACTAGACTGGTCTATGCCTCCAGTAGTACTGTTATCCTTACGCTGTTTCATTAAATAATTAAAAATACATATTTTCTTTCCTTCTTTCTGACGTTAAAATTTATTTCCGTTCGTGACCTTGTTCGCGACTTCGGTTACATCGTAGTAAGCACTCCAAGTCCGTCCCTGGAACTTTGAGACTAGCCATTTTGTGTCCCTGGTTACAACATAATGTAAATACTTACATACGTACCTACCAATTCTTATACAACTTGGCCCAGCTGTTTAGGTTATTATCAGTAGATAATAAATAGGGTTCCATTTTCAATTTTCAGAAATCAGAATCATTTGTTCAACGTAATTATCATGGAACTTGTTGAAGGTCAATTTTATAATTTTGGATCTACGTCATTTCGCAAGGTGTTATGGCTGAGGAAAATGAAATGTCAAGAAACTGCAACAACAACACCTTTTAAACTGCATCTTTTAAATCAATTTAGATATACAATACAAGTTATTTAATAACTAGACATTACTAGACACGTTTTTATCATTTAGGTAATCACTAATCTCGTAAACTTCACATGAGCTTTAAATTTATTTTCTGACAAATTAAAAATATTATATGGTATTTTATTGTAAAATATAACCTTCGTTCTCTTAATATTATATTCTCAAAATATTACATTCGCAAAACATTATATTCGCAAAATATTATAAATTTATAATATTATTATGTCAGTGGTTAATATGTATTCTCCGACAGCGTTGTGTATTTATAACGAGCATGAAGTGTAGCATTATATCTACATAAGACATAAATGTAAATAACTTATTTGTATAAGTCTCCCTGCTGGACAGGCATCTCTTTAATCAACCGAAAGGGGTATGGTTGGTATACCTACCAACTCCCCACCGGTTCTCTATTGTATTCCCTAAAATTTCTTATCCTACTTTTTATTTTCCTTCACATTTTAGTCCTAAGTATCGAATGTCCTAATGATCCTAGTCCAATTTTGTTAACTCCTAGTGTTCATTGCCCTATTTTTTTTCATCCTAATGATGGTAAGCCCTAATGTCCATAGTTACAATCGTTTATATTCCTAAAATGTATAGTCCTAAATAAAATGTGAAGGAAAATAAAAAGTAGGATAAGAAATTTTAGGGAATACAATAGAGAACCTTCACCGCCGCCTCTCGGCCCTTCGGGCCTCGATGGTCACAAGTAACCTAACCCACTCGGCTATATGGCAGGGGGCTCGCTTTGCTCGCCCCCTGCCATACAGCCTTCGTAACCTATATCTACAGTGTCGGGGTGCCGCGAATTTCCGTGCTCGCTTCGCTCGCACCCGTGACTGCTGTCGTTACGAAACAAATCTTCACCGCCGCCTCTCGGCCCTTCGGGCCTCGATGGTCACAACTAACCAAAATATGTCAAATAGATCATATAGGGAATGAAAAATTCGGAATTTCAAACTTTAGGGACATTAATATTAGAACTAAAGAATATTAGGACAAGTATTACGGTAGGATAATCAATATTTAGGATGATCGAACATTAGTACAATTAAATATTAGGAAAATGATGTTCGGAAAATCGACTTTAGGACTATAAACATTAGGAAATACAACAGGCCCCCCTCCCCACCTACTCTATACATTTCTTCCAAGGCGAGGAGCTACTATAAAAGCTACTAAAGGGTTACCCATCCATTGATTACCTGCACTAGAGTTTAGGTAACTTTTCTGAACGGACTCAATCAATTATATTCTAATAATTTATGGCTGGATAAAATGCCTAAATCTATTAAAAAATAACGCTTACGGCTATATTTCCAATAAGGTAGTCAAAGGAAGGTACATCCGTCGTAAGATGACTAACGTGAAAAAAATAAAAAATATAGAAATAATATTTAAAAAAATATACATTTTTTAAGTAAATACGACCAAGATTTATTCGTAAATGAAAGGGAGTTTATAGTAGAACAGAGAATTACGATGCCGCGTGCCGATTACGCGTAGTGGCGACCCCTGCATTGCATTCCGGGAACACGATCGATACCGGTGAAAGCGAAAGTTGCGGCTGCTTATTCTACTACTATAACCCCCTCACCTACCGGCATTGCCATACAACTCTGACAATAACAAATTTAATACAACTAAATATTAGAAAATAAATACTCCAAAGACTTTTACATGGATCTAGAATACTCAACAGTTGATCAAATCCATAATTGGATGCCCATTTTGTCCCCTTTTTTTCGTCTATGACGTCACTCATTGAGGGATCAAGCAAGAGGGGCGAGGCCGGCACGTTGCGCGCATGCGTTGTAGGTACGCATTATAGGGTTGTTCTTAGGGTTACACGCTTTTTTTACTTGAAATATTTCGGTCGATTTTCCTAAACCTATTGTTCGGACAAAGAACGTCGGCATCAAATATTTAGTTATGCAATTTCTACATTTTCTTTGTTACTTGCATATTATTTAGTCACGAGTATTTAAAATTTTAACTTCTTGAAAAGTGACTTTGAGCCGCCTAAGCTTGTAAGCGTGGGTGTGAGGGTGAAGTCTGCTAAGTGGCGGGCTGGCGGGTGACAAAAGACCCGACTCATCCGATTTCCCCTCACTAGGTTAATACTCGGCGGACAGCGATCACGCGCCGCTCCGTCCCCAACTTCCACTTGCGACCGCAGAACCAAACCAAGACAGTGCCTTAACCAGTGATAACATTTAACATAGTGCCATGGAAATGTAGATTTTGACTGGCTGCTAGCTGTTGTGAGGTAAGTATTATACACAAAAATGTACTAAATATTTAAAAAAACCGCCTAAATCGATATCTGCATGTAAGCTGAGTTAACATTGGGAAGTCGTTAAGATTTTGTCGTAAGCATCGATCGCTCCTCAAGTCTCTATAGTTATTCTAGAGTATTTTAGGAGGCTAATGTGAATTTTCGAAATTATTCCGAATTATTTTGAAGTAGTTTACGTAGTTTTAATGTTACAGAAACTTTTAATAAGGTTAGAATTATAGGTTCGCGATCTTTTAGAATAACTGCGGATGTATACTTACGTAAACCAGGCGATGCTATGTATGTAGGTAATCCAATAAGTAAATAATGCAATACTCGTAGTTAGTAGTAAATACGTGCAATGGGTTGACCTTGAGATATTTTATACGGTAAGTACAAACTAGTGTTGTTGATCATCGATACTTGACCGATAATAAGAATATAGCTTAATTTATAGTTTTCATAGCTATCAACATATTATAGCGATGCATTACGTCGATACTATTGACAGTTTTTGAGTTATTAAACCAAAAATCAAATATACTTACTTTGTTGCACAAACATTAACATATAGATATACACAACACAAGGATATGGAACAATTGGGTTATTATAATTTCGATTAAAAAAAATATATTTATAGTAAACGTTACTAATATTATTATACATTAATGGCGTACGAAGAGTAATTGCTAGTTGTCTCCTGGTTACTTGGGGCAACCCCATCGCGGTTTACGGGCGTAATTTTATGTATGACTTTAAGTATTCGTATTGCAAAAATCTGTTATTTCTTATATAATGTAGATGTACGTATTTGAAATTAACCATAAATACGTTGGGTTGCCTTGGATACTATTAAGTGGGTTATAAATTAACTTTCAGACTTATTTTGTGATCAATAATTTGAAAATGGATGTGATTATTTGACATCAAGGTTAATGTAGAAGTTAATGTAATTACTAAATTCAAATTTTGAAATATAATAGCGCCTAGCTTTGAATATTCGTTCCTTATGTGGTGTGAATGTTTGTAAAAGCAACGTTATTTATCTTTATAAATAATATCTTTAAAGTATATCTTTACATACTATATTACTTTAAAAGCAGATTATACTTTAGTGGAGCGTAATGCGGATAGTAGGTACCCTGGTGCGGAGAATCGAAGATCGAGTTCAATGACTCCCGTTCGTAGAGCTTTAGGCTATTTATTACGCCTATGAAGAATTGATAATTTTTTGCACTAGTTTCTTCGTAATATTCATAGATTTTTAGCACATCCTAAATCTATGGTAATATCCATCAATCAGTAGGACTTTCGTTTCCGATTTGGGACTTCTTACATATTTAGTTACGTCTTTATATTGCTTCGCATAATAATATGTAGCTGCGTTCCGAAATGGCGTACGCATTTTAGTGTCATTTTAAAAGTCGTGTAAAAGTAAGTACAACGAATTGTATCGATCTATTGCGACGATCCGTTGCATCATCGTGTCATGTGCCCACATATGAGCCTATACTTCGTCTCAACCCCCAAACGTCCATCCCCCAATGAACACCACTATGTCCCCTCGAAAATAATCAGTCACTTTTGTAAGTAGTACGTAAGTATTATAAGTACTTACGTACTACTTATGACTTATCTGTAATAACCGGAAAAAGAAAACGCAGTGATATTTTAAAATCGAACATTTACACCAAGTGGTAAATGTCAAACATCGTGCGTAAGCGCAGTCAAAACGTTCAAAACCGCCATTTGCTAGAATTAAGGGCGGTATTAATAAACGAATCTCAGCTGAGACTCCCCTCAAGATCATACTCAAGTCTCTGTTTTTATATGAGAACTGTCACATTGACGTGACAGTTCTCATATAAAATGCAACCTAAATAATGCAACCACACGCGATGGAAAGACGAGGCTTTCGAGTGCATATAAGTTTTCTCTGCAAAATTCACCGGCTCCCTTGGTTAGGTGTCTAGAGACAAAAGTTGTGCACGAGTGGAGTCGTAGCGGCGTAGAACCAGGCGTTATTTGAATGCTTTCTGTAATGGCATCATCAATTTATGAGCCACGCTCTTGTTGGTGCAGCACTTTCCATGCTGCTTTTTTAGGGAAAAATAGGGCGGTGGTTTCCCTTTTGCCTTCCGCCCCGCAGTACTCTGTCTGACGCGAGTGGGACGGCGCCCAGAGTACCTAGTCTATTATAAAGCCATACTAGGACTCCTGTCCGACTGTGCTGTCCGATAGACTACTCTGAATAGTACTGACAGTTACTGCTGCCCTCTGTCAGGCTCCAGGTTACAGTCGATGTGACTTGCCCCTTTCGTGACTTGCTCCATACCGATGGCTCCCATCTGCGTCTTTTGGTCTAAGTGGGCGTAAGTCGCTAAGAAGTAAGTGGGAGCGCGCGCAGACTGTCTCGCTCGCAATTAGAATGAGATTTTTCTATGGAGTGTCCGGTGTGTGGTAATGGCTAAGGTATTTCAGTGCCCTAAACAACCCCACGTTAGTCAATACTATTTATTTACTAAATCAAGTTTTTAGAATTTAGTTTTATTGACAATTGAGCTTTTATATTAACAAATCGTACGTACCAATCTTGGTTTCAAACTTTTGCGACGCAAAATACCATTTGATACTAACCCAGAATCATGAGCTGAAACATCCCCCTCCATTCGGTATGATGTCACTAACATCCTGTATAACAGAGCAACTTTCTGCAGTAGGTATAGTAGGCAGTGTCTAGTCATCCAGTTGACCGAGTTTTCAAACCACTGCATTCATGCGAACGTCTCAGACTTAACGCCGACCGACATACGGATAGTGGGTTTGATGTGAAGTATCTACATAGTATAACAATCTGGGTATACCAGTGCGCAGTTTCACCGCGCCGTCTATGCTCCTCCACCAATTCTTCTTACCTTTATCCGCCTCGGTGGCACTTTAATGGCCTCCGTGGTCCAGTGGTTGAGCGTTGGGCTCACGATCCGGAGGTCCCGGGTTCGAATCCTGGTGGGTACATATCACAAAAATCACTTTGTGATCCCTAGTTTGGTTAGGACATTACACGCTGATCACCTGATTGTCCAAAAAGTAAGATAAGATACTAATTACTGATTTAAGTATAATCGTTACATGAGTCATCAGGGGCCATTGGCGGCTCAGTAATAAGCCTGAAAGCCTTGTTTCATCGTGGTTTCATCAACCCTGGTTGATGAGATTGGTAATTCACCTCACAACCTGTGGGTTGTTGTTGTGTATCGTGTGCGATAGAAGAAGTATCCACCAAAACTCGTTGATAAGGACTTGATACTCAGATTAGAAGAAAATTATCACATTTTATATGGCGATGGTGGTGATTCCTGTACACACCGTCTAAGTAAATTTTTTGTTATACCTGTCATTTTCTAATCCGCCGGAAATGAAAGGGACGGGTAATCGACAGGCATAAAAACTACGGGACACACGTCAATTTTAGGCAGAAATAAAAAGCCCTTCCAGATATTGGCCAAAAACCCGACAGAACGTGTCAAACGGATTACATATGAGCGAGATGCCTATTTTATTTGCCCGGGTTATTCTTTCATTTTTCTCCACCAACCCGCAGTGGAGCAGCGTGGTGGAGTATGCTCCATATCCCCTCCGGTTGATTGAGGGGAAGCCTATTTATGTTTATACTTTCATTTTAAAATTTACAGTTGTCAGTCCTCCGTCCCTTTCCTCTTCGGCGAATAAGAAAATGAAGTGTATAATTTAAAATAAAATTAGGAAGTGTCTGCAGGAATCGGGGCTAATATTACTTATTTACCCTGTTGCTTGTAAATCAAGATATCTATTGACTCTATTGGCATTTGTGCTCCCTATTAAATGGGATTTAAACATAGCTAGCGAGCAGTACATATTACTATACACCTCTTCTTTTAGGCGTGATTATTATTTTTTATTTTTTATATAAAATCAAACGTAATGGTAAATAATGACCTGGCTTCAGCCGTATTATAGTTTTGCTACCGATACTAGGTTTATAGTTCTGTGTGCTAAAGTAAATCCTATCAATGCGACGCTAAGATTTTCTTTTAACTGGCTTAACATTTCACAGTAGAATTTGTTTATTTCTACAGTACCGTGCGGCATGCTTGGTGTCCCCGTATCGTTCAGACGTTTCTTCGTATCAAGGCCTCGAATTATGTCTACACACTAGCGACTAGCGATATGATACTACGCGCTGATGATAGGAAAGGAAATAAAAATACTTATTAGTTATCGCATTGGGAGAAAATGATGCATACTTACCTAATAGGGCAGTTTCTTAGTCAAATCAGTTACTTTTTACTAAACGTCAAAACACGAAATTCCCCTGGAATTTGAATGAAAAATCAACCTGTGACGTCATAGAAAAACGTGACATAATGTCGCACTTATTATTACATTTTTCTTTATCTTCTTCTATCGTGTGGGTCGTGATGTGGATTACCAACCTTATCAACCCTGGTGTCAGGGTTTCATATTTTTTAAATTGAAATCCATAAATAAAAAATAAAACGTTTTTGTCACCTTTAGATCTGTCTTTATTCAGTAATTAGATTTTCATAATTTACCTTTGACATAGGAAACTACTTATTTATGTGGACTACGATATGCAGGTATAAGATGTTCAAAAGAATTTCGGAAATGCGAGCGACCATTCGAGCACCAGATAGAAATTGAAATCATCGCCTTTATACAAACAATAACAAAAAAGACTGTATAATAATTAAAGTTTTACAATCACTCTAATTAAATAAATATAAACTAACAACTTTCTACTATAACTCCCCAAATGAAAAAAACTTCAGTGGAAAAATAAACTTGTATTATTTATATAACTTAAATAAAAATGTAAATTGGTAGTACATTATAATGTAACATCGTGGGGGAAATCCACATTCCGGAGAAATAAATTTTCCAAGGTATGTGACCTAACCTGTGTTGGGCTGCTTTTCCCTTCACGAGTTAGAAGGTCAGACAGGCTTTTGTAAAAAACGGACCTGTCAAATCTTCGGTTTAGGTAAGCGGACCCTGTGAAAAACGGAATAATGATAGGAAGATGATGATGATGATACTACATTATAATGTGTACCGAAACCACAGCTTGAAAACGGTGAAGGTGTAGCTACAAGCGGTTAAGCTACCGTCTTATGTAGGTACCAATAGGAAACCGGTACTGGGATTTCATACCGATAATAATCGAAGCGTAACCTTAACCGCTTTCAAGCTTTGACCCAAACTAATTTTAAATCAATTGAAGTTTACATCTAATTTAACTAAATTAAAAATATTAGGTAAGAGTTTTTTGTTATTTGTATGTTATATATTACCAAGCATTACCGCAACAGATTTTCTTATTATTATTGCTGTAAAAATTCATAAATTCAAGTACTTATATTTTATTATAGTTATGATTAAAAAGCCATTAAACACCATATTGGGTCAAACCATCACACTATACAGTGTTAGTGACATCGTACCAAATACTGAGGGGGATGATTCAGACCATGATTCTGAATTAATATCAAGTGGAATATTCCGTCGCAAAATTCGCGATATTTAGGTGTATTTTTAAATTATTTTCAATTCTATACTTTTGCGATGGAAAACTCCACTTGATATTAACTCGGAATAATGAGCTGAATCATCCCCCATACTTTTCGTTATGATGTCACTAACACTCTGTATAACTGATATCGAAAACAAATGTAATATAGTTGAATTAAAACTAAATAAAATATAAATAAATATGGTTTCATCACAGGTTTTAGTTAAACCCATCATTAGTTAAAACGCGTTTAGCCTGTTATAAGTTGAAATTTCCTAAAAATACCCCTTATAGGCTAGCTTAGCTTTGTTACCAAGTCGGTTAGGTTAGTCTACTGCATTGACCTAAATTTTAGGTTTAAAAAGCGTAAAAGTCTCTTAACTAGGAAAATCGCGTTATAACTAATAACAGATTGTAACAGAACACCTAGGTATACTTTATATTTAATTTATAGGTAACTTAATGGTCTGATACGTATGCATGCCTGTGCGCATGTTCTTTTCCTATTTAACGGCTAGCCACGATAACGATACACGATTTTGACACATTTACTCGTAAATTTTATTTAATAATATTATAAGCATTTTTTTCTAGATTACAATTTTCTGTTAGATTATAATCACATCATATTCATACAATACCATATTTTATCGGCTATTAGCCGTTACAATGTTATGGTGATACACATAATAATTTAAAGTTTTATATTCATTTCATAATATTTTCAAACGTAAGTATCTATTTTGTACAATTAATGTACCCATATGATTATGAAGCATAATTATTTGACTTCTGCTTGACATTTTCTTGAAGAGCTACTATATATTACTTGTCTATAGTCATTATAATATTATTACAAAAGACTAAAATCAAAAAGTAGAAATTCGGGTTTTATTTATCATATTTACTTTATTGCGACGAATAATGCGAGGTTTTTCGTTATATTTTGTGTAAGAATAATGCGTATTATAGTTTAATCATTATCTTCACATATTTTACGAAAACCTTCTTATTCTGTGACGCGTAGTTTTTAAGAAATTATGGATGTGTCTTTAACTATTATGAACGAACTACATGAATGAATAAACATGACCTATTAGACCACCGGCTACCCCACCGACAATAGATAGAGCGATGCATACGTACGCAGTGCTGTACGCAGTTTTCATTTCCAGAAATTTGCCCAAATTGAATCCCGTAAACCGAATCCCAAACAAGTAATGAAAAGCGAAACTAGACGCTATTATGGTTTTGACACCTATAATAAGGACACTTGGAAAATCCCAACTCTGGATGTACTCTACCAAACCCGTCACGCCTTTAGGTACGAATAAAGCTACCGATGCCATACCCAACGCATACATTGTCACCATAGTACCTGTTAACAAATCAAAGATAATATTGTAGAAATAATAGAAGACCTTCTAGCCTACGTTTGCAAAAACATACAGGGTGTTAGTGACATCGTAACGAAAACTTTGAGGGATGATTCAGACCATGATTCTGAGTTGATATCAAGTGGATTTTTCCGTCGCAAAAGTATGGAACGGAAAATAATTTAAAAAAACATAAAAAAAAATCATAATTTTCCGACAGGAAATTCCACTTATTATCAACTCAGAATCATGGTCTGAATCATCCCCCTCAGTATTCGTTACGGTGTCACTAACACCCATACCTACTTGTATGGCTACCTGTAGTACTGGTAAGGGGTGTAAGTGACATCGTAACGAATACTGAGGGGGCTGATTTAGCTCAGTATTCTGAGTTAATATCAAGTGGAATTTTCGATTGCAAAAATATAGAATTAAAAATAATTAAAAAAAACTAAAAAAAAACCATGAATTTTGCGACGGAAAATTCCACTTGATATTAACTCAGAATCATGGTCTGAATCATCCCCCTATTCGTTACGATGTCACTAACACCCTGTATACTTAGATGTCGCTGTAAAAAAGAATGCCTTCATTTGACCTTCTAATTCATTTGATCTTTGGTTTTGGGTATAAATGATGACCATTTTTATAACATTCACGCACAATACATATTCCACCCATTATTATTCTAATCAAAATAAAGAGAAACACACGTGCACTGCAAAACTGCATACGTGTTTATGCCCGTGGCTTTTGAGACTGCAGGTCCTTGGGGTAGTGAGGCGAGGGAATTGATCAGGGAGATCGGCTGGAGACTCAAAGTCAGGGGGTGACCCTAGGTCTGAGTCTTACCTGGTCCAACGCCTGTCAGTGGCTGAGCAACGGGGCAATGCCGCTAGTGTAATGGGTTAGTTTGGACCAGGTCAGATTCAAAACACTTAAACGCCTAGTTGGACGTGACGAAGTACGTATGTTTCTGATTCTCTACATAGTTTACTTTTTAATTTCGAAATCGTAATGTGTCTTAATAGAAATAAATATTCATTTTAAATAAAACTCAAAATAAAATAAATTAAGAGAAGCAACATAGGTAGCAAAATAATTCTGTACATGCAAAAATATTTTTATATACGTATGTTTCTGCCGTTACATTATATTTTATATTATATATTATATACTCCGAGTAATGAGAAAACAGGTAATTATCACGTTAAATTTGGACAACGCCATCTTTATTATTTTTAGGGAACGTAGCCTGGAAAGTCTCTCGTTGACTAATACATATCTTTTTCGTGTATATTTTGGAATTCCACTTGAACCTTGTGACGCCAAGCGACGTTATTACGCCAGCGATAGGCTTTTAACCATGGAAACTTTTAACCCGCATTGAGGTAAAGCCATGTCACCAAGCTTAATACAATGCAAACTATACAACATGATTCAACGCCCATAGCTGCTGCTGTGAATACGATACTATGATCGAGCTAGGCCGAACCTTTTTCGAACGACTACGTGATATTAATAACAATATGATCGATTAAAACGATCACAAATTATTATTTAAGTATAAGAAATCCCATATGAAATTATGATTGGGATTTTGCAAGTGCCTTACCAGTAATTCGCTGAAGAATTGATGTCATCGCTGGCAAAGTAGGACCGTAAACTGTCAAATGTGGCGACATTGGCCTTTTTAATTTCATGTTCTTTGCATCGTGGGGAAGAACCATTTTCTTTACGTAGGGTTTGTATACAATCTTATGTTTTGATGCCCCATCACCAGTTTGCTTTGAAGAAGGGTTACATTGCCTGTAGCTGGCAGTAGTTATTATGACCGGAAAATACTTCGACTGAGGAATAACTCGATTACATAAGTTGCTGTACGTCCGTAACCTAAGAACAAAACAAAGACGTAAAATATTAATTAAGTATTCATTTAATTTAAGTATTCGAAATGTTAACGTAGTGGCATAAAATAAGGAATAACTACGTTTAGAACGGCAACCCTCCGCTCCCCACCAGCGGCTGAGCTATATTTACCTCACCCCCCTCGGACATAGCTTAGACGTCTTTCGTATGGCGTCAAACGTCACACACACAGATGCGCGTGTATGATAATGTCAATGTTTAGTGTCTGTGTAAAACGAGGTGTTTTTGTATGATGTGTCTGGAGTGTGGTAATGAACAACATTGGAGTTTTATAGTTCATGGCGTTACAGCATTCCATTATCGATTTTGGAGAAACCCTTTTCGGATCCCATCCTCCTGATTATTTTCTTTATCTGGATATGGGCTAATCGAGCAGTGGCGCATTTAAAACGCTTTTTGAGTCCGGGATCTCCATACGGCCGTGGTTTAGCATATAGTAGGTACGTAACCAAATAATTACCTGACATACAACTGGGGTACCGCTGGTTCAATCGAATACGTCTGAAGAATCAGACGTGATGATTGAAGTAATTTTGCTGTTTGTACGAACATTCCTTTTGGGAAAAAACTTATTCCAAAATGTATAAATCAGTGATTTCAATATTTTTTTTAATAGAATATAAAGAAAATTCAGTATTAAAGTGAAATATCGTATTAGACGTCTACTAAAAATATTGATAATCAATCAAAGACTAAAAATATTTTTTATTTTTTAGAAATGACAATTTCTATTGCGCCACAGAGATTTTGAAAGAAAAATAGGTAATTATTTTATTACACAAATTCTTTCATTTCGAAAAAGTTAAGGACTTGGGTGAATTTGGAGGCAATAATACAGTAATATAATATACAGCAATGTTTTTTTTTATAAAACAACTTTTAGGCCGACGGCAAGGTAGTATTAACTTGTATGTAAACCGTCCATCTTAACCAACTAGAACTTATAATATTACACATAAATAACACATGAGCTATACGAACCGAGCAAACGCAGTCGTTCCTTCTCGTCCACTCGGCGAATCGTTACAAAAATCGTCTTGAGGAGTCCAATGGCGTATTTCCTCTATTGTATTCACACCATAGAGCAACACAGATTTCAGCAAGATCTCAGTTTTGAATTATGACATCTGTTGGCGTTATGCGGAACTAGTTACAAAACTACACAACTTTGCTGCGAGTGCAGTTGCAGCTCTGCACTATATTAGTTCTAGCTTTTCCCACTAGAGACCTATTTTCAAAATGGAAAATGTCGCATTGAATGAACGCCATATTACCACTCTTTTATAAAGTTTTTGCTCTTTTATTTAGTAGATTGACAAAGGCATAATTTAATGGCGTCACAGGTGTTTTTATTAAATGTATTTTTGAGTGTATCTTGCTGTAGTCATCGTCTAAGCATGGAGTAACTACATTACTATGCACTTTTGATTGCGCTACTTGATACTAGATGTCGATACTAATAGCAGTGCCAGAATAATCAGAATCATTTATTTCACGTAATTATCATCGATAAACTAGTTGAGGGTCAATTTACCATTTTTGAAGCTACGTTATTTCCCAAGGTGTTATGGCAGAGGAGAAGAAATGTCAAGAAACTGCAACAGCAATACATCTTTTAAATCAATTTAGGTGTACATTACAAGTTATTTGAACTAGAGGAACACATTTAATAGCAGGCATTTTTTATTATTAAGATAATCATACAAGTAATAAGCTTTAAATTTATTTTCAATATGCTTATACCTACTTTTTGTTATGCTTATGCATACTTTTTACCAAAAAATATGAATATAATTTACTTAATGTAAAAAAAGAATAGTAATTTTATTTTTGTGTAAGTATGTCTTTCAGTTTTTCGGAAAAAGAAATACATTTTTACGGACACACTGTATAATATTTTCATAAATAATATTGACTTGCAACCGTCAGTAACATTAATTTTGGTTGGTGTTACTACCTATCACATTTGATTTTCCTAGTTCTATCAATCAATTGTATTTTGTTTTAATATGGAAAAATAGAACGATTTTACATTTCTCATAGAAATCCTTCCCTTTTTCATGCAGAAGGTTTTATCGAATTAGCTAGGTGGCACCTCAAAACATTTATTTTGGTAAAAAACTACAACAAACCATCGCAGTTGCTCTCGAGTTACATGTGTTACACATCCAAACCACACATTTCGAACTACAGGTGAAAACTCCGATAACACTGTTCAAAAACCAGACTCAAAATATTATTTTGTTTTTGTTTTCCGTCGTGATACATAGTTAAGTCATTAATATAATATAATGCATTATAAGTTGTAGATTTGCTTCAGTTAGCATTCACTACTTGGCCGGAGTAATGGGGAGCGTTGAGGGTTAAAAAAAACAAAATACTCACCACTATTTCTGATTATGAACCCACAAAGTCATCATTTAATCAATTTGTCAAAACTTCTCCTGTCAAATCCCCTGGAAGAAAACTAAAAGGATTTTTGAGGACTGACTGACTGATTAAGATCACATTCTTTTTAAGGCGATGGATTAATTTGTTGCTGATGGACTGATCTATTACAAACCCAAACTTGGGGGTTTTGCATCCTATGACCGCCTGGTCATCATCTCACTCCGAATACACACTACACCACCACCTAGGGTCAGAGTGCTCATCAAGACATGCCAAACAAGGTCTAACTCGGAGGTCTTTTGTCATTTTTTGTCAAATTCCTCATTCAGGTCATTATCAGACCCTGGATCATTCAATCATGTCTGACAACTTTCTCGCAAATATCATACACACATAACATAAACAGCCTATATACGTCTTAGGTACTGCTGGGCACAGGCCTCCCTTCAATCAACCGGAGGGAGTATGGAGCATACTCCACCACGCTGCTTCAATGCGGGTTGGTGGAGGTGTTTTTACGGCTAATAGCCGGGACCAACGGCTTAACGTGCCCTCCGAAGCACGGAATCATCTTACATTTTCGGACAATCAGGTGATTCAAGCCTGAAAAGTCCTTACCAAACAAAGGACAGTCTCACAAAGTAATTTCAACAATGTCCCCATCGAGAATCGAACCCGGACCTCCAGATCATGAGCCTAACGCTCTAATTACTACACCACGGAGGCTGTTAAAAAAAATCCGCCGCCATATCGAACCATCTGTTCTGGAGCTACGAGGAAAGACAGCCAGATAGACAAAAGGATGAAACTTAACACCTCTCCGCGTAGAGTCCGGGCGGGGGTTAAATATTTAAAATACTGACAGCGCGTACCTGCGACTCGAAAGCTTTATCATCATCACCAGCCCATTAACGTCCCCACTGTTGGGGCACGGGCCTTCCCTATGGATGGATAGGGAGATCGGGCCTTAAACCACCACGCGGGCCCAGTGCGGATTGGTGGTTCTTAACGACTGCTAATGCAGCCGGAACCAACGGCTTAACGTGCCTTCCGAAGCACGAAGGAGCTCGAGATGAAAACTTTTTTCTTTTTTTTGTGGTCACCCTATGGCCGGCCTTTGCGAAAGTTGCTTAACTTCAACAATCGCAGACTGAGCGCGTTAACCGCTGCGCCACCGAGCTCCTCAAAAAAGAAAGCTTTGGAGAAAGCTTTATATAGCTATGTTATTATTAGGTATTTATTTTTATAGACCTTAACAGCATGGACATGAGGAGGACCCGGTGGTATAATGGTGCGCTTGTCTTGCTTGACAAGAGCTGCGGGTTCAAATCCCTTCCGTATCAGATTTCTTGTCTAATGAATTTTGTCTTTGTGAGTTTTCCTTATCGCGGGTGAGTGTTATAAAAACAAAAATCCCATACTTAGTGAGTTTCCAGTTTGTATGAATCGATAGCAAGTATTTTGTTCGTTACACGGAAAAGCTATAAATACCATTTCTGCGAATTTCAAACTAGTAGGATTTGATAGTTATTGGATAACGGGGGGTTATGTTGCTGTAGATTACTGGATATTCTTCTCTAGACTTCAGGATAATCAGAAATTTCGCTTGTAGGCCCACAGACGTATATCATGAGTAATAATAGACGAAGAATTACTTTTATTGAAAGAACAAACAATTAGAGACTAAGTAAGTAACTGAGTCATTTGTGGTTGGGTCTTTTTAACGTTTTACATACATACTTACATAAACTCACACCTATTTTCCGCCAGGGTAAGCAGAGACTATAGAATTCAATTTGCTTCGATCCTGACTCACTTCTCTTGCTTTCTCCACATTCATCAATAGCTTCATACACGCACTCCGGTTCAGAGTAGCCGGTTTTAACGTTTTCTGACTTAATAAACAGGTAAGTAGGTAAACAAATCCGTTTCGTAACGACATCTTTATCTAATAAGTAAAACACTTTACCTTTCTTGTGTAAATGTAACAAAACTGGCAAAATACCTATGCGTAGTCACTTAGTAAAGCTTAATACAATTAATTCAATACGGAAGTTTGAAAATACTAATATTTAAAATTAATTAGGTAATTACATATAATCGTAAATAGTTAATCCCTATTATTTCACAAATTACCAGATTTAAAATTATTTTATTCTTATTCTTCTTCTTAAAATGATTTATTCATTGAATTTACGAGTATTATTGTAATGAATATTTCAATTTTATCAAAAACTTTTTTTTTATTTGAACTTATGCAACATGCAACATGATTTTCCTGTATCACTACTACTACTATGACTTTTTTTTGACGTGACTTCTTGTATAAGTACCGAGTGTTAGTGACATCGTAACGAATACTAAGGGGGATGATTCCGTGTTTCTGCGTTAATATGAAATGGAATTTTCCGTTGCAAAATTCATGATCTTTTTAGTTTCATTTTAATTATTTGCAATTCGATTCATCCCTCAAAGTTTTCATTACTACAATGTTACAATGTCACTAACACCCTGTATTTGCCGCAAATGGCGTTAACCCTTTCACGGACAGAGATCATGGGTCATTGATGGTTCATAATAGGTAATATGACACCTTGGGATCGGAACGTCATTAGACGTTCTGTCCTTGAAAGTGTTAACTATTTGGCCGGACAAATGAGGAGTGCTGAGGGCTCTTACTCAATACAACACTTAAGGCAGCAGCCTGAGGGTGCCCAGTTAGGCGCGAACCTCGCCTCAGGGCGTTGTCTGAGAGGATAATGTTTGAAAAAATTAATCGACCCTAGTGGATCGATAGCGATAAGCGGTGAATGAGGGAAATCGTCAACCACGCCGGCGGGGTCGGTATCGGGGTTCTGAAGTGTTTGTTGTCCTGAGATGATTATCCGCCTCTATGGCTAGAGTAATCGAGTCGTCGGGATCGTATATTACGTCCTTAGAGCGCCGATACTTTTCAGTACCGTCCTTCAGCGGACTACTAATATGGCAGGTATTAAACTACTCGTATTTGTAGAGTAGGGTATTAGACGTACGTAACATTGTTTTGAAGATCTGTATGAGATTTATAACATGTTTTATATCTCCATAATATTATATCATACTAACTTCACGTAGTACGGAAAGTAGAGTGTCACAAAACTACTCGTTACTCGAACTCTCTAGTTACTGTGCACCGGGCAAAGGGATGTTAAATTATTTTCACACAAACAAAATTGACGTCGAGCTCCGGTTCTCTCGTTTAGGCCTTCCTACAATAAAAGTAGCAGCGTCAACCCGCCCGCGGCTTATAATAACACTCGCCTAGCATCCGATTGTTTTTTATGCATCTGTTTGCAATAAGAGTCATCATCTGTGGACATCATCACCATCTCTCTATTTGTTACCCTGTTATCGCGTTCCTTTATGAGGCCCGCTTTCCCAATCTGAAGATTTGACAGGTCCAGTTTTTCTGACCTTCAAACCCGCGAAGGGAAAAACAAGCCCATACAGGTCAAGTCACATACTTCCATGAAGCGCATTTCTCGTGAACGTGGGTTTCCTCACGATGCTTTCTTTCACCGCTGAGCACGTGATAACTATTTATAATCCAAACATGAATTCGAAAACAAATTCTAAAATCATTGGTTTAGGCCCCTGCTGGGATTCCAACCTGCGACCTCATAACGAGAGTCAAGTGATCTTCAGTCTGAGTTACCGCGGGTCTCGACGGTGGCATGGGTTAGCAATTTTTTTTTTATATACATGCGTGATGTTTACTGACAATGTGTCATCAGCTGATATACTTAAAGTAAAACTTTGTTTGTAAAGATATACTTAATATTTAGATGGCATTCATACTGTCACCCCATGTCTACCTCAGTGAGTTCAGGTGATTATGGAAAAATCTCGTAATATTGCAAATTTTTGGAGCCTGTGTATGAAGGCTACTTAATTGTTGTGCAGGTTTTGTTTGTAAGTACATCATTCATTCGTTTAACATCGTCGACTAACTCCTTTTTGCTTCGCCGCAGTCGGATATAAAGTACCTATTGATGCTCTTCTAAACCAATATCGAACTCTCTACTGTATACCTAGTCGGAACGCGACGTACCTACTAGATTCAATCAAGCGGACTCTAGTAGGTAATCGGTAAACAGAAACGAAGAGCGAAATATTTTCCTATGTCGCCACAGAAAACAGCAAATAAAGACGACAGTATTTAAAATTAAATTAAGTACACCAAACGATTTTTGCTGGCATTTAGAATGAAAGCACGACTATATTACGGTACATTCCGATGCTTCATTTAGTCAAAAACATTTCATCCCAATTCTCAAAGATTTTTTTGTGTTAAATATTATGATTGCACTAAACTGCTTCTTCGATTTAACGGATAGAGGATTTTAGTTGATTTGATTGCCAACGCTAAACGACGCGCTCGAGGGAATCCATCGACCGACGTTCCACCTAGAAAATCCTCTCTATAGGCAGGATTATTTTGTGTATTGCAATTGCACAGAACCAAAGATTATTACTTACGGAGAATCCAAACCATATTGTTACATGAGATTTAGCTTAGCTGGAAATTAAGTACGTTTCCTGGGATAATAATTTATGCAGCTGAATAATATTCTTCACTCCCAATACTGGGAGGTCAAAAGGCCTCATCGAAGCAGTTCATCTACAAAAGCATAATTGCAATTTGACATGCATATAAAAGTAAGTGCGCAATGCAAACAAATGTCAAATAGCAATATTACTTTTTTAGATGAATTGCTTCGAATCTTTTACTAGTTTCCTTTTTTGACGAAACCAATAAATTAATCATGCAGGTAAATAAATGATATCGTGGCGTGGTGAACTTCCGATCTGTCCGTCCATCCGTCCGTCCGTAACTCACAGCCACTTTTTCCCGAAACTATAAGAGCTATATTGTTGAAACTTGGTAAGTAGAAGTATTCTGTGAATCGCATTAATATTTTTACACGAAAATAGAAAATAATACAAAATTCTGGGGGTTGCCCATACTTAGAAATGAAACTAAAAAAATTTTTCATCAAACCCATACGTGTGGGATATTTATGGATAGGTCTTTAAAAACGATATTGAAGTTTCTAATATATATTTTTTTTTATACTGAATAGTTTGCGCGACAGATTCTTCCAAAGTGGTAAAATGTGTGCTGCTTGCAAAAACTTTTTGGGTAAAACTACCAAATGATCGGGATATTATGGTATTAATTTTATAAGTACGTTTTTTTTTTAATTTGTTGATGCGGGACAATAGCGAGAATATTCAATACAATACATGTTGTGGTAGTTAAATACTTTTGTGAGAAATAAACTCGACACCGATACACAAGACTTACACTATTGACTGATGTCGATTGAATAGTAAGTACTTAATTGAAAAAATATAACGACAGCTTAGTTCTTCTGTAACACAATTATTTTTCTAATTTAAATTACCGTTTTCCATCAAGGGAATAAACAATGACAGTATACATCTAGCTTTGACTACACTTCAGTAAAAAAACTGATTTGCTCTTGAATTTTTTAAACAAATGAGTGACTTTCCAGTTCTCAAAAAAAAATATGGCGTTGTAAAGATTTTCCTTCGTTTAACCTTCTAATTTTATGGATAACAGACACTATGCATCTTTCATCTTTGTTTTTGGGTATAAATGATGACCCTTTTTATTACACCCAGGCAAAATTACATCTTCCACACATTATTATTCTGATCAAAATAACTAACACTAATTTATAGGTTGTCCGTGTTATAAGTTCTTGGGCAGCAATTTTTGGCTCATCAATATTTCCGTATCTTGGCTTCTAAACTATGTACACGACGTCAGGATCGCTGGTCACCTTAAATTATTGTTATTTTATTTCTAAAATACGTTGAAAGCAAATGTCTGGTGATAGGCACTAGGCGGCATTGACAGGGCACTAATTATTGAGCACCAAATTCAACATAAAATACGCCGACAGAATAGACGTAGGTACTTACGACGGACTTGTTAATTTTTTGGGCAAAGAGAGATAAATCGTTTTTCTAAATTTGTCACCATTCCTAAAGGCTTGGCGGGAGTGGAAGCCGAGTAATTTGAATAAAATAAATGTTTCATACGTATACATAAAACTCTCACGCGCTGTTGCTAAAGGGGTGGGCAGAAGCACAAATAATCAGATTTCTCCGATTGATGTGATTAAACACTACACACTGACAGATGATCAGGTTATCGCCCAAGCAATGGTCCGTTATTTTAGAAAGGACACAAGTCCTCCCTCGGTTTGTGGACCGTTTGTCTCACTCGCACTTCAACGGTAAGAATGAGATTTATGACATAAATAATATATACATAATACTAGTTACATTATATCGGGGCGACATGCCTACATATCTAACGACGACATACGACTGTGAAGCCTACATGTCTAACATTCTAAAATATTTCTTCAATACCATTTCCTTTTATAAGGTTATTGCTGGGAAGAAGCATTTTGTAGAAAATCCGCTGTACTTAATTTCCTTCATTCAATACGTTGGCCACTATGACTTTAGTATTTATAACTTGAATGGTACAATTGTGATTGTTATGTCTAGTAAGTGTCAAGGCCCCTTATTCTAGTATTTTTTGCGTGTATCTCAAAAACTATGAGTATTTAAAACAATTGATTTATTAATTTCATACCAACATTCGTTCCATTTATGCCAACATTCGTTCGTACACAAATTATTTCCCCTGGGCAGTTTTTGGTTTATTGGGTGGGCTATAAGTGTGCATAACTATTAAGTATGTAAGTACTTAAATGTTACATAGAAATCAAAGTGAAGTACGCTATAAGGTAAGTATTACGTACTGAAACGTGTTAATCATTTCATGTTAATGTTGGTTGCAATTTGGTTAATCCGAGAATGGACTGATACGGTATCATAATGTTGTATAAAATTTATACTGGGTGTTAGTGACATCGTAACGAATACTGAGGGGGTTGATTCAGACCATGATTCTGAGTTAAAATCAAGTGGAATTTTCCGTCGCAAAATTCATGATTTTTTTTTAGTTTTTTTAAATTATTTTCAATTCTATACTTTTGCGATGGAAAATTCCACTTGATATTAACTTAGAATAATCTGATGAATCATCCCTCTCAGTATTCGTTACGATGACACTTACACCCCGTACAAGTACATACGGTAGCCATATAAGTAGGTATGGATGTTAGTGACACCGTAACGAATACTAAGGGGGATGGTTCAGACCATGATTCTGAGTTGATATCAAGTGGAATTTCGTGTCAAAAAATTCATAAAAATTTTTCTTTTCTTTTTAATTATTTTCCAATCCATACTTTTGCGACGGAAATTTCTACTTGATATCAACTCAGAATCATGGCCTGAACCACCCCTTAAAGTTTTCGTTACGATGTCACTAACACCCTGTATATACTGATGTTTTTCCAGTGATCAGATCAGTCTCAGTATGTCAAAGTCAATTGGTTTAAAAACTGAGCGCTTCTGTTGAGTGTTCCTAACAAGTTCCTCCGGTTCGCCATGTTGTACGTTTGTTATTATCTAAATTACTAATAAAACATAAAATAATCTATGCGACGTGGAGTGTAAGCCGTCTCAAAGACGAGTTAAGGAAGAGACATGCAGCCACTGCTGGTATAAAGGCAGCATTGCTTGAAAGGTAAGTAAATTAATATCTCATTGTTATACTTTCAGGTTATGTAGAAGTGCTTTTTTTAATCGCTTTTTGACTTAAGTCTTATGAAGAAATAACATATTGGGAGTTGAAGAGGAGCTAGAAGATGAGACTCCCACTCTTCCATTAAGTAATTGATAAGTTCAGAGATGTGAACGCCAGCACCGTCCTTCCATTAATGGCAAAGGTACATATTGAAGAGTTTGCAGAAATGTAAAAACTATTATTATCCCTGTTCAGGAACTTCAATAAAAGACGTTTTCTTGATAATGCTGTTGTAATAATTATTCTTCAATACTGGTAATTTACATGATAAAATTGTGCGTGTACGGCTTGGGCGTGGTCGAGCGAGTGAGTATGAAAGAGAGAGCGAATGAATGACTGGTAGAATGACTTCGGCGCGGCGACGCAGGAGGGGCGCGCGGGGGTGCCCGACATCAGCTGATGCAGGTAAGTATAGGTAAGTATATCTACGTAGTTAATTCTTAACATGCCCCCCAGCGTTGAAAGGCCTGTCTTTCAACTCCTCATCGGTTGGTGCTTCTATTGGCAAGGGGCAAATTCTATTAAAAGCACGACGAGCAATTCCTTTGCTTGTGCGAAGATCTGCAACTCTGGTAATAGAATCTGTGCCTGGATAAGCCTTGATCACGCGTCCTAGACTCCACTTCATCGGGGGAATTGAATCTTCTTTAATTAATACGAGTGTCCCTTCTTGCAAGATTCCGTTAGATGAACGCCATTTTGTACGCTGCTGCAGTTCACCGACGTACTCCTTGGCCCAGCGAGCCCAGAATTGTTGTCGCATGCGCTCTAATCTCTCAAAACGTTTGAGTCGATTCTCGTTGACATCCATCAGCGCAGGAGTCGGCAAAGCAGTAAGAGGTCGTCCCACCAAAAAGTGTCCTGGAGTTAGTGGAGTCAAGTCATGTGGGTCTGTCGACATGGCAGTCAGGGGCCTTGAATTTAAAACTGCCTCGATTTGTACTAGGACAGTATACAAATCCTCGAAAACTAAATGAGCATCACCTAATACACGACGTAAGTGTGCCTTTACAGATTTCACACCTGCCTCTGCTAGTCCTGCCATATGAGGAGCATATGCTGGTAGAAACTTGAAATCTATACCTTCTTGTGACATATCATTAGTTATTAAGTGAGCATTGTCCTTAAAGAATTTACGTAATTCATTTCGTGCGCCTACAAACTGTGTACCGTTATCGGAGTATAAGCATTGTGGTTTAGATCGTCTGGCTATGAATCTCCGTAAAGCAGAAAGAAAGGAGTCTTTGGTTAAGTCGCCTACAAGCTCGAGATGAATGGATTTGGTAGTGAAGCAAACGAATATAGCGATGTATACTTTCTCGGTTTTACTTCCGCGACCTTTTTTACTTAACGCTGTTATAGGACCTGCATAGTCCATTCCAGAAGTCTGGAAAGGATACCCTGGATGGAGGCGTCGCTCTGGGAGATTGCCCATAATCGGAGTAACAGTTTGCGCGTTTAAGCGAAAGCACCGTAAACACTTGTGCACAACGTGCTTTGCTAAGTTACGACCACCGATAGGCCACAAATGTTCTCGTATTGAACACAGAAGTAACTGAGGTCCCGCGTGCAATAGACGGAGATGTTCTTGTTCAAAAATCAGCCTTGTCAATGGATGTTTAGACGAAAGCAAGACGGGATGCTTCTTGGAATAACTGAAATTTCCATGTTTTATACGGCCTCCTACTCTAATCACTCCAGTATCATCAACAAATGGACTTAAAGACAGAAGCCTATTCTTGCGTGGCAGCTGTTGACCATTAGTTAATAATTTAGATTCTTCCTTAAAGGTTTCTTCTTGTGATAGTTTAAGTAAAGTATTGTATGCATTTTGCCTCTCTGTATGTGTAATGAAACCCTTATTTGCATTTTTGGAATCTTTGCAATTAGAAATAAACCGTAAGACGTAGACCATGGTATTAGTTAGTTTTCTTAGTTGAGAAAAACGCGAAAATGGAAATAACTCATTAGATTCTTGTGAGCAAGCGACATTAGCTACAACTTCTGGAAGATCAGATTCGACATAATCAAAAGATTTATTTGGCCAAGAGTTTTCAGAGAGTGTTAGAAACTGGGGACCGTTCCACCATAAAGTCATTTTGTTGGTGTCTAAAGTAGTGACACCTCTACTTAATAGGTCTGCAGGATTACATGCAGTAGGCACGTGCCGCCAAGTATGGTTTTCGGTCAATTCTTGTATACTAGCCACTCTATTTTTAACATATTGCTTCAACTTGTTTGGTGGTGTCTTTAACCAGCCTATGACAACAGAAGAATCCGTCCATAAGAAGCATGTTTTAACGTTTATACGTGTGGACATCAAAACTTTCGTTAGAAGCCTTGAAGCAGCAGCAGCTCCACATAGTTCAAGACGCGGTATTGTATTCGCTTTCAAAGGCGCCACTCTACTCTTTGCACACAGCAAATGAACCGTGACATTACCTTCTGTGTCTTCAGATCTAACATAGACACAGGCACCGTAAGCGTCCTTTGATGCGTCACTGAAGACATGCAACTGAATATTTGTAGGAGAATCACAAACCACGTGTCTCGGAATGCTAATTTGACTGACAAGGGACAAGCTACTAACGAATTTTGACCACAAATTGTAGATTTCTCGAGGCAATGGGTCATCCCATTGTAATTTATGAAGCCAAAGCTTTTGAAGAAGAACTTTTCCAATGATAATAAAGATGCTAAGAAGGCCTAAGGGATCGAATACTTGTGAGATCGTCGATAAAATGACTCTTTTTGTAATCTTAGCAGATTGATTCTCATTAACTGTGAATTGTAACTGGTCATCAGGAAGCGACCACTTCAAACCAAGTGCACTCGACTGCTGATGTTCATTCGAATCGACTACAGAACGAGCGTCTGAGGATTCAGAAGAATTGCAAGCAGGTAAGTTTGATCTAAACTTTCGTAGGTTGAAGCATCCTGATGCTAGCACGTCTGTTACTTGTGACTTAATACTTGTAAGACCTTCAGCAGTTGCGTCCCCTGTGAGCAAATCGTCCACATAGAAGTCTTCGTTGATAATCTGACGTATTTGCTCATTCTTGCACTCGTCGGCTAATTGCTTTAGACATCGAACCGAGAGAAAGGGTGCAGACGCAGTGCCGTAAGTCACTGTATTTAACGTGTACACTTCTAGTGGTTTTGACGGATCATCACGCCAAATAATTTGCTGCAAATGACGTTGATTCTTGTGGATTAACACCTGCCTATACATCTTCTCGATGTCTCCTGCCAAAACATAGCGATGCTGCCGAAATCTTAGAAGTATGGAGAGCAAATCACTCTGTATCGTCGGCCCTACCATCTGAATATCATTCAGTGATAGTCCGGAAGTAGTGGACGCGCTCGCGTTAAAGACAGCGCGCAATTTAGTAGTGGTGCTCTGTTCGCGCAGCACGCCATGGTGTGGCAGAAAATATGAATTCTTGGGCGGTTTGTTGATGTCACCTTTAGTCATATGCCCTAAATCGCCATATTCTTTCATGAAATCTTTGTACATGGCCTTCAGTTTTTCTTGTTTTTGAAACCTCCTCTCCAAAGAAAGAAAACAATTCTTTGCTCTCTCGTAAGAGTCACCCAGTACAGTTTCTGGCATCTTAAGGGGAATTGCCACCGAAAACCGTCCATCATCTTCACGAACAAAGTTGTGGGCGAAGTGCTCTTCACAAGAGGTTTCCTCTTTGGAGTAAACTGGCTTGTGAGGTTCTGGTATTTCTTCGATAGCCCAAAATTTACTCAGTTGTTCTTGTATTGTATCGAATTGGCTTAGATTGCACCATACTTGTGTGTTACGAGGATTTCCAGTGGGACCGGAGACTATGTACCCCAGTTTAGTTTCTTGTAACACTGGATAATTCTTGTTCACTCGTACCTGATTCGAGCCAAGCAGATCCCAGAAAATGTCTGCGCCAAGGAGCAAGTCTAGACTTGACGGATTATAGAACTCAGGATCTGCCAGCGTAATGTTTGACGGGATGTTTAGTGCAGTCACATCTACGACCTTAGTCGAGGATGTCGTTATACTTGGCAGCACTAAAACGTAACGTTTGTTTGATATGAATTGAGCCTGGACTGTATTATTGTATCGCACTTCTTTGTAATCGAAGAGACTGCATTATTAATGCCTGCAACGGTGAAATTTATGTCTTGTGATTTCAAGGACAGTTTGGACAGTAACGACTCGGTCATAAACGAAGCCTGACTACCTGAGTCGAGAACTGCTCTCACTTCGTGAGTTTTATCTTGGCTATCCTTGATCTTCACAATTGCAGTGGCGAGTAACACTTGACCGCCTTGATTATTGACAGAGAGTGCGGTGGTTGTCGCCTGAGCAGCCTCAGTTACTTCTCGGTGCAACAGAGAATTATGTTTCTGTTTGCATTTTCTACACGGACCTAGCCGGCATACACGCTTGTTGTGTCCGGATCTGAGACAGTTTATGCACAGCTTCCTATCGAACACGAACTGTTCTCTTTCATTTAGAGGCGTCTGTGTAAACTTGTCACATCTATACAGCGGATGTTCTTCCTTGCAGAACGGACAAAGGTAAGTTTTATTTTGTGTTATTTCTGTAGTAGCGGCTAGAGCTTTAATATTTTTGCTTGTATTTGATGTATTTTGTGGTTTGCTTGTACTCAACTCGATAGTTTCTAAAAGATCAGCCCGGTTTTTTAAGAATTTAGAAAATACTTTGAATGAAATTTGCTTGTATTTAATCTTGTATTCCTCCCATTCCCGCAGCGTACGAGGGTCCAATTTAGATGAAACGATATATATTATTAGCGTATCCCACGAGCTTATAGGCTCACCTAATATTTGTAGTGCCCGCAGATTTTTGTTGTATGCATCTAGAAGTCTACGAATACAATCAGAGGATTCCTTTTTAACAGGTTCTTCGGTAAAAATGGCTTTGACGTGATTTTGGATAAGTATCCGCGTATTGTCGTACCTTTCGCACAAGGAACTCCATGCAACGGTATAGTTCGACGCCGAGAACTCAAGAGCACGTATGACCAGGGCAGCGCTTCCATCAAGAGAGGCTCGCAAGTAGTGGAACTTCTGGATACTGCTTATAGACGTGTTGCTATGAATGAGCGAAACGAAGGTGTCGCGGAACTCGAGCCAGTTTGAATATTCACCGGAGAATTTAGGTATTTGTATGGTAGGTAACTTTACCCCTTTTAAAGAACAACTCGTTTCCTTCACTGTATTATCCTCCTCATGTTCACTAGAAGCTAAAGAAGCATTGCATGTACTTTCTTTCTTGTCAGACTTATGCGACGGTGTTTTCTTAAATGAGCGGTATAATGCTTGCGCTCTGGCTACATTTCGATAATATTGAGATTCAAAATCAGATCTTTGTGCCTGCTGTACTTCACATGCTTCTTCACCCTCTGTTAAACTTTCTATACTCGACTGAATGTTTTCAAATTCCGAAAAGTTTTCATCAATTTTTGTAATACGCAATTTTAGTTCTAGAGCTTGGACCTCATTACAACTACTAACACTTTCAAAGGTATGTAAATATTTCTCAAAGTTTGTAAGACGACTTTTACACACTCCTCTCCTCTTAATTAATTCTGATAATTCACTCATTTTAGTTTATTTACTTAATTTACTTATATATTTATTACTTAGAAATGTGCTTCTTAATTTATTTAATTAGAACAATTCTTAATCACACAATACTAAACCATCCAATGCCTATTAGTTCCCAGTAATGTTTAAAGAACTTGTTTTGCACACTACCATGCGCTTAGATACTAAACTCTGACTATAATATTTTATTTTTTATAACTATTATTAACTATTTTAACTGTTATTTAGGTTGAAGAATATGAATAAAACTAGGCTAATTAAACCACTTAATTAAATTATTAATATGTAAGTAGGTATTATACCAATTTTCTTTTTGAATGAAATTATCTTGCTTTTTAAAAGTATTATTTGTATTATTTATGTCTATGTAAATGTTTTATTAAGATGAACTTATTGTTATACACTATTATTGTTATGTTTATTGTTATTTACTTGTTATTATTGCTTATTGCTTTAATTTATTGTTGAAATATTTAGAACTAAGGTTACCAAAATTGTTTTATGAAATAAGAGCTTTAATTTTATTATTATTATATTGCTAATAGCTTATATGTTGTATGAACAACAAAATATCCTAGATAATGCCACAGAATAATGAACAAATTATAAAATTGTTAAACATGTAGGTATTTAGTTTACATCACTTAATTAGTCACAAATTACTCATTTATTATATGAAATAACTATCAAAAATCTAATATGAAAAGTATTATTACGTAAATCTATCGAAAAAACTACTCTATCAACGATTTAATTGCAATATTTTAACAAAATTCGAACAAAATAGATCGCGATCTAACGTCCAGTGTAACTAGATACGCAGCTATATATTGGCGCGTAGCAATGACGGGTCAGCTTATGTTGGACTTACTTGAATGCGTCAAATTCTTATAAGAAGTAGGTATTGGCGTTTGAAATCATTAGATAACGCAATTAGGAACTCAATATGCACAGAACTAGACAGATTTAGGTGTGTAAACTACTTGTACTAATGGAAATCACGCGGGGGAATCTACAATTACGATATTAATGATAAAACCAGGACTCACTTTGATTTGTTGACTAACTCAGACCACTTGCCTTGTATTCCACGCATGTACCATGACTTGGATTCACATTTGTTTGTCGTGTACACTCCACTGCTATCAATTCTTGCTCACGAACAGATATTTTCTTGCAAATTCTCGTTGTTTCGTGTCGACATCCAGTGAGAGCTCGAATGTTCGAATGTTTTTCCAATCAATCCATAGGTAAATCTTCCGGGTCGTAAGGCCACTATGTTCAGGAACTTCAATAAAAGACGTTTTCTTGATAATGCTGTTGTAATAATTATTCTTCAATACTGGTAATTTACATGATAAAATTGTGCGTGTACGGCTTGGGCGTGGTCGAGCGAGTGAGTATGAAAGAGAGAGCGAATGAATGACTGGTAGAATGACTTCGGCGCGGCGACGCAGGAGGGGCGCGCGGGGGTGCCCGACATCAGCTGATGCAGGTAAGTATAGGTAAGTATATCTACGTAGTTAATTCTTAACAATCCCTATTTATTAATGCTCCCCTTGGTGTGACTATAGTGAAGAAGTGTCATGACTATTATTATTGTTTTAGGTTTCAAGTACCACTCAAAGAAAACCATCTTTATGAGTCTAAATGCTTGGTAACTCTTCGTGTTACTATGGGGGAAGTCACACATATTTTAATGCGCAATGCAAAGCGCAGATGAAGAAAAAATAAAAATAGTGGCACAATTGAAGAAACTCATTGTGAATGTGCGGCTGGTAGTGGACCAGCGGCTCACTGTAAGCATGATTTTACAATGCTTCGTGGCAACGAACACATGGTTCGAACAAAACAATTATTTTGTATAAGTGTGCACATTAATTGAGGAGCTCGGTGGCGCAGCGGTATACGCGCTCGGTCTGCGATTGTTGAAGTTAAGCAACTTTCGCAAAGGCCGGTCATAGGATGGGTGACCACAAAAAAAAAGTTTTCATCTCGAGCTCCTCCGTGCTTCGGAAGGCACGTTAAGCCGTTGGTCCTGGCTGCATTAGCAGTCGTTAATAACCACCAACACCGCACTGGGCCCGGTGTTTTAATAAACACCGCACTGGGCCCGCGTGGTGGTTTAAGGCCCGATCTCCCTATCCATCCATAGGGAAGGCCCGTGCCCCAGCAGTGGGGACGTTAATGGGCTGATGATGATGATGATGATGATGATGTGCACATTAAAAATAATGTAAGTCTACGACTCCCCAATGCTATCCCTCAAGCTACCGAGCAAGCGTAGAAAGAGATAACGGATTACTATCAAGATTATGTCACAAATCTAGCAATAGAATTGGCTTCGGCAACAGGAAGTAAAATGCATTTTCACAACAAAGCCTGCTAACCCCTATGCAATAGAAAATGGCCATTCTTATCAATAAATATTGAAGACCGCTCAAGACTTGCTATTGGAACATCTTTTGTACTAAAGAATGTCACACAACAGCAAATTAATGTTGTGCATAACAAGATTTTGTCCCAGAACGCATCCAAAAATTGACACATGCATGGAAATGTGAGTATTTTATATTCAGTTTGCCACAGCAAAGAAAGCACAAGAAGGACAATAGCCAACAATATACTTTATCCATAATCATGTATACAAATGAAAATAATTTATAAATGTTTTAAAAAAATCATGAACTTTGCGACGAAGAATTCCACTTGATATTAACTCAAAAACATGGTCTGAATCATCCCCCTCAGTATTCGTTACGATGTCACTAACTTCCTGTATATATTAATTCTGATTGAATTTCATAAAATGCGTTCAGCTGCTTATTATCTCGGGCATGTCGTAATAATCAACCAAGATACTTACATAACATAAAGCTGTACCTACCCTTCAGTATCACAATCGTGAGTTTATGTAGGTATGTTGTTTCTTTTTTTACCTAGTCATGTTTATCCTCTGGCGATGATAATTGTAGGATTCCCGAAAGGTATAATTTCCCTCTATGCTGCCGTAATTTATAATGGAGCTGAAAATGAAAATGGTCAACCATCAACTTCGTAATTCCATCTATTATGTAATCATTTTAATGTATTGCCATATTCATAGTTAGGAGTTAAAACCCTTGTCCTATGCGAAGTTAGCTTTGGAGGATTGAAATGATTGCAAACAGATTATGTCGCGCCGTGAGAGTATACTCGTACATGCTAGCAATTGGTCTGATAACGCACGATTTGCACTGGCATCACCAACTTCCTAGCATTAATATGCCAGTTTTCACAGGGTCCCCCTACCTAACCTGAAGATTTGACAGGCCGGTTACAGAAGCGACTGCCTGTCTGACTTTCCAACACGCAAAGGGATAAAGCCAGCCCAATAGAGGTCACATACCTCTGAAACGTATTTCTCGGGAATCTTGGTTTCCTCACCGTATTTTCTTTCACCGCTGAGCACGTCGTAACATATATCATAAGAACTCTGCGCTTGGTAATCATGTAAGATCCAAACAAAATATCGAAAAAAAAAACTAAAATCATTCCTGTAGGCCCTCACAGTGATAGTACAGCGGATTTCCAACAGTGGTAGCCCAATTGCTTTGCCTTGATTGGCACATACAATATTACTTTTTCGAAAATAACCAATGTTCGAGGTAAAACACTGCCATACATACAACAGATTGCCCGAATATGTCTAAAATGTTGAGTCTAAAGTCTAACAGTAACATGGTATGTTTATCTATTCTGGATTGAGACGTAACGTTGCAAAGAATTAACTTCTTCTCTCATGTTGTGAGATCTATGATCGACCTTATCAACCTTGGTGTCAAGTATAATATTGAGCCAAAGGCGTTCTAAAATTAACTGCTGCGGAATTTCCATAAAAAGCTCAAAAGGTTGTAATTAAGTGCATCTCACATGGTTTCCCTCTGAAGTCACTGTCACTTTCCCGTACTATGGCTGACGCTGTGAAATACTTAAAAACAAATACCTAAACGAAAAAATAACTGAACAAGTGTACAAAGTGTAAAGGAACCGGGAATCCCCACCAAAGCAAACGATGAAAGAAATCAATCTATCGTTAATTTTCTTACAAATAATTCAACACTTGCACTCGACCTTAACAAAGTCTAACAATAACGTTGTTTTGTTTTGAATTGAAAAAATAACGTTTATTTTTACTTGTAATGTCTTAGAAAAATACACAAATATCGTCATAAGCTTTTTTTGTAAACTCGCCAGTAGTTTTTTACCGGGATATGAAAATCTGTTGCTGGATTTCAAAGGGGAATGAAATTTTGATTTTGTTTTACAAGCGTAGGACGCAAAAATGAAGCTCGGGATAAAAATAACCTCGAAAATCCAGTCATAACTATATTACTGGTATTTAAAAGTGCTCTAGCTGTAATCGAATGCTAAAGTAATTATTTCAATTACGTTCTGATCGCGTCTCTCTGACATGTCTTGTGTTAAGGAAGACGCCTATTTTGTAACTGTCTGCTCCGACGGACATTTGAGTTCTGTCAAAAATCAAATAAATTAGATTTTTGCCCACTTATTGATTGAAGTGTTCAAGGTAATATTACTTACCTGTCAATTTCTTTTTCATTCAAAATATTTTGTGTTTCGCTACGAACTCACCTGATGATAGAAATGAAGATATACAGCGTTTTCCAAGTAATTGCCTTTAAATGACATTAACTTGGCCATAGCCAATTTACAGCCAAGTGACATTAACTTGGCTATGGCCAAGTTATTAATTAAGTTAGTAATTTGCAGTAAATCTACATTAAATCACGTGAAAAAATAACTAGTTTAGGCAGGGAGAAAGAACTGGGCGAAATATATACTAAGTAATCGGCCTAGTAGTGCTTACGCCAAGGCTGTAATCGGCACACATGCACAGTACAACACTACTTATTACCTAATCTGCGGTACAACTGACCACTCTCCCGTAGTAGCTTCTCCAGACATCATGCCGGAACACTAGTTTCGTCGAAGAAAATACTTAGATCTGCGTCGTGCAGTTTCCCATTTTGACCCAAATTCAAATATAACTCGGCGCCTCTGATTTGATCGTAGGTATAGGTAGGTGTGTGATGTCCTAGACATGACCTGACCGAAGCCGACTATGTCTACTGGTTAAAATCCACACAAAAGGGAAATAACACTAACGGCCGCTTTAATAACTTACCCGAGTATGAGTGTCTGAGATGATTGGTAGCCTATTTATCTTTTAATTGCGTTTTCTTGTATAAAGATTTAACATTCTTCTATAATAGCCCAAGTAGCATTTTGTTCCATTTAAGAGTACACATTTAGTTCCAAGGTGAACTTAAAGCATTACTACAGTTCACTCGTGATGTATTAGCTGCATTATTGCAATTAATTACACCTATACCTGTCTAAGGGACGTATAGGAGTGTAGAGTAATACTTTTATACGATTATGGGTGTTATAATACTCTAACAACTATCCTTTAGTCAGCTTTCTGACTAAGAGCATTATAGGAGGGTAGAGATACGGCAACCGCTGTTTAACGGCCTACTAGTTCGATGTTATAGAGCTAGCATTTTAACATAACACTTGTGGACATTTATAAAGCCAAAGGCTGTTATGTTTACTTGTTTTAGACTGTTATACAGCCAGTAGCTGTATTAGGACTTGTTTGTGATACTTAAAATAACCTTTTTTTACTATCTGTACAGAAGTGTTTAAATGATTCACATGTGGACTCTAGGCTGTTAGAAAGACCATATGTGTTGTCCATTAACATCAATAGCAGTTTATTTGTCCACAAGTACTACTCTTATTTGCTGTAAGCTGAACATGAATGTGAATGTGATATTCTATTACACTTTTTCCCAAGCGCCATTGCAACCGTTGTTGGTGGTTCCGTACATGATGCAGAGGAAAATATTATGCCTGAACCTGAAAGTTCCCTTCAAAATAATGGTGATTGCAAACAAATTATTTTCTGTCCTTTTCTGTCGCAGGGCATAATGTTGTCCCTGTTTATCTAGTTTTTTTACATTATTTTAAATACCTCCTTGAACAGAGTAGTGTTTTTGTAATGTAAATACTCTGACGCCAACTGTGTGTCTCACACGAAAAGGTGATTTTTGTTAGTTTGTTACAAAATTTGTACTTTAGGTATTCATACTTGACTATAAGTAACTGGGCATTTTTAACTGGGCATTTAACGGCCATTAATAATTTTTATTGCGGATCTCTAAAATTTCAGTATTTGAAGAAAGAATTAAAGATACACAATTGTCCTGAACTACATCTTAAAGCTGTACATAAGTTCACATTAGAATAAATTAATTGGCATTGGCGCTGTAGTGGTACAAATGTGGGACTTCATATAGATAACAGCATTCTAACAGAACACATGTGAACCTAATATACGCTCACCGCATTAAATAGGAGTTATAACAGTTCACATAGCCGTATTTCATTTCCACCATTTTGTTCTACGTAACCTAAAATATTTACCAAATAAATCTACAAGATTAATGCAGATTTATCACAAAATACGCAGATAGAGCGAATGAGTTTTGGTTTCATGTTAAAATTAATTACCGTAGTATAATTATAATTCCAATAAAATATCAAAAACTGAAAATGTAAATTTTCCTCTCAGCCAGTTTTAAATATTTCAAAATGAATAAAGCGTTTTTACAGAGGCGCGTGAAATTTTTAGTTGTCAATATGTATACATTTCACGATAAAGTTGCATTCCCATGGCATTAACATGATATGGTATATAAAACAGGTACTAATCGCGTGTTATATTATAATAATAATCCGCCGGAGTTAGTTTGCCCCGAATCCGTGCACTCCGTACAATTGTCAAACTAATATATTAAAATGTGGAAATAATTTAGGACACAAGTGAATTTAAGGTAGCTTACTGGAGTACTTTTGTCCGATTTTAACTGTAAAGGCTGTGTATTTAGCCACTTATTACTCTTTATTACACTCATGTACGTTGTATGGTTCACACTGCGTTCCATATAGTGCCGTAAGTCAGCCTTAAGTCCGATGTTACTACTTAAACTGCTATTATAATGCTATTATACTTCTAATGTACAGCCATAGTGAACTTAAGGCTGTCTAATTTGTGCCCAAACTGGTTCAATAAAAGCATTATAGCAAGCTATACAGCTCATATACAGCTGACATACACAGCTTGTAGAGTACATGTGAACGACTAGACATCTTATATAGAACCCCGAATGCTACTTGGGAGGTACCAGAAACCAGGATGGGTGTGTATTAAAGGGCTCTCATATAGGTACATCAACATTAAGAACATTTTGTACTTAGTAGAAACTTTGAAATTAATATTAATTGCACAATAACTATGATAAAGCTGGAATCAAACCTATCGCAAACATCAGATGTTATAAACATCGGAACGTTATCTGTAGGAATCGACGGATAGAGGAAAATGCAACCACTGGTTGTTTTACTTACTGATAGCCTGTCAAAACGATATTGACATGACAGCTCATGCCAAAAAGCTATCGGCCTCAGCTATCGGCAGTATTCATAGAGCAACAAAGGCCTCCGGCGGACATGGTAATGGATTTCAGTCAAGGCATTTTGTTAACCGACTTTAAAAAAGAATGTTATTACAATTTGATTTGTATATGGTAATTTATATAGTAAATATTCTTGAAATTGCCCAATATTCGTATAATGTTAGATTGTGTGGGCTTCTAAACTTACGCCAAATTTTACAGATGTATGTTTGTAGACTACAAATCGAACTGAGATAATTCTTTTTATTTAATTTAATACCGTCCAGAGTACGAAATAGTGCAAGTTTAGTCAGCTAAACAGGTTCAAAATTATGGTCTAAAATATTATTATGGAACAAAAACAATGAGCTCGTTGATTAAGATCAATTAATAAATACACTTCTCATCAAAAAAATCGAAACACTTCCGTTTTCATTGTTTCTGTCCGAATTTAACACAAAAAAGAATTCATACGATGAAAAAAAATACATAAATGTATAGCTGGCAGTTTGGCCATTACAGTAATAAGCGAAAATTCTAAATTCAAAATTAGAATTTCATTTGTTTATCTTATAAACGAAATGAATCACTGTTTTGAGACAAATGTGTGTTTAGGGTTGGAGTACATTTAGCGTTTAAAAACTAAAAATTGGCGCCTATCCTTAAACTTTTTGTTTTTTTATTTCAATACTGTGACTTTGGGACGTCTGAAAAAAGGTTTTTTTTCTAAAACGTATGGATACTTCGCCCACAGAAGCCGCCCAAGTTGTGGCATTGCTGGATTCTGGCCTTAGTCAGCGTGTTGTGGCTGCAAGACTGCATCTAAGCCTGTCATCTGTTCATAGAGTCTATAAACGTTATCGGGAGACTGGTTTGTTCACGCGCCGTTCAGGATCTGGCAGGAATCGGGTCACTTCTGAGCGAGATGATCGATTTATTGTAACAACTTCTTTAAGAAATCGACGCCTTAACGCTTTTCAACTGCAGCAGCGGCTTCGTGTTGTACGAAGGGTGGCTGTAAGTGACTCTACAATTAGAAGAAGGTTGAAGGATCGTGGACTGGTACCGCATAAGCCAGCAAATGGGCCGAAATTAACTGCAGACCATCGAAGAGCGCGCCTTAACTTTGCACGTGAGCACCTAAATTGGTCATACCTACAGTGGAGCAAAGTTCTCTTTTCTGATGAGTGTAAAATTATGCTGTATGGTAACGACGGAAGGAACAAGGTCTACAAAAGAGACGGAGAACGCTATGCACAATGCTGCATTGAAGAAAAGGTCAGCTATGGTGGCGGTTCGTGGACGGTTTGGAGGAATCAGCGCCGACGGTAAGACAGAGCTTGCTTTCGTGTCTGGGCCACGTCTGCCTGCACTAAACTGTCATCGGTACGTCGAAGAGTGTCTCGAGCCTCATGCGATGCCCTATGCACATTTTATTGGCAACGGCTTCATATTCATGCACGACAATGCTAGGGCTCACACCGCGGGCGTCGTACGAGATTATCTTAACGAAGTCGATATCTCTATTATGGAATGGCCAGCAAGAAGCCCGGACATGAATCCCATTGAACATCTGTGGGATGAATTAAAGAGACGAATTCGAGCAAGAGATCCTGCCCCAGAAACACTTAGCCAGCTGCAAGATGCAATCCAAGAGGAATGGGACAATATACCACAGCATGTGATCGTGACTCTCATCCGATCGATGAAGAACCGTATGGAAGCAGTAATTAGAGCTCGGGGAGGGAATACAAGTTATTAAATAAACGTTTTTTAGCTTTTTTTTTCATTTACGTGTGTTGTTTTATCCATTTCCTTTATACTCAATACGGAATAAAAATGACTCATTTAACAAAATACGAAACCTATGAAAAATTCATTTAAATTTAGAACATTAACATTAAGATTTGATAAGCTCATATTACTCACTATTAAACGACATTTAACATTTATTCCTAAATGTACACATTTTTCTGATAATCCTGACAAAACGTAAAGTTGCAAGGTGTTTCGATTTTTTTGATGAGAAGTGTAGTAGGTACATACTTAATAAATGTACGTGGCACGTACATTAAATTGTAATTATAATCTCCAACAATAATGAAAATGGCGGCCCCGTGACAAAGCATCCTATCTGTTAATCAATCTATACGTTATTGAAACGCAAATACGTCAAAACAAGTATCAAATTTAGTAAGCGAAAACCTTAGATAGACAGATTATTGAAAACGGCCGTTAGCCTGACAGCTGTGAAACAGAAACAGTACATGATAGACTGTAGTCATTGTTCACGAAGACCTTCAAAGCTCACATTTCGCAACTTAGTTCGCTAAACCTACGTGCATTCAAAAAGCATTAAAGTTGAACTTATAAAGGACTTATGGAACGAAGAAAGGGAAGATTATTATTGCTTCGCACCGATGTTGTAAATGAAATATTTCAAGTTGTTGAAAATAAATATCATGAGAGAAATAACATATTTCTGGTGAAAAATACTAAGTAAGTTCCGGTTTTCCTTTCCGTAAAATCTCCGTATTTAGACTGACCATTAGTTCGCCTTAAAGCTTATGTGCTTATTTTATTTTGCTGTATGATACTGAACTAAGATTTTTAAGTACCTACAATAAATATTTGAACCTAACTGGTATTACGCTTTATTGTTAAGGTGAATACACCTTCATATTCGTGGAGAGTATAACGGCGTACGGGGACATTCTTCGCAATCTTGGTAACCGGCTTTATAGTATAGCCAAACAAAATGTAGCCCAATAGATAGATAAAACACTTTATTGAGCACAATGGACACAAAATACAAAGATAAGGATAACATAAAGTAATAAAAAAAAACATAAAGCAATCTCTAAAATGTTTAGTGAGTGAGTGTGGTGGTGAGTGGGTTGCTGAGGTTGGTAATCCACCTCATAACTCACCCGACAGAAAAATGCCCTAAAAACTTATATTTCTTTCGGGATGGCACAGTAATTTACAATGTCATTTGTGGATGGTAAATCTACAATAATTCACATCAAAATAAGCATTTTGTTTGGATGCTGCTTGTTTTTTCATGCAAACCTGCAACGATAGGCCAGCTGCATCCCAAAACTTTTGTTTCCGTTACAAAGATTGTATGGCAGAAGGCGATCAAACGTGCATCGAAACCCGCCTGGCGAAAGAGTCGCAAGCGGCTATATCAACTCAACTGTACACACTATCCTCAAATGTACTGTGTATGATTGAAGTTTCAAGCGCAGATAACAGTATATATAGTGTTAAATATACTTACTATATATTTTTATACAATATTTTTATATACCTACCTATATAAAACTGCGCCACGCCGTGCCTGAAATTATGATGTGATTTTGTGTACATAATCTCGAATATTACAAACATCCCCGCCTCTGTAACGCCCCCGGTAGTCTCTGTGTGCATTGAGCTTTAATCAGATTGATCCGATGGTTCAGACAAAACCTATATTATCATTAGACTGTACCATTTGCTAGAATCATCAGACGCGGCGAGTAACACTCATTGACACAAGTGTTTACTGAAACAGCGATCTCATAAATAATAAAAAAGCTCATAGCAGACCAACATGTAGTCTATTGCGCACAGATAAAAAAATAAAATGATTTGGTCTATAGAGTATTTCATATTTGGCCCGTTTACAAACGAAAAAATATTTCTGGTCAGCTTTGAACTAAAACCTAGCTATGCCTTTCTATTTCCATGTCATAAAATTTAACCTGAAAGGCTTAACGGGTGGCTAACAGAAGAACCTTAATTAAAATAGCACTTTCTAATATTTTGCAAACGGATCTCCGGTTATATGATTTTTGATATTTACAATGAACTTACTCCTTAAAATAACAATTCTAAATTATTTCATAAATAATAAATGGAGTAGTGCTCACCATAAATTAAAACCCGTTATTTTTTGCCAAGAGTTAATGGTGCATCTTTAATAACGCAAAACCATAATATTTAAGTTATCAGTATAAAGCACCATATGCCCAATACTTAGCTAAGTATAAGTATTTATAAGTTATGATGCTTTTTAAATACTTACTTACACAATGGTGCTAATTCCTGTAAATACCATCTAATTTTATTTTAAGTTATATCTGTCCTTTTCTTATCCGCCGAAAAGGAAAGGGACGGGTAATCGACAAGCATAAAATTTATGGAACACACGTCAATTTTAAGCACAAATCTAAACCAACCGTCTAAAAATTTTACGTCAGTCAATAACCCGACACATTAATTTACTCATTCTTTCTAAAATTAAGAGCTGTGAATCATCCGTCCCTTTCCTTTTCGACGGATACGAAAATGACGGATATAACCTAAAATAAAATTAGGCGGTGTCTGCAGGAATCGGGGCCATTATACCTTACAATATTCTACGTACCTATTTGATTCAAGCTTATGTGTCTGTATTTTATAAATATCGTTAGAGCAAAACGCACGAGTGAGGGAGAGAGTAACCATGCGCAGGCGTCTTTGCTCCGCTGGAAGCGCGTGTTGCTCTGTAAATATGACATCATTAAAACAAAAGCGTATGAGACAACTTTTCATAAAACGGAAATACTTTTACAGAAACATTCCAAAGTCGGATATAACGAGCTATCAAAATGTTATTTCTCGTATGTATAATAAAAAAGTTTCATTATTAAAAATTAAGTACCTACCTAAGTATCGTACAAGATAAAAAAAACCTTTCATTGAAAGCATCCGAAGAGTACTTTTTGACCTAGTAGATGAGATGAAATAAACACGATTTATATATTGGTAAGATTCAGAATAATATTTCTTTATTTAACTAACTAAATTACAAAATAAACATACTTACTTATAAAGTTGTCACAGACGTCAACTAGCGAAACGAGTACTTAACACCTGATAAGTAATTCCACAAAGTTTGATACTTGATACATTTAAGTACCATGTTTACGACAGGCAAACGGTTGAAAAAGAAAACCACTTTCCTTGTATCACGGAACTTATTAAAGGTAATTTATAATTTTATGAACTTTTAGGTACAAGTAGTTGTTACGATATCCGTGTTGTAACGCATATTCTTTGAACATTACAAATGGACACCTGTTACGGGTCAAAAGTATGAGCCCTTCAAAGGTTCTCGTAACAGCTATACGCGCCATATTCACCGCGGCATATGATAAACAATAACGATAAATATACTTATTAAGTTTATTTGCCAATTAAATTTTAAAAAAAGAATCCTGTCGACAACTTTCCCAATCACTCTTAAGATCATAGAAAATAGATATATTCAATAAACTTGCTTTTGTCTCCGAGACCTTGAATATTGATAATAATTTATATATTGAATATTTTGACGTCACCTGACCATTATAGGACTTTTCAGCCAACGCAGAATCAAAAACCAGTAAGTACATTAGTTTTCATTCCAAGAGGAAGTAGGTACCAATATTTCCTATGCCGATTTCCTTTTATCTACCAAACAAGGCTCATGATTTGAAAAGCAGGCATAACACAAGTTTTAAAAATTTTTACATCTCACCCACGAATTACAAATATTTGACACAAATATATTCTTGTGGATTAAACAAATGAATGAATATTTAAGTAGGTATCATCCAAGCCATTATTCGACTGCGACTCTATGTTTATCCCGGATCGTTGTTGTGGTGGACTCGTCTGAAGTGGCTAGCAAAATCGAAATTCATATAAATAATCCAGCAAGGCACAAATAGCATAAACATAGCATAACGGCAGTATCCCCAGAGCGGTAGGCAGAGGTAGAGACTATATACACCCACTCCTCACCAGCTGTGTTTAAGTCCCACACAATAAATACAGGGTGTTAGTGACATCGTAACGAATACTAAGGGGATGATTCAGCTCATTATTCTGAGTTAATACCAAGTGGAATTTTCCATCGCAAAAGTATAGAGTGATAAATAATTAAAAAATACCCAAAAAAACAGAAATTCCCCTTGATATTACCTCAGAATCACGGTATGATTCATCCCCCTCAGTATCCGTCACGATGTCACTAACACCCTGTATATTTACTGTAGGTAAATATAGATGACGTCATTCAGCAATATGTATTGTAATATTATTCAAATACTGAATCGATTATAAATACTTATAACGAGTGGAAAACTTGTATGAGTAATGAGTGTGGTAATAAAGAACGAACAAGCTATTCTGAATTTACGAGAAGGGCTGCATTTCGCCGAGAAACTTGCAAAAGTAAATGTTAAGTATAATGACAAACACGAATAATGATTTTCGGGGTAGGTATTCAAACGCAATTTAACTGAAATTCCTGGCATTATAGTAGTATAGTCTACTGTATATTATTATTAAATGGATATTTATATTTTTTTATTGTTCCACATAATCTCTAAGTTCGCAATTTTAAGTAGGTTAGGTGTAGATAAATGCTTATAAATATGTAAAGATGTCGATCTGTAGTCGCGCCCAGGTTGTTTAGGTGAACTCGACTGTACCTGTTGCGAGGGTGTTATCGGCTGGCCGGAGCCAGTCGGCTAGTACAGCTCCCACAGTCACCTGTGGATCTTCATCCCGGACCGACGTCGCGAACCTTACGTACCCGATACTTATTGTCATAATAATATTTATAAACAGTGCCACTTTAATTATTAATAATCATCATTTCCTGGTATTAGCTTTCCAATTTTATTTTATTTGTCTTCATTTTTTTATATTTTTTACGTTGGAACTTTATTGCATTTCTAGTTAAATAGTGTCAGTGTGAATCATTTGAACTCTGTTTATCAATGAGACTCCTGAAATAACGACATTGCTTGAAAACATGAAGAAATCAAGGAGTAAGTTCTACTTTTATGTGTTTTTTTTTCCAATAAGTACCTAGCTGTTTTAAACCTTACAAACTTATACTTACTATTGCATTGTTTTTAAATTATTAATAAACGTTACTTTCTAAATTATATCCGGTAACTACCTGCTCAATTGATAATTGTTTTACCTACTTTTTGACGGAGTGTCAATATACAACGTACAAGTTTTGTTTGAGCAAATAGTGAATTCTTAACGTGATCATGACTTCTTCTTATCGTGTGGGTTGTGAGGTGGAATACCAACCTCATCAACCCTGGTGTCAGGGTTACCTATTACTGAGCCGCCAAAGGCCCCTGACATGGCTCATGTAACGACTACATACTTACATCAGTAAGTAGTAACCGGCACCAACGGCTTAACGTGCATTCTGAAGCACGGATCATCTTACTTTCGGACAAACAGGTGATAGGGCTATAATGTCCTAACCAAACTAGGGATCACAAAGTGATTTTTGTGATGTGTCCACACCGGGATTCGAACCCGGGCCTCCGGATTGTGAGCCCAAAGCTCAACCACTGGACCACGGAGGCCATCAATGTGAGACTAAACAATCTGAAAGTACTCGTAGGCACGAACTTACCTTTTATATACTTTTTGTTAATATACACCCTTGCAATTTTTAAAAATCTTTTCTATGTGTCATTTGTAGGCATTGTGGTGAGAGGAAGTACTTCAAATGTGATACGTACTTTTGTAATATTTCTGTATCTGAAATTAAACATGTAACCGTAACGATAGCCACAAAAATTGCGTGTTACTTATTATAAACTAGTATTGCCATACTTTTTTCAGTGTTTGTTAATAAAGTCTATTATTGTTTTTTTTTTACGTGGGAATACCTCTAATTAGTCAGATTACTAATCGGAGCTGACATATTGCGATAATCAAATCGAGAATATTTTAGAATCAAACGAACTTACCTGTGAAGTTCGATTTATAATTACAAGAGTATCTCGGACGAAGATGATTAGCTTACATGCAGCAGTACCTACGTAGTATGTTGCCGTCCTTGTTTAAAGTTCCATAAGACTTAAAGAACAGTTACTATCGGTGTCTCACGCACACTCCAGCCAGCTCTCGTCGGCCCGTGCGCTGCGTTAACTTCATTAGTCTCAGAGAAATAAAATTTTTGAAGAAGGTATAAACGTCATTCAGCCTACTGTAAGAGATATTGAAAAAAAACAACGCACCAACATTTTTATAATAAATAACATTTACATCCAAAAATATAATAAAAATACCTACAAAAATACCTTACATTTCCAATTGCGATTTAGTTGCGACTTATGTTTGTTATGTTTGGTATCTACCCTAACAACATCCGAAAAATCAATCGATAGGTACCTACGTAACATAGTTACCCATATAAATCAATGCCTATAGGTAACTTTTCCAGTGCAATAATGGAAAATATCATTGTTATAATTATAAATGACTGATACAACCGCACCTACAATCATTTTACCTTCCCAATGGTGCTAATTCCTGTACTTACACACCGTCTAATTTTATTTTAAGTTATACCTGTCATTTTCTCATCCGCTGAAAAAGAAAGGGACGGGTAATCGACTGGCATAAAATTTATGAAACACACGCCAATTTTAGGCAGAAGTCTAAAACAACCCTCTAAAAATTTTACATCGGTCAATAATTCGACAGAATTATATTGACAGCACACGTCAAACGCGTTGCATACCAACGAGAACTTATTTGATTCGCTCGGGCTATTCATTCATTTACTCATTCATTTTAAAATTAACAGTTGTCAATCATCCGTCCCTTTCCTATTCGTGGGATAACAAAATGACGGGAATAACTTAAAATAAAATTAGGAGGTGTGTGCAGGAATTGGGGCCAATACCGAACTTGCCGGCGGGTTCCACGTTTTCCTTTAGTGCTTTTTGCTATCGGCCCATCTCTAGTTCTGTCAATCATTGCCCAATGGCTCAAATTAGCTTCAAAACGTTTTTCGCTTCTGCTCCGCACCACCCAAAGCCTTTGGTAGTTGCCCCTTCCGAATACATCCCGCTTAGGGACAGTACTGAAAAGTATCGGTGCCTATAGGACGTAATATACGACTCCGACGCGACGATCCGATTACTCTAGCTATAGAGGCGGCCAATCAGGTCGCGACAACAAACACTCTAGAATTCCGATACCGACCCCGCCGGTGTGGACGACGATTTCTCACTAGGATCGCGCCTAATTGGCAGCCTCAGGCCTATTTTTTTAAATTTTGTATCGGGAAGAGCCCGCAGCTATTTGCGGCAAATCTATAATAAGTCACGTCAAAAAAATCGGCCCGTCTCTCCCTTCTCTCCGAGATTCGCAACTACGACCGGCCGCGCCGGGATGGCACAAGCATGTTTTCAGGTCTTTCCGCTTATCACCAGAGACGGGAGGGGATGGAGTTACAAAACCTTGCGTACATCAACGCACTTATAATGAAATTGTTTTTTCATTTGTTGGGTTTTCTTTATTTTTGAAATAATGTTTTTTTCTTAATAAGACACTTAATAAGAATGTATTAAAAACATCATAGAAGGGAAGTAACGAGGAAAGAACGTAAGGGAAAGGCCATAAAGAGCTTACTTAGAACAGATTAAAGAGAAGGTGAACGTCGTGTCTTATAAAAAAGTGAAAGAATTGGCCTTTGATAGAATGGAGAATGCTACACCGACAAGAGATGATGAATGATGATGATGCTTTTTCTTCATTCTCTCCCCTTCTCTCCTTTTGGGCCTGTGCCCAGCAGTGGAACGTATATAGGCTATACCTATATATTTATAAATGTTTTTTTCTCAGTAGGTAAAAGCAACCGATACCAAGGCCTATATTACATTCAATTTCATGACAATGGATGTGCATTTCTATAATAAGATTATAGTTATCTGTATGCGAAATTATATTTCCAAAGCTACAGAGCCTACCATAATTCAAAACCTGCAGTAGTTTTTAAGCTGATGACAAGTTCGTTATGTAAAAATTACGATTCAAAATGTAACTATGTTACCTACTGGATAAATATATTTTGAATCGGAATTTGACTAAATATTGCGAATGGAAATTCGAGCATCTGGGGTCCTCCATCCCAGTAGGGGATAATAAGAATAAAACAAGCAGAAATTAATATTGGTTAATAACGTATCTGTTACGTTGGACAAATAAAATTATACTTACTGTACGGGTTTAATCTAACTAATCTAACCTATGGAAACGCGGCGCGGCGTGCCACGTTTAGGCGGCAACAGTGCTTCTACTAATATACTCGTATTAGGAAGTTTGCTTTTTCAGCATGATTTATTGTAGTTTAGGCTCGGTTTGCATTCACTACTAGACCGGACAAATGATGATGACTGAGGGCTCTCACATGATTAACATTTTTAGACAACAAGCCCGAAAGCGTGAAGGTGAAACGTGGGTTCTTGGAAATATAGTCGTCAGCTTATAATTATTTATTTTATATGCCTGAGGATGCTGGAGGAGGGCGTGAACCTTGGCTCAGGCAATTGTTTGAAATGATATGATGGGAAGAGTACTGCCGACTACGCCGCCGGCAGGGTAGGTATCTGTTCTAAGTTACTATAGTAACATATTTATAAATCAATAGTTATTAGTAATACCTACTAAGCCTAAGTGCCGTATTATAACCACGCCAATAAAGTCGACAGTTTTTTATCGCTTTATATACTTACTTTCTGACACTATCGAAAACACCTCTGTGACTTTGTTCTTCGTTTGGATAGGATATGTCACATACCAGGTTGGATCACCTTATTGTCCGAAAAAGTAAGATGGTTCCATTTCGGAAGACACTGAGCCGTTAGTTCCGGCTACTAGCCGTAAAACACCTCTACCAACCCGCAATGGAGCAGCGTGGTAAATATTTCATATCCCCTCCAGTTGATTAAGGGGTGGCTTGTACCCAGTAGTAGGACTTGTATAGGCTAATAATATATAAATATATATTTTTTTAGTTTGGCAACATTGTTTTCTCGTAGCCTGTAAATTACGACAATGTGCGTAGTTCCTAGTAGCTTCTATTGTATTCCCTCCGGGATTCCGATACTGTTGTGATTATAAAAATGTTTTACATGATTTTTTTTTCCGTCGACGGCAACAAAACATCCATCGTCGGTAGAATCACAAAATAAAGATGATAAACAGTTAAATATACATTATAAAATTGACAACCTCCTTCTAATTTGAAGTCGGTTAATAAGCAAATTCACAGTCTGAAAGACAACTTGCAGCCACTTTTGATAGGTGCGGGTTTTCATGCGGTAGCTCTCATACGTATAATAGTCATGATCATTAGAGTTGACTCCGCTTATAGGAAGACCTTTTTTATTTATTACTGGCCGATACGCGATATCTTCGCTACTTGGTTACTTGACAGTTGTAACCAAGTTGTAACAATAAAAAAATATGTCAGAAGTACGAGTAGTAGTTCATCATTTAACGATAACTATCCAATACTTTTTTAATTAAGATATTTTTTTTATTCTTTTTTAACAAAAATAAGAATGCGGTTCTTTCTCTGTGTATTACAAGCCTCCGCGGACCGGAGGGCAGTCATGGCGTTAGTTGCCAATACAACATTTTCTGCCCCTTTACGCGGGGCGGGAAGGTGTGAGACGCCGCGGAGGATAACCTAGCCCTAGTGGTTGCTGATTGTTATCCAGGGTCTGATGAAAGAGCCGGCAAAATAGTTGTCGTAGGATCTGAACATAACGATTACGTTAATTCTGTTGACCTTGGGCTCATTTCATTGATCTTGATTAGTATTCTCATCAATAGTGTAAGTGGCAAGCGTGTCAATCTGTAGGCGTAACATGGATCCCGCATATAACGCGCGATGCAAAATACTTATGAACAAATATTAAATCGATAATTTCATTTTTTTAATTAAACTGGACTTAGTTTACTTTACCAACAGGTCAGTGAATACATATCGTCTCTGAAAAAAACAAAATTACATAAGTGCCAATATCGTTATATTACAGTCAATGTTATAATGGTGCTAATTCCTGTAAATACCATCTAATTTTATTTTAAGTTATATCTGTCATTTTCTTATCCGCCGAAAAGGAAAGGGACGGGTAATTGACAAGCATAAAATTTATGGAACACACGTCAATTTTAAGCACAAATCTAAACCAACCGTCTAAAAATTTTACATCCGTCAATAACCCGACACAGTTAAGTAGACAGCACGTCAAACGGATTGCATACCAGCGACGTACCTTTTGATTCGCCCGGGTTATTCATTCATTCATTCATTCTTCCTAAAATTAAGAGCTGTGAATCATCCGTCCCTTTCCTTTTCGACGGATATGAAAATGACGGATATAACTTTAAATAAAATTAGGCGGTGTCTGCAGGAATCGGGGCCAATGTATTACTAGATATAGAAAATGAAAAAAAACTATGTACCTAATCTTACGTTGACGTTATATAAATTGGATAAATTGGTAAAAAATAACGATAAAAAAACGAAAAAATACTTTAAATGACTTTTTCCCGAAATGGCCTCCTGGTACTTACGTATTTTTGCCTTTCCAGTGACGATATTAGGAAATATAGAAGCATAGGTAAACAAAAATTATAATTTTCTGTTTTTAAAGGTATTTTTTCCTTTTGGGTCGGGGTTTTTTAACATAACAACATAAGCTCATGACTAGGTCTATACTTCCTATCGGGGTAGACAGAGGTACATCCAGTGCGTGGTGAACTGACGAAAGTACCCACGCGTCATCGAGCTTTCTGTTAGACCAGCGGTGATAGGTGGTGAGTCGTATCACCGTATTTCAATTTTGAACAAGTTTGGATAGATGAAATTGTGATGTCAGCATCTGATGAGAATTGAAATTGTGCGTCCAATGTAAATTATCGTTTGAGGTTTGATTCGATTTGCCGTTGGACAGGAATGTTTTATGTCAAAGGTTCAAATAGGTAATAAACTGATAGTACACTGCATGCTGTTTGTCAAATATGCGGCTACTGTTGTCATTCACTTGCCATTTCATCGCTATATTCTTCATGTGGGTTGTGAAGTGGATGACCAACTTCATCAATCCTGGTGTCAAGCTGCTGACGTGCTTCATGTAACGAAAACATACTTACTTAAGTAAATAGTAGCCGGGCCCGACTGCATAACGACTGGAGTGCGGAAGCCGTTAATGACAGACAGGCATAGGTCGGTCAACAAGTTGCCCAGAGATTCTTTTAAAAATGTGTTCAGGATGTTTAAAGGGAGTTAACATAACAAAAGTTACCGCACGTCTAGGAACCGAGTCTAAGTGGAGGGAGAGAAGGCGGCGGGTTAAATACGAGAAATTTTACTACGTATACATGTGAACACATCTGTCCCGCTTTCAGATTACGTAAATCTAAACAATGATCTTTGATTTTTTTCTACAAGATTATAATTAGCTCCCAAGCATAATAAAATAATAGAATAAGTACATTTATTTAATGAAACTAAGACTGTGCACTTCTCATCTTTTTCTTGAAATGTTTTCCATCGACTTCATCTCCACTTCATAATTCCTAGGATTTTAAGGATTATGATACCTAAACAAGAAGATATTTATAAAAATAAAAAAATTCTTATTTGAAATTGAAAGTATTGATTTGCCTGTGATGCCGCAAAATGCTCAGCCATGAATATTTTATACTAACAAGCGGATACAAGGCATTAATTGCAATAATTACTTACTCGCTTCGATGCTCGCGTCTCTGATGCACATTATGTTCAGTGATAGAACATACATAGTCCGTAATTAAAAAGCCTTTACAGTTGTAATCAGTTCTCGAATTTAAATAATCAAATTCACAATAATATTAAAATGCATCATATCGATTTTATTTTTACTCGAGTGAGTAATCGATTTGTAGGTTATATATTTGTCATAACATAACAACACTGGCCAGAAAAAAGTTGATGCTTTTGGCGGGCTGTCATTACGAAAAAACTAAATAATTTGTGAGAACAAATGAAGGTGCATTAAGAGCAGAGAATGAAAATCAGTCAATATTCAGGTTATTCAGAAACAGATTAGAGAAGAAACAGTGTGTTTTCAGATATAACAATCAACAACAGTTTTATTAGACTTCCTGTCGATGCGCAGGAAGAATATTCAGTTAAGTCTTATAATAGGTACTTATATATTTTCCTAATTACTTAGATAGCAGTTATGCTATATTTGTATTATCCGATATAAATCGATAAAGAGACCAATAGACAGTAAACAGTAAAACGGATAGTAAAACAAACAGTAACACATTGCAGTAGGTAATATCGTTGTGGTGATTTATCAGGTAATCAGATGAATTTATCAATTCTATCAGGTGGACAGGGATGGCTGTAAGGGGCGGTTGGAGGCCATTCGCGGGGTTTCACCCCATATTCTAATATCGTGGGTTTTTTACCCTATATTTATACAGCTATGGGCACGTTGCCCATTTGTGGGTATTTTGCCCCATAGGTATTTCATATAACTATGACACATTTCAGTTTTGGAATGTGATTCAGAATTCAGATAATTCGTGACCTTACATGATTAATTATGGTTCACGACAAGGGGTGTCAGGTATACAAGTGACAAGTTCACAATGGGGATTTAAAAACCAATCTTCATTGTTTAACTAATGTGTCTGGAAAACCGTGTATTACGATGTTAAAAAGCTGGGCCTGCAGAAACCCTTTGTTCTCACTAGTAAACATCTATTGAGGATGCATTTATTGAGCACGTCCACCAACAACAATATAGATGGCGTTGTACAGCTTTAACGTGATAATTACCTTTTTTTTCATCACTCGGGTACATAATTATTCGAAAATACATATATTGAGGCAGAAGCATATACTTTTATAAAGATTTGTTGCTTAATACTTATTTGGAACACATCATGCATATTATGTTGTTACCTATGTTGTTTCTCTTTATTTTAATCAGAATAATAATGGGTGGAAGATGTAATTTACCTGGGTATAATGAAAACAGAAATTTCTACCCAAAAACAAAGATAAAAGATGCATTATGTCTGTTATCCATAAAATTAGAAGGTTAAACGAAGAAAAATGTGTACAGCGCCGTCTATATTGTTCTTGAGGAACGTTTTCCCCCTACTGTTTTTGTATTGTTACTGTGGTGTACTCTAATAATAAATACTCTTTTCTTTCAAAATATCTACCTATCATTCAACCAAAAGTTGAAATCTAATCCAGCTGAAGGTACTTACCTAGTCCAATAACACAAGTATACAAGGTTAATAACTACGTCTTTATACTTTATTTTAAATCACACTTTTATAAAGTAACATAACTATGTATTAGAACAACTTAAACTTGAGTCACATTTTGAGTTGCACAAAATACCAGTAGCTTTGCAGAGGCACTTTTTGTTGCCACATTTGGTTTTGCAGTGGCATCTATTATAGATTAAGTATAATAACATTCTTTAAATTATAATATGCAACTATTGTCGTTTAAAAAATGTTCCTGATTGTTCCTATTATATTAAATTAATATTGTACTACAATGTGATTTATAAGAATAAAAAATCTCTCCACGTTTCTTTTTATTGGATGTTTTTTTAATATCTACAAAGCTCTGCCGATAGCATGCCGGCTACAACTATGTACAGCTAATCCCTGTTAGATAAAACTAAGACACGCACTGCTGCTGCAGACGCTGTGAGCCATACTCGCTAGTAGACCTGCAGTAGATCAGCAGCACCTGGCGCTCACAACCTGCAGAGGCGAGTGCCTTGCTATGCCCTCCACCCCGCGCCGCTGAGCAGATGCTGTGATCAAGAGTGTGACGCGGGGCGGAAGGCTTGGCGGGACACTCATCTGAGTTTTATCCAACAGGGATTGTCTGGACCTAGTTCTAGCCGGAATGATACCGGATAGGTCTAATTTAATCCAACAGGGAATGGCTGGATCCAGTTGTAGCCGGCATGATGAAGGCTAGACCTAGTTTTACCCGAAAACAATCGGCTAGTACTAGGTTTAACCAAGAGTAGGTGGCTACACCTAGTCCTAAACGGCTATAACTAGGTGTAGCCGCACTTCGGGTATTAGCCGTAACATAATATATACACGATGCAACTCCTTACTTAAGTTTAAGTGTATTCCAGGTTAAAAAGAAATATACATACAATTAAATTTGGTTTTAAAATATTCCTACTTGTACTTAACCGAAATCGTCGTAAAATCTCGACCAGTGAATCCCCGCGATCCGTGTACCTATCTGTGATAGCTGGCGTCTCTGGAGAAGGCGTGACTTACCACGTAGGGTGACGGATTCGAATCTGGGCTCGGGCTGTAAACCACTGAATCCGAATTTGAGTTTGAATTCATGTTTGGTTCACAGATAATTGATGTCACGTGGTTTCTAGGGTTTTTACCCGGCTACAATGGTAATAGGTTCGCACTCTATTACATGGGACTTACCTAAACATAGCTGGCGAGGAGTCGCCTATATACTATACACCTCTGCCTACCCCTTTGGTGTTACAGGCGTGATGCTATGTTTTGTTTGTGTTGCTGGTAAAATCTCGATATTTAAACATTAAGAAACATTTTCTTAAGAATACTCACATAAACTAAACGTTTCTCACCTCGCTGACGTTTTAGTATACTACGGCTCAAAATGGAGTGTTCGATCGACAAATAATTAGGTACTTCCTACTAAATATGCTAAAAGATTAATAATAAATTGATAACGCACTACATTTCTGTTGCTTTGAAACATTTCATAATTCCCAATGGAAGGTCAACAAATAACATGATGATCGTGGCGGGTCACGCCACAAAGCTTGTTAATTCTGTTTGCTGTTTATCCTGCAGATTGATTGAAATCTAGTTCATACAAAACATAATTAGGAACTATGCGTATATTGGCTGTAAAACAAAAAACACACTTACTATAGAACATTCTGAATTCAATTTTGATAACTAGCTGTTACCAGCAACTTACTTCGCGTCGCTTTAGGTAATCGTCGACTTCGGTACTTAACACTTATCCATGTTACCTCGAGTAAACATATTTTTGTATGTCGATTATTGTGATTATTATTGATATTGGTAAATTAACGTTCACTGAGCTGTTAATTCAAACATTTACTGCATTTTGTAGCTAAAATATTTATAGCCCACTAGTCGCCGAGTAATTACCATATAAGTATGATTTTGGCCGGCTTCTCGACTTTCCCGACGTGTCGCTGCATACCTATGGCTTTTTATTAAACAATCGTATTAAAGCAACAAGGGAAGTAAATACACCACCTGATTCGATAACGAAGTAGATATCAAAATGAACCCTACGGTAACTGCCTTAGAGATTTACCATTTTGTTGGAGAAGATATGTATAATGGTAAAAGTTTGACCGTCATGGTCAAACCGAACATGTCTCAGACTACACTATGATCATGGCATAAATCAATATCATCTAGTAGTAGATTAGCGTTGTAAAATACTAAGATGTTGCTACTTATAATTACTAAGTTCAATTACTCATTTGGTGAACAATCATTAAAAATATAATGGTAATATTGTTAAATTCTATTCCGATAGGGATTGTGGAAGTAAGTTTTTGTAGGTATCTAAAAAGAGCCAAATATTCACTTAAAGCATTTATTGGAAAATTTATTTTATATTTACAAGCAAGTCAAGTCAGTAGGTATCAAAAACAATGGTGCTTAGTTACATAGATGAACAATACAACAGCTGCACCATTGTTTTTTTTGACGTGCCTCGTCGGGCGTTGAGTGGCTTTTACTAATAAGTCGGATCAAAAGACACAGTACACATACTTAACCGAAACCTATATTTTTGAACAGGTTTCTTAAAACACAACATACATTATAAGTACGTATCTAATCTTAAATATATAAAAGGAGAAACTGACTGACATATCAACGCACAGCCTAAACGGCTAAATGTAGGCACTTGAAATTTGGAAGGAACTTAGCTTAGGTACCGTAAAGGTGCACTAAGAAAGGAATTCCCGGAATTCCCACGGGAACGGGAATTAGCGGGAAAATCCTTTTGTATGAAAAATCTAAACCGCTTAAGTTAGACGCTTGAAATTTGGCATGCAGGTACCTTAGTTAACTTATAGCTTAGTTACAACAGGATATTGCAAAATTCCCACGGAAACGGGAGTTAGCGGGAAAAAACATTTGTATGAAAAAATCGAAACCGCGTAAGATAGATGTTTTCAAAAAAATACCTTAGTAAATATAAAGTTTAGTTATGGCTGTATTTTGAAAAATGGGAGTTAGCGGGAAAAAAATTGTATGAAAACTGCATAAGTTAGATGCTTGAAATTTGATATGCACACCCACACACACAAAGATCTCTCTTTTATAACACGCCCCGCGGACGAAGTCGCGGGCAAAAGCTAGTAAGTACATATACTCACATGAAATCCCCAGGGCAGAGCAATTAGCAATCAGAACTTTAACACAAGTTAAAGTATTTATGTTTTTAGAATTGTTGTTTGGTAATATAATAATGTGTTTAAGGTAAGCAATCATGTAAATACAAGTTTGTGAAGCGAAATAAATATTATTATTAGAAGACAACTTGCAGCCACTTTTGCTACGAAATCATAGAGACAATTTAATAAATCGTGCCTTAGGCCTCTTCTGGTTTCGTACGTAATAATTATCACGTACTCAGCGCTAAAGGAAAAGGTACCTACTTGAATTTTTTTAAGCTTCAAATACCTACGAATGTTACTTCAACTATGATATTGATATAATGACGTAAACATAGTAGACCGAAGTCAGTCCCTGTTTACTTAGTAGACCAATTGAGTATCCGTTATTTATTCGATTTCCGTTGGTTGCTTAGTGTTGTTATAACTAGACACATACTTATGACAAGAAGGCCTAATCCTACATACATCCTCTGTTTATTAGTACAGTGTTTTGTTTCATGTACCAAAACGACAATATTACCATTATGTCAATAATACGTAGTAGGTAAGTATGCCTACATAACTATTTGAACATAACTTGAAACATAACTATTTGGTAAGTACTTTATAAAAATGAACAACCTTTTACCTTTTCGGTGATGTTAGATATACATATTTTTTTGTTTGCGGGGAAGCATTTCGGAGAAATATTTTTTGGTTCATAAATTTTAGAACGCGTTTTTTCCGTAGTCGGGGTTTGAACTAAATATAACGAGCGAAGCCTTCCTTTTTTAAAAAAATATTAACCCTTTGTGATAATAGGTAGGTAAACATACTTAGTGCCAATTACCTAAGCGAAAATAAACTACAGCCAATAAAATTTTAAATCTCTTCCAATTTTAGTATGTCACAAAAAATTGTAGGTATCGGTTGTAATTATTTTCTATTATTATAAAATCATCTGTAATTAATTAAGTAATTAGTATAGTGTGGGTACCTACTATTGTTATTTTCAGTACCTTGTATAAGTACTTCTCAATTATTTACAAACTATTTTCAAATGTTAGGCCAAAATATGGCTGTTGGGTAAACTGGTCTAGGATCACCCTAGAGTACGCAAATATGCAATTGTAGAAAAGCCATGTTCTAATACTTTATTTTGCAATACAATAGCTCTTGAATTAAGAGTAGGTACACAAGTGAGTTTATAAGCGTACCCAAGACAAAATACTTCTAAATTCACATCTTGACCTTTATAGCAAGAAGAGAATTCATGTCACCACTCCTCTCATTTTGGAAAACACAATCTAATCTTCTCTAATGTATAAATATTTAAGAAAAGAAGTTAAACTATTTAGGCTTAGGCTTTTTATTTTTTCGCGAAAAGCAGCTCCAACTTACCAAGCTACCGGCGTAGCGTAGACACCTTCATGGATATTGGCATTGCGTACTTTTACCAGACGCGTGCTCGTAGACCAGCTTATCCTAAGATTCAACTACTTAAAAATGTTTACCTGAAAAGGTACATAAACCATTTGATGAAATACTTTACGCCTAAAGATATTTGCAATACTTAATTATTAATTATTTTTGTTAAACAGTGTCGACACCAATACCGCCAAAGGGAAGTCAGCTAAGTCGTTCCTTAGTGAACGATCCTGGTTCCAACGTATCTCCTGCTCCGGGGATCTTGCGGCAATCTTCTGAGTTGCCAAGGCTCATAGAGTTGCCACCACCTACAGCCACATATCGCCTGCGAAGAGGGGACGAAGGACCTCCACCGCCACCGAGGCGAACACCGATAGAGTCCGAACCACTACCGAATCCAGAACCGCGACGAGGACCTTCTAAAGGTGGTCCTTATAAAAAAACAAAACCCATCCTCAAACCCACACCATCAAAGCCTCTACCCACGAAACCCATACCTACAGAGCTTTTACCTACGAAGGCACCTCAAGCGACTCCTACTGATACCCCGGCCAGCGTTGCAGTGACCGACGCTGACGATAATGGGCGCACTTGACGAGCAATATTCGACGCGGCCATATTGAAATTAATCAAACGTCTGCAAGAGTTAGATGCTCATGGTGATGTCGCTGTAGAGCTAAGTACTAATGAAAACGAGAGAGCTTCTAGTCGAAGTCAACAAAAAAGAGAGGAAGAATCTATTTCATTCGTACACGAGGCCCGCCGACCCCCAAGTAGTCCGGGGGAAAAACATCTCCCGTTAGATCCTTATTTCGATGAAAGTGATGATGAGGACGCTGTTCCTGGTGCACATCGAGTAACAACCGACAGCGAATATATTCAATATTATGATTTAAATGAGGCTGGGCCATCACGTCGAAAGGCTTTTCGAAAAGTTTCTTTTGAATCCTCCTCCCCTGAGCGATCAAGAAGATCTTCGACAGTAGATTTTACGTCTAGCTCTTCGTTACTCTTGAGCCACCAGGAACGAGTACCACAAACTGTGTTGAACTCTTATATAGAAGCAATAACAGTTGCTGTGCCTATTTGCTCGGGTTCTGTTGATAGTGAGCGGCGGTATCAACAGTATACTCTATACGATACTGATTTCCAATCTATTCTCTACACTGGACCCGAGCCACCGTCGCCCGCTCCTGTGACACCAGGGGAATCAACACGGAGATATATTTTTACAATATCGGATATCAATCCGAAAGTTTTTGAGCATATTGGCTCCTATGACTCCACTCCTCTTAGTCCGACTACACCAGACTATCCAAGATACGACGATTTTTACCCCTGGAATCAAACACCCATGGGGAGAATGGAAAGGAATGCGCTCGACGAGCACGAGCGCAAAATCATCATTGAATTTTGTCATTTACTCGAGAAATCCAAGCAACTTTTTAATGGACTAAGGTATGTTTTGTATACAGAAAAAAATAACTAGCTTTGAGCATATCATGCTCTTGTTTCTTATACTCTTGTTATTTTGCAGAGAACTCCCACAATATGGCCATAAACAGTGGCATTCCTACTTCGGCCGTACTTTTGACGTATACACAAAATTATGGAAATTTCAACAACAACACAGAGCTGTACTGGATTCTAAATACGGACTCAAACGTTGGCAAATTGGCGAGATAGCCTCGAAGATCGGCCAACTTTACTATCACTTTTAGTAAGTACTTAATAATATTATCCATATAGTATACACTCACTGCACTGAGTTGACATTATTTTTATTATGATACAACTGATAATGAGTATCAATAAATTGTCCTCAATAATTTGTAACTGCGCATTCAATAAACATTTTACCCTTTGTAAGGTACGACCCTTGACTTGTTTAGTAAATATGACATTGCGCTGGTCTCCGGATCTTCTCGGTGTTCACCCTCCTCTCTTTCTTTTTAATTTCGTTTCTATGATGTTGTGTACAGTCAGTTTAAACATTAGGTCAATGAGTTTAAATTATTTTTGTAACGATTCAAAATCGACTTTGTGGTTTATCTCTACATAAAATGTAATACGATCTCTGTCGTGTAGGTACTGTCTTAATTTGTCTTTTCCATCTTCTTCCCTCCAGCACTATATTTCGAATTCTGCATATTGCATGAACGTAAGTGTTGTGTAAATATGAAATAAATAAGATTTATTGTTTCAGCCTCCGGACAAGCGAAACTAATTACCTCAACGAGGCTTTCTCCTTCTATTACGCCATCAGAGGCCGTTGTTATTACACAAAAGCGTGCAAGGAAGATAAATGCGAACTCATGGTTAAAAAATTAAGATACTATGCTAGATTCATAGTAGTATGTCTACTATTAAAGAAAATTAAATTAGTTAAAGAATTAATAAAAGAATTAGATAGACAAATAGTAGAATATGGAAATACTTACGACCCTGATGACCAGATAGAGTGGACCGTAGTCGTTGACGAAGTCAAAGCGTTTATTCAAGCGGAGCCAATTGTATCAGTGATACATCCGGACAATTATCCTGTTGTGCTCTCACATAGGTAAGTGAACTTCAATAAAGAAACATTGTTTCGTTTCCGTTGTCAGTGGGCTATTAAAGAACACATAATCATTGTTGTAGACTTTGTCCTGTTACAACACCTCCCGTGGAACGATCGCCTCAGATGAACCTAACCCTCTTAGAGGTCCTGATTGTCGGAAGCAGCTCACAGCAAGTGAAATTCTCAGAACTTACTATGGACATGTTTAGAATGCTGCAAACCTTAGAGCGAGAACCATCAGGAGAGATACAACACATGTATGATGACTCCCCGCGGCAACGGTTCATATCCACTCCAAACGCTCCGACTGCGAAAGGTAAGTTAGAATTAAGTACAACAATCTTTGGATAAAATAGTATTTAAAAAAAAAATTCATCCCTAGCTAGCGAAATCTATATGTTTTGTCACAATTTTCAATCAAACATATGCGTTAATGTTCATTGTGAAATTATAAAAATGCCAGTAGAAACGTAAGTAGGTAATCTGCCAAAGCGAAGTTTTGGTACAGTCTTTTATTGCTGTTGATAAGATGATTTCTGCAAAGCGACTTATATTAACACCTCTGCACTGAATAATAAAATAAATATGTAGGTTAACTTGGGTTTTTCCTTAAGCATATCTACCATTCGACGTAATGCATTTGTTTTAGGGTACAATTTAGAAAATGGACCGAGGACTTCAAAGGATAACCCTCACAAATATTTACTTTTCAAACCATCCCCCAGTCAGGTTCTTGTGTACTTGGCTAGTGGATGTAACGATTTGCCACCCGGAGGAGCCTTGCTTCTCTACATCTCGGCAGATGGACAAATCGTACAATCGTCGAAACACCCCGAAGATCGTAAGTACCAATAACAATCTCATAATAGAATAATTCTATGGTTAGTTTCTTTAATTCCTCTTTGGCTTTAAATCTAGATCCTTTATAACTCATTTACTTTGATGGTTCTTTTTACATTTTACATCCTATAACCAAGATCAAAGAATGATGATTAATGGAATAATATAATTTTTTCAGTGGGCTACGACACTGGTGGATTGATAACGACTTCAAAAACGGACATTTATAGGGACTGCAATAAAGATCCCAAAGCAGGTCCGCCACCAAACAAACATAAGGAGCTGCAATGCTTGCATCCTGGTGATTTACATCCCTTCACGAGAAGACCCTTGTTCATGATCATTGACTCAGACAACTCGTATGTGTTTCAACACATTCCGCGCCACTTTGGACAGCCGTTGGTCATATTGATGTCGCCGTTGGAATTACCGGCACCATTCACTGGTTAGTAGAATTTCTATACGTCACAATTCACCTGCAGCACTGTTGTGTTTTTACCGTCTATTATACCTGTCTAATAATAAATAAAATTCTTTGGTTTTCTTCCAATAGATCGCAGACAGCAAGGCAGTTTGTTCACGCTGTTCCTGCATTCGCCGCTGACTGCAATCTGCTATCTTTGTGACATCCATACAATGCCTTTAGTTCACTGGGATCGGGGACAAGTACTAGTTGATACATTTATGGGAGAAGCGTCGACCCTCATTACTCGAACCCGCATTGGTAAGTAAATACACAATTTCCTATTTTAGTAAGAATCATTAGCGCAAGAGGGCTAGTCAAAATTAAGAACACCTTTTAACCCTCCAGTAATTAAATTATTAAAGATTGCCATCACTTTTAAAAGTCATTACTTACTTACTTTTATAATCTATTTCTTTAATAAGTATTAGATAGATATTGGAACAGAAAAATCATAACCTTGGTGAAAACTATAAAATATTAATCGTAATGTTTTCTTGCTACAATATATTGGTACAAAATGTGGTGTACAAAAATATTTATTGAATGCTTAATATTTTTGGCAAGTAAGCCGACTACTAAGTACTTAAAGCAAAGTTCTTGTGATAGTTATATAAGTACCTTAGAAGTATTTAAAGCTGTTTTGTGTTCATGTAACAATAATAATGCCTGGTGCTTTATCACTATTTTAGTACATATAGAGGTTGTAATTGACATCGTAACGAATACCGAGTGAGATGATTCAGTTTTTGAGTTAATAAGTAGTGGAATTTTCTGCCGCACAATTCATGTTTTTTAAATTATTTTTAATTCCATAATTTTGCGATGGGAAATAATTATCGTCACGGAATATAAAAAAGAGATTGGAAAGGCCTTAACGCCGATCTTGTATGAGAGCTGCTGTCGCCGGATCAACTCTTTTATATGAGAAGGTGCAATTATAATTAAAGCACATAATAACGGGTTCTTACCGCGTTTAAATGGGGATATGAGACTCCCGATATTTCGACACTGTTGCAAGTGCCATGATCACGGGATGACTGATGAGATTGGAGTGGAGTAGGTAGATCCATAATTTTCTACGGGCAGACATATCTGTCTACCCTCTTTCTCTGCCGCTTGTTTATGTTTTTGATACCGGAATGTTCGGAACCATCTGAACTCGCACGAAACTCACTACGACAAACCGCACTCACTGTGTCCTCACGTTTTTTCACCACATTAGGCCGTTTCAAGCTTTTTACAACACCTACTACTGGATTCCACATACTCACACAGGGAAGACGGGTTCAAGTTGTCGAGTATGTGGAATCCAGTAGTAGGTGTTGTAAAAAGCTTGAAACGGCCTAATGTGGTGAAAAAACGTGAGGACACAGTGAGTGCGGTTTGTCGTAGTGAGTTTCGTGCGAGTTCAGATGGTTCCGAACATTCCGGTATCAAAAACATAAACAAGCGGCAGAGAAAGAGGGTAGACAGATATGTCTGCCCGTAGAAAATTATGGATCTACCTACTCCACTCCAATCTCATCAGTCATCCCGTGATCATGGCACTTGCAACAGTGTCGAAATATCGGGAGTCTCATATCCCCATTTAAACGCGGTAAGAACCCGTTATTATGTGCTTTAATTATGATAATAACCGCGTAAACTTTTAAAACAAGGTGCAATTATATAAAGTATTTTTTTAATAAATAGCCAATCGTACTTAGCTTTCTTGTGATAAGGAAGGATCTCCTTGCATGAAAGTCAATATTTGTTTATAATACCTACACAAAACAACCTTTTAATACATTTTTACGGAATTCCGTACGTCGTAAAGTTTACGGACGAGGGGATTGCAAAGTTGCAATATAACTATTTGCTCATACTTGTACATGGCGCGTGTTTCGCGCTTTCATTGCCCTTCCAATCTTTTTCTTCTATTCCCTGATTATCGTAGGTAGTCATATTCAGAACAAAATCACATCAGCTTGTAAGATTAAAATCAATGAAGTAAATATTTATACTTACCCATTGTAAGAAGAGAAACAGTAGATAGGTTCAATTTAACACTCAACGTCGAGCAAGTTGTTCAGGAAGTGCGCCGGAAATGCATTTCCGTCTCCGTATCCTTATATTCGAATATGAAAGGGTTTATGTAGGTATGTAATACCAATATAGGTGTGAATCAGCTCATGATTCTGAGTTAATATCAAGTGGAATTTTCCGTAGGAAAATACAAGATACATGATAAACATGATATTAATTATGATACATAATGATACATGATTAGTGATGGGCAGGGAAAGAAAAAATTGGGTGGGAAAGAAAAAATATCGGGAAAATATGGGAAAATAAAATAAACACCCGAAAAATTCCCGAATCATGGGAAAAAATTTTTTATTTAATTATTTTTAATCTTATTATTATTTGTATGTCGTTTCCATGTCTCGGGTCGGGTCTGTCATGGAGTCCCGGACTTTTGGCAGGCGTGCGTGGGGCCGAAGCCAACACGTAGAGGCCCCTTAAGACAATTTACTCTAAATGAGTTGTGACACCAACCGGCGATTATCCCTGTATGCACTATGGGAGTGCACCCAAAGACAATCCCTGGTTCGTGTAGGACTATTGCAGATTATGGGAACAAAAGGAACTGGGCTATTGGGTTGGGGGTTAGTGAACCTATATACTGGGGCTATGGGGGACTATGGCGCCTGCTCGACTAATGTTAATAACAGAGATACATTGGGCAGGCGGTGACTCGTCACTCACTGGTTGGGCCACCTATGTAGCCGACGCGACTGGACGGCAAGGCAGCAACATGGTTGTGAGCATCTCAGGGTGTCAAGAGGTGTACACCGCTTTCTGCGAGGCGGTTTACCCGCCTTACCAACTCGCGACTTATGCATCTTTCACTTCCACCCTGCGAGCGTATAGCTCTAACGCCCCACTCTGGCTGGCCAATGAAGTCAAGCCAGAGGTGAAAGTCCTGCGGCCCCCGCTAAGGTCCACTCCGGCCAGCCAGTACTGTCACCATCTTTGTTGCTCTTCTTTGGACTCTCTCTAGTAGTGCAATGTTCTTCCGATAGTAAAGTCTCCATATTTGAAACCCATGTTCTAACAGCGGTTTGACGTAAGTAAGTTTTGTAAAGCCTAAGAAACAATTCCGTATCTATATGATAAAAAGCTTTTCTAATTATGTATAAGAGGGAGTTATCCTTCTTAGTGATTCCAATAATGTGTTCGTCCCACTTTAGATTATGTGTTATCGTTATGCCAAGGTCATTTTGTTTTTTAACACACTCGAGAGGTTTTGAGTCAATGGTGTAACTCAACGTGGGGTGGTTGCTGCCAACATGCAACACAGTGCATTTGTCTACGTTTAATGTGATTAGCCAATCTCGGGTCCAAGCAATTACTCTATCAAGATCATCTTGGATTAATTATGGCTAATAAGTGGATTCCCCGTTATTTTCGTGTCATCTGCAAAGAGTGATATATCAGACATGATACCATGTTTAAGATCTGTAAGGTAGATACTGAATAAAATAGGTCCTAACACCGATCCCTGCGGCACACCGCTGAGGACTTTTCTGGGAACAGAGTATGATTCTCCGATGCGCACAGAGAATGTGCGATTTGACAGGAAGTCTTCAATCCACTTCACGACATTGCCTCTGATTCCAAAGGGCTCTAATTTAGCAATCAATGGTGTGACAGGAACTCGATCAAAAGCTTTTTCATAGTCCAAGTAAATAATATCTGTAGGTATTCGTGCCTCCCAATTTCTTGCACAAAACCATGTTGCTCCTCGATGATGACATTCTCTCGTGTCAAAAGCATCCTATATATCCTATAATATGTAGATATCTTTGCATGGAATTATTAAAATCGAACATTCCATTCAAAATATATTACAAAGGAAATTTGAAAGTGCCGGTCAGAGAAAAAAAAATGTGTCAAACCTTTCGAGTAGATTGTTCTGAACATTTTTTACTATGACACCAGACGTGTATGACCATTAGTTTGGCTTTAATTGGATTTTAAAAATCTCGACTTGTCATACATTTTGTAAAAAATAATATTATGTCCGTTGGGAAAAAGAGGTATACAGGCGTATTACAAAGGACCGTTAGAACATTTATTAGTATGGCGCCAAACTTCTATGACCATTATTTGGACTTTCAGTTTTGGTTAATATGTTAAAATGCCAGCCACCGAAAAAAATACGTTGAATCTGTCTAATAGTTGCTTCTCAATATTTTTTAATAACACCAAACATCTATGACCATTATTTTGACTTTTATTGGAATTTACGTTTTAGTTTAAATGTGAAAAATGCCGACCAGCAAAAATATCATGTTGAGAGTATCGAGTAGATGTCTGTTAACATTTTTTTCTATAGCGCCAAACTTGTATGACCATTAGTTTGGCTTATAGTGTATTTTAAAAATCTTGATTTCTTATTTATTTTGTATGAAAATAAAGTGCTTTGGGTAAAAAATGCGGTACGGCGGATTACAAAGGACCTTTAGAACATTTAATAATCTGGCGCAAAACATTTTTGACCGTTATCTTGACTTTTTATTCGTCTCTCTTTCCGTTTTGGTTCAAATGGGAAAATGTCAGCCAGCGAAACAAAATAAGTCAAATCTTTTGGTAAACGACTTGAACGACGTATTTTTACTATACTACCAAATGACGACTTTGGCTTTTATTGGACTTTTTAATAAAACTTTTTTTTTATACATTTTAACAATGACAACAAGCAGAGCTTTCCCAATGACTAGTTATTAGTCAGATAAATACTTTGTGTTTTTGTTTTGTGTGTTGTTAGGTGAACTTCTATATTAATACTATCTGATTTTAGATATGACGTTGGCTGTAGTTTTTGCATTCGACTCAACGTTACGGCCATCTAGTGACGAAACTCGTATATTGGCATGACGTCTGAAGTATCTGTTAGGGAAAACAGGAGTCGGGTAGTTGTACTTTGCAAGTATGCCTATCACAATGTCCTGGTGCTACTCGGCCGATAACATAGTAGGTACCTCTATCACCCCACTGTTTATTCCTTGTATACACTTTTCTTTAAAAAAAGTAGTATCTTAAGCGTGTATCACCATCAGGTAAGGTAGTGGTCAAACGCAAACCTATTTTTCAAAAGACGACCACCATATTACGCCTTTAGCAAGATAGTTCCATTATCACTAGATAAAACTTTTTTTTATTTTTGGAAAATCGAATTAAGTTCAAAATATTGGTCATAGTCGTTTAATGCCATAGTAATAAACATTCTGACGATCCTTTAAACAACGCGCCTGTTATATTTTATTTTTATACAAAATGAATCAAAAAACTAGTTTTTTTTTAATCCAACAAAAGCCAAACTAATTAATGGTCATATACACGTTTTTGTCATAGTGAATAATGTTTACAGGTATCTTTTCGATAGCTTTGACTTGTGTTTTTTGCTGACCGGCACTTTTCACACAGAAACTATAACGTAAAGTCCAACAAAAGTCAAAATAATGGTCATAGACGTTTGGTGCCCTAATAATAAATGGTCAAATGGATAAGTTCTAACGGGATATACAAATATTGTTTCATGGCCGGCACTTCACATTTTCACCAAAAATGTATGAAAATTCAGTTTTTTTTTAATTCGAATAAAACCGAAAATATTGACCCTACAGCTTTGGTGCCATAGTAATAAATGCTCAAACGGATAAGTTCTAAGGATATTATACCATTATTGTTACTTGGCCGGCACTTTACATTTTCACCAAAAATGTATGAAAAATACAGTTTTTTAAAATCGAATAAAACCGAAGATATTGACCCTACAGCTTTGGTGCCATAGTAATAAATGCACATATGGATAAGATCAAACGGAATATAGCAAAATTATTTTTTGGCCGGCAATTTGACTTCTGGGCCGAAATCCGATGATCTCCTTTAAGTTTTTTAAGAGTTCATACGACACTACGACAGAAGATAAATTGGGCATAAGTAGGCATACATTATATTTAAATGGTCTTTGTTGGAAATCCTTACTTTTAATACAAATATATGCGATAAAAAATATTTTCCCTTGAAATGGGAATTTTTCGGGTTTTTTCCCTCAGAATTGGGAAAATTCCCAAAACGCGGGAATTTTCCGGGTAAGAACCCAACACTATACATGATACACTCCGTACAAGTACCTACAGGCAGCCGTACGGTTATGTATATGTTAGTGTCACTGTAGATTCATTCTCTCTTCTCGTGCCAAACGCCTTTTTTCTCAATTATTTCAAAAGTATGTATTTTTGACTAAATAGTATTAATGCAAGAACACTTAAATGGTTTATAAAAAAGTCGCATTAATAACTGGGGCTCTTCTGAAAAGATTTTTTTTAATTGTCCTTAAAAACATACGAAAATTTCATTCCTCTCTCCTTCCTAATGCTAAAAAACTATACTCAAATACTATAATATAATTTAATTTACACTCAAAGTATGTGGCATAGCTGAAAATAAAATTGATATTTCAAACGTATTTAAACATAATTACGAGGATAGAATCTTCTTCTTCTGTCGTGTGGGTTGTGAGGTGGAATACCAACCCCATCAACCGTGGTGTCACTATTGAGCCGCCAAAGACTGACATCACTCATGTAACGACTACATACTTACATCATTAAGTAGTAACCGGGGCCAACGGCTTAATGATCTTACTTTCGAACAATCAGTTGATCAGTCTCTAATGTCCTAACCAAACTAGGGATCATAAAATGATTTCTGTGATATGTTCTCACCGGGGTTTGAACCCGGGACCTCCGAATTGTGACCTCAACGCTCAAACCACTGGACCACCGAGACCGTAGCGAGGATAGAATGAAATTGGCTAAGGTCAATTATAAGCGAAAATAACCGTATGTGAATGTTTGTAAATTCTGTCATTATCCGCGCGAAAGCTATTTGTAAAATTAAATCACATTAAACATTTCGGTTTGCAGCAGCTATAGATCAAAACGCAGCCCATTGGTTTGTTGTTCGCAAAACTTATAACGAACTTAAACTACCCTTTCAAACATTCGGATTTTCTAATGGTTTGATCTGCAAAGATCCTTTCATCAGAGTTTTTTAAATATTTCTTTTAATTGTACAACTTATATAAGTATTTCAAGTTAATAGCCATAGAGTAGTTAAATAAGATATTATGTATGTCATTAATTACACAATAATTATGATTGTCTAAGCGTAATTTTATAGTAGTTTACGATAGACTATCATTTTATTTTTTCCTTTTGTTTTAGACATCAATTATCTAGTATTTATGGGTGACGACTTCCTCCGTCTTTTGCTGCTCCGTTTCATCTTCTGCGAAGTAACATTGCGCCTGCACCGGTCATTCCGTGCGCGCACGCATCTGCCTCGGTCGTCTCCCCCCATACCTGAAGACATCCTTGAACACCCGACGCTAATACACATAATCTTGGATGTAGCAGCTCATTTACAGGTAAGCATTTTAAATAATAGCTGACGTCCCTGAGAAGATGAAAACAACGTCCACGCGTTTGTAAAATGATAGAATCTAGTTCAATAGAATCGTTATAAGTTGAAACTGTAAAAACTTTTCTACTTAAAATAATTAAATATAACTTGATGAAGAATATAATCATGTCAAATATTTACACATATTAGTATGTTTAGCTATAGAAAAAGCATCTTCAAGAACAGTCTTATGTTTCAAATTAGGAATCCCGGTTGCCGGGCCGTTATATAAATGATATTATTTAAATTATTTGACATTAAGTAATTATTAATTTAACAAATTTATTTGTAATTACATATGAATATTCACCAAAAGAGTAGAAATTATAAAGTGGGCGTCTTTGGCTGTATGAAACTGAAAATTAAGAACAAATCGAATTTTATTATAATAATCAAAAGATGTTATTCTTTTTAAATAATAATTAATCTCTTTTAGGCATTTATTACAGTATTTTAAAAAATCAGCCACCAATTTTTAATCAATAGTATCAATACCCATGATGGACCATATTAAAGGTATAATTTAATTGTTTAGTCTGGATTCATAAACCAATAATACATTAATATTTAAAAGAGAAATTTTTTTTTTCGTAATAATATATACTATAATATCTGTCATTGCTGATATTGCGCCGATTTGCGCTATAGAAGTAGGTTTCCTATAAAAAGACCCCATTCCCAGTGGTCTTACTGGTTGAACTTCTGGGAATTTCCTTCCCACTAGACTTACCGGTAGAACCACTGGCAAGTCGGTAAGTCTATTGACTACTCGGTAAGACTAGTGGGAATAGGGGAAATAAAGACTGTTGGCATGCATAACCAGATTATACTAAAACTGACAGGTAAGTAAAACATTTTCAAAATCATGTTGTTTATCGTTGTTTCTCACACAACTCGCCATTACACATTTTGTCTAATCACTGGCAGTTGTCATCCGCGAGATAATTGTGTTACTTAAAATTCTAAAATAATAATTATTCTACAATTCTTACCTTCCCGGGTTGGAAGGTCAAAGATCAGATAGGCCGTCGATTCTGTAAAAAATCGGACTTGTTCTATCTTCTGGTTAGGTAAGCGGACCCTGTGAAAAATGGCATATAAGTAGTTCTAAAATGCACTCTTTCACAGGTACGCAGTCACTTCCACGATCCATCAGCGGGGGGCGGCGGCGGCGGCGGTGGCGGCGGTGGCGGCGGCGGCGGGCCTCCTCCCAGAGAATAATTAGCCTACATCAATCAAGTACCATCTCACGAAATAAAAAGAGCGTCGTTTCATTTGAACAACCAATGAAATCACAATTAAAATATACGTCTGCTGTATAAATACTCACTATAGATTAAATATAAGATCTGCTGATGCGATTACTTAGTTGGCTTTAGAAGAAAATATTGATGTGTATAAAATCGCTCATGAATTATCCCACCTCTGCGTACTGGACTTGTCTTCCTCAAAGACATACTGGAACACTGGTATTTCTCATTTTAACTCTGGCCATCTAGTCTTCCTTATTTATACTTGTAGGGATGAATTCAACGTGCGAGTGCTTGTTAACTAAAAACATTAAGTACGAAGCAAAAGTACAGTGGCGGACAGAAGTAACTGCAGAAACACAATAAAAATATTGAATATTAACGAATTTACTGCAGAAAAATAACTACTCGATGTCATCCTGTAGGCAAATGGGGCGGCGAATTGCATTAGCTAGGGTGTAGAATTCAGGAATACATTTATCCCTATAAAAATATAAAATAGCACAATTTATTAACAACTACAAGTTACTATTTCAAATGCTTAATTGTAATACATTATTGTGGTCAAAAGTATAACATACATGTCATCGGGTTTAAATAAATGTAAGTACTTACTTATAAGTATGAAAATTATTACTAAAGTAAATAGACGTTAAAAACTGAGTACCTACATTATAAATGCAACGTAGGAATGTTTTACAATTTTATCAAAAATACCTATGAATTATTTACTATTTACTAATTGCTCATCTAAAAATATTAAATAAAGATAAGTTAGTTTTAGGTTAAAATCATTGCGTCCTATTTAGCATTGAAAAAGCCGAAAAGCCACTTTCAAATTCAGTTACCTTTCCAATGTTGTATTTAAAAGTATCTGGTGGGAATAAAGAGCCTGCTTATGTGCTATCATATCCGATGGTATACCATTGCTTTTGATAAAAAACACTCAATTCAGGTGCAATAAGGTATGGGGTACTTATACCGTGAATGCGATAATTACATGTCAATAAAAAAAGGGCTTATGATTCATCGTACATTAAATATACAGTGTCCCCATAGATTAAGAATTTCAAAAATGTAAGTCTTGTCGCCAAACGTTTAACGCACATTTTAGTTAGGTACACAAGTTGCCCAAAATGTTTCGATTGGCCACCAACGTTTCGCATATTAATTTATTTATTCATTGCAAAGTCACAAGTAGTTAAGGTGTAATATGTCATCAGTTTCATTTACTAATTAATAAATTGACTGACAGATTATCAGTAGGTAGGTAAGTACGTATATTTTACTGCGCTGGTGTGAAATTTGACGGAGCTGCGGGCGATAATCTAGTATACAATAGATCACTTCATTGCGAAATCGGTTAAGTTACGAGCCGACGTTTACCATCATAACCCCATCATTAACAAAACTCACACAACAATGATTGACATAAATAATAATATTATAACTATTTAAAAAGTTGCAAGAAGTGTTGGCAATGGGATAACTTGCATAACGAAAATATGCCTGATGAAAAGCGTATTTATGATTTTACGAAATGAATTTGCCAAAAAATGCGTTTCTGCGAAATGATACAGAATTTAGATACTTATACTTGTTCTCACGATATATTCATTGTATTTGTATTATAAATTGTATTTAGGCGGCTGGTAGTTTTTTCAAATTGAATATTTAACACATTAACTAAATATACATTTTCATATACTTGTACCACGTATACTATTTACTTACTTACTATTAAACATTCAACTGAATACTACACTGCCATTTTACTCTTTTCTGACATTTTCATTATATTACTTAGTTAAACCAGTTATGTACAAGTAATTACTTAATTAAAAAGAGGTAAGTACATGTAACGAACAAAAAATCTGATTTTATTTTCGCTTTCCTTAGATCAGGCATTGAATTTCTTTCTCTATGACAACTCGGGAAATGTAGTAGGTATATAGGATATATATAGGCATTTCATTCAGACAATATTACTTTAGTAATTGTGACCCCTTCCTCCTCTGCCGCGGGCATAAGCAGATAAAAAAATCAGTAGCGACATCAGGTTCCTTCTGGAGTTGTCAAAAGCAAAACAGACATTGCAATCCGGCCATGTAAAACACCTGTTTATTCATATTCATTGAAGGACGCGTTATCCAACTAACATTGTCGCGTCCACTACACTCTAGATAAATAATATTGCAATAAAATCCCGCAAGTTAACGCGTTAGTAGACTAAACTAATTATTAGAGGCAAGCATAATCAAATTGTATTACTTATACCTAAACAAGTTACCTGCACGTAAATATAATTATAACTATACCTGTCTCGATGTTAAAGAGCACTGTTAATATACATATATACGACTATAATAAATCTGTTAATACCGCATTATTTACTAAATGCATATACTTATATGAATTATTATCGACGAGTAAGGTAACAATGGTGAAAAAAGTAGGTAGCTACTATAAATATTTTTCTGATTTTGGGCGTAAGAGCCAGTGATGAGCCGATCCCGGGAATATTCCCAGAGTGAGAATGTTCCCGTTGTAAAAAACTCTTTAATAGTTATGGCCCTGGCTGCTTTTATTTTTCAAATTATTATTTTTTGGACTCTGGTCTTATCTGCCTAAAAATTAGATAACAAAGCTCTTTATACATAAGTTTGGCGTGTTTTTTTTCTACTAGGAACGTTCTCCTATTGGGAACTTTCCCGGGAACGGCATATCGCTAGTAAGAGCGCCTGCTGCTATCCACTTACTAATAGCGATGATCCGAGCGACGAATATTAAAATTGTAACATACTGTACGAGTATGACCTTACTTGTTTGCTCAACGGAATTGATCTGTATGTGTAGCTAGTACTCGTAAGTATTTGAACATAACTGCTTGATAACTACTAATTATATTTTGATAAATAAAGAAAATTCATAAAACAACGTTGGCGATTCCAACAAATCCTACCTATTATAAGTACTTAATATTCTAACTACTGAAATTTTCTAATCTGCAAATGGGTTAGAGCGCTAACGTCAATTAGGCGAAGGGCGAAACCTCGACAGACTGTTGGAACTTACCATACATTTACTTATTTGAAGTTTTAAACAAACAAACGCGTATTGGTACTGAAATTAACCTTCCAAATGAACAGCGAAAACCGAATGAAAAACCCACCTACTCATTTTCAATTCATTCTCTTTCATCAGATTAGCTACTTTGGTTTGTTGGAATCGGCTGCACTATCAATATTTAAATAACAGTTTCTTTATTCGTAAATAACTGTGCAAAACGTGAATTTCATCTATTTAAATAATATTAAGGTGTTATTTATAAATTTAGATTATCAAATGAATCTTAAATGTATTATTAGAAATTTATCGAAGTTTACATTTGAATTAATAATGAATAAAATGATCTTTTTTCTATTGTCATATTTACCTACATAACTTTTGTTTTGTAAGTATGCTCTAATAGAATTTTACAAATGTTATTGTTCATTTAAGTTTCCTTAAAATAAAGTATACAATGCACTTGTAATTATGGAGCATGTAGTTATGTAACTGTAAGATATAATGCAAAATCCTTCTCTTCCCAATATATCCTGAATATGTTGCAACTTGCATCTAGCGCATCATTGTATCGTTGCTAAGACTCGTTCTCGGATGTAAAGTATTGGTCACTGATCTGCAGACACCCTGGATACGAAAACCTTTATATTATTGTTTACACATATTATAAGACAGTAGAATTATATAATAGGTAAATAAAGGAAAGCTGTCATGATTTCTAAGCAATGGTTCAATTAAGGCTTGATGCACAGATAGGTATTGGAAAAACTAGTCGTTATTGATATACTAAAAGTTAACCATTATTAACATGATATACCATTTTATAGCTGTTAAAGATAATGATACTATGTTTGTCAGCTATACTTAACATTACATACCTAATATTCACATGATTGTCCTAGGTACAATCATTAGAATAATGGCCGTCTTCTATGTTAATATATTTTCCATTTCAAATAAAGGAAATGGCCTATATAATTCGATTGTTGGTCTGTAGGTACATCCATTCTCTGTTAGCTACTCAATTTTCCCAGACAACCCTGTATCTGTGCACACAAGTAATATAAATAATATCTAATAAAGTTTATATATTTATGTATGGTATATACTCACAGATATTTGTACATAATTTTTATTTCGTATAATTGTTACACAGAACATGAATACTACGATATGATGAATACTAATATTTAATACGGTAAAAGCTGAAATGATATTTTTTTTTAAATAGGTATTTTTAAACTCGCGTACCTAAATATAAGATATTTAAATTAGTAATTCCTTTGTATATTATGTTGATTGAAATTATTTTGTTCTATACTATTATTTAATTTCATTAAAATCTGTCATTGGGTTATCCTTTGCTCGTTTATACACAGATAATTTAATTAGGCCTAGCAGCCTGATCTTTACCTACTTGTTGTCAAAAAAGCTCCTTCGTCTATGTTTTACTGTACTTTATACATTATTATTGAAGTCTAAGACCCTTCCACTCATTTGTTACCAAAATTTGATCAGGGTTAAAATTACGATATAAGTCACTTCAGTGTTAATAAAAATATCGCAAATTAAAGTTTAATATGTAAGTATTTACGGCTCAGAAATATATACAATGTTTCAATCTGTATTAAAAATTATATGTTCCAATTTTGGTTTTAAATATTGATGTAACATCATTAAATGAATATTGATTCCATTATTATGGTTTTATTTAAGTACTAGGTATTTAGAATATGATAACGTGCGGCACGATTTTCAAAACATTTTGTGTCATAAAGACGCTTCTGCTAATAGAAAATCGTAAGTAAACCTTAATCATTACATAACCTCCATTTGTAAATGAAATAATCACGTTCAGCAGTGTGTCCGCACCATACGATGACGCACCACCACAAATCTGCCAGACGATTTGGACTTTGTTCAAGGAAAGGTACTTAGATGTTTAAAAACGCATTTATTCGTTATACGATATACAGTTTCTAAAGCAATTGCATTATGAACTAATGGGTTACTAACTTTTGTACAGATACAGAGAGTATTCAGTTTTCTTTGAATATAACTAAGACCGTCCTGCATTACTGATGACGCGAAATACTAACCAAAAATACATTCAAGCTCAATCTTATATTTAGCGCGCTTGCTCGGATCGAGACGTGTCGGCCAGTTGACCGGAGCTTCTGTACCGATCATCTTATAATCAAAAACGATCACAGATCATCTTATTATAGAAACCAAAAAAAATAAAACGACAAGTGAATCCTGCAGAAATAAAGATAGAATACAAAGGGTGGTGATGTGAATCCAGTGAGAGTGTTCCGTACGCTTCAAGGTAAAGCCGCAGTACTAGTCCAAAATTATCCGTTCAACAGTTTCCATAGTACACAACTTGTTCACACCTATTTCCACACAAGCCCACGCAAACACAACGTGTTTTCAGTTGCAGATGCTTACACTGAAACGAAATGTTGTGTTCTTAGTTTAGCGGTGAAAAAAGTGAAATCTTTGCTGGATTCACGTGATAAAGATGTTAAATAATCAGTCAAGAAAGTAAACTCCATGGACGATATCCGGCAAAGTTTTTCTTTTACACTAATCAGTACAGTTCTAATAATTATTCAAACATATGGAATCTGAATTGTCACCAGATCAAGAAAAAATATCCCCGCCGGTGCCAATCAAAACATATCAATGGGAAGACGTAAGGAGAGCTCGTGAGGCAGGAGGCTACCCCTGGACACATCTGCTAAAAGTACCACTGGAAGGTGAAATAACAGCCGAGGATATTATCCGAGAGTCCACTCCAAGAAGAAGTATGTCTCGAGAAGTGTCAAGATCTCGGACACGTTCTCCAGTGGACAGGGATGTGCAAAAAATATTGAATCTCGACTCTTCACCAGGCAGTAGTCGTAAACATGGAGAAGAAGGTGAAGATGAAGGAGTGCATATACCCAATTTCTCCAAAGAAGTGTCAATTGATTCTGAAAATGAAGCTATTGCAAAGGAACCAGAAAACCAAACAAGTAGCCATTTAGCGACACCTGTGGAAGTGCCTAAAAATGTTTCACCAAAAAGTATATTGAAACGTCGTGCACCTGAGCAGCATTACATTGTAACAAAAACCCGCGAAAAAACGAAATGTTGTCATCCTCTAGTAAACAAAATTAAACATTTAGCTGATAAGACACTACATAAACTAGAGCGGACTGAAAATGAAAAATCTCCGTCAGCTAAGCGTAAGAAAAATGAAAATCTTCAGGAAATAAGACAATTAAAATCATCACCTGGAGCAGTTCGCCGACAAAAGTTCAGTGCCATTAAGTTGGGAGATTCAGATGAAATGAGTAAAACAATGAGCATGGAAACACCACCTCCAAGGAAAAAGAAAGAACATATTTACGAAGACATCGAAGAAAAAAGCAGGGAAACAGATAAATCCCTACATTTTTCTCCAGATATAGAAAAACTTGACACTGACAATGTCGAAGATGAGAGAAAATCTAACAGCAACAAAGAAAACGAAAGTTTAACTGAAAAGAAATCAAATGCGTCTCAAGACCCAAGCTTAGTGGTAGAAGATAATACTTCTCTCAAACCCGAAGAACATATAATGGAACATCTACATAAAAAAGACGACATTAACAAAGAAGCATTGCTATTAGATGACGAAATGGATCCTGATGAACCTAATGTAGATGAAATATTCCAAAACCAATTCGACGAACCCAGACCAAAAACAGATTCACCCAATATCACCATTACAGAAATTATAGACGAAGAAATCGTAGAGGTAACTGAGGAACAGACAACAGTACCAATTGAAACTTCGCCCAGTCCTAGCCCAAGAGAAACTTTAAGAAAAAGGAATGAAGCTGAACTCGTCAGCAGTGAATGGTCTAAACCCAGCAGGCAAGTAAATTAATATTTTATCGATCCCTGAATTTTATTGTATATTTTTATTATTATGCTAAGTGTCTGTAATACGTAACTGTGACATAACAGATGTGTTACAATACATGTAAAGCTATCGCGCTAGCTTCTGACTGTCTGATAAATATAGCCCAGCCGTCGCGTCGTCTTCCTGCACATTGGGCAAGCTTTTAAAATTGTCATCAGTGATCAGTGCTCGCGGTTGCTTTCACGCCAGCGATTAGTTTCTTTACTGTTCGGCTTTCACAAGCACATTTATGACTCATTGTCCGGGAAAAAAATGTCCGTTCGACTAATGTAGTTCACTCGGGAGGTGTAAATTAATATGCCCTGGATTCTGATTTCTTTTCGGTAGTTAATAGTTATGAGTACACTTCGGCGATGGACATCAGAAGGTGGAACTCCGATAGAGAAGCCTATAAGGCCTACAAGGGAAGGCAGTGTCCAGGTATACACGCCAGATGTTCGATGTGCTTGTCAATTTTTTCAATGTGATTCATTACTACCGGAAAGAGTCAATCCAGTAGGCACTAGACCAACTTCGCGGACTAGCAATTTTATATCGTATGAGAGGTAAGTCGGTCGCGTACTTTTTTGACACTTTGATGACAATTTTATAGCTGAAATTACGAGCTGAGAAATAAATTTAAAACCACTTGAAAATATTTTGCCCGGTGACTGCTGCGGCTAAAACGAGCACCGACGGTTGGCCTAATTGTGACTCAAATAACATGCGTGTGCAGTATAAATATAACTCAAATCTTGTGCGACCGAACTCAATTTTTGCGATTTATTCCATATTACCTTCATAGTAAATAAATATCTCACTTTGCCTCGCGAATTTTGTATTTATGTTATGCAGCGATTAAAGTATTTTATTAATACTATAAAATGCGAATATAGTTCTATTTAGTTTTGTCTTAACTAATGTTATTTTAGTTTTTAGTTCAATAGTATTTTATTATTTTTTTCAGTGATCACGAATATGAAATTATCGAGAAACCGCCGCCAAATGTTATTTACAATGCCCCAAGTGTAGATGAAAGAACTACGATGGTAAAAACGGATGACGAGTTATCTAGTACGACCTCACTAGAACGTAAATACTTGCAACCGGCATCAGACGAAGATGAACAAACGGAGGAAAAAGAAAACATAGGCGATTATAAAAATGAAGAAATAGAACACGCCGAAGCTTTGCAAAAAGACATAGAAGATCGCTTCTTTGTAAACACGCCGTCAACTGTATCAAGAACAGAATGTGAAGTTAGTACGAGTCAGGTCGATTCATCGGCATTAGAAAATCTCCCATTAAAGCGGGAAAATCGAACTAAAAATGTAGAAAGTCTGGATAGCAGAATTCAACAGCGAATTAAAGAAGGAACTGGTAAACTAAAGACCCAGGCTGGAAAACTGAAAACTAAAATACAAAATATGAAAAATACACAATTTACAATGCCAGAACGACCAAAAATTAATTTACCTAGCCGACCAAAATTTAAAATGCCTGAGCGTCCAAAAATTTCTATGCCTGACAGACCTAAGTTCACTTTGCCAGATAAACGAAAATTTAGTTTACCTGATCGTCCAAAATTCAAAAAAATTAATATATCTGAAAAATTGAGTTTTGGAGATCGTAAAAAGTTTACACTTCCAGAAAGGCCGAAGTTTAATGTTCCAGATCTTCCTAAATTTAAAATGCCAGATAGGCCAAAAATGAATTTCCCTTCTTTGGGAAAAAAGAAGGAATACAAAGTGGAAACTACGGGATCGAGTTCCGATTTAAGAAATATTGCTACTGTAGAATTCGAAGCTAAAACTTATCCTAGATTATTTGGCCGGAAAAAGAAGTCTGAGCTCCCAAAAACGTCATCTTCACCTACTTTAAACAGGGAAGATACTCCACCTCCTATATTTACATTTACACGAGTGAAGAAAAGTCAACCTGAAAACGCACCGTATATCCCAGATAGCCCACAACAGCCTAGGGAGTATGGAAATGTGGACAATGAATCGGAAGAAAGAAAACCATACGACACTACATACGATTTTGATAACTTGGACGCCGAATACATAAGTGACCCTGAAACACAGAAATTCAATGACAGTCGTAATGCAGCGTCTATACCTGATATTTCACCGTCAAACCAAGAATATACACATGTTATAAACGAAATAAATAATGACGAATTTTTTGTACGACCGAGAGGAATTTCTCGCGAAAATATTCAAGTTAGAGAATATTTAAGCGACGAAATACGACAAGCATTTAAAATCCCAAAGAATGTCCTCGCATTAATGGGGAGCACTTCCGGGATTAGCAACGAAAATATGTATGCCAATGAACCAGATGCGGATCCAGAGCTAATGATTGATGATAATGAGCCGATGCGGTATTCAAGCGAAGATTTGAATGATAAAGATGATGGCTACTATACATTCCCGCCGGTGCGTCCGTCACGAGCAAAACGCAAGAAAAAGGAAAAAGAACCATCAGAACCTATTCAGTACATTGACGACAGTGTACATGCTAGTATGCAATTTAGTGAAGTAGACTTAGGGCTTCCCGAAGATCAAGAAATGAATCACGCACTCCCCGATGAACATTTAGAAACGAACGAATGCGATCAATTAGATTTTTCTCCAACTAATGATTTACGTTCTATTCATGAATATGCTAATGATGAAGTTTTAGAATATCCTGAGAACGTTCCGATACAGTCACAAACTCTACCAATGCCTCCAAAAAGAAAGAAGAAAATGAGCAAGGACTTTAAACATTCATCTTTAATAGACGTGAAAGACGTAGTAGATTCCAGTGCAATTTGGGAAGAGTCTCATGAGCCCGTAGAAGATGTGAGTACCTTTCTGAAAAAATACCCTTATTAACATTATTTTTTAATTCCTTTCGCGAAATTCTAATAATTCTATACTACTTATCGCCTTTACCCTTTAACAATTTTATTTATGGAAGAAACATACATATTATAATTTAGAAATATTTTTTACCTTGGGCAGCATTCACTGCTTGGATATTTTTAGTTGAATTATTTTCAAAGTACTAACAAAAGCTAATTTTAATCACCCGGAATCAATGTCAAGTTTTTAATTTATGTTCATTAATTGATTACGATTATTTGCTACTCGTCAAAGTATTAACTGATGGAAGTCATTTCTGGATTATCAATTAACCTAGAAATTACAGTATAATAACAGTAATAATGTAGTTGTAGTATGATTTAGTATCTAAAAACTTGCTAACGTACCTATCTTAACATTGTTTCTTCATTTTTAACAAGAAATGTTTTTACAAAGAGACTTATCGTATTAATAACACATTATAGCTACTTACTACATGAATGTGTTATAGAATACTTGTAAATACATTTTTTTTGACGTGACTAATTGTAGGTGTGCCGCAAATATCACTAACTATCTTGTCGGAAGAATGGGGAGCGCTGAGGCGTCTCACTTAAGACAACAGGCCTGAAGAAGCCCAGTTGGGCGCGAAACTCAGCTCAGGACGTCTTCTGAGAGCTCTCGCAGACCGATAGCGATAAGCGCTGAATGAGGGAAAAGATAGATAAACATTTTACCCATTAGATAAAAGTAGTTTGGTGAGAAAAACAACACATTTCTAAATTTTAAGTAAAAAAGCCATAAGAAATAATAATTATGTTGTTGTAATACTTAAGAATGGTCATAGATAACATTTTTTATTTTTTCAATTATATAAACAAAAACTATATTACAGTTAAATGCGTTCACCAGTAACACGTTTGGCATACTTCCAAAAAGCAAAACCTAATACATTGTGCTTATGGATCTGCCGCCTTTGAAATGAACAAATTAACCAACTTAATTTTAGAATAGCAATAAAAATCAAATGTAAATTACGACTGAATTGCTACATTAATAGATGTTATGGCACTATATATTACGTATGTTTATAACTTATACAAGATCACTCTATTTCTTGTAGTAGTAAGCCGGAGCACCGAGATATACCACTATTACTGCTTCATCTAGTACCGTAAAAATATTTAGTGTCTAATTTTAACCTGGGTCCTATTTCATTAAACCTACAATTGTAAATTTAATTACAACGACAATTCGTTACGTAACGCTGCAAGATATCTATAATCACACATTCTGCAATGTAAGCACACAGAATTGTCGTTGTAAGTAATTTAGAATTTTGTTTTATGAAATAGACCGCGGTGATTCGTTTTCCATACAAAAGTTGATGCAGTGCTACAGGAAAACGGATAGAGGAATATTGTTATAAAACCGATAAATAGTAATATTTTGGTGTATTATTTTCGCAAACTAACAAAAATTTAGGGTCCGAATACGAGAAGTACCATATTTCAGACCCCTCAATTTTGATCAATTCTACATTTGTAGTGGTGCAGATTACAGTGTATTTGCTGAGCGTGTAGAGGTGTCAATGTTAGTTTGTGTGCGTGATAGTTTTTTTTTCTAAAGGCTTTGACTACTTGACAAGTGTAATAGAATGTCAGTGACAATTTATAAAGAGATTTTGTATGAAGAGAATAAATATAAATAAAAAACTAAAAATACTACAATCTGAGAAAAGGAATATTGGAAAAATATTTTTGTAATAACGTATCTTATTTAAACATTTTTAAATAATGGGTAAATACCGTGTTTTAAAAGAGGACATATATTATAATAAAAAATCAATACATAAAATGAAATGGCTGTATGGGCATAGTTCCTTTTGCCTTACCCTTCGGGGAAAACCAAATCAAAAAAGAAGTTGTTGCATTTGCCGGCCTAAATAGTAGTCATTTATAATTAATTGTTTTTCCATCCAACATAAAGATTTATTTATATTCTCTTTGCCGCGGACTTTTTGGTGGGACCGGGAACGGGAAGGTTGCTTTCTTCATTGAATAATCTAAATAATCAATACGAAGTGGTGTTTTGTGGTTAATGATCACATTAGTCGGAAAACATTCCCGATAGTATTATTAAATCGGAATATTCAATAAACAAAGTGTACACCTATCTATTTTCGCTATGCGCCAACAAGCCGCTTACTTCGTTTGGGGTTCGGAGTAGGAGTCTGCTCCGAGGGTGGGGGCTTAGGTTTCATCATTTCATTAATCATCATCAAGAAAAAAAAACACAAGACATGGCTGTATGTTCATAGTTCCCTTTGCCTTGCCCTTTGGGAAAAAAAATAAGATAAATTTTGAAATTCTTATGTATAATAAACAAACATCACAGACATCATGACAGATCTAAAACTAACGAAAATCTTTTTTCTATTTTACTTATTTATGAATTTTAATCAAGAAAACGTGATAATAAGTTCGACAGCAACCAGTTCAGGTCCCCGAAACAGCCCATTTCAGGCCGCGTATATATGGAAATACTACTTCAATACGTCCCAGCCTCGTCTTTTTTTAACGTCCTCGTTATAAAAAGACGTCCTAACCTGAACTAACTAACCTAACAATAAACACCACGCGTAAATATATGTCCAGAAATGCGCTGTGAGTCGTCTGGACTGGGCGCGAAAACAACATAGAATTCGATTAGGTGCTAAGTGTCCCGCATGCTATCACCAGCTGTCACTGACATACGTATGAAGTCCCGCGGATTTTATTGGAACTAAATGACAAGTCATAATAATTATATGCGGATACTGCGACATCAGCGCCGTGCTTGCGGGACGTCCTGAAGCGCTATTACATCTTTCAAACGCGATGCGACAAAGTTTGAACCTACGCAATTTAGGAAAAATCTACCTTATTATTACTGTACTGTGATCGTTATTTGTAAAATCATACAATACATATACACAATTCTTTATACACAATATAATTATTATGACATATTGTGGACTTTTCGGTATACCTACAAAAGAGGAACAATTCAACCATACGTTGTTTTGTTATATCTCAATGGGCTCAGGCAGCGTTTTCGCCGAAAGCTCCAAGTCGGCTATATTTGTAACGATAATTATGTTTGACATTCATCATCATTTTTGAACCATTTTATACAAAAAAATACTTGTATAAATTATAAACCCTAAAGCACGCCCATGAATCACTCTACTCATTGGTGAAAACCGTATGAAAATCCGTTCAGTAGTTTTTTAGTTAGCCGCATGTTCACTGATGCGATTAATGCCTGTTAGAATTTTACAAAATAAAAAATACGGAAATTACGGAAGGTACTTTAGTGCAAAGTAAATTATTGTATACTTAATTATACTATTATTGGTAAAAGTGATACTTTTTGAAAATTCCGTAACAAATAGACGGGTTCGCCAAATTCAATTGTAAAAAAAAAATACAAAAAGTAAAAACAATTAAAACATGCAGTTGGGTTTGAACCGTGAACCTTAAGAATGGCGGCTACTGCTTTACCAAATGCGCCATTTAGAAGTTAGAAGTAGACTTCAAATTATGCATCTCTTTTAATAGCTAACCTAGTTCGCATGTGTGTGTGACAGCTTCGTGTTTGTACACAAATTGAAATGACACCAACTTTTGATGCAATGTTTCAATATGATATCTTCAGTAAATACTTCAAAATTGTAGCTTTACTTAAAGATAATGTATGTAAGATTTCGCCACTTAACATTTCACTGGGTCAGAACTCAACACTAAACGAATAAATGGAAAAAAATACGAAAACTGCAGAAGTAACGCCATCTACTGACGCAGCGTTACCTAGCTGACTGAAACACATCACCTTATAAATTAGTAAGGTATGTTTGGCTAAGATTGTCTCTTCCGACTGTCATTCGTCTCATAAAATTAAATCTTGTAGTAAGTAGGTTGTCTTTTATTAATTCTTACTAACATAGAAGAAATTTTTTCTCAATTCTAGCCACAACAACGCTGCCTAATTATTTCATATCCTGCAACATTACTCATTTTTGCTGTTTAAGAGCCTACTAGTAATGTGATTAAACGTTTATCATTTCAGATAATAGTATATCGAACTGAGCATGAATACATTGTGCCTCGGACCGAAACTACTGTTACTGAACATAGCCCAGTACCACCACGTCGTAATCGCTCTAGAAGCTCGCGAGGGACTTCGCTTTGTGACGATGACCGAACTTCACACGGTGCTGAATCCTTAACTCTTGATACGCATCTACCTCAAACAGATGATACGCCAGGTGACAGAGAGATTCGTCACGAGAGTCCAGGATATGCAACGGTAGATAAAGGTCCCTACGCGCCAAGTAAGGCTATCAGACGCTCAAAGAGCAAAACGCCGCCTGTAAGGCGCCGCAAAAGTAACAGCTCCGAGCGTAAATATTACACTGTAGGTCCGTCAAAACCTATGATTCCTGATCGCCCGCCAAGGAAAAAGTCTTCAACTAGTCTCGTTACTTTAGATAGTTTCTCAAAAAGATCTGTGAGTGCTGACCTAACTCAATATGTAGAAATTGATGAACCTCCCATCGAAGATGTACACAAAGATTTGAAATCTGGTGAAATTTTAAATAAAATGAAAGACAGACCTTTACCACCGCCGCCAAGGCCTCCAAGATTATCCAAAAAAGACAAAACTAAAAAAACTGAAGTCTGTGATTCTGAGCCAGAACATAAAATCGGGTCTGCAGTAACGTCTCTACCTATTGATTTTTCTAAAGAACCATCGAAAATTGAAGAAATTGAAGTTTCTACACAAACGGATCCTCTTCCTGATGACATGGATTTTGAATTAGGTATGGAAGAAAATCTGGACATATCAATATCAAGTTCACTACGAGACATCGTTGACGAGGATTCCATGGCTTGTAAAAGTCGAAGTAAAGCTGTGGAGAGCCCACGTTTCTCACGCCCTACTTCAAGATCAGATAAATCATTAAAACTTTCAGATCCTAAAATATCTGAATTATCAAAATCAAGTTTAGGTCGTACATCACCAACAGTTATATTGGTAGAGAGACGAGTTTCAAGTCCCACGAGAATAAATGAACGAGAGGAGATGTTAACAGAGGCGTCTCTTACTGTTCAACATATAGATATCGATGAATCTCAAATTCCAGACGTACCCCCACTTCCAAGGTCTAGAGGCACGTCAGGTAAAGCTAAGAGTTCTAAAAATATGCCATTGCCGAATGAGGATAGAGCCCTTGAAAGAGTAACTGACACTAGTAGTAGGGACGTTCAGATAGATAATTTAGTAACGCAACGTCTTCAAGTAAGAGACTTAGACGTGGGGCGTTTAAACGTTTCTGAACTGCAAGCTAGTAAAATACTGGTATCAGATATAGAAGGTATGACTTTACAAGTAACAGAACTAGATTCCAAATCAGGGCACATTTCTGTCAGTGGTATTGAATTTTCTCAATCCGTTATAGACGAAATCGTTAAAAAGTTTGCAGAAATAACAACGACACAAACGTCTGCGTCGCAAATTCATGACGTAAGTGAACAGCAAAGACCCATAAGCAGAGAAGGACAAACCCAAACAGAAGAAGCACAAGAAAGCAAAATGGTGAGTAAATCATCCTTAGAGGATAGCCAAGCCCAAGCACCACCTAGGTCAGGAGAGCAATCTCCACCGCCTCCTCCACCGAGATCAGACGAGCAATCTCTTTCCCCACCACCAAGGCCTGCGGGATCTGATGATTCGCTTCCACCTCAAAGGCCCCCACCTCCAGATTTAACGCCGCTTTTATACTCATATCTGCAAGATTTATCTATGCCACCCGCTCCATTGTACGGAGCTAGGTCGTTACGAGAACGTCCTTTTACTGAATTCCATGAATCACAACACCAGTCTCCACCAACAACAACGCGAAGAGCTAAGAGGAAGCCTGCAGCTCCTCACAGTGAATCAAGTTCAGATGAAGGCAGAGTTCGTCCATCGCCGCGACGTATGCCTCCTCCAGTAAGAGGTCACGAACCTACCATCACTGAGGCTGGTGCTCAATTCATACGCGTTTGTCATAACTCTATTAGTAGAACATTGCGACACATTTTCAATTCTTTCATGTCCTACATTAGTGGAAATGAAGACAAGAAGGACGTTCAAATGGCATTGGTAATATTTTTAGTGCTGATTGCGGGGCTAATAATGTTTGGACTTAGCGACAGTCGAACAGTTCATCATCATCATTGGGAATTTTTCAATCCTCCAGATAGCAAACAGTGACAAATATAAACTACTTACAAGATTATTTAAAAACATATAAGTAGGTAGATTACTTGTATTAACATCTATTAATCATTATAGCCAAAAGTCACGAAACAATAACGAAAGTGTCGTAGAATTGAAAACAAATATTCTAGCATTTCGTGTAATCCAGACTTTCCAATACAGATTAATATTTAAAACAAGCAATAGGTACGTAGATTTATAGACATATTCATAATTAATTTATTAAATACGTAAGTACTTATTCCCTACCTTCATGATGTCTACTTACAGAATATTAATACTTTGGGTCCGCTTCCGGGAAGAAGGGAATACTAAGGTTTGTCCTAGATGATTCAAACATCATTGAAACACGTGCGTGAAAGAATGTGTTTTAAAATGGTTGTTAGAACGATAATGCGTTGCTCCACAAGTGATGGTCAAAATCTATCTGGGTTCATTACAGAAAATTATTTTGATAATTATCTTCACTTTAGTAAGTGGAATACTTAGTTATGTGTCAGAAGAATATATCTATCAGGTTCCCCTAGCCTTCAAATAATTATAAAATATTAACAAACTACACTATGTTATTTAGTTGTATTGTATAATTATTAAAGTATTTGATCCGCACTGATTAATAACAATGTACTTATAGTGTGGGTGGTGTTATGCATTTTGTAAATTTCTTTTGTTGTGTAATTGTAATAAAATAAAGTTGGACTAAAATACAATATTTTTTTTAATAAATTCCCAAAATAATAAAGAATAGCCTAAAAAGAGCCTATTCAATTTGTCTCCTGCTTTCCGGAATATGCCTGTACCAATGACACGGTACCTTCAGCTTCTGGGTATGGATTTGCGGATTTACAAGGCAAGATTAAATAGGCACTGGGTGCTACACGTGAGACCACATCGCTGCTTAAGATCAGGCGGGATCGTGGTAAAACGCACTCTAACTAAATGCCACTTTTATTTAAACTTAAGACATTTAGACATATCTATACACACAACAGAAACTAAAAATACCTACTCTCAATTTCATTGATCTAACTGGATATGTGCCAACGTACTCAAAAATCATAAAGGCCGCGTACGTTTACAATCTGCGTAGACTGAAATAATTTTATTTTTATTGAGATAGCCTGAACCCACATTACAAAAACAACATTACATTAATAATAATATCTTATTTTTCACAGAAAAGCCTTCAATGGCGTACTCCAGCAGGGCTAACATGCACAACATGATAAAATTATCGATCGACTCAATAAATTTTGTCGAAATCGACTAGTTTGTTTGTTTCCCTAACAAGCGTGCCAGGTGATTTTGTTCGTATTTTGACAGAACGACACGACTTATTTGGGTTCACATATTGGCACCAATCAACAAAACTACATGCATAATTAAGTAATTATAACGTCAGAATCGATAAAATGACCGTGACAAAATTGTATCACCTTACGCATGTTAGCCCTACTGGTGTCGCTACTGTTGAGTGTTATTAAATTTTTATTTGCTAAAGAAACATTATAAATTAATTGTTTTGGTTATATTTTCACATAAATCATAGTGATATATTGGCAAACTTTTTATTCCTAGACACATCAATCAGACCGAGGTAACTTGTAGGCACTAGTCATTGGTACTAGTCCTAGAATCAATATTACTACTGCAATGGTAACGGATGTGTGTAATTCGAGGCAATGATTTGTCTTGGCTAATAAATTTTCCATCAGTCTAGTCGCAGCCGCGTAGCAACAAGAAATTGCAGGTGGACTTGTGACAGTATAGTAGATATATTTCATTGCACATACGAGTAGGTACCTAATATCAGTTGCTGTTCTCGCGACCGCGTCAGCATGACTTCAATCATAGCACGCGCCACGTTTTTTTTATCTTATTTCTTATTATAAAATTATATTTTTTAACAGTAGAATGTTAAACATGCAAAGAGTACCTACATAATTATCTTTTTACCACTTCTGATAGCTCTGCGCACCCGTTATCAAGATTTTTTCTACGAGAACATCGGTCTGCATTCATCCAAGTCAACATTTCAATGAAGTATGTCCCCAAACATAAGGTTGTAAGTATCAGGTAAGTAAGTAATAGTAACAGAAGTTAGAAGTAAGTATACAAGCTCCACTGTTAGTCACGCTTCTTATATATAGAAAAGATGTAGAACATAGCAAATACCTAATGAGGAATATCTCCTAAGCCGACAAAGTAAAATATAAAATGTCAATAGAAAAGCTACTTATACCTAGGTAAACGTAAGTAGGTACGTAAAAACAACGCAACGAGAACATAAAAATCAAGGATCCTTTAAGGTCGATGAATTCTTTCAAATATTATCCTCTCGAACGACGCCCTGAGCCGAGGTTCGCGCCAAACTGGGCACCCTCAGGCATGTTGTCTTAAATGTTGCACCGGGTGAGGCAACGAGAACATAAAAATCAAGATTTATTCGCACTTAAACCCAGTCGCTTCCCATGATAAACCCATGTCGGGTTTAACAATGCTGGTATTATGTTCAATAATTAATTTGTTTTCAATAAAAACAAACTTGTAATTTTTTCCATTGACCTGGAAAAAATGAATATTTCTAGAAAGCGACTTTTCATAAAGTTTAAAACTTTTCGTAAGTAAGATGAAGTCTTTGATCTTGTAAATGTCGTCTTGTGTCATTATGACAGGGCAAGAAGTCAAACATCGACTATCATGCAAGGAGGATTTCTTATCACATGTAAGCTAAAAGCTTATTTTAATCAGCCGTTTATATAAATAAGTAAATACTTTTGGATGCTGTTACTAACGAACGGTAAAGTTGCTATGGAACCTGCGCCGCAATAGGAAACATTGGGGTTGAATCGGCGACTGTGGTTCTCGTACAAAATACGCCTTACGGCCTTTTCCAACCTATTTCTTCTATTCCATGGTTATAGTGGACGTAAGCAAAACTCTGCTATGCTAAAATGGAAGTAGGCTCGTCTTATTTATGCACAGAACGCGGCTGATTGATGGGCAGAATATACGCAGAAGTAGACGCTCAAAGGGGAAACCTTTGCAATCCAGTTGCTAGTTAATAATTTATTCATAGTAAATACATACGATCCAGACATCCTGGGTTCGAACCCTGGTGGGACACGTTAACAAAGAAAAACACTAATTTGTGACGAATTTCCCTGGACATCATAGGCTATATTTATATTATAGTAACATGATTTTCCGAAGAATAAGATGATTCCGTACTTTAGATGGTGCGTTAGGTAGCGGTCGGTTACTACTTATTTACTTAATAATGTAGGTAGTCGTTATATGGACTATGCCAGGAGACTTCGGCGGCTAAATAATACCCCTGATATCAGGGTTGATGATCTCAGACAGAAGAAGAAGAGTACCCTATTGTTGAATAAATTTCTTATCGATTTAACTAGGTAAAAATATTTCTATATAATAATTATGTGTAAGTTCTACCGATCTGTGCAATCAAAGACAAAAAAAATCTTAAGATGTAAGTAAGTGTAAGTAATTCTGATAATACGACGATATTTTCAAGCTTTTACCATTCGAATTCAATATATATAATTATATTACCAATGTCAGTTGGTAGATGTTGGTTTTAGGAATAAAACTTATAAGTGACTCTTAATTATTTACTTTAATGAACTATTAGACAAAACAGGTACTTACATAGTATTATAAAGGTATCAATATTATTATGATAGTAATAAGTACAAACTAATACCAACTTATTTAAATTATTTTGAAAAAACTTATATCGTATATCTCTGAATATCTCAATCTCTATCATATTTATCTAACTGAATCAGCAGGGACGGCAACCACAAGTACAAATCGAAGCGCTGAGCAAGTTACGTTAGGACATGTTTTGTTTTTCAACATTTACCGTGCCATTAATGTAAATCCTAAGATTTACCAACGGAAAGTTAAAAGTTCGAATCGCAAACCTTTTGGGACATCTACCATTAGGAATTGGTAGATCTTAGGTTTTATTGGAATATCTTAGGATTTACTGCAGTTTGAGCTTTTACAGTAACATAACCACTACATTTAGTGCGACTATGTAAAATGATATCGCATAGCGCCATCTATTATCGAATAGCAGAATCATTAAAATTCTATCCCTCGTAAGATGGCAGTATATATCTTAAAAAATAAACTGTTCAAGTGCCATCTAACGAGCTTATTTAAAATGAAGTGGTACACAGTATATTTTATTCAACAGTGCGTGTATTGCGAATTTTTAAGCACCCCATAATTTGCAATGCATATTTCTCATTATCTCTAATGAGGACGCATTTAGAATGAAACGTAAAATAACTTGGATAGATGGCGTTGCTAGTGACACACCACCATACGACCTAATCTGACAAGCACTACGTTTAGTTACTGCATCAATGAAAAAGTCAAATATTTGTTACGATAGGCAAACCAAACGAACAATAGTAGAAATATTTGAGAAATATATAATAATATATAATGGCAGAAGCAATATAAAAATAATTATTACCTATTGTTGCTTAATATTTGGATCACATTACAGAAATTACAGAAAAAAAAAGATAGACAAGTGGTTTAAAAAGGCTACATTGAAGCAATTCATAAAAAAACAATATTGTATTTTAACGTTTCAGCGTTCAAAAGTAAGTGCGTAATGGCCCCGATTCCTATAGACACCCTGCTAACACCTGCTAATTTTATTTTGTTGTAAGTACCTGGTCAATTATATTATCCGCCGAAAAGGAAAGGGACGGATGAAAAAGAAAACACCCGTCATAAATTTTACCGTTCCTCTTCTTTTCGGCGATGATGATGACGATAGATGATGTTTACAGGAATTAGCACCAATCTAGCACCAATGTCAACAAATGTCAAATAGGAATATTTTATATTAATTTGAACTCCCCAGTACATTTCATTACACCATGCTATCCTTTTGTAAAATAAACTAAACTCAAATGAAATAAACATTGGCCCCGATTTTTGCGGACACCTACTTTTATTTTAAGTTATACCTGTCATTTTCTTATCCACCGTATAGGAAAGAGACGGATGATTGATGACTGTTATTTTTTTAAATGAATGAATAACCCGGGTGAATAAGATAGGCATCTCGCTCATATGGAACCCGTTTAACATGTGTTGTCAACGTAATTCTGTCGTCGGATTATTGGCCAGTATACAATTTTGTAAGGGGTTTCTACTAGTTTTTTTTTAAATTCTTGTTTAAATTTCTGCCTGAAATTGACATCTATATTCCATAAATTTTATGCCTTTCTTTTTTCAGCGTATACGAAAATTACAGGTATGACAAAATTAGATAGTATATACAGGAATCAGCACCAAAAATATACTGAATTTACAATACAACTTTATATTTACCATTGCCGAGGGCGCTTTTCTCATAATCGAACTGTCAAATCGTATAGTATCATTCTACGTTCCATGTTTCTCCAACTGCATTCTAGCATGTCGTCATATTTGAAGCGATAGTGTTACGTTACGACCGAGACGATTTAATCGATATGGTGGAAACTCATATTTTTGTCTAAAACTCAAATTTTGTTTCATAATTTTAAAGAAGATAATCTTTAAAGATTTTTTTTCATCTTTCTTTTACGTTTGATCAGTTAGTAACTTAAACTCTAATTCTTTTTTATTTAGCATGTATTATTATTACCTACGTATCTATCTGAACTATTCCATTTATTTTCAAAAATAATTTATTTTATTGTGGTAGCTAGCGTGTATTGTATTAAATAAAATGTCCGTGGTATTTTTACATCTCTGAGATAGATAATACCATCTCTAACAGATAAGTTCAGTTCGTTCCACTTGGGTTGGGACAGGAATCGTTCGCTCGGCTCGCCTTCTCGTGAATTATGATTCGCGCTGGTTGGCCTGCGAATCGAATCGTATTTTCGTTGTAGGTGTACGTACGGTACGTTCGTTCGTCGCGCCGCCGCGGCTGTCTGTGGCTCGCGCCCGCCGCGCGCCTTTTCTTGTCTTTCTTGTATTTGCCATTGCCAGTCTGTCTTCGCTAATCGCTTGTCGTGTATTGTTCCATCCAATATTATTTTATTAAAATTGTTCTGAACGATAATTTAAGTACCCTAGGTTACCATGAGATACAGTTGGACTCTCATAAATCGCCTCGTGGTACAAATTACAGCTGAATAGTTCAAAATGTAAAGACTTTTGGATCTCCAGTGGAGGGTGAATGAGATAAATCTTTCGGTGTGTCGATCTTCTCGGTTTCTGAGTTGGAAGATAGTTGGGTCGTTGGTTAGTTTCGTAAATAAAGTAGAACTATGCAACAATGTGGCTTTTGCTCGTTGTTGTCGCAGTTACTGCGACGAGCAATGTGTGTCGGGAGCCGACGAGGTAGCAGTGAATCCTACTACAGGGAACTTGGCGACCAGGATACATTGGTAAATATTTCCAGGATTGTTCTTGCTATCAATTAAAACTCAATGCTTTGGTTCTTTATGCGCTTTTCATTCATATTTAAGGTGTTATTTTAATGATAAGTGTCAGTAGTGTTGGTCATGTCATGGGCAAGGTAATCAAGTTGTTGTTTGTATTTGTTAATAGGAATATTATTCTATTTACTGTATACTCTGCCAGCATGTGTGTGTGTGTTGATGTAGTGTGTTCATCTTGTAGATAGGTATACTGTATTATGCTTGCACACTTAAACCACATACATGGTTGTTGATTTCATTATGATTTGATGTTTTCAATATGTCATTCACCAAGATAATGTATATAGTTATTTCAACTGTCATATCAAAAATATAGTGTATAGCTATTGTTTAGCTACTCAAGACTATACAATCAAAACATATCTTGTATGTTTGTCAAAGTGAAAGTTAGAATTTCACCCAAGTAATATTCACTGGTGCTTAAATGTCTACACCTATACATGGCCTGCACACCTGGAGTACACAAATCTGTATTCAAATGCTTTCTCTCTAACTAGTTCTTTGATGTATTTTGTTTTGTTTAGAGGTACCTGTTTGTTATTATGTTTGTATTATTGTACCTACCTACTTCTCTTTTTCGTCTAAACAGACTGGATAGTTGAATATACCTATACCTATCTATTATTCACTTAAAACAAGTTTTGCTGAGGTTATAAAAATAGGTATTTAATTTTTTTATTAATACATTAATATTTATTACATGTTATGTTAAATTTACATTTTAAATCATAAGTGATAACCTACTTATGTAATAAAAAAATACCTAAGTAACTCCCTGTAAATATTGAGTTTATGTTTAAGTAGTTTGTAATTCCACTCTTTTGTTGTTACAGAAAATTGAAGACAGGTCATCAGAATTGTCCGATGAACAAGAGGAAATAAGTAAGTATTACAATTGCATAGTCGCTAAAGTAACTAGCATATCTCATTAAAGGAAAATTACAATATTATTTATAAAATATTTTGCAATAATGAGTTTGAGTATACTCATACTACTTATTAGGTATTGTGACAAGTAAATTAGTAAAGCTTTGGAACATCTTGAAAAAATAATAATGAGTAAGTTCTTTTCAACAATCATAATTATACTTTGATGCAGCGTGCATGCATTTTGTCACAAGTACCTTTGTTGGGGAGTGTAAACTCTTGATATTTACCTATCTTAACTTTGTAATGCCCAGATTTCCATTCAAGGGTTTGGATTTTAAAAGGATATTGGATTTTACAACTTTATAATATTATGATATGTTCTGATGGCTTGGTATTGGCATATAACAAACAAACACTTGTGTCTTTTACAATTCCACAACTGTTCTAAAATAAAAGAGTTTCCATAAAGTGTTACAAATAACAATACCTTTCATATCATAGGTGTTCCATATATGTATATAAGTGTTCAAAATGTATATCTCGGTGTCCGAGTCAATATGGGCATGATTACTCAACAGAAATGAGATAGACGTATTGTAAAATTTAATAATGAGTATTTGGTACTGCAATATTTTTAAAATGTGTTTAATTCTTGTAAAGTAGATGATTGTTTACTCTTATTTTTTACCTGACTGCGGAGAAGCAAAAGGAGGGTAGTGTGTTTGACCGCTAGGTATGGTGCACAGATGAAAATTTCAAAAATAAAGTGTAGTGATACTTTCTTCTGCTGAGAAGCTTCTTGATGGTGCAGTGGTTAAAGGCATGTAAAATCACACTAAATAAGAATAAGAATAAAATAAATTTATTGCCAGTATTGTATTGTCCCTGAATTAAATCACAAACTGTCCAGGCTAACATTCCCAAAAAATATTGAGGGCTGCAAAAGTTTTGCCTTCGTTTACCTTCTAAATTCATGTATAACAGACATGCATTTAAATCTTTGTTTTAGGGTACTATTGTCCCTTTTCATTACACCCAGTCAAAACACATCTTCCACCCATTATTATTCTGATCCAAATACAATATAGCAACAGTATGTATAGGTGGCAACGTAATTCAATAGATAATCTGATCCAAATATGAAGCAACAATTATATTTATAATGCTTGTGTGATTACATTATATTTTTGAATATTTATGTACCTGTGTAAAGAGAAAATAGATAGTTATCACGTTAACTGTCCAGATGGACAGCACCATCTATTTTTTGGGAATGTAGCCTCGAAATTCCCTCATTGCGGGGTTGGCCCCCCTCTAGGGGCTTAATTTGCACATTTTAAATATGTACATAATACTAGCTTTCACCTGTGGATTTGCTTGTATTTACTTGATAATTAATTTGAATTGGCATAACCGCTCAGACATGTTCCAGATAAGTTTTATCTCCAAATAATATAACTAAACTAATAATAAAACAATACTATAACTCCAAAATGATTATGAATAAAAATATAGGTAAGATTAATAACTAAAATCGATTTACGTATTCATCGGGTTTTACTTTTTAAATTTATTTTATATTATAATAAATGATTATGATTTTTTTTGACGTTACTAAATGTACTTAACTACTTATATTATATGTTATTAACTACTTGCCCGGACAAATGGGGAGTGCTGAGGCCCATTTGGGCGCGACCTTTGGGTCGTCTGAGAGGATTATATTTAAAAGAATTAATTGACTCTAGTGGGCCGAGAGCGATAAGGGAAATTCTTGAAGTGTAGTTGGAAAGAGATAGGTGTGGTCGAATGCCTATTGTCCTAAGAGTTTACTTAACACGGCATACGACCACGGCTATCTTCTAAACATTACTAAGTATTCGGAAGAATTTCAGATAAATTTTTTCTTGTTTCATACTTTTTAATGCGTAATTTTCCGTAGTCGGCTTTTAGTTTTTAAACTTATATTTTTTTATCATTTGGATCTGGTTGTAAACACGAGAGAACTTTTTTTATTTTTATGTGACTTACAAGTGAACGCCTTCATTTGATTTGTTTTATTACTATTCCTAAGATACTACGGAGGCCACTATTCATAACGACCGGATTTATAAAATTGCCTACCAAAAGATATGTTGTATACCTACCAACTAAAGTCTCATCGTGGACCGTGGGCTGTCACCGCCGGTGTTCAAATATCTTGCGAAAATACGTGTGATTAAACTTATTGGTGTATAATCTAATCACAGAACAGGGGGGTTAAAAAGGTCACATCGAAGCAATTCACCTAAAAAAGCAATATTGCAATTTGACATTTGCGCGTATAAAAGTAAGTGCGCATTGCAAACAAATGTCAAATAACAATATTGCTTTTCAGGTAAATTGCTTCGATGTGACCTTTTTAACCCCCCAGGTCCTAATTCGGTGTATGGCATACATATGTATGCATATATACCTAAACTTGACGGTAGAGTCCATAATAATTTTATTAGTTCTTTGCTAGCATACTTTCGTATGACACTTTTTTTTAACGTGACTTAATGTATATTTGCCGCAGATGGCATTAACTACTTGGCCCGACAAATGATGAGCGCTGAGGGCTCTCACTCGGTACAAAATTTAAGACAACAGGCCTGAGGGTGCCCAGTTGGGCGCGAACCTCGGTTCAGGGCGTCATTTGACAGGAAGAATATGTGAAAGAATTAATCGACCCTGGCGGGTCGAATGCGATAATCGCTGAATGAGGGAAATCGTCGCCCACGGCGGGATCGGTATCGATATATTTTTACCGTTACAGCATAGATAGGTACTTGCTTAAGTAAACTTCTTCATCATCACCAGCCCATTAACGTCCCCACTACTGAGGCACGGGCCTTCCCTATGGATGGATGGATAGGGAGATCGGGCCGTAAACCACCACGCGGGCCCCGTGCGGATTGGTGGTTATTGACGACTGCTAATGCAGCCGGGACCAACGACTTAACTTAACGTGCCTTCCGAAGCACGGTCGAGATGAAAACTTTTTTTTTGTGGTCACCCATCCTATGACCGGCCTTCGCGATAGTTGCTTAACTTCAACAATCGCAGACCGAGCGCGTTTACCGCTGCGCCACCGAGCTCCTCTTCTTATCTCTGTCTAAACTAATTAAGCCTATAAGTACGATCTCACTGTTGGGCAAAGGCCTCCCCTCTCCATTTTTCTCGGTCCTGTGCGCACTCCGGCCAGTCCCTTCGACAAGCGTCCAAATCATCACGCCGTTTCTTTGCAGTTTCTACCACTACGCCTCTATCCGTCATGAAGCACCCGCTGCGTTACACCTCTGTAATAACGTTTAATGCCATAATTTGATATCTATAGATTGGGTCCATATTTACCCGCATGTTTACTTAGTTTTTCCCACATTTTTTTCTACAATAATTTTAGGTGGCGAGTGTGCTCCACGAAGTCGTAACATTTTGTATTACCATACACAAGATTCCTCAAACCTCAGCTAATATAGTTCGTATACGAATTAAAACATTGCAAATGTATTTAAACACAAAACATAAAGACACGTTACAGTAGAATTGTGACATTACTATTGTCGTGATAACGCTAATGTTAATTACACGAAATCGTTGTAAAATATATCAACTCTTAAAAAATGTATCGATTACAATTCAGGTCATCATTAGATAACATCGATAACTTGTTTATCAAAGTAAATCAGGCCTGCTTACAAAATTTTATCTTGTTTTACACACTCGTCACATTTCCCGTGATAATAATATACTTCTAGGGCACGAGTAGATAAAAAGAAAAGAATCACAGCTGCCTATCGAATTACGTACAATGCGCTATCACCTTCGTCATCGTTGTTATCGGTATTTAATTTCCGAAAGAAACTCTAATACTATTCGACGATTAAAACACTGGGTAGGTTGCAGCATGTTGCCAAGCAGTGGTGATGGATTCCGTTAAAAAAATATGTATTCTATTCATAAAACTATATATAAAGCCGCCATTGAAATGAGCGGGAATTTGTTTCGAATTTGATTGGCCCCATTCAGTAGAAGTGAACCAATTTGATTTTTATCGAAAAAAGGATTTAGGTAACTTATTAGAGTTATACAAATGGTCTATTCAGTTTTAAATATCAGCATCTCGTTGTCAGAAATAGTAAAACGGCAACCGTATAACGCGTGCGACGCGATATTTGAACCCATTGACATTCAGAATTTACCTTTGAACAGTTTGAAACAATAATTAAACAGAAACTTTGTAAAAAAGGTTATTATAAGGTTAGTGATTATTTAAAATAGGTATATAAATGCACGGGATTAACTGTCTGGGAACTGAAATTGAGCAGGCAAATGACTAACTGTTTAACAATATTTTGTGTTTTATTTTTTAAAGAACCTCTAGGTCCCCTAGGTGCGAGGTTTTTCTTGCAGATTCTTATTCCCGGCTATACATACAAGTTGTGAGAAGCTGCAGTACTTTTAGGCGGATATGTGAAAAATGATGATTGAAAGTGTAACTATGTTACATACTTAATAAATATATAATAATATAGATTTGAATTTGAACCAATGGAATTGCTTTAGTTTAACGCTTAGTCAATAGCGTTGGTTCATATAACGCAACGCGCGCGATATGCGTGCGCGTGCTACAGGGTCTGGAATACACAGAGAATACAAATACTGCAGTTGTCACTTGAATAAGGTGGATATAGTTACGACTTATTAAGTTAAAATTGTGTTCCCGACTGAAATCGGTAAGATTCATGTAACAAATGTAATGCAAAAGTATGTGTTCCGCCTCAAATGACCTTATTACATTATGTGCATCCTCGCGTGAAACAGTCCTCTCGGTTTTATTGTTGTGAAATCCCAATCCTATTGAGTACACATGGGATAAGCTGCGAAGACGCGTTTCATTTAGTTATCCTAGCTGAACGGAAGGTTATCTTCGGACTCTAGTTTCCATTTAAATGCAGAACATCTAATTGAAATACAAATCTACTTACCTGCAACTTGTATGGATAATTTCGACATGCGACTTCTTAATTTTCAACCTCAGATATTTCTGGATACGTATGCGTATTTTTTTTTTTACTTTATTTCACTAAGTAAGTAAGATTTTAGTTAGGTAAGTCTTCAGTGCAGATGCTTATGCTGTATAATGTTTATTTTATTAATTAAGTCCTGTTTGTTTGTGAAATTGAATTTTGCGGTTTCTTTCGGCAACAATGTACTACGCAGTAATTTTAGGACATCACGTTGCGACTATATGTTAATTCGTTTAGATAAGCGGGACAAGAAATACATATCCCTAACTAAATGAATCTACAATTTAACTCGCACTTGATTGTGTAGCACATCCGTAGCAATGACGATCTAGCTTGTGAAAGCTTTGACTAGCACTGAACTGAAGTGAAAAATTACTTCGCTTCTAGGTAGTATAGTATTATAATAATTAAAGCACATAATGGCCCCGATTCCTGCAGACACCGCCTAATTTTATTTTAAGTTATATCCGTCATTTTCATATCCGTCGAAAAGGAAAGGGACGGATGATTCACAGCTCTTAATTTTAGGAAGAATGACTAAATTAATGTGTCGGGTTATTGACTGACGTAAAATTTTTAGACGGTTGGTTTAGATTTGTGCTTAAAATTGACGTGTGTTCCATAAATTTTATGCTTGTCGATTACCCGTCCCTTTCCTTTTCGGCGGATAAGAAAATGACAGATATAACTTAAAATAAAATTAGATGGTATTTACAGGAATTAGCACCAATAACGGGTTCTTACCGCGTTTAAATGGGGATATGAGACTCCCATCTCTCATATCCCCACTAAACGCGGTAACTTAAAACAAAGTATAGTATTATAGTTTAGTAGTACTTATAGTATTTTTAAATACTATATTAAAAAATGTTTACGTCTGAATATTGAAATCTGAACTAATACATAACATGTGCTTAAAGGTTATTTACTTACCGTTTCTAAGTAATTTATTAATCCAGGAAAAAATGTCGGACAAATAAACATTTTCAAGTGATTCTGCAACGAAAACATTTTCAGAATGATTCTGTAACTGAATTTGCAGCGCTAGTCTATTTTAAAACGAAATTAAAGAAAAGTAAAGTCGCCGACGGAAGGCGCTCTCGACAGGCCAAGAGTGCATTAAATTCGACCGACGACTTTAAGATCCTTGCAACAACAACGCACAGTTACAGTGCGGCTGCTACAGACCATCTGATATGAAATATGTTAAGTTACGTAACTTGAGAAGGTTTATCATTGCGCAATGTGATTGAAAATTTTTAATCATTTATTTCTAAGTACAATGCTTAATATTAGTAACATAATTATAGCTTAGTATTGAGGAGCTCGGTGGCGCAGCGGTAAACGCGCTCGGTCTGCGATTGTTGAAGTTAAGCAACTTTCGCAAAGGCCAGTCATAGGATGGGTCACCACAAAAAAAAAGTTTTCATCTCGAGCTCCTCCGTGCCTCGGAAGGCACGTTAAGCCGTTGGTCCCGGCTGCATTAGCAGTCGTTAATAACCATCAATCCGCACTGGGCCCGCATGATGGTTTAAGGCCCGTTCTCCCTTTCCATCCATAGGGAAGGCCCGTGCCCTAGCAGTGGGGACGTTAATGGGCTGATGATGATGATTAGGAGTGATTTGATTGAAAATGTTTGCGATTTCTCTATTATCTCTAACCTAGCTTCTTTCTTAAAGAAAGATGTTTTGTTTTGCAAACATTGTCCTGATTTTCCGCTACAAAAGTACAAGGACATTTTAGTTTTTGAACTCCTGTCGTTTCACCCGTACCCTCGTCCTATATCGCATCCCCAGAGCAAGGCCGTCGCTTTGTCGATACATATGTCGATCTCAGCATTTAGCGAGAAATTGTTTGACACGCTCGACCGTAGGTAACAAAACTTGTCGAAGGTTGTATTTTTTTATAGGTTTTTAGTTAATATCTCAGAAACGGCGCGTCCTGGAGAAAAAAGTTCTGTGACTTTTCAGAAAAAAAGAAAGGAACAAACTTTTCAGAGCTTCAAGTTAGTAGAACGTATAATTTTTTTAGGATGAATTATTTTTGAGATATTAGCGAAAAACTAAAAGATGACTGAACTGAACTTTGTTCTTCATCTGTTTCGCGACACAAAACAATGTTTTAATAAAAACTGTTTGACAAGTTACCTATTTTATATAGTTGATTTATACGGCGCCAAACTTGATATAGTTGCTAGATGTAGTAGATATCAAGCATTAGGTACGTGAGGCACTAAAAAAAAACTCCCCCAACCTACTTACCCACTGGGAACCTCATAGCACCTGGACTAGATCAGTTCAGATTACCCCCAGAAACACCAGTTCTAAGATATCCTACTTCTTGGGGTCATTTGTTCATTGACACTTTCCTGGGTGTAGCTCGAAAACTATTGAAAAATTCAGAAAAAATTGTAAGAACACAATTGTAAGAATGTAATTATTTTGTGGAGGAAGCAAGAGAAGTGTGTCAGGATCGAAGCAAATGGAATTCTATAGTCTCTGCTTACCCCGGTGGGAAATAGGCGTGAGTTTATGGATGTATGTATGTATGTATGTCATTTAGTCACAGAACTGTTTTTTCTAGGACGCACCGTTTCTGAGATATTAGAGAAAATGGGGCCTTTCTCCCTCCTCCACTCCGGCTCGTCACCTAGACGTGGGGACTTTTAGTATGTTAAGACCCTGAACACATTTCTGAAAGTATCGCTCAGGATACTTACGCACTCTACACACCCTTCTCATTTGTTGACCGAACTATAAACTCGTTGTCACATAAAGCGTAATTTTCTCAAGTAGGTACCTATATCTTTTAACATCGAGGAGGGAGGAGCCAGTGGGAGGAGACTTATGAAGACTGAAGATAAATTACAATACCTACTACGTACCTGCTTACTAAAGTCTTTTTATGCGCATGAGTTTCGAAATAGTGTCGTATTTTGAAACTTACTGCGTAAGCTTTCGTCTTGCAATCACATCGAATAATGTTTTTCTCCAATCTTATAAATAGCTTAGCATATTTTTAGGTACCACCATCTTTATACCATCATGGTTATTTTCAATATTATTTCTTTACTTCATCGTATCCCTACCGAGACAATCGCTTTAAAGCAGTATTTACTTATTTTATTAATTATTTGTTGAAACTTCCGATGAAAAGTTAATATTCATAGATTTCATGATTGTTTAATTAATTGAGACATTATAATAATCTTTGTAACAAACTCCTCAAAACTAATGATTACGACTTTAAAAAAAAAATAATGCGACATGTCGTTCTATTTAATTTAAATAGTATTTAACAGTTTTGTCTCTAGAAAATGAAAACCAGAAAACTCTTAATGTACAGACAGATTTATTGAGATTGTACTTACGGGGTTTGGAATTGGAGACAGAAATAGGTCATCTTATTTATTATTACTAAAGTTCACTTTTTAAAAGTCCTTTTTCGTCGGGTTTTTTTATATTACCTAACAGTAACAACTGCGTGCAAATGTATTCAGTACATTAGTCCGAACAGACCGTTTGATTAATTACATAAGTAATATAATTATATTAACAAAAAATGGATTTCAAGGATAAATTGGCACGTTTGAAATGACAAGTAATAAGTCCAGTTTGTGTCCGGCGTAAAATGTAAGTGTGGTACAGAATAAAAATGTGCTTGCAACTCTTATTGATTCAGTGATGTTAACAAGTAGATGCCATCTATAAAATTTGTTTGTTTTATATCCTAATGTTGGTTCGTAGGTCCCGTCGTACCGTCGTCCGTCAAACAATATTGCAATATGTGGTACCTACTTCTACGAAGATACTATTATATACCTACTACTGGAGTTTAATTACGAATCCTCTCCAATTACTGACGGGTGGAAATTCTCTTCTCCATGTCTCGCGGGATGAATAGGCGCTGCGATGCCGATTGTAAGAGGGTCTTTAAATTGAGATAAGTACCGTACGCCAATTTGCGACTACAATATATGAATCGAAGGTTTATATTGCGGAATACTAGGGGTAAATATTGTAGTAATTAATAGTCCATTCCGGGATTTAAATTGCAGTGCAGATCTGTCATCATAACTAGCGCTGGGTATTTGTGATTGACTTGCACTTTCCCGGAGAGGTTATTACTGGCACAAGAAAGTTCTAAGAAGGTTTAAAAATATCGTGAATAAGAAATGGAAAATACTTTAATCCAGGATTCACTGCGACTTTCTTTTGAACTAAATTACAAATAAGAACCTGACGACATCTTGGATAGGTTTTTGAGTAGAGAGATAAATATTGTGATAGCGATTTATTTGGTATTTTTGTTTGTTCTCGATGTTTTAAAGTATAAGTAGATTGGGCATTCAAAAGAAGTTTCGTTTCAGTCATACTATTTTTAAGGGTTTAATCTACATGTCAATGTAATTGACCCGACGGCTTGTGAGCCCTGGGGGGTTAAAAAGGCCACATCGAAGAAAGTCATCTAAAAAGCAATATTGCAATTTGACATTTGCGCATATAAAAGTTAGTGCACAATACAGACACACACACCCCTGTACACATTGATCAACTACCTACTGCTTGCGTGTACAGAACAGTGTCATCGGGATCGCAATGTCAAGGAGTTATCAGATCTCATGTAGACCCAAGCTTCTAACTCTAGACGCCCTAACTATACAAATTCTAAGTTTACAAACTCTACACGTTAGGCAAAATATATGGCTTGGCCGTTTCACTACCATCGTACGTGGGGGTAAATTGAAGAAACTATTTCACTATCGCCACCATGTGCGTAAGGTTATTTATTGACTGTTCAGTGCCATTCAGTTATATAGTTCTTGTAGTAACGAAACGGCTCATATTTTGCCTAACGTGTAGAGTTTGTAAACTTAGAATTTGTATAGTTAGGGCGTCTAGAGTTAGAAGCTTGGCTCTATTCATATAGATCTCATGATCTGATAACTTTTTGACATTGCGATCGATATGATCTCGTTTTGGCGACATTTTACCCGAAAATGTTTGTGTTGGGTAAAGTATACTTCTAAGTCTCAAATCTCGTTACCAATATGTTAAAATCTGGCCATTTGAATTTGTTTTGTAAACACGATATTATTTTCCAGTGACAATAGTTTTTACTTTTCAGTTTACAGGTTACTTTTCATGCTTTTTTTTATTTGGGTGTAGCTAATAAACAAGAGTAGTTTCTACCTAATATCACATTGCGCAGTGCAAAAAGGCACGTGGCAGACAGTCACATAGCTGGTTACCATAATAGTATCCCGATTTCTAGTGTTTGCACATTATACAAACATCAAAATTATGAAATGAAATCATGTGACCTAGTAAGCATGGAGGTAGCAAGTTAAAAGAGCGCTCATACTAATAAACACAGTTGACACTTCTTATTAACTTTTCGGTACAAAACTACATAGCGAGGAAACTCCCACGTGCCTGATCCCGCTGCGCTCCTCGTTACGCTTAACGAGAAGTGCAGCGTCCCATCTTACGGTTAAATAGTGTTAGATAGAAAAGAATCGATCGACCTAATATCGGCTGATACATCACTGCTCATAAACGCCACCACACTAGCTTACGTACTTTGACACTAATTGTTACCGCGCATTTGAGACGATTGTAAAAATGTTATCTTATTCAAATATAATCACTAATTGTACTGAACTGATCGTTCTGTTTAATAATAGACATACAATAAATGATGATAATGTAAAAGTCTATAGATCGCCAAGAATTCAGTCTACGCAGTCTATTAAATATGTTGTAAAAAAAATAAAAATAAAAAATCACAGTAAAATAATATTTACCCTGTCCGTATCCGTATGTCCTCTATTTAAAGGGTAGTTATTGTATGAAACTTAATAGGTAATTTTTACAGAATACCTGTTTCTAAAAGCGCATATCCTAACTAGCGAAATTAAAAAGTTTAAGTTTGACATCCGATATTACGATTGGTCGTCCTTTAATTACCCGACTGCGGCGAAGCAAAAAGAGGGTTATGTGTTTGACCGCTGTGTATGTGTGTATGCACGTCTGTTAACCACCTAACTTCTAAGCCACCTTTCAGAATTTAACAAATGAGGTGCCACTAGAAACGTCTTGATTTTCCGGTGGTTATAGGCTATGTAACGTCACGCTAAATTCAATATGGCGGCGGCTTGAAGAGGACATAAAATGAGACCAAGATTCTTTTTTGTTGAGTGTAAAATGGGCTTAATGTGCACATAATTTCAAATACATATGTACATATTATTAGCTTTTACTTACGGATTTGCTTGTATTTACTTGATAATTATGTTGAATTGATACTGTAACTGCTCAGACATGTCATGTTCCAGATAGCCTTTATCTCCAAATCTTGCATAAAACGCATTATCTTAATAAATAAGACCCCAAAATAATATAAATAAAATACAAGTTTAATAAACTAAAACTCGACTACGGAAATATCACGCTCTAAAAAGAATAAAACAAGAAAATAGCTATATTTTCTGAAATTCTTCCGAATAGTGATGTTTAGGTGATAGCCGTGGTCGAAAAGGTTTAGCTTGGCAGCGCTAGATCTAAAATTTATTGTAGAATAGGTACTTTCTGTAACATGATGAGACAATGTTTTAGAAAAAAATTCGCGGAAATAAACAAACATGATTATCAGTAAGCTTCGGAGACTTCTAAATTCAATTACCTAAACAGTAAATGAATCAACAAATCTATCTCGCTCGACTGATGTTGGTCAGATTTTTGTGTCATTGTCTACTTAACGATGTTTATGTAAGCCCCGGACATTTTAATTGAATAAAACGGATATTTGTATGTAATATTACGAAGTAATTACATGTAATTAAAGAACTTAAGGTTACGAAAAGACCATGAAAAGACGAGTCTAACGAAACGTGATTATGTGTCAAGTTTAATTTGCTGACGATATGTGTTTTGTCAGAGGCTCACAGTCGACGTTCTCTTTGGAATGAATCGGTCGTGTAATTTTCAATTAAGCTCGAACTACCTATAGCTTACTAATTAATGGAAAATGTGCACACACAATCAATCTTTTGCGAGTATGTTTTTCATGCGGGCTTTGTTTCATTCTGTATTTATTTTGCTAAACCATTACGGTATCGAAATTGACAAAACAGCTTATATGCAGTCAACCACAATGCTAATAATACTGTAGAGTTGTAAATCTGTGGTGGGTCACATACGAAGCAGGCTAACTTGCAATGGTATGGCTGTCAATAACACGGCCTGGTTGATTGGTATTAACGGAATTGGATTCAGATTTGCAGCGTTGGAACTTGAAAACCGTTGCTACGTTTGTGATGGCGTTTGGCGTGTGATTTGCCGTTTCCGAGCATCCATTGCATTTCTAATTATTTTGCCTTTACGCTCCAGTGGTATAGAATTGATCTATTACGTATACATAGACAGATACCATGGTGTGGCTTTGAATGTTATTTTTATTTCAAAAGTTGACATAAGCTAGTTTTTATTTTTATTTATTGACATTTGAATATTATTGTATTGGGAAAATCTATTATAGATTGGTCTGTGTAAGATGAAATAAATAAATACCTTCCTGTATAGTGCTTTGACGTCAGCCTTCCCGTTTATTAACTTTGTCCGTTTTATATTTTAAAGATGTACTCGTATTAAGGTTATGAACTTCCTCAGTAGCAATCAGTGCAGTGCATTGAACAAGACTCGATCAATATTGTAATTAAATAATTATAGCTCAAGATAATGATAGTTATCACAATTGATAATACACACTAATGTAAGTGCAATTTATAAATACATAATCATCGATGTGCAGGAGTTTTGATATCGTATTGTTAAAAGGTGTTGCTACAATTTCTATGGCTATATTAGAGATATAATAAGATTCCGGTGGCTATAATAAGATGATTATATTATTCGTTTTTATTGTTTATTTGTTTATCTATCAATGTTGCTGATTCCGGTACACATCATCTATTTTAATCTATTTTATTTTAATTTTAATTTGTACCCGTTATCCATACCTTTCATCGAAGCAATTCTATCTATGAACTCTTAATATCGCTTCAAATCCATCGTTCAGATCTCAAATTTTCAGGATACCTATCCATCGTACATCATATACATCGTGTGCGGCGGCAGTCACCTACGTTTCGTTATACGCTACTATACGACCACTACCTGCAGTATAATTTTATCGCATAGCCTTACAAGTATTACATAATAGTTTATTGACAATTATTAACCAACCTTTACCTACTACAGTCTTGTAATCAATAGTATAATAAAGAATTTATGTTTTTTTCGATTCTATTCGTATTTAATGCAGTGGAATGGAGGAGTATGCGTGGTGTGGCATTGAAAGATGCCACAAGAGAAGTAATTTTAATTATGTAGAGTAATAAGGGAGCGTATGTTTCGATGGTTCTGACATATATGACCGCAAATAATGGATCAAACGGATCATAGCCCACCTACAATAATTGTCTAAAACTGATTTGATCAGATTGAAAATACCTTAGGCTTTGCAAGGTCTTTTACTTTTTTATTTTGAAAGATTTTTCTTATCCATGTTTTTTTAACGCAGTGAGTACAATCATTGATGTAATTTATTGGATTGTTTTTTTTTTCGTGAGTTATTTTAGAATAGCGTACGTATTCATTACAGTATTGTTTGGTGTTATACTTTTAATTTGTTTTCAAAAGACCTTCTACAACTACTTCAACAACACTGTTTTGACAAGAGAAACAATTTTACACTTACTGCCAGTAACTTTGTATTTCGTTGCTTATCTTTTATTTCTCTGTTTTAAATTTTTTTAACTAGTGTGCCACTTCCTTAGAAATAGTTATGAAGTAAAATAAAAGAATTAATATAAAGTAAATAAAAATAAAATGATTTTAAGAACCAAAAACCGGTTACAAAAAAACAATACACTATTCGGAAGAATTTCAGAGAACTATTTTCTTTTTTGTTTGGTAGGTACTGTTAAGAGAGCGCGATTTTTCCGTAGTGAGGTTTTATTTAGTTTTTGAATTTATATTTTTATTATATTATTTTGGCCTCTTATTAATTGAACTAACGTGCTTTCATTGTGTAGATCATATTTGGGTCGTTCTCCTTTTTTATCGACAATGATCTGTCCTTCGTTCTGTTTTTGAGTTTTATTTAATCTTTCCATTGTACAAAACTATAGTTATCTTATTATACTCAAAATACTAACAAAATACTAATCGGTTCCTCGATTAGTGATTAACGTAGTTTGATTGTTTGTTTCTTTTTATCTGTCAATGGTGCTGATTCCAGTACACACCATATAATTTTATTGAGAGAAGAAGAGCGGCCAATTTATGCAAAATTTGAATGTGAAACCTGTCCGTAACATGTCTAAACAGTAAAGTTATTAATTAAACGTAATTATCTACTAAATACAAGCGAACGCGCGGGTAAAAACTTGTAATATTTACATATATTAATTGTGCAAATTAAACCCATTGATTTGATACCCAACACAATACCTTAGAAAAAAAATCTTCATTAGTTTATGACCCCTAGAGGGCGCCACATTGAATTTAGTGTGACGTTACATAGCCGATAACCACCGGATAATCAAGACGGTTCTTGTGCCACATCAATTGTTAGATAAGTGGTTTAGAAGTTAGGAGGGAACAGACGTATATACATACTTAGTGGTCAAACATATAACCCTCCTTTTTGTTTCGCCGCAGTCGGGTAAAAAGAGATAGCGACAAAATTATGATTTCTGAAGTCAGGTAAAAAATCTTGAAAAAATAACAAAATTAGTCACAAAATGTATCTTTAAACACACATGGCTGTGTTTCTGGTAGCCAATGAAATGAGACCCTCTATTTAATGTTTCGTTTTGAATGTCAACCTTTACGCGACCCTGAACACAGGGAAGGGAACGAGTAAAAGAAGAATAACGAGAGAGATTTATGTGGCGAACGTAAGTGGTAGACTCTGAAAAGGAAGGTCAGGGTAGTTTCCAACTAGTCAAGTAAGTTACTTTTTACTAAACGTCAAAACACGAATATACTATGGAATTTATATATTATGAAAAAGCAACCTGTGACGTCATAAAAACGTGACGAAATATCGCACTTATTATTACATTTTTCTTTATTAAAATTGATAAATTTAAGTTTTTAAAAATAAAACGTTTTTTGTCACCTTTAGATCTGTCTTTATTTAATAATCAGAATTTCATTATTTATCTTTAACCTAGGAAACTACCCAATTCAGGACGTTTCAAAGAAAGGCCAGGTCAAGAGTAGGTACTCTAAACCGGCGAGCTTGTATGAAAATTTTGACAAGAGTGGAGGAAGCAAAAGCGGTGTGTCAAGTATATAGCAAGTAGAATTATATTGTATTCGCTTACCCCTAAGGGAAATAGACGTGACCTTATATGATAGCATTTATAAGATCCGAAGAATATTTTATGAGCCGAAGTTATGCTTCTTTGTAGAAGTTTCTTAAAAATGTATACATTATTATTTTTAAAAAAATTATTATTAAAAAAAATGTACGTATTTAAGTATATCAGATTAAACTACGTACGCTTACCTGAAAATATTATATTAGTTGCCTTTTTATCAAAGCTTTAGTAAACATTGTGCTTTTGATAAACAGTTCCGATAGATGCTTGTGCTATCAGGTTGTTAAATCGAAAAATCAGTCATTCCTGATTTTCATGTTAATAGCTCGATACGAAGCATATCTCCCCTCGCGGTCGGTCAATTACCATTTAAACATTACCCAATTTTAAAGATTTTTTTCTAATATTATCATTAAATTGTTGTTTTTATTGTTCACAGATCAAGAAAATCGGCAACCTGCACCGTCGACTTTGGATTTACGAGCGGAACTCAGTAATATGACAAAGAAAAATCTCTGTACTGGTCGTTTCCTGACCATGCACAAAAGGCGTAAAAAGAGGCTAATGACGAGGTCGCTGTGCCAGGAGGTTGCCCTGTTAGACGACCTACACCCCGGACAAGTCCAGGTAAGTGTGATAGAGCCTGTCTACATCTGCAAATCACGGCGTCGTACTTAACGTGTAAATTGATGTTGACGTTGTTAAATAAACGTCGTACTTGCACCGGGACACATTGCCGGCACCCTAAATTTTCACGTTGATGGCGCCGTGACTTGGAGGTGTGGACCAGACCTGCCTTGCGTGAGTATTCTATCCTAGTCACACCTACTTACTAAGTTTATATATTTACTCTGCCTGATCCTTTGAAGAAGCTACATTACAAAAATGAGATACTTATGTTCAAAGACTGGCTTCTATTTCTAAATTAGCATTTTACTAAGATTTGTAAAATAACCTATTACCGCTGCCAGTAGTGGCTCGTACATGAGCCACTATTGTGTTTGCCGCTAATGCTTTCAGATGCTTAGCATTAATTGTGCATTTCGTAAAAGTGACTGTGAAAGTGACAAGGGCATTGTCCTCTCCAACATAATGAAATTTATCTGAATGAATGATCTGTCCAAATATGGTTCAGCCATCTTAGGACTCATCTAATACTAAGTGATCACATATTTATATCAATCTATTTTTTCTCAAATATGTTTAAAGTAATTTCTTTTAACGTTCGTGATATCATTTGTTTCGGTATAAATGGTTTTTAGCCTGTCTCAGTAAATCACAATTCACCCTTAATAAGCATTTGTTTGGCCTTGTATGCATTGTATTGAGGTATTATAATACACCTCTTGGTCACGGTATGAAACGTACCGCTAATCTGTGTTTTCAATTTAAGATGACGAGGTCGCAAGCAATTACACACTTTACCGTGACAGTACTTTTGTTATGCGATATTTATGCAATGCTCCGTACATGGGTTTAAAAGGCTGCGTAGTAAAGCCGCAATATCAAAGCATTTATTTTCGGTTAATCCCTGTATGCTTGCACTCTCCCTATGATTCATTCCCTTTATGCACTACTCGAAAAAATCCTAACGATACTTTTTCGTCCGAAAATTTTAGATTTTTTCTAACCGGCATCATTTATAACTTAATTCGTACGAGCTTTGATATGTGTACGGTTATAAATACTGTGTCTTATTGTTTTCCCACCATGGTCATTCCACAGTCCTTCACGATATTGCAATGTATTTGTAGAGAGCGTCGTCGTCGCCACAAATTTAAATGTCATTTGTTTGTATTCATGACGCGTCCACACGCACTATGTAGGTAGGTATATTCTAGTGACATATTGTCAGATACAGCTCTGCGTTCCAAGTGGCCCAAGCAAGGACGGCAATGCGAGTGAAAAACGGTGCGTTTTATTCTCGTTAACGCTTTGCTTTTCTGTGACGTCACAAACGTTCTTTACTGTATATAAGAGCGAACATGCTGCGAATGAAAATTTCATTTCTATAATTTAAGTTGTAATTGTATTGTTCATTCCTTCTTTTACATTAATTTTATGAGTTGGAAGTCGCTTTGTTTATTCTACGTAACGTATCTAGGCTGAAGGTGATAAATGAATTATTAAGGTCATTGAACAATTTTAATAGAGTTCAAAATAAGTATCACTTTGGCACTCTACCGTGAAGCGAGATACAACCGATACATGCACGTTAGAGAGAGAAAAAAACTATATGGTTTTATTAATAGACACCAAATGATTCAGTTATACCTACGTTTGTTACGGTCGTTTATTGCAAGGTTTCTAGTATGGTGTAGCACAGAGATACTTCTAAATCAAACGATTACTGATAATGAGCGTGTTTTCAAAACGGTAGTATAAGTTAGTACGTGTGAGGCTACATTTTTTATTTCCTACACGAGATTGAGGAAGTAGTAATTTAGGAGTGCGCGCAGCGGTTTACCTACCGCGTGTTTATTTCTGTTGACAAGTATTAAAATTCCTTCCTTCGTGCACTGGTCATTGACGATGGGCCAAGAATTTGGTAAACAAGCAGACGTCTTTGTTCTATAGTAGGTGCGTATTAATGCAGCCCTGCACTCATATTAAGTTGGTTGACTTCACGATAGAGATGCATACATTTTTTCATGTGTTTCAATATTATTTCGCCATGCCGCATGCCGTTGCGAATTCCTGAAGATTATTAATTTTACCCATGACTTTTTCATTGGCGATATTTATTTATTAAAGCTAAATAGATAGCTTTTTATGACATTTAACAATATTTAACAACATTGTTTTTTTTTTACAGTGCATCCTGGAACAATCAGTCCTGTGGAAGTTCAATGCATTTACATTAGAAAACGTCTCAGGCGGTAATAACCATGTTGTTTTTATACTGTGTTCTCAGAAAACCAATACTAGACGGGTAACAGCGTTGCTTTTACAACATTTTGGTCCTATTTCAATTTACAAATGGGAGATTCGAGTAATCCCGATTAATTCTTTCCCCGATATGTATTAGTTTTAGGGATCACAGTTAATTTGAAGAGTATTGGAGATAACTTTCATAATTTGGCTATTGTTAATGAAGAATGGCTAGCTGGTCCTAATTTGATGTGCGAGTTTGTATAGTCCGTTCAAGAATGATCTTCATAAAAGGTAAACAAATATGGCTGCCGATATTTTTTATCTGTGTCAAACTGCATACTAGTGAAGTGCTGAATTGATTTTAGCTCAAGTTATTTTATCAAAATGAACTGACTCTCTTGGGTTGTTTGAATATTTCGTATGATAATATTAAAATATATATTGTATGTTTCTTTGTGGTTACACTAACTCACTTTTAAAGTCATTTTTTCTGCGCATTTCGGCTTATTAAGTACAGTACACTCACTTAAGTTATTCACGGAACTGACTCGTTTTCCTGACCTGAATGAAATGTCTCATCACTAATCGTCAAATTGACAGCTAGCCACAGATTAACAAGAATTTATGATGTCAACTTTTTTGTGTGAGGTTTTGTTTGATTTTTGTTTTTACATGAAAAAATGTATTTTTAATCATTATTTTACGTTAATTTCACATTGAGCTAAGAAATCATACATCTATTGAGTGCTATGGATGTTATTAGAAGCATACTTTGCGTACTTTAGGTGAAATTCGAACATTCTTTGTAGTAACAGGTTTGTTTACCTTTTATGAAGATCATTTTTGAACGGACTATAAGGCCGTTGTCTAACGCTCCATATTACACGACCACGCTACATACTATACTACACGACCATCACGCTACATACTACACGTCCATCACGCTACATACTATACGACCATCATGCTACATACTATACTACCACGACTATCACGCTACATACTACACGACCATCACGCTACACACTACACGACCATCACGCTACATACTACACGACCATCACGCTACATACTACACAACCATTACGCTACATACTACACATCCATCACGCTACATACTACACGACCATCACGCTACATACTACACGACCATCACGCTACATACTACACGTCCATCATGCTACATACTATACCTACCACGACCATCACGCTACATACTACACGCCCATTACGCTACATACTACACGTCCATCATGCTACATACTACACGACCATCACGCTACATATTACACGACCATCATGCTACATACTATAACTACACGACCATCATGCTACATACTATACTACACGACCATCACGTTACATACTACACTACCATCATGCTATATACTACACGACCATCATGCTACATACTATACTACCACGACCATCACGCTGCATACTCCACGACCATCACGCTACATACTCCACGACCATCACGCTACATACTACACGACCATTACGCTACATACTACACGTCCATCACGCTACATACTACACGACCATCTTGCTACATACTATACCTACCACGACCATCACGCTACATACTACACGACCATTACGCTACATACTACACGTCCATCATGCTACATACTACACGACCATCACGCTACATAAACGATAACTGTAGGGCATATAATTTGGCAAACACGATTCGCTGTCAATAAATACCACTTTGAATTTGGTTTTGGCGTAATGCAGCTGTCGCATAATAATATGTGTATGTCATATACCAGACTTTATGTGTATCATGATGTTTACAATAATCCATAAAACTCTAAATATATCTCTTAAATATTAAAGCGGTTCTGCAACAACAATATTAAAATGATTTAGGTACGTCGAGGGTTTATTGCTAATGTGCAGTCTGTTCTCAGTGATATCATACACGTCTTATGTACATTAGAAACCTTTTGGTTACAAGGTGGACAGGCGAGTTATTGTCTATTTTGAGAACAACAGAAATTTCACAAACCATTCAGCTTACAGACACCTCTTTACATGACAATTCCGTGTGCCTGTTACAAATTAACACGTTTGGAACAATCGTACATATTTGCAACACACGCCGAGATGACAATGGTTGTAACATGCTTACTTCACGGACATCAGTCTTATGATCTGTTATGTCAGACCTTACAAAATTCTACGTACAACTAATGCGACGATACATTTTGACAGCCTTGGCGTTGATGACATGTGTTCAAAACCTAAGGACTTGGACAAACTTGTGAATGCCCAAAATAATAAAAAAAATGCTAGGTAATTTACACTGAAATAAAAATGAGCTAAAGTTAATACCGTTATCTGGAAAAATGAGAAATGTCCTTTAGGTCTTTAAATCTTGTCTGCACTTTGTGGAGCTTCTAATGCAGCCGTTCCCTGAAAGGCTTTTTATTAATATATTAAAATTAATTTGCAAGGATTAAAAGGATTTATCCTTTTCTGAATAAGTCTAAAGCCAAGTTGTTTAAGAAAGTACAGATGCGCTTTCGATTCTAGCGCCTTTTTGTATCGATACGTTTATATTTAGGTAAATAGAGCATGTCTATTAAACTATTTATTTCCTCAATACATAGATATATTTGTATATTTGTTACAGACTTATTTGCAGTTAGTTTTGTTTTAGTTTTGAGCTAAACTTGCCCCCTAGAGTTAATGTAACCTATTGGTTTATACGATAACGTCTTACGCGATTAGTACAAATTAAATGTTCTGTAATCACAAGATCTTGAATAATTGTGTTCTAAAACAACAAACCTACCTTAACCTTGCCTCGTGTTATGACATACTGCTATTGTCTCGTAAATATGTCCGTTCGCAATTTAACGTCGCCTGTCATAACACAAATGTATATTTTGACAAATGTCATATTTATATCGTTATGTGCATTTGTAACAGCAACACAAATAAACAAACGTAATTTGATGTTTGATCAGTTCTTTTCATCTCTAAAAGTTTGTTGTTGATCTACATAGCTAGAACCTAGAGAGCTGTTTTTACTTAGCGCGTATCGTATTACAAAGCACGGAATAGAGCTCAATGGATTAGCAGCAACCTTCCAGTAATTCTCTGCGCATTGTGATCCAAAGCTTAACAATACTGTCAAAGAAAGTAAATAAACTGTGTTTCTGCGCAGGACGCTGCCTACCGGTGCTGTGTGTTCACCTGTTCCATATCTACGGACTAATATCGTATTTCAATCTCGATGCTGCAAAGGCATGGAAACTATTCAGCCTCATTGAAGAAGGTTATCACAGCACAAATCCTTACCACAATTCAGTACATGCGGCTGACGTCACACAAGCCATGCATTGCTTCTTGCAACAGAAACAGGTGAGTCTTCGCGTATATCCCTTATCTTTTGTTTGTATTGCGTTGTACGAGTAATTTTAATCGTTTTGTGACCTGTACAAGATCTACACGGGAACTTTTATAAATGTGTTTACTGATTATCTCCATTTTCTAAAAGAATATAACAGTTAAAATGATGCAAGCAAATACTGTAAATAAACACATACCTGCCTAAATAGATTTTAAATGCCGTCAGCTCACACTCAATCGTTTGTCATCACTTGGCATCATATAGATATAACATAATGTAAAAGTAATAGAAATAAGCCTAATTCTTATAAAATAAAATAATAAATTTAAATGCGTAAGTATTACCAACCCCATTAAATGATTTTGGGGTTTAAAGCCTCTTAAACAGATTTCAGTCGAAAGCCAATAAGAGAAAAAGCAGCTGTTCTCCATTGATGGCAATATACTTTACAAGAACACAAGAAAATATACTAAATTTCAAATAAGCTTTACGCATAAGTCTCTGCGATCCATTACTTTTTTCTGTCTTGCGTTAGCTTTATCACCTTTGGGCACAAATCACAAGTACAGAATAAACTTAGTATTAGGTTCGACATAAAACAGAAGACATTCTGCTGCTTATCTTTTCGGGCATGTCGTAAAACTGACAGAGGGATTGTGTATTATAGGTATAGGCATACGATTAATCACAGTATTACAAGTGGCTCTGTCCACACCATTTGGTATTACAGATGTCAGTTTATGTATGCAAGCAGAGTTTGAAAGAGCCAAGCATTTAAAATAGTTCAAGATTTACTTTGAAAACTGCCACATACTTCAAAAAGTTTCACATCGCCTTGACGTGTTGGATATTCTTACTAATAATAGTTTAATGTTGTTGTGGCTAAACTTGAGCTGCGTTCATCGTCATTAGCTAGTTACGATACAGGAAAAGCTTGGCATTGCAGATAGCGATTACGGTTTTTTTGGTGAAAGATTTGTCTTCTATCGTGTGGGTTGTGAGGTAAATTACCAACCTCATCAACCCTGGTGTCAGGGTTATTATAGGGCCGCCAAAGGCCCCTGACATGTCTCATGTAACGATTATTAAGGACCAACAACTTAACGTGCCTTCCGAAGCACGGATCATCTTACTTTTTGGATTATCAGGTGATCAGCCTGTAACAATAATATGCTAAGCAAACTAGGGATCACAAAGTGATTTTTGTGACATGTCCCCACCGGGATTCGAACCTGGGACCTCCGGATCGTGAGCCCAATGCGTTAGCTGGACAACGGAGGCCGTTAAAAGGAGGCCATTTGAAAGAATTAAATGTTTGCGACACTACAAATTCTGTTCTAAAAGGATAGGGCCGGACGCACTTTGGACGGGTAGTCATACCAATTTGCATGATATCAAAACATGAGAATACTGGCCCGACGAACAATTTGTACCCAGTGTGCACGGTTCCATAGTACTTGGGAAGATTCGGATTGTTACGCAAGTAAAGGCAAAGCTCATTTTTCAAAAAATTTTTAATAGTACCACTAGTAGCCACTAGTCCGGTTAGCGGTATTGTTGCGGCGCTAACTTTTCTTAATTATAGGAAACTAGGGCAGATTGTTTTTCTTCGTTAATTTGTGAAATTCTCGCCCGGCTGCAGAATATTGTTCACGAGAGGTATTTTTAATTGAATGTAGGTTTTTCTAGGATTTTTATTTCATGACACTAAGTCAATTACTAGCAACAAATTAACGTCAACTCTTATTTGTTGCCGGATCTTTGTGCTAGGTGTATAATTATGTCACAAAGGGATTTCTGAATCTGTATTTTACACTATTATTGTATCCGAAACATCTACTTTGCAAAATGATGATTGCGGTTTATGAAATGCAATAATCCATCGGACGGTTTCACTGCTTATACAAAGTAGTAATACCAACCAACCAACTGTCCCAGTTCTTTGTTTATTTGAGAAATATTTGCAGACTAGTAAGCTATTTAAATTTTCAATTTGGTAACTAATAACCTACTACGTATTTAAACGGTGCGAATTATAACATAACATAAACAGCCTACGTATATACGTCTCACTGCTAGGCACAGGCCAACTGGGGTGGTAATTATAAGAAATTATTATTGAAGAAATATGTATGTACCCTGATTGTATGTATGTGACATGCGCATGGCCGCACATTAAGTTAGTACAGAAAAAAGCTTATTAAAAACATAAAACGCGTTTAGATTATCTTCTCGGGCACGGCGAAATGTGATAACGGGAATATGCCGAAAATGAAGGAATCGAGACAAACTTGTTTAGGGTTAGCGATGTTTGAAAACCAATGTATGTGCCAATGTAATTGAAAACCAACCAATCAATTGAAAACCAATGTAATTTAAGAAGTGTATTATAAATTAAAGAAAAGCTTACGGAGATGTTTTTCCTATTTCACATGATGGGCTATTAAATGAGCTGATCACCTGCACCACCATACGACTATCTTCTTGTCACTACGCAGGTTATCTTCTTATAACTTGAGGCCCACCCCATTAATTATTATAAGCGTCAGTTTATGTATGTGCGTTTGTGTAGAAAGTTCACTATCCCTTATTTAAATTACTCCTCTTCTTTGCGAGTCGATGGCGATCGATACAAAATTTTTGCTGACCAATAATTACTAATTTAAATTACTGATTGATATATCGTTTGCACCAGATCCGGGATTATCTGGAACCGTTGGAGGTGATGGCCTCTTTGCTAGCAGCAATAGCCCACGACATGGACCACCCTGGCGTCAACCAGCCCTTCCTCATTGCTACTTCCAACCATCTCGCCGCTTTGTACAGGGTAAGCAAAGTTGAAATATTATGTCTTCATAATTATGTATGTTTTACATTACATCTTAACTCAGGGTGTTGAATTTAGATTAGACATATTATTATTATTAGAGTAAATTGATTTTACGTGCAGCCGCAATTATAAACAAATAAAGCTTATCAAAAATCGTATTAGAAACTTATTTAATACTTATGTATCGAACAAAATGTAGGAAAGTGACTAGAGTAAGAGAGAATATTATGGAAGTATAATGAATGGGGATTTGATTGTTTATGGTACGAATTTAGAATGGTTGATGAATGGGACGGAAGGAAGTTTCTTTTTAAATAAGATATTGTCTATGCGTGTATGTATATATTCTCTTGATACGGACGGTGCCAAGTTGTCGGCAAGTGGAATTGTAAAAATTAAAGAGAAATAAAAGAAGGGAAGGACAGTATCCATTTTTATTCTATTTCCCACAAAAATATAAACTACTAACTTTAGCCGCAACTTTCACTTACAAACTTGGGTTGAGTACGAGTAGGAGAGTCTAAAGAAAATACTCTATTCAAAACAAGAGAAATTTAAGAGGACTTAAATTTCTACAATAATAGAAAATCATTTACAACTTGCGCAAGTTGCAAGTGTATATTACCTGGTTTTCCTTTTGCAAAGAAAATAAATAAAGAAAGTAACAATGGAAAGTGTTCACGGGATGTTTGCTTGTTTGTTATAATTTTAGTAAAGGTTAGTGGAAAATGAAACAAGCATGAAATCTGTAAAGAGGTCCTTTTGACATGTTTTGCTCATATCTTAAAAACGATATATTTACCTTCGGAAAGTTTTAGTATTTTACCAGAAGACCTCAAAGAATAAGTGATATTTTTAAAGTTAGACGAATATTTTCGGTTGATTTTTCTTAGACAAACTCTAAATGGTACCTTTTGACGGTAATTTGTGAGTTCATGGTTGTACTCACAAATTACCTATATAAAATATATAATTATTCAAGTCATATATGTATATACCTTCTGTGAATCTAATAATATCGACTTATTCCCAATCCCGAAATAGCTTTTTACGACGTTCACAATAAAACGTCGTCTTAAAAAACTTTCCTTTACTTACTTGCTTTTCTTTTCAATTTATCGATGTTAGAATCTCGTTGCGATGTCGGTTGAACTTTTGATTAAGGTAGTTGCCAAGAAGACGGCGACGGCCTCACCAGATATGTTTTTGAAGTCTGTCTCTTCAAAGCTTCTATAGTAAATCATATTAAAATTAAGACCCGTCGAGGATTCATAACCCATGTTTAATATATCTTACTGTCGCTTGTGTTATGCATTCTGTAATACGAATTCATATTTATCACATGTTCAACGGCACAAATTCGGACCTCATTCAGGATCCCTCGCGGAGGGTCCCTGGCTTTGACTCCAAGCGAAAAATCTGGACGCGACTGAACCGGTGTAGGACCAACCATGGAAAGTCAAACCATCACCTACATAAATGGGGCTTAAAGGAGTCGCCATACTGTGAATGTGGTCACCCGGATCAAACCATATCTCACATAGTGAACGAGTGCCCTCTGCACCGGTTCCCAGGTGGTATAGCCGAGCTGCATTGTGTGACGGATGCAGCAGAGACTTGGTTAAGGGATCTTAAGCTGGATATTTGATCCAAGCAGGATATTTGTCTGCCATACGCAATAATAATAATATTTATTACTTCATCTTATATGTAATGTACGAGTATTAATGTTTTTTGGCGAGAAAACTTTCGTGATTTGCTATAGATGGATTTGCTTTTCGTGCGAGATGGTATGAAAACACTGAGGTTTATTATAAACTGAGCACTTTCTTTTCAAATGCATATTCTAAAGAAATAGCTCTAACAATTTATATCTATTGCGATGTGAAACAACATTAGTTCATATTATGCTCATGTTACCGTTGCTTTACACGTATATATTCGTAATATAAAATTTAATTAACGTCTAAGCATGTTAACCATTAAATACGGTAGACGCACTGCCAGGCGCAGCGGGGTGCATGCACCGTTGAAGCAACTTTACAGAAAAATTACGTGATAGGTTCATACATTTCTAACTATACCTCGTTTCAGATTAATTAGTCTGAAAGCTATTTGGAACTCGCTGGTTTATAGTGAATTGCATTCGAACTTTAGGCAAGAAGGTAATATTAATATTTTGATGCCAGTGCCGGACTGCCCCTCTAGGGTAGTAGTTACTGTGCCCGGGAAACTATTCAGCGATTTACTAAATGCGAAATGTTATAATTTATACCTACCTATTGCATATCGTAGCGATATGATCTGATTGATTCTCCTCAGAGCATATCGTACTGGCAATGACGCGCGTTCTTTAGTATAAAGAAGAAAAATACAAAAAATATAAAACATAAAAATGTATTAAATATTATGCAGTATAAACTTTGGCTATTTATTTTATCTGAAAAACGACTATAGTTTTCCGTACTCTGCTGATTGTTGCTGTTGCTTTTACGCAGATGTGGTTATATCCAACGTTAAACTAGCGTAAAATAAAGATCCCACAACCTTCTGAAGTAAACAGTATTCTCTACCTAAAATAAAACTTCTTCGTAATTTATGAACCGTGTTATGCAGAACACATCGGTTCTCGAGAACCACCACTGGCGCTCAGCTATCAGCTGCCTCATCGAGAGCGGCTTGCTGGACCAGATGCAAGGCATGCAGGAGAAGTTGGAGAGCCAGATCAGCTCGCTGATACTTGCCACCGACATCACCAGGCAGCAGGAATACCTCAGCCAATTCAAGGTAACTACTTAAGTTCAATATCAAAATCTGAAGAATAACTGACCGCTGTTTTAGTTTCGAATAGATGTAACGAAGGACCGTTCTCGAGGGACGCTGCTGTATAATATTGAAGGCTCAAGTTGGCTAGGCAATCTGCGGAAACATTCCACGCAAATTATATTAATTTCTTCAAGTCAGTATCTATACAAAGGATATAGCCGAGTTTCCACTGACGCGGAGACGGGTGGAGAAGAGCGGAGATGTGTGGATTTGACCAATCACAGCGTTAGAGAGAGCGAGAAACGAAGACGCTCTGTCACTCTCTCCCTCACGGTGATTGCTCGATTCCTGCATATCTCCGCTCCTCTCCGCACAGCTCCGCGTCAATAGAAACGCAGCCTAATTAGAAACGAAGATCATCAATCTACCTACGTAAAAACTGGGCTTTTGATTGACCAGCGCTCAACTAAGCACTGTCTGTTTCATAACTGTAAACAAATATGCTATGTAATATGGTTGTAGTGACGTTACTTTTATAACTGAATTTGATTTTCTCTTATCCCAAAAAATCAACAGGCATCTTTGATGTTAGAACTGACTTTCTGGTACATGAGTATTTTTTCATGATTGTGAAATAAGCATCTATTTATCGTTCGCTAGAGTGTTGGTCAACATACAACACAACAGACAAAGCCACATATTTAAATAGAAAGTAAAGTAAAATTCAAAGTCAGTTCGAAGTTAGGTTCCAAAGTTATTTCTAAAAAGTTTATGAAGGCGAAATATTAAAATCTTCCCAATTACGTAATATCTAGTAGCACGCTTGTAATGACATTTATTTGGAAGAAAGAAAGTAGTCACACAAGATGACATAAAAGGCTTTTCACAATACTAACTGCAGTGGAAATTCATTATACTGTAAGAACGAATAAGCGATTGTCCACGAGCTCGGGCGGTATTGGTTCCGCATCATTTCCGTTTTGAAGCTCAATTTAAAATTAATTGAAGTTTGTAATGCTTCTGGGCGATATATGAAATGGAGCTGTTCTATAGACTACCTAATTGAAACTGTTCAGTTCTTATCGGAACACCGATCCTTTTGAAATACCACACCATAAAAATACAACATGGTAGGTACAATTGTACCACAATACGATTAAAGTAAGTCGTATAACAGAAAAGTTATCAAAGACTGAATTGTATGATTTCCTATTATTCAAATTTGAAACATCATTCGGTTCAGGATCAACCTAAATTAAGATGACCTTTAAACATCACAAACACCATCTGAGAAAAATACTACGACTTTTCGCAATAAGTACGGTAAAGTTTGTCACTGGAGTGCGCAACTCAATTCACGGTCATAACAGAAATGTTATGAACGACTTTTCGAATTATATGGTTTCCTATTGTCATGAACTTAGGCTAATCATGCGAAATGTTGGAAAATAACATCTTATGCGACGTTACTCAACTTTGGGAGAAATATACTTCCTCCATGTTGTGAACGTAACCAACTCTGTAACATGGTAATAATCTTCCGTAACTGTAATTTTAATCATAACACAATTAAAATGAGATTTTTTTTGGAAATGTGTTTCTTGGTGCGCTCCATTCCATGTATGGCCACTCACAAGTGGAGATCATAAGTATCCTGTCCTGTTTGCAATACAGGCTCTGTGAAAGTCTAATAAACCGATTTGTATCTATTTCAACTTACAACGACACTAATACAACAATGGTGTCGAAAACTTATTCTTGTTTACAATTCTACTTCACAACTCATTACATGTGAAAACTCGATGACTGTGGAAAACTTTCATAACATTGCTGGCTGTATATGAACAATGAATTTTAATCCTATTAACTTTAATTTGCTAATGACTTTGATCCCTTTAATAATAAAGTGTGGTAGAATAATTTGCTAATTCATTTAAGTATTTGATTTTGTATGTTGATGATTAATCGTAGCAACTGCATCAATTATTTTTTTTGGCCACAATACAGAGATCTTTAGGCCATGTCTTCATTTTTGTGCTGATTCGAGCAGACACTCAGTGTTATAAGCTTTCTTCTTCTTTCTTATAATCTAATAAAATAAACCTAAAACCTAACCTAACCTTTAATCTTTTGTAACGTCTTTTTAATAAATCTCTAAATCAGCATAATTTAATACTTACACTGTTGTGTAAGTGCCCCGATACCGACCCCGCCGGCGTGGTCGACAATTTCCCTCATTCAGCGCTTATCGCTATCGACCCACTAGGGTCGATTAATTCTTTCAAATATTTTTCCTCTCAGGCGACGCCCTGAGCCGAGGTTCGCGCCCAACTAGGCACCCTCAGGCCTGTTGTCTTAAACGTTGTACCGGGTGAGAGCCCTCAGCGCTCCCCATTTGTCCGGCCATGTAGTTAATGCCATCTGCGGCAAATCTGCAATAAGTCACGTCAAAAATAAGTGTTCTTCGGTTACTCCCGTAACTTTATTTAATCCGCGATAGTGTTTCCAATAGCTAGCAAAGTTGAAGTCTTTTAAAACGTGACACGTACGCCACCGACGCAAACTGAATCGATGAGTGGTACAAGCCACAAGCTAAAGGCGTGTGCCGACAATGCGGCAGAACTCACAGTCCTGACCTTGAAGTGACAATAATTGAAGTAACAATAATTGTTGAAAGAATTTTGCATCAATAATTATAGATGTTTCCTAGCATATTCAATTTCATTGCTGACTCGCTCTGCTTTTGACTTGGAGCAAACTTTACATACATACAGTAATGCTTTTTACTACTCAATGCACTGAATCCAGGTACTTTGTACTAAAATTTAATTTCGACCTCATCTTCAGTAGTGCTTGTATTTTATTATCAAGGTCACTGTCCGTGCGTATTTTTATTTGTGTTGGAAACCACAGTGAAATGTCTGGATATTATAGTACACAGAAATTTTTGATCTCGCCTTGTGTGGGTGATAGTTGTCCTCGCCTTTCTTGAACTATTTAGGGAGCCATTGGAGCTAATCTCTTGCTTCCTTATTATTTAGTACTCTCGTTACGCGCGTGCACGCAAACATAATAATCTGAAGACGGGTTTCAATGTTTAGCAAACGATTACGTAAGTATCTTTCGTCTCTATAATGTATTTACGCGCGTTACGAACTTAGTTGTCAAGAATAAAAAAAAACATTCATTTCTATTCCGTTAATTTACAGCTATATTATGAGACTTTATATATGCTTGAAAAAAAATTTAAGTTGCAGCATGATACTATGCAAATTACTTTAATAGAAAGCAAATTTCATACGTTACTTATGGTGTGACGCGCGCTCGCCCCAAAAAGAGTTGTTTGCTCTGCGTTGAGCCGCTGACCGCGTTTCAGGAAAATATGACTATGGCTCAAGTATACATTCCACGCTAGAGCCGCGTTCACATTCACGATAGCATAGTTTCGTGCAGTAAGCTCGATTCAACAATCTCGCAGATACTTGCGCGTCGAAAATGTGTCGCTACACGCATGGTATATGAAAACCAGGGGGTTAAAATAGCCACATCGGAGCAATTCATCTAAGAAAGCAATATTGCTATTATAAAAGCAAGTGCGCAATGCAAACAAATGTCAAATAGCAATATTGCTTTCTTAGATGAATTGCTTCGATGTGGCCATTTTAACCCCCCGGGTATGTTTAAACCTGATAGAGGCATTTCAAGGTTAGCCCAGATGACATCATCCCACCTTACGTTGCCATTTCGTAAAAAATAAATTACTCACATCCAATGTTTTCTTTTTAATTTTCTTTCCCAGAAAATTTTGTACTTTTAGTAAAAGATTTATTTACAGTTTTAATGATTATTATTTTATATATATGACAAATAATAGTAATTAAATACATTAGTCAGTAATTCACTTAATTTTCAATAATAAAATTTACGTCATTGGAATGATGGAGATTCCAATTGAATGGTAACACTTACATCATCAATGGGCTAGCAATGGCGGCTTGTCATAGGATTGAGCGTACCTGGTCTTCTTATACCACGGCTACACGCACTATCACGTCACAAATATGCAAAATATACTTAACAGCAGCCTCCGACTTGTCACGTGGCCCTTCTTGCGCCGCTTGTCATTTATTTGTTACTGTGATATGAAGTTTCTTGGTGCAAATCGATTCCCGTTTGAAAGACAACTCCAGAAGCTACCGCAAGTTTATATTGCACACCAAGTTATTTATAGTTGAAGTTTTCAACGTTACAGGTGACTACAATTTTAAATTTATTACTAAGTAGGTACCAACATCGTTTGGTGGTTTAATACTTGCTATATTTTACTCGTACTTAGGGGCTGATGTAGAGGAAATGGTCAAACAAAACGCAACAATCTACGTATATTCGCTCTGTCAACTAGAATAGCAGGGCCAATGTCGTTTAAATATCGTAGCTTTATTTTTATTCTCAATGTAGACAGCCACAAGAAATCTATTTTTGTGCTCGTCATTTTTCTTTTAAACTAGGCAAAAACGTATTAAACTCATTTTGCAGATCAACCTAAAACACTTCTCGCCAAATTGAGTTAGTGCAAATCTCTACCCTCGGTGAAGCTAACTTAGCTAAGGAATTTTAAACAGTCTGTCACTCAATTCACCACACGACTAAATGGAAAAGTTCCTGCAGACCAACACAAAATGGATTTTAATTATATGTGACGGCTGCAGTAGCCTCACTGTGTTGAATTTCTCGCTTATTTAGTTCCAGTTGAGCCAACAAGTGGCTTCGAACTAATCGCTTTAAAATTCTCGTAGTACATTTCTGTTATTTTTGTTCGTCGTTATTCTCAGCTTTGATGATCTTTTTTTTTTCGAGAAACGATGTTTATTATATAAATATTTGCTTTCTTTATGAATATAAATCTGGAAATATCGCAAAGGGCTCGAGTGTAGATGTTACGGAGTGCGTCATCGGGCAACAGTTTGTTTAGCTGTTATCACAAATATGAACTGCCGCGTTAGTAACGTTCAAGCGGAACTTCGGTCATTTAGTAAATTGCCCCCGCTACGGTGAAAAAATAATCAACGTAATTAACTACCTAAGAAAGCTGGCATTCCCATGGTCAAGTTCAGGCTACCTACAAAATTGTCTGTCGTTACACCCGATATACAAATTACCAAGTCTGTAAGCAGGTAATTTGTTTGTAACCCCTATTGGGGTATATCCGAGCCACAAGTAGTTAGTAACAACGATTACCGCCCTATCTCACTAGGACACCATGGTTGCGCCACCAGCGGGAAATTATTCGGAATTTGGTTGCCGGTAACAAGTTGGTTCTGCAATCGAGTGAGGTACCCTTCGTCCAACTGCAGATAGCGCCCATAAGATTATAATTCGGACACCGATATATTCACTTCAATCAAAAGTTGCCTGTACAAAATTGCTATTTAGTAATAGGGCTGCCGATTGTGTTTAATTAGTCAATAATAAATTGACTATTGCACATAAGTGCAATAAAGCGTTTTAGTATTTATTGCTTTGTAGATACAATTCAGTATTCGCTGTTAATACGGCGCGTGACGGTAAATACTCAGCACGTTAACGTTTTTCATTACGTACTCTGTTCGTATACCTATAGAGTATGAAAAACATTTCCCGTGTGCCACAAGCAGAGCTAATCCGCACGCGAGACAAGCCACATGGCAGGAAGTGTAGCATCGTCACTTGTTATAAGTTAATATTGTAAACATTACTATTAGTAAATTATTATTGTTTTACTACTACTACCGGCTACTATGTCGCCACATGAGTCATGTCAGGGGCCTGTGACGGCTCGATTATAATTATAATAACCCTAACGCCCGGGTTGCTGAGGTCGGTCGATTAAACTTTTAACCCACACGAAAGAAGAAGAATCACTGTTTGTATTTGCTAAGTCCTTACATTCCGTAACAGCTGTAAATGCATTTCCTTTTCACATGAAAATCGAATCGTATCAAATATTAAATTTGTACTTCACGTCAAGAACTGGGTCAGGTAAAGAACATAGTCACTAGCAGATTTTTTAAGCATAAATACGAGTACATTATGAAGCTTTTATTGTCAATATTTTTTAGGAAATGAAAACTAACCTTTACTGGTAACTGTCATTGCTAACAAGCCTTTAGTTAGATTATACGTTAAACCAATGCCACTAACGATATTACATACTTGAAATGGAGGTTAGCAACACGACCCTGTATTTACGATAATATTATAACTTGTGTACTATTTGTGTGCACGAAAGTTATGTATGGTGTATGACCTGTCACCATAAAATTCATAATCATCTCAGAACTTTATATCTAAAATGGCTGCAAATTGGGTAGTTTCCTAGGTCATAGATAAGTTATGAAATTCTGATTACTAAATAAAACAGATCTAAAGGTGAGAAAGAAGTTTTCTATTTAATTTATTTATGAATTTTAATAATGCAAAATGTATTAATAAGTGCGAAATTTTGTCACGTTTTTCTATGACGTCACAGGTAGCTTTTTCATACAAATCAGTAGTGATTTCGTGTTTTGACGTTTAAAAAGTAACTGATTTGACTAGTTGGAAACTACTCCATTGTCCAGTCAAGTAGTTTTAGATCTGCCTCTGACACCATTAGAGTTTGCGATAGTGAGTTTATGTATGAAGAACGTGTAGGTACTCATAATATTCGAAGGTTTAGATAGAACTAATTACTCAGTTTAGAAGATTAATTAATTACTCAGTTTCCAGGTAATCGCCATCCACACTCCCGTCGGAAAGGACTTCATCATAAAGTTTCCTGACTAAAGGTCACCGCTTATTAACTGGCGAATTAATAAAGATTCATACCTTAGACGATAATATTTACAACATATATCGATACGCGAATCTAAAAGGTGATTTTAATTAACTAGTAAAATTGCATTATAAATAGTAAAGTCTACGTATTTAGATAAACACACAGGCCTAATATGGTAGTGTATTTTATGGCTAACATGCAGAAATGTAAGCCAAATACAGTCATTAAGCTAATCCAACGATTTTAGAATTTGGTTTCTATTTCATGTTTGGATCAAAAATGACTATCACTTGCTTAGCGGTGTAGGAAAACATCGCAAGGAACCCACATTTTTGAGACATACATTTCGGAAGTACGTGGCTTGACCTGTAGTTATTGAGCTGGGATTTCCTTCGAGGCTATAAGGTGAGACAGACAGTCCCTTTTGTAAATAACTGGCCTTGTCAAATCTTCAGGTTAGGTAACGGACCCCGTGAGAAACGGTAGAAGATGATATAATTTTTTCCGATAGAATTTTCCTTCACATTAAAGAAAAACATACGCAAAGTCATACCTACATTTCAATGTGCTATCATAGTCCATTTTTAATTCTCTCCTCTTCCCGAGCATGTCGCAGAATCCGATTAAGCCGACTATTGCGTTATGTTTTACATGACGGACGTATAAAGGCGTTGGGAGTGGTAATCTCTCAATTTATCCTTAAACGAAAACTATCAGCCGGTTGTTTTCTTGTGATTCATTAATCTCTGTAGGAATATCTATCGCAGAAATTTGTTTCTGCTAATTTTTAAAGGACATTTTTGTTTAACTGAGTATGTTTATCTTGAAAGCGGGAAAGCTCTGAAAGGAGGGCTGACATGAGCAGGATTATTGGTTGCCATGGTGACTACGCCGAAGCGGACTCGTGATAACTGATAAGAATGACAGAGTCCATTATCTGTCACACGCTGAAAGTAAACATATTTGCGCGTATGTTTTCAAAACGCGTATTAGTAAATAATTTATTGGCGAGTATTTTTGACGCAACTTATATTTAGAAATCTATGTCCGTTAGACTGACTCATGTGTTGTAAACAGCTGTTTTTATATAAAATGTCGTCGGTTAGTATTGCCTACTACGATTTAGAAAGTATAGTTAGGTACCGTCTCGTAATCTAACTTTTTTTCTTGTGGGTTAGTATTTTACGCTCGACTTAGTCGATATGTAAGGCTTAATTACTTAGCTGTCTCCTATAAATAATTTAATTACCATGTATTTGCATCGATACTTCGGAGTAACCACTTATTCGTTTCAAACCACTTTGAACCTTACATCGACTTATAGCCGGTGACATAAATAAACAATGGTTACTTATTTCAAAGGGGATGGTGGCGCCTTCATTAGGATTATCCACAGCTTCTACCAAGTCAAGCAGAAGTGGGCTGAAAATAACGAGGGGCGCGGTTGTTGCGAAGGCCAAGTTGGTTTATATTTTTGAGTAGGACAAGTGTGAGTATCATGTGAGTTTGCACAATATGGTGGCAATGCAAAGCGTGAGCCGTTCATTCGCACGTGTCGTTGTAGGATAAAGATAACCTACGTTTCGCAACTTTGGTTTCGCAACTAGAGCCGCGTGCCCGTACGTACGTAAGCCCGGCTGCTCAGAATTTGAAATGCAGTGTTATTTGTCATATTACGCAGTTACAAGTCGACTACAGTTTTGGACACATCTTTAAAGTCATTTTTCATAGACTAGTAACTCGATTCGACTTCGCCGCGATATAATGTTTACCGTATGGGATTCTTACAGGATTGTAGATCACATACAGTAAAAAACGCATCTCGTGATTAGCTCGTACATACAGAGGGCATACTTATTTTTATTATAATTCATACTGACGTATTTTTGAAAAAACAAAGAACAATCTGTCTATAAGTGTTAGATTGACACACATCATACTACAGTTCTCTGTCAACAAGTTTAGTACAGAAATAACTTTTTTTTAAAGCAGGAACCTCGACGTTATACCTAATACAGATGTCGCGAAGTGTGGTCTAGGTGTAACGCTGAAAGTCCCACTTAGATAACACGGTTAATCTTTGATGAGGTATATTTGTCACCGCAGTTAGTGACTTACCAGCGTGTGGAAATTTGAAAATACGTTGGTTTTATCCTTTAATTCCTTTTATAACTCGCTTTATCAATACAATCTTGCTGATTTAAAATCGTTACTAAATATTCATAGAAACCGAGTTCATTTTGTTATCTCTAACATTCATATTCACTCTCTTTTTTTAAAAAGGCTATAAAGTTTTTTTTTTCAATCATGTAACAAATAATCTAAGTACTTCAGAGATATTTTAAAAATCAAACACCTGTTACTGATTTTAAATTCCGGGCGGGATCGCCCAGAGTTGGCTAAACCGAAGTTGTTAGTCAATCTTATTGATGTCGTGTTCTGTGTGTCCGGTAAATTTCAACCATAATAGAGAGAGAGGCAATATTCTTTTGAAGCTGACGATTTGAGTTCGTACTTATTCTATTTAAGTTCGTATAGATATAAAAAGTAAGTTTTATACAGAACAATATTATCAAATAAGGCGAGGTTTCACGAGTGGTAGGTATATTCGAGTCGAGCGCCACGAGGAGTTTCGCGTATATTGTAGTGCGTGCAGATAATACGCAGAAAGGCTTCAGACGGAACTTAATTAAGCTTGAAGCATAGACGGGATACTATTACAGAAACATTTCTTTAAACCTTGATTTAGAGAAACGTAATACGTTCTATTACTATGAGTACTGTAGATGTGTTTGTATTTGAGTCACTATATATTTAGCGCGTGGAGCACCAAAAGTGGTCCCCTGCGGCGCGTAAATTGTGACGATTGTCTCGCAAACAACTCTACAAACACATCACGATTATGATCCACAAACTCATCAAAACCGATTTTGCGACCGACGTCTTACTGCCGATCTAAAATTATATCAGTTACGACATTCCACATTGTCGCGAATCTCTAAATATAGATTTTTGTTTCTGACAGTTTCTTTGCAAACAAATGCATTGTTTTGTTAATATAGTTCCAACGTTCACATTTCAAACTAAATTCTTTTGGTGTTTATTGCAATTGTGAAAAATAATTTTCGTTCTGTTTTGCGTCTGGTCTGAGGTAGTTACCGCAGTGCATTAGTCGAATCTTGCCTGTCCATTATACATGCGGCTTGCCGTCGCCTTACTGTTGGAATCACGCAACGGAGCCTTACAGGTCTAATAAGTTAATTTATCCAAAACACCGCTTTTAAGTTAACACTTTTTGCATACCACGAGTGCACGTGTTTAAAAAGCACTTGTCTTGTAGACGTCATCTCAAAAGACGTCAAATCATTCAAGAATAGCTTTGTACTTGGACTTGCAATTGTAGTTTTATACTCGGGAGCTTTTTTATTTCATTTATTATGAATCAACTAGCAAATACGTGAAGCAGCTGGCAGCACATAAATATTTTTTCTATCTGTGTCCCTCTATCTGCGAATTTTGTTTGTTGGTGGACAGCGATCATGTTTAAGATTACTGGATCATTTGAATCATTTATGCTGCTATTTTTATTAAAGCGGCCGAAAAATTAGCGTGTAACGTTTTGTCATTAGAGTAGTATGTCCGAGTGAAAACTGTTTGCATTCCAGGGGCACCTCGACACCAATACCCTTGACATGACGAAGAGGGAGCATCGACACTTGATCCTGCAGATAGCCCTCAAGTGCGCCGACATATCAAATCCTTGCCGCCCTTGGGAGATCAGCCGGAAGTGGAGCCTCAAGGTGTGTGAAGAGTTCTTCAGGCAAGGCGACTACGAGAGACGGCTGAACTTACCGGTCACCGCCCTCTGCGACCGACACACCACCTCGATACCGAAGATTCAAACAGGTATCACATTCATTTGTTTATCGTAACTACTCATAATATACCGTGAGTCCTGACTACCCCTATTAGAGTAACGTGGTGGAATATACTCTGTACCCTCCCCGGTTGATAGAGAGGGGTCTGTGCCCAGCAGTGGGACGTAAATAGGTCGTTTATACGTTGTTGTTACGACTAAGTCTGAATAGAAAAAGAAAGCTGTTCGGCAATCGAAACCATACGAATCTCTTTTTATTGCTTCGTACATATTATAGCAGGCACATGTGTGTTTTTCTGTAATTGAATCAACCATTTGTGTCCATAACGTTATGGTCACACGACATATAGATATACCTAATCGGTTAAATTGAATCCCAATGGACACCTGCAGTGTGCAGACTAGTCGACGCCTATTGTACTTTTCAATCATATAAACATTACTGTGAACTCTACAATAGTTGAATTGTATTTGATTGTTTAGGTGCACAAGTAGAACAATACAGATATTATATCATAATAATAATCAACAATATTGGATTCTTATAGGAAATTCGTTACGCACATGCATACGCTAAATAAAATAGAAATATAAAAAAATCTCGAATACAATAATTGTAAGCACTTACAATCAATCAATTAATTATTTATTGCACATAACATAACATACAGAACGGTCGAAAAAGATATCATAAGCAGAATAGACGGCCTAATTGCTAAACAGCAATTTCTTCCACACAAACTTCAATTTATAACATAAAATCAATATATGCATTCGCTTTTACAAATATGTATTTATAATACAATACACGGATAACTTATTATAGGGAAAGAATTATTGAAATTGAAGAAATTGCTATCGGAAAACTGTTATGAACAAACGTAATAAACCTGTTGCATTGTCATTACGAGCTGAGGCCATTGACAGTGCGGATTGCAGGTATCATGGAAAAGGCGTATAATTACCCACTTCAGTTTCAATAAAGGTCTATATATTGATTTGTAATACATTCTTACATTTCAGTCTCTTTTTATATTACGTTTTCTTTCATATATTAAATAATTAATTACAACTCTTTTCAGGATTCTTCAAATTCGTCGTCACGCCCCTCATAACAGAATGGCACAGATTTCTTCAAAACGATTTATCGGCACAGATGCTTGAAAATCTACTGTACAACCAGAGTAAATGGGAAACGTTGGTGGCACAAGAAATTGCTGAAGAAACAAGAACAGAGATATCAGACGCGGACATGGTCGATGACGATCTAGAGACGTGCTCCGGGACTAACATCTCCGGCAGTTCCGAGTTGCTCTTGCCACTGCGCAGGAGTTCGTTGAACCCTACCAAACAAGGAGGACTGAAGGAACAACTGAGACGGTTCTCAGTACCACTGAATGTGTTCCAGGACTCTAAGTACAAGAGCAGGGATAAGAGCGTGACGTCGTCCCTGGCGGAGTCGCGCCGCGGTAACGGCAGCCTGGCGGGCAGCGAGCACTCCATCCACTCGCAGCTGAGCGTGCGTGGACACTGCGAGCACGGGCACGCCGCCGCAGAGAAGGTGCTCAGCACTGAGAAACTGTTACCCGACTCTTCGATAGCCTCCATCACGACCCCGGTCCAGGCCACGAGGCTCAACACAGTGTTGAAAGAAGGCGGAACATGGAAATTGATTCGTCAACAAACCTTCCCACCGTTGGAAACGATTGCCCGTGCACACGCACTCGCCGCTCGCCCCTTGCACACGAGCAATGAGGACGCCATATACCCGTCCCGATATTCCAAGACTGACATTGGAAAGTTCGAGAAGAAAGAGGGCAAATTTAGCAATATATTCAAGAGAAATGATACTGATAAGACTGATAACGATGACGCTTCTGAAAATAATAATGTAGATGTAACTGAGTGTTCACATAATTTAGAGAAAGAGAATCTTGATCCGTTGATAAGGGGCTCGGGGGGGCCTCGGCGCGAATCGCCTGGGTTAGGAAGTCAGCTTAGAGACAACTTGACTTCAGTACAGCTTGGAATAATCTCTTCGGATCAGCTTCTTCGCCGTAGGAAATCGATGCCCACCGACACTGTCGCATACAGTAAGTTTATATGTGTTCTTATACCTTATTATAAAGTTAATCTCAGCAACATACGTAACTCACGCGGTATCCCCACTAGAATGGGAGGTGGATTACGTGTCACCAGGCTGACGTTCGCACGGTAGTACATCGTTTCGAAGAGGACATAATCTCTTAATTGATTTCATCGTGACCAGTGTGATAAACAACTGAATACTATATGTTTTCTTACACTTATCGGATCGGCAATGAAGCGGACTATACTATATTTATTTTTTATTTATTGTAGCGCCAAAAGAAAAGAAGATGCGTGAAATGACAGCGGCCATTCCACAATTATTGCGGCGTACGCTGTCGGGGAAAGAATGTTGGTCTCGGCGTAGGGGCTCTGCCCCGGCGCCGGTTGCTCCGTCGGAGTTCCGCGGGCTGGCAGCACTGGGCGCGCTGCGGCACAGCGTCAACGGCGGCCGCAGGAAACCGAACCCCATAGTAACCTGCCAGCAGTGGCTCGCGAAGGCCACCTACAGCGTGCAAGAGAGGACGCTGCAACAACTCCCGCGCAGAAGCTCACTCCCCGTTGAGGTGATGACAGGTGCTTCCATGTCCGTTGTCGCTTTTTGTTTGTACCTTTTGTTTGCACTTTCTTTCAAAATCATAATTCTTTTTTATTAAAACTTCACAATTTTTTATTGAAAAATATCAGATTTATTAAACATATCATTATACTGTGCGATTTGCGAACGTTCCGAATTTGCAACTCCGCAAATCGAGACGTCTACATTAAACTTTGTACATGCGTCTTGACTCTTGAGTGCTTGTAATTTTACACATGTTGTTGCATATAAAATAATAATTAGCACGCATTTTTATATTTCATATTTGAAATCTTATTTAACAATACATCTCTTTTACAGGTGTTTCATCCTACTGAAGCGATGAAGTCGTCAGAATCTAAATGAATAAACAAACAACTGTGGGAGGCTAAAATGCTCAAATGATATCGCTATAGACGGTACACATAGTACAGCCAATGTTCAGGCTTTCTTACGCTTATATTCACTCATTTTCTGAACATTACAACGGCTCTGAGATATGAACAACACAATTGATAAGTAATCAATGCAAGGATATTCGCGAGTTCAAAATTATAAGTTTTCGTCTAGTAAATATTCGCAAGAACATGTTGTTCATATTTTTGGACAAAAAATCACAATAAAATGTTTTGGTGTTCTGTTTGTATTCGTTGGCTATTTGTGATATTCATTAATTAAGTTTTATCACCAAAAGCCGAAATATCGCTCAAAGTCCATTTTATTGGGTAATCTTTGTGTTGTCTAATATGTTGCCAGGTTATTTGAGACATTGAGAATGTTGAATTCTTTGGAGATATATTTATTATGTATATGTTTGGTCACATTTACACAAATAAATTATCTGGCTACATTACGATTGGACAACTCATTAGGTTTCTTTTACACCTAAGTACAAATTACTTCTACGAGTTTGATGAATTATATCTTATTTTTTTATTGATGTGTTGTTGGTTAAGGAGTCTAGATTTGCCATATTGTCTCATAAAAAATCTTTCACAGTCTAGGGTTATAAAATTAGAATTAAAATTACTTTTTTTATTTATAACAAATTATTTCCACGTTATGTTATACCAAATACAAAAAAAATGTGCAATTTGCTTGAAAAAATCCCATGAACATAAAAGTTCACAATAAAGGATTAGAGTCTCATAATCAGTAACTTTTGGTATTTGAAAGTTAAATAGTCATAGTTTTAAGTACTTATTGGAATTAGATAAAATTTAAGTAGTCGCTCTTTTTGAGCGAACGGTTAAGTATTGAGTTCGATTATTATTTATCTTGTAAGACTAATTCAGTATTAAACGTGTGAAACACAAATTGATGCCCCAATTCTAAAGAAAAAAACAGTTTGTCTTACGCTGCTCCTTACATCATGCAGTGAGCAGCTTTATTGATTCCTTTTTTCATTTAATCAACTTGGCTGTAGCTAAATTTTGTCTTCATTAGAACAATAAATAGTGGTCACAAAGCAGGGAGAATTGTTCTTATCCGTAGTCACAAAACTATCACAATACGTTAAGTTTATACAATAGTAGTAGTTTTATTAGAATGTACTGTTTCGACATAGATTTGTTTGTGACCACTATAGTACTCGTATATGTATAGTACATAGACGACAATTGACGATTTAAACATATGAAAGTGTATAATGATGACCGTGGATTAATATTTTTCAATTTCTATTACGTGTATTAAATTAGAGGGATGTTGACATTTTATCACAATGTTTTATTAACGTTCACGAATAAAATGCTAAAATATGTAATTGGCAGTGGCATCGTGGAGACAGTTACTGGGCTATAGATAAATCAAGTTTTTAAATGTATACTAAAGTGAATAGTTAGAAACCTTCTGTGTGAGCAATGTTGACCTCGCCAAAACAATGTTGATGGTGGGATGACGAAGAAAAATAAATATTTTATTACAATGTTATTGGAAAATTTAAAATTTCTGTTAGAATGTTGTAACTGTTTTATGTGGTAGTTTTTCGATTACCCATATTTCCCAGTTGTATACTATAAACTTTCAGAAACCATTCAGAGCGGAACTAATAACTTATGTCCATCTATACAGATAATAAACTATTTTTTCACTCTGTGTAACTCTTCGCGGATTATGCTAGTAATTAGGTGTAGTGGTTAATAGTTGTACCACTACTTAATTAAATAAATGTTCAGATTGTAGAACTGTACCTCCATGAACCGATAGATGTTACATCCTATAATATACGTACATGTTATTAGCAGAATCTGTACAACTTGACTAACCAGGCCGCTATGAGTTTGATACTTCCTAGCCACGCCAGGACAGGCAATGCTACGACCACTTGGCACACAAACAACGATAATATTATGTCGGTACCATCAGTACTCCTGAAAATTCTGTATAGTTGACCAAATTGGCGTGGCTGGAAAGCATACTTCCTAGCCCACGCTACCTGGCAAACGACGATAAAAGGCGTAATAATTACGTTTTCTCATTGAATCTAAATTGTTAAAAAATATATCTTTAATATAAATAATTTAATACACATAAAGATTAAAAAGCATAAAAACACTTAAAAATTTAAATGCATAACAGCAATCATAATTGGAATTGATAGAATTCGGGTCTGGCACTCGCTGGCCGCTCCCGCGGCACGGTCGCTTCGTGGGCTGTTGTTATCAGCATACTAACTTAACCAATTTGGTAACGAAACTAACCTAATCCAAATCTAAAATAATCAATACATCGTCTTGTTCATAATAACTTTAGGTACTTATCTCATCCAAGTTGTGTTTTTAAAATTATGAGTTTGAATAATAAATGGATGTTCATAATTATGGCAAGTAATGGTATACTTTTCCATTTATACTTTCTAATCAGTATGTGAATTAACGCGCCAAGTCTATTATGGTTTTTAAAAATAGGTGGTTTAATTGTATGAAAGATAAGGAACTCCCTTTCTCTGGCAGTCGCATGTTTTTTTTCATCGATTCTATCGATATACATTTTCGAGACTACTGTTTGAAACTGACTTGTTGAAATTGTTGTTTTGCACTATTTCAAATAATAAATTAGAAAAATAAATTTGTAATAGTGGCGTGGTCAGGAAGCATCACATTCCCGTGGCCAGTAGGGCCTTTCACTCCAGAAATTGTCACTGTTAGTTGTTCATTTCTTGGTCTAAGCTATTTAGTAGGTAAGATCTTAGATTGTAAAGTATGGTCATAATCAATCTTGAATCTGTCTTGACTGCCATAACTGTCGCTAAATTTGTATAGCTTTTTGATTTATGTGCGTTTTTTTTTCATTGGTATAAAATATGTTTGTTTTGTAATTTAATGTGTTTTGTTGCCATTCCCTTATCATTTTAGGGACATAAATAGGTTGCTATTTACAAACTTGTTAAATATGTCCGACTATTAATATTACGATGGTAAATAATTTGTAAATACTTTATAAGCTACTTTATCACATACCAATTAAAAAGTAGGGAACCATTGTGCTCAAAAACTTGACTTAGTATTTTATTATCCATTGATTGTCATCGAGTTTGCGTACAATGAAAATTTCATTATAATTTTTAATATGCGTCCAACAAACGATTTTACACATCATATTTCAGTGATTGTTATAATATTTTTTACCGGCTGATTCGATTTTTTGCTTTAAATAGTTACTTGAATTACATCTAACCAGTTTCATCTAAAATTGAGTAGGGTCGTTAACTGCATCAGTATCTTTTAAAATATAATGTGCTGCTTGCTAGTAAGGTACCTATTTACATCTTTTATTTTTTTTCAATAAAATCTATACGAGCCTGTGAAACTCTTGTTGTGTTAGTCATGTACTATCGCCAACATAAGTCCGTGATAACCTTAAAGTAAGAAATAAAGTAGACTTCATTTTCACAAACGCATACCAAAATAACGAAAAGTAGGGTAAGAATGATATAAATAATTTCACTGTTGCTCTATAATAAAGAAAATGGAATTAGTAGATTTTAAAAGATATAGTTATTATTTGAAGACGCATTTCAACCGAATAATCGAAACACAATGCGTAAAAGCATTGATTTTCCTCAGATGTCATTAAGAAAACTACAAGTGAATTTTGTTTTCAAATCAGGTATCAGGGCATTTATGTTGGCTTCCTGGCGATAATAATCTTATATACTCGTGCTTGGTAAGAGCAGCATAGGGGAGCATACTAGTCCTGTTTATTATTATTCATTTGTAATACATAGTAAAATCTAATTTTATGTTAGACAAGTTACATTGACACTCATTATTATTTGTCAATTTGTTTCTACGCTTATTTCAGTTATTGGGAATTTTGGTAATTCTGTTTTTTAAACGTTCGTTCTATAGTTCAACTTTCTACAAATACATCCAATTTCAATACCACATTCAGTTAATGCGCCCAATTACCTTGATTGTTTTAAAAACATTGTAGATGAGTAAGGCATTATATTTTAAAAGGTGATTTTAAGTTACTTTATAAGACATAGTTACTTTTTTTTAGATTACTAGTATTATTACAAAATTTGTTCAAACCTTTATTATTTGTTAGAAAATACCACGATCTATTTTTATCGAATATATGTTGTGATTCACAATAAAACAGTATTGTTACGAGCCAATAATTTAATTCAATGTAGTAACGATTATTTTACAATTAAATATTATTTTATTAAGTCACGCAAGGCTCTAACAAAAGTTCCAATTATTTACAAATTAGTGCAATATTGTTGTCGTACTTAAAATTTCATTTTAAAAATAAATGTTTTATTCTATTTGCTTATTTTATTTATTTTTTATCAGCTCACATACACACCTAAGAGCTTTTATCATAAAAAAACTGACCATCTGGAATGCAGGCGTATTATTATCTTCGAATTTATATTTTTATTAGTGATATTAAACCTATTGTAATGTTTGGGAATAACTGTCCCGTTACGACTTATAATGTTTAATTACATTTAAAGACTGCGATTTCTTTGATATTAATATTCAGGTAGTCTTGTGTTAATGTAAGTTTTAGTAGTCCTAAACTTATTGTACACATTATACTGCGTAGTCTTCTAGATATAACTTTATAGCTGTAACATGTAATTTCTTGGTATACCTATCTATTACAAAACTGTCAAGAATTGGTGTTTGCTCCGTGTGTCTTACCCTTTTGATTGTGAATAAAGTCGTTTCCCTAAAGGTTTATTGTAGTAAATTACTTCCATACTTGACAACATCCACGTTCCTCTTGTAATTACGTTCGACATTATTATTTTATCAGCAAGTTATCTGTAAGAACGTATGTAGATTATCAGAACGAAGTCATTTAAATTATCAATTCGCTATAAATTCGGAACGTTTCGAGGGAATCTATGAAACAATGGGTGGAAGGCAAAAAAAAAATACTGTCTATAATCATGATTAAGTATTTATTAGATTGCGACTAGTTAATAATCTTATGGATTTACACATAATATACGTACTTTACAAAATATTATAAAAGTGCATACAAACTGTAGCATAGCATAATGTGTTTACTATTTGATTTCAAGCACATTAAGTTTAGTTGCAAACGCAGTTTTAGATACTAGAGACGGAAGTTCTAGTAGAGAATGGTATTTTCGCCATAAAAAGTATTACATGTTTTGTATATTTGAACATGCTGCTAAAGGCCCTATTTCAAATCTGCTCAGCGAATGTTACCAGTCTCTTGTTGCAGGGACTCGAATATATTAATAATTTCATTACATCAAAATTAAAAATGCTCCAATTTGTAATCACCTTTATAAGGTTAAATAAATAGATAACTACAGGCCTGCTTCGGGCGGCGGTTTCGCTGAAGCTGCGCCGATGGAGGCGGTCTCCTCAGCCGTGGCGGCTGTTTCCAAGTTTTTAAGACTATTTTCAAACTCAACCGGATCTATGTATTTCTTTTTCGGGAACGGCGGGGGACCCAAAATTGCCTGTACTTGTTCGAAGTTAAGAGTTTCTTTTTTCAGTAGCTCCTCTGAAAGCTGAAATATGACATTCATGTTGAAAAAAATACATTAAATCTTACTCCTTTTGTTCAACAGTCATTGCTACGTACCGATTTTAATAACTCCTGATTCGACCGTAAGAGCTCTTCTGTCCTGTAGTACGCTTGCGCAATGAGTTTTCTCGCTTCGAGGTCTATGAGGTTTTTAAGAGTTTTACTAAAGGGACTCTTTCCACGATCCTTCAAGTCCGGGAAGGAGACCAAGCCCACAGTCGGAGACATGCCGTAAATCCTCACCTGGTTAAATTTATAAAATGTATTGTTGTATACGTCACTATTAGTTACGCACATCACTACAGCTGTCGCGATTGTCTATGTCATTCTCTTTGGTCGTCTCATTGTACTTACCTTGTGTTGTTTATATTAATAAAAGATATTAATTACATTGAAGTCGTCGTATGATTTTATAACCAAAAGGACCGGCTAACACGCTACAATACATGGTGTCAGAAGTGTAAGTGAACTGGATTCACATCGTCGTGAAATAAGTAATGTCAACAAGTCGCCGCCTCGCCGCTAACAAACATGTCGGAAGATCAAAAACCCAAGAAATTATCGGGAATGTCATGTCCGCAGCCCATGTTGATGACTGGTAATTTAGCACAACAATGGAAGAAATGGGTGCAATCCTTCAAATTTTACATGCGCGCGTCCGGCATGGATGAAGAAAGCGATGGCAGAAAGGTAGCTTTATTTTTACATGTCATTGGGGAAAAAGGTGTGGATGTATTTAACACGTTCGGAAAAGACGAAGACAAAGTTAAATACGACGAGCTCATCGAGTTGTTTCAAAATCATTTTGCCCCAAAAGCTAACCTAACTTATGAATGTCACAATTTTTTCACATATAAACAAAGTGAAAACGAGTCGCTGGATGATTTTGCATGTGCACTAAAACTAAGGTCTCAAAACTGCGAGCTAGGAAAACTGCAGGAACGTCTTGTCAAAATAATGTTCATATGCAACATGCATCAAAAGTACAACTATATCCGAGAAAGACTTTTGCTTGAAGACAAGCTAGATCTTGACAAGGCCTTAGAAGTGGCAAAAGCCATGCTAGCTTCAAGACATCAGACAGATGCATTGACAGCAGAACAAAGTTCAGTCATGTATAATAAAACTCAGTCAAGGTCTAAGTCAAATACAAGAAATAAAAGTCAACAACAACAGTCAAAAAAGGAAGTCTGTACAAAATGTAATCAAGTCCATCGTCACAAGTGTCCAGCATTGTCTCAAGTCTGCAGAAATTGCAATAAAGTCGGTCATTTTGCAGTATGTTGTCGGTCCAAGTCGAAGTCAGTCAAGTATGTCGAGTCAGATAACAACACCCATCAGGTACAGTCAGAAAAACAAGATTTATTCATTGGTCATATACAGTCGTCATCGTCAAGTGAGTGGACAATAAATATAAACATAAATAAGTCACAAGTGAATTGTATTATTGATACAGGCAGTGATGTCAACATAATGTCAAAAAACGTCTATGATTCACTTAATATCAAAAAGGTATTGTCTAAAACTGATATTAAAATTAAGTCATACACTGGTAATAGTCTAGAAGTACTAGGTCAACAAAATTTACAATGTAAATTACAATTGAATGGCACCTACATGACAAAACAAATTAATTTTGTTATTGCAAATGTGAATTCTCCAACTGTGTTAGGTAAAATTACTTGCTCAGAAATTGGATTAATAAAAAGAGTTTTTTGTGTCGAGTCTACAAATAGTCACATGTCAGAAAATAATGATAGTCAATTGTCATTTGAAACAAATCAAAACGAGTCAAAGTCATGTCATGTAATTTGTCCTGAAGCCATGAAAAGTCAGTCAGTACAGTCAAGTCAGTCACAGTCAAGTCAGTCACAGTCAAGTCAGTCACAAGATATAAATTTGTCTAAACTAATTGAATATAATAATTCTGTTTTTACCGGTCTTGGATGTCTTCCTGGTGAGTGTGTCATAAGTACAAATCCTGATGTCAAGCCAAAAGTCGATGCACCAAGGAAGGTACCATTCGCTCTACATCAAAGGCTTCAAGAAGAATTGGAGAAAATGGAAAACATGGATGTCATTGTCAAGGTCACAGAGCCAACTGAGTGGGTGAGTTCTTTGATTTTAGTCGAAAAGAAGAATGGTCAATTACGGGTATGTCTAGACCCCCGTAATCTAAATCAGGCGATTAACAGAACTCATTATCCTATTCCGTCCGTAGACATGGTTCGCGCCAAGGTCGCTGGTGCAAAATTCTACTCAACTTTAGATGCCAGTAGTGGATTTTGGATGTGTAAATTGAGTGAGAAGAGTTCTTACCTCACAACATTTAATACGCCATTTGGTCGTTATCGCTTCAAACGTCTTCCATATGGAGTCAACTGTGCCCCTGAGTACTTTCATAGAATAATGACAGAAATATTTGGTGACATACCAGGAGTGGCAGTATACAGCGATGATATTTTAGTCAGTGGACAAACACTACAAGAGCATAATGAACGCCTTAATATGGTATTCAACAGAGCCAAGGAATACAATGTCAAATTTAATAAAGAAAAATGTTCATTTGCCAAGGAGAGTATTAAATACCTGGGTCATATATTTTCAGCAGTCGGAATCACAGTCGATCCGGATAAAGTCAGAGCAATCCAAGAGATGCCCTCTCCTACTTGTCTAAAAGATTTACAAAGATTTCTAGGCATGCTTAATTACTTAAGTCCTTTTATTAAAAATATGGCATGTGAGACAGAAATTCTACGTCAGTTACTAAAGAAGTCTACTGATTGGCAGTGGAATGCTAATCATGAAGCGACATTTTGTCATCTAAAACAATTAATATGTCAGGTCCCAGTCTTGTCACATTTTAATGTCAATGATCCTATTGTCATACAAAGTGATGCTAGTAGCTGTGCTGTCGGAGCAGTGTTGTTACAAAATCAACATCCTGTCTATTATGCGTCAAAAACCTTAACGGAGTCACAGCAAAGAATGGCTCAAATAGAGAAGGAACTATATGCAATAGTCTTTGCCTGCGTCAAGTTCCACCAATTTATATATGGACAAACTGTAATGGTCGAAACAGATCATGCTCCGTTAATAACATTATTTAAAAAGCCTTTAGTCGAAGTCCCAACACGTCTACAGAGGATGATGTTGAAAATACAGTCATATAGTCTAAATGTAGTCTACAAGAAAGGCAGTCACATGTATATTGCTGATACATTGTCTAGAGCACCACTGTCAGAAACAAGCACAGATGAATTAGATGATGATGTGGTCGTGCATGTCAATTTACTTATTAAGTCATTACCTGTCTCTCCAGAACGTCTACAATGGCTAATCAAAGGCACTAATGAAGATGAAAGTCTACAGATTTTGAAAAAATACTGTAAAGAAGGATGGCCGTCGAGTAAAGCTCAAGTTCACAAAGATGTACAGGAATATTGGCAATATAGATTTGATCTACATACAGAAAATGATCTAATCTTCAGAAGTAACAGTATAGTCATACCTAAAAAATTAAGGCCAGATATCTTGAAAATAATACACAGTGGTCATCTAGGAATTGAAAGGTCTAAAGCGTTTGTCAGAGGTCATGTATTTTGGCCATTCATGTCAACAGATATAAAAAATCTTGTCGAGTCATGTCATACTTGCTTGTCACATAGAAGCTCAAATGCTCCTGAACCGCTTCTTCCACATGATGTCTCATTGCTTCCATGGGAAAAAGTTGGTGTTGATTTCATGGATTATAAGTCTAAAAAATTCATAGTCGTCCAAGATTATTACTCGAATTATATTGAATTGATGTCAGTGGCAAGTACTAACGCCAAAACAGTAATTGTTTGTCTTAAGAGTATCTTCAGTCGACATGGGATACCAGTAGAGTTATTCTCAGACAATGGTCCACCATTTAACTCTGCAGAATTTAAGAATTTTATTTTTGAATGGGGAATACACCATAACACGTCAAGTCCATACATACCAAGGTCAAATGGATTGGTAGAGTCAGCAGTCAAGATATGTAAACGTTTTCTTACTAAGTCAGACGAATCAGGAACAGACCCATATCTTGCTTTGCTTCAATTCAGGAATACACCTAGAGGAAATCTACCATCTCCAGCACAACTGTTAATGTCACGTTCGCTGAGAACACAATTGCCTACAGTCACAAATAACTTAAAACCTAAAACAATCAAATTTCAAGATTATGTCAAGACAAAGGAAGAAAATAAGAAGAAAATGAAAGATTATTACGACAGAAAGACTAAAGTATTGCCAGAACTAAAAGAAGGAGATAAAGTCTATTTTAAGAAAATGCCAGATTCGCTATGGACTACAGGCACCGTCAAGTTTAAATGCGATCAGCCTAGGTCCTATACAATTGAAGGGTCTGATGGATTTATAGGAAGAAGAAATAGACAGCATATTTTGAAGCCACCACAGATACCACAAATGGAATTTTCTGAAGGGTCACAAAAGAGTCCAAATGTCAGAACGTCTCCTGTGTCACATACAGTAGCTCCGTCTATTGAAGAGCATACTACCCCGGTTCAAATGCGCACTCGGAGTGGAAGAGTCATAAGACCACCAAGACAGTTAGATTTATAAAAAATATACATATATATATTTGTTATGACTGTGAAGGACTGTCTGTAAATTTAGCTGTCTAGTATTAGTAATAGTATAGACTAAGTTAAACATATTGTGTCTTAATTGTAATTACAAATTGTCTGTCTTAGCTGGTCAATAAGCTACTGTTAAACTATAGTGTTAAGTCAAGTCAAGCTGTAAAATTGTAATCATTTTACTTCTTTCTGATAAGGGGGATGTTGTATACGTCACTATTAGTTACGCACATCACTACAGCTGTCGCGATTGTCTATGTCATTCTCTTTGGTCGTCTCATTGTACTTACCTTGTGTTGTTTATATTAATAAAAGATATTAATTACATTGAAGTCGTCGTATGATTTTATAACCAAAAGGACCGGCTAACACGCTACAATACATGTATGGATTATGGTAATGAGGATTTGACCTCCAAACCAGGATTAATACTTGGATTTCCGGTTGGGTCATTCTAAGGAAACAAACTATTCTATATTGCCTTTTAATATTCTTTAACCTGTACAAGAGCAGTACAAATAAGTAGCCCCAGTGATAGATCAGAAGAGTACTTGTACATTATGATATACCATTATTTATTCTGCCCCAAACTTTTGGAGTACAACTTACTATTGAAATAGGTGGATAAAATAATGAATATTCACCTGGGCATAAGCAATTTTCGTTACTTTTTCTAGATCGTTTTGCGCTCCGCTTGTGATAGAGTTAAATGTTATAGCCTCTGCTGCTCGCCCGCCGAGAGCCATACACATCCGGTCAAAAAGCTAAAATGAAATTTACATAATTATAGTACAAAGTAAAATCCATATACTGTGTTCATAAATATGCGCAGAGTACATACTTCTTCTTTGGAGTAAAGTTTTTGATCCGACGTAGTGTATTGAGCGAATCCCAACGCCATGTTAGTTCGTGGCACTATAGTGACCTTCAGCAAGGCATCGGTGTGTTCCAACAACCAGCCCACTAGCGCATGCCCCGACTCGTGGTAAGCAACTATCTTTTTCTCAACTGGCGACATTGCATGGCTGCGCTTCTCCGTACCACCTGCATCAAGATTTTTCTAAGTGAAATAAATAAATACACTTTAAGCAAGAGATACATACATTTACACTGGTAGATAAAAAAATTCTACTCAAGTTTTGTTACCGGGCATTTGGAACAATTGGGTTATGTACTAGGTTCAAGATCAATTATGAAATTCTGATGACTAAATAACGGACAGATATAAAACTAGCAAAATCAAGAAAAACTTAATAATAAGTCCGACATTTTATCACGCTTTTCTATGACGTCACAGTGTGCTTTTTCACACAAATTCCATAGTAATTTCGTGTTTGGACGTTTAGTAGAAAGTAACTGAATTGTCTAGTTGGAAACTAGCCTACTCTTTGCTCTGACTCCGGGATACCTTCTCCAAAATGAAACCTTATTGCATACAATCATTATTTTTTTTATACAGTTATTTGTAGACGGGTTTTTAACCCGGCAACAGAACTAGCCAATTTCTTAGTCCACATTTTAGTTTTGAATACAAATTGAAGCTGTTATAGAATTTCTATAATCCAGTGTATAATGGTTATCCTACCAACAACCCTTTCGATAGCGTAATCAAGGTCGGCTGCTTTGACTTTATTTTGTTTGTGCCTCGCCGCGTGCAGAGCTGCCTCATTGCAGACGTTAGCTATATCAGCACCACTGAACCCTGGCGTCAAATATGCTAATCTGTGAATAGCAACAATTACATTATCAATACATACAGTATAAAATGAAGTATTATATCCTGTGAATGTACTATTGAAACCATATTCATAGCACAAAATAAATACAATCCATAAAATAAAATAAGTTATAAATGTACAGTACAAACACAAGGTACATAACATGGTACATTTGATTACCTCTTCACATAGAAAGGTGGAAGTTCCTCTAGCACTATGTTATTTAAATGCCTCTGAAATATTTCTTCTCTCTCTTGCAAAGTGGGTAAGTCGATAAGTATGTGACGGTCAAATCGACCTGGTCTAAGAAGTGCCTGAAAAATAATGTAAATATCTATAGCTCATTAAATATAGCTTAATCGAAATGACAGCAGGATGGTAATATAGTACACAGCCTAGTATGAAAGAGACATAATCAAGAAAATGTAATGAGATGTAGGTAAGATGCATTTTAATGTAAATAACACATGAGCATTAACTTTAACCACTATTTACAGCATTATTATTTTTATTTAGGATTAGAAAATAATTCAACAACATAACATAAGATTGGGGTAGTCAAGAGGTAAATCCATCGCAAAATGAACTAAGTACCCACACAGATGATATAAAATAAATATAATATATAAACGGACTAGCTATTACCCGCGACTTCGTTCGAAACCCTACTATTTAAACTATAGAAATTTTGCAATCATCCAAGTCTGCCACCGCTTTTTACCCTCTTAGCAGTTGAATTTCGCAAAATGCCGTCTTTGTGGGCTTCAACCTCCTAAAAGGAATCCCTATGTAAAATTTGAGTTTCCTAGCACTTGTAGTTTCTGACGTTTTGTGACAAGTGAGTGAGTCAATAACTTTTCGCCTTTATGATCATTATATATCAATGTATAAAAAAAATAATAGACCTGTAATAGACCATGTAAGCTAATAGATACCTTGTCTAGTACATCGGCTCTATTGGTAGAAGCCAGCACCACAACACCATCTCTGCTCTTCATGCCGTCCATTTCTACAAGGAGCTGATTCAAGGTCTGCTCTCCCTCTCCCCCACCAGGGCCAAATGAGGTGGGTCCCGTTGACCTAGCACGACCCACGGCGTCCATTTCGTCGATGTAAACGATGCATGGAGCTCTAGAACTTGCTTCTTTGAACAAGTCTCTGAAATGATTGCAGAATTTCGTAACTTCTTGTCCCGAAACAAGTTCCAGGATTAGAGGTTTTGGGAATTAAATCTAACTTAACTTGTCCCTAGAGCATAGATCGCAATTAATTATACACTTCTCATCAAAAAAATCGAAACACCTTGCAAGTTTACGTTTTGTCAGGATTATCAGAAAAATGTGTACATTTAGGAATAAATGTTAAATGTCGTTTAATAGTGAGTAATATGAGCTTATCAAATCTTAATGTTAATGTTCTAAATTTATATGAATTTTTCATAGGTTTCGTATTTTGTTAAATGAGTCATATTTATTCCGTATGGAGTATAAAGGAAATGGATAAAACAACACACGTAAATGAAAAAAAAAGCTAAAAAACGTTTATTTAATAACTTGTATTCCCTCCCCGAGCTCTAATTACTGCTTCCATACGGTTCTTCATCGATCGGATGAGAGTCACGATCACATGCTGTGGTATATTGTCCCATTCCTCTTGGATTGCATCTTGCAGCTGGCTAAGTGTTTCTGGGCCAGGATCTCTTGCTCGAATTCGTCTCTTTAATTCATCCCACAGATGTTTAATGGGATTCATGTCCGGGCTTCTTGCTGGTCATTCCATAATAGAGATATCGACTTCGTTAAGATAATCTCGTACGACGCCCGCGGTGTGAGCCCTAGCATTGTCGTGCATGAATATGAAGCCGTTGCCAATAAAATGTGCATAGGGCATCTCATGAGGCTCGAGACACTCTTCGACGTACCGATGACAGTTTAGTGCAGGCAGACGTGGCCCAGACACGAAAGCAAGCTCTGTCTTACCGTCGGCGCTGATTCCTCCCCAAACCGTCCACGAACCGCCACCATAGCTGACCTTTTCTTCAATGCAGCATTGTGCATAGCGTTCTCCGTCTCTTCTGTAGACCTTGTTCCTTCCGTCGTTACCATACAGCATAATTTTACACTCATCAGAAAAGAGAACTTTGCTCCACTGTAGGTATGACCAATTTAGGTGCTCACGTGCAAAGTTAAGGCGCGCTCTTCGATGGTCTGCAGTTAATTTCGGCCCATTTGCTGGCTTATGCGGTACCAGTCCACGATCCTTCAACCTTCTTCTAATTGTAGAGTCACTTACAGCCACCCTTCGTACAACACGAAGCCGCTGCTGCAGTTGAAAAGCGTTAAGGCGTCGATTTCTTAAAGAAGTTGTTACAATAAATCGATCATCTCGCTCAGAAGTGACCCGATTCCTGCCAGATCCTGAACGGCGCGTGAACAAACCAGTCTCCCGATAACGTTTATAGACTCTATGAACAGATGACAGGCTTAGATGCAGTCTTGCAGCCACAACACGCTGACTAAGGCCAGAATCCAGCAATGCCACAACTTGGGCGGCTTCTGTGGGCGAAGTATCCATACGTTTTAGAAAAAAAACCTTTTTTCAGACGTCCCAAAGTCACAGTATTGAAATAAAAAACAAAAAGTTTAAGGATAGGCGCCAATTTTTAGTTTTTAAACGCTAAATGTACTCCAACCCTAAACACACATTTGTCTCAAAACAGTGATTCATTTCGTTTATAAGATAAACAAATGAAATTCTAATTTTGAATTTAGAATTTTCGCTTATTACTGTAATGGCCAAACTGCCAGCTATACATTTATGTATTTTTTTTCATCGTATGAATTCTTTTTTGTGTTAAATTCGGACAGAAACAATGAAAACGGAAGTGTTTCGATTTTTTTGATGAGAAGTGTATGAAAACACTGCTCCACATTGATGCAAGCTTGGATTACCTCCAAGATTTGCTGTTGTTGCGTGTTGTCGGCCAGTTTTGTCTATTTAAACCGTGCTGTAATGTAAGGAAGCACGTGAGTTTCGCTCGCAAGCGCGGCGTAAAGCGGCACACAAGAATGAGATTTGTGTGTGCAGTAGCCAGGCAATGTCTCAAGTGTACATGAGAATTTTTGTGCAGATTGTGAAAAGTATATGGAGTGCTAACAAAAATTACATACCTGACTCTGGCAGCTCCAAGACCACCAATCATTTCAATAAACTCGGAACCATTCATAGAAAGGAAAGGAACATTGGCTTCAGATGCCACTGCCTTAGCTAACAGAGTTTTGCCACAGCCCGGAGGCCCTAACAACAATGCTCCTTTGGGCACCTGAAATTCCACTTGAGTTCTTAATACATTTTAGTCACAAATGGTTTATTTTGTAACTTATTTAACTGCTTACCTTAGCACCTAAACTTTTATAACGGTCAGGCCGTTTCAAGTAGTCCACAAACTCCATTACTTCAATCTTGGCCTCTTTTAGTCCAGCAACATCTTCGAATTTAACACCTTTACCTTGTCCAGTCATCGAGTCTACTAGTGTAAACTTAGCACGACTTAATTGATTCTATAAATAATAAAAAAGTCAGTATAAATATTAGAAACAATATGATAGTATTGTCTTGCATTTTTTATATTACTTACAAAACCTCCGAGGTTAATATTCATTTTTAAACTCTTCGTAGAGTACAAGAAAGAGAGTATAATGGCAGCTATCAAAAGAGTTGTAATTAATTTCCCTGCTACACTGCCATTTCTATCATATATTACACGAACTCCTGGAAAAACAGTAAACCAAAACATTATCAATTCACCACATAATTTTAATAATTAAACATAGTGGACCACCTGAGACTACAACATGCAACTGTAGTAGGTACTAAAAATAAGTAAAAATATGATAATACGTAAATAACAGGAATTTGAATTTGTACACACCTTCTTTAACACCCAAATTTTTCTCAGTTGCACGAAGCTTCTCTTCAAATCGATGAATATCACCAACATTCATGTGATAAATTCTGAAGTTTGCCTAAAAATATGAACAACATGTTTAACAATTAAACATTAGTGGACATTTAAGAATGTCTATGGCCTTGTGTCGAGGTTTTTCTTGCAGCTTCTTTTCCTCGGCTATACTGGTAATGGTACACTATAAACACTTACATAATCATAATTGTATTGAGTGATACATATTGTACTTCAGTTTCTGGCAAATGGTAGGAATGATCACTATTAAATGTAACAACTTGTTATTATTTATAATAAAAAGAGCTTAGTTTAACATTTACTTACAACATGTTTACTATTTTTTGTAAGACGTAAAATCTAGACACTTACTAAGACAAATCATGTTGCGGGTTAATAGTATCAGTAGCATCATTATATTACATAATTATTTATTTGTACACAATAAAACAGATACAAGGAACATACAAAGAAAACAGATAAAAAATAATTATGTTTCTTTTTTAATTAAAGAGAAGGCAAACAATTTGTCTTTTAAAGAAGTCAAAGCATTGGCTTTGGGTAGACACAAGTAGACAATGATACAGACAGGAAGTGGAATAAAACACTTACCTTTTTCCCTTTAATAATTGCACCTTCGTGTAAAATGATAGTCACCACCTCTACATCCGGCCTGACTATAAGTTCTTCAACTTCTCCTTTAGACAGCATAGTGTAAACAAATTCGTTCCAAGATACATATCGAATCAGCTGTTGAAAAAAGGTGCATGCATGCTTACTCATGTGATAGAATCTGTCAGAATTTTACATTAAATTATAATAAACTAAAGCTATTTAAAAAATATAGTAATTTCCTTACCTCACTTTGTGCATTGTCACTTGGTACGAGAAATGAGCTAAGCACTATAAGAAAACAGCTTGTAAACAACCAAAACATAGTCTTTACGAAAAGCGGTTGCATGTTTTCATCCTCCTTCTTCTTTTTATCCTAAAAAAATACAAAATATTTTTCATATTCATATCGCAAAGAAAGCATGAACCCATCAAAAATTAAATAATTTGCAAAGGCTCAAATAACTCAAATTCATTTCACATAGCTTTAACCATTACCAAATCCAAATAATACCAAAATTAAGTATAATTAACAGAAATATTGATGAAATATCATGAAATATAAGTAATCAATAAGAATATCGAACCTTCATGATGCTGTTTAAAGATAGAATAGAATAATACACCGAACAGATATAACAATTAGGAACACAATGAAATTCTTAACATAACGCTTTAGCCTTAATCTCAAATGCCAGCTGCTTTGTAACTTGCCTTGTCATTGGGATCTTTCTCATAGTTTGTTGGTGTAGTATGCAGTCCTCTGACTCCTATATTGTTCCACATCGAGGTTGGACCAGGGAGGTTGGACCGCTGCAGCAATGCACAGGCTGCTTTGTATTCTGCGTTAAACTGGCACAGTGTCTGGAAACAGAATAATTTTCACCCTGGTTTAATAGTTTCATTACAATAGTAATGATACAGGTAGTAATTATATAACTAAACTTTTTATAAATAGCTTTCTGCAATTTAAATTCTGAAATTCAGACTATTTCACAATATTTAAGAAAAATGGTCATGCATGTTTTATAATGGGTTACAATAGTATAATTAGTCAAAACTGTATTCAACTGTACTTACTGGATGTTTTGACTTGTTTGTCAGATTATGTAAAACTGATATAGATTTACAGAAATTAACTAAACTTGTGTAACACTGTTTATTTATTTGCTTCTCATTTACATTGTTTCTCAAATCAAAGAGTGTCTTTGATTTAATTTTTGATGCAGATAGTGTCCTTAATCTTTTTATAGACAACATTTTCACTCTTTGTAGCGTGACTTACTGTAAATAAGGTCAAAAGTACATTATAAAGATTTACAATACAATATTTTTATTCTGAACTCCAAAAGATAGAAAAACCAACCTCTTCATCAAAACGTCAAACGTCACGTTTTCTTTTTTTTTAATTCCATGGCCTGGATACTTGTTCTTTTTTATGGTATGGGTCTGCTCTGGCTTGGCTCCTGGCACCCTTACATGCTACATTTCATGTGTATAATATTATGTAACTGGCTGTAGGTAGATTGCACTACATTATTTTGACTTTCGAATAAGTTTGAACAATTTTGTTTACTAGAGTAGTTTACATTGCAACTGTATCCATCAAGTTTCCATCGTATGCAACTTGCCGATAGTTAGCAAGCTAGCTATTGCTGTTTTACTGTAATGTGAATTTCTGTTTTGAGGCGGGAGTCAAAGAAATCCTTAGATTTTTGAGATATTAGGATTGTTGTACTACCAGTCGATTGATCATCGATAAATTGATGTCGTCTGGTTCTATTCTATCGTCAACCTTAGTGACCCGAGTAAATAAATAAGGAAAGAAAGAAATTTGGTTTGTTTCACCTTCACGTTCATCACCATTGATATATTTTTTGAAGCAATTCGCCTTCTGGTTATGTAAGTACCTGTAACTGTTTGCCTCTAACTAAATAATAAAAGGAGAAACTGACTGACTGACATATCAACGCACAGCCTAGACGGCTAAACGTAGGCACTTGAAATTTGGAAGGGACGTAGCTTAGGTACTGCAGAGGTGCACTAAGAAAGGAATTCTCGAAATTCCCACGGGAACGGGAATTAGCGGGAAAAAACATTTGTATGAAAAAAACATCTCATCTCTGAATTCCAGACAAAAGCTTATAGGTACTTCAGGGTTAGCCTCCTCTGATCGTATTTTCCTAAATTTATATTAAACCAAATTATCATAAACTAATAATTTAAAAATTAATAACAATTAATTATTTAACTAGGTACTTATACTGTAACCTCATTTAAAAATAATAAAATTAAGCATTTTTTAACCTTTCTCCCACACACACAAAGATCTCCCTTTTATAACACGCCACGCGGACGAAGTCGCGGGTAAAAGCTAGTAGTTATATAAAGGTTCAAGCACATGTCGATGGACTTGTGCTTGAACCTGTGTGTTTGGTGACCAAACACCAATATCTTACCAAAGGGCCTGCAAGCTATCGTCTGTTCACTCTCGGGACTCGGCGTGCACTAAATAATAGGTAGGTATACTTACTTAAACAATTATTTGACCGGAATAAGAATGTCATCTTCTAGAACTGTAGGTAGGTAAATAAATATTTTACTATAAAAACAATATTTTCGTCTGTGATTTTGGCACCAGTGAGACGGTAATTATAAAGGCGCCTTTAAATTGGTTTCTGGATTTGGTAAATAATAAGTAGGTATGCAGCCACTGCTGTGACTTCGTAATCGCGCAACCAAACGTATGTGATTAATAATAGCTCTAACGAGAAGCAAGTCAAAAACAAATTAATAATAAATACCTACTTATACTATAAAATAAGAAATAATACTACGTAACTCTACTGCCCGATACATGCATTACTTACTAAAATATCTAATTACTGCGACAGAAACGAAGCTTATTAATTAACTATGGTTTATGTTTGAAATATCTGTCCCGATGTAGGTACACTTGTTTCAATATCGCGGTTTAAATTTTTTGGTGACGCACCGCATTGCGGACGGTTTGCGCGTGCGTGCAACTCATTTGCAATTTATCCCGTTTCATGAGAGTAATTTACAGTTTCGCACTAACAGCTACATAAGAGCCGCTATCGTCCGCCAGATGGCATTACCCCTTCCAAAAGCCTTCTTTAGGCAATCGGAAAGAAATCAACATGCTTACGACTACTACAGATCGGATGCTTACTAACGCGATGAAGAACTGCTCATTAGCATAGATTATGCATCAAACATTCACGGTACCTAAATACCTACGACAAAACGTAAAAAAAACACAAAAACAGATCCGAGAAAGGGGGACATGCTTATGGAGGCGGTAGCGGGATTTTGTATGAAACCTTAAATTGTTAATAGGTAGGTTACCTACATGCAGACAAAAGCAGTATTTATCATTGGTAAGTACGAACCTACTAGTGGCGTGCCTTTATGAGGCTTAGCAAAACAATTAGAATCCGCTACGCTCAAAGGGTAAATTGTTACAGTTCACCGACTCATTCAAACAAAGCTTGCATCAACATGTAGGAATTTCGTTTGTGGAGCCCTGTGGAGCATACATTGTACTTAAATGGTAGTTTCACAGTATTTTCACGTCTGTTGCACAAGTGCCCACTGAATTGTGAAAAGCTTACAGGATCTATCTCGTATATCTACAAACTCATACAGATGTAACTCACGCCGCGCCATATGTAATAAAAATAATGTAGGCAGAATCACTTGCATTGTCGTGCATGTCGTCAGAAGACTATTTGCAGCCACCCTGGCGGTTCTTGTTGTACAGCGTGTTAGTGACATCGTAACGAATACTGAGAACTACTAAGACCTACGAATAAATTTATTATTTATTCGTAGACTAAGATTGAGAAGGATGAAAATTCATGTATTTTTTTAAAATTATAATGAAAATAATTCAACTTGACATTAACTTAGAGTAATTAGCGGAATCATCCCCCTCAGTATTTGTTACGATGTCACTAACGCCCTATCTACTTATATGCACTTGTGTATGTGACATCGTAACAAATACTGAGGGGGATGATTAAAATTTAGACCATGATTCTGAGTTGATATCAAGTGGATTTTCTCTTAGGAAAATTCAGGAAAATTTTAGTGCTTTTTAAATTATTTTCCGTTCCATACTGTTGCGACGGAAAATTCCACTTGATACGTAGTACGTAGATAATAGAGAAGATACGTAGGCATATAGGTACGTTACGCACGTAGGTGGACCAGTACCCAGGTACACTTTTCAACTTAGAAATAGAATTTTGCAGATGTTATTTGTTGCATTCCATATTTCGAAAGCCTTCAATTTCTGATCGCTATTGCAAACAGATACGGTCTACGAGCATAACTTATTGGCGATGTTTCTGTTGCAAAAATGTTTTTAAATATTTTTACTCATTTTACAACATTATTGAACGGACTACAGTAAAGGAAGAAAGGCAACAACGTGTTATCCGACTTAACCCAGATTCCCCTACTGGCCTTTTAAACGCCCGCCAATACTTATCAAATCTACCCTCGATTATTTGTAGAATTAATGTTTTCTACACTAGTTATCTCTGCGTTATTCTCCTTAGTGTTAATTAAACTTCATGACAGTAACTTGTTTATGCTATTTGTGTGCCTATTTTCAATTAATTTTGCGGTTTTAAGTGACAGTTAATAAAATATTTCGAAATATGGCTTCTAAGAGGTAAGTTTTTATTAGTTTTTCGAGATATTATTGTTTATTACTTATAGCTTTATTGAGACGTAAGTACATATTAGTCAAGAAATGGAAAATAAAGTATCTTACAAGAGTTTTTTATATCAATTTTGATCTTGAAAGTTTATGGTCGTTTAAACGCCCAGTAGGAGAATCAACGTCTGTTATGTTTTCCAGGCCGCGCTATATGAAACCGTTGAGATTGATTGAAATTATCGAAGATCTGGAGTGTATTGACGATAACGATCAATTGCCAAGTGGCGTAGCTATTTTACCACCTGAAAATGCGAACGCTGATATAACTGATGAGGATTCTGGAGGCGAAGAAGTTGTAACTTGGCATAATCTTCTAGGTAAGCTAGTAAGCGAAATAGTTATACATTTGTTCATAATACATTTATTACCATTACACAGTTATTTATTAGTTTTTATATATTGATTCAAATTGTTGGGTTTTTCAGGATCTCAGCTGAAAGCTCAAGCAGACCTGATCTATTCAGACGACGAATTTTTTGACATTGAACATGAATTGCCTTTGTCTACGATAGCCTAAAGAAGATGTACAGGCATTGTATCTATTGATGAAGCTGCGGATCCCCCAGAACAGATTATATCAGATGTCACTGCACCTACCGAATGTGATACACCTCTTATAGCCGTGACAGTGCCACGTAATCAAAAATATCAGTGAAGGAACCGTCACAATGCACATAGATTCCCAGAGGGGCAAAAAATCGAGATTGAGCTGACCAAAATATAGGACCAGCATCAGGGGGGAAAATTGTATTTTCCATTGATGTGTCATTGCCTCGACATGGCTGTTCACAATGCTTGGCAGTTGTACAAGGCTGATAGTGGCGAATATTATCATCTGACTTATCGCAGGGCGGTAGCAAGAAGCTTACTGGAGAACTCTGGAGACGTATCAAAAAACGGAAAAGCGTGGTCCACGTCCAACGTCAAGAAACTATCGTGAAACGTCCCGTTATGACAGAATGGAGCATCTGGTGGAATATAAAGAAAATCAGCTGAGGTGTGCTGTATGCAAGAAAAAAACTAATTATTTTTGTAAAAAATGTACTGTTTCTCTGCACCCCAAAGCATGTTTTCTTACATATCACACTGCCGAATAGTAGAAATATTATCATATTACAGTTAAAATGTTTATGTTGCAAATAAAAGTGCCCAAGAAAACTTAAATTGTATTTTAATACAGCTATATTTCCTTGTGTATGTTAGTAGTGGATATTCCTACTGGGCGTTTAAACGGCCATGATTTTCCCGCTTTCCCAGAAGAGATAGATTTTATTCACTATTTTTCCGAAGACTTTGGCACCACAATAAAACACATATTGAAAAATTACGAAATCCGGAGACCATAAATAGTTTCAGGAGTAACTGGGTTAAATGTCAACCTCATCTGCACGCGCGTGCGTTTCGTATCAATAGCTGGTGATAGCGGCTCTTGCAGTCGCCGTGGAGCTCTGTAGTCCTTACTAGACAGCAGACAAGGTGTATGACGACCGAGTATCTGGTATAACTAAAATACACATGACAAGACGAAATCCGTGAGATACGGAACCGAATATCTATTCAGCGGGTTTTCCTGTCTTCAAAGAACAGGTTTTTACGCGTCAGATGGTAATCGGTGCCGGATTTAAACCGAAAAATTACCACCTCCCACAAGAAAAGATGAAAGACAAGTTTTGAGAGTGCTTGTACCTATCTGATACATCGGCGACAACTTGCGAGAGTCAAGGACGGGCTCGGTTAAAGAAGCTAGTGCCGAATTAAGACTTAAAATTCCGCTGCGTGACTTTAAATGTTGGTTCACTTCACTAACAGGAACGACGAAGGTGCTTGCGGAGAAACTCCACAGACGGAGAGTGCACTTCACGTGCCTACAAGAAAAGAAATGTCGAAGATTGAAGGTGCGGAATATTGACAGGTTTTAAGATGACGTACACAGGGTCAGCTGAGGGTCGAAATGGCGTAGTGGCTGTACAAATAATCGTCAGTGAAAACCGCTTGGACCACATATTGTGGACTAACCAAGTGATTTTGACTGACAACTACTTATATAGCCTCTACAGGTTAAAGGTAAAATGCAGTATGCGTGTGAAGATAGGTAATTAGGTCCCAATAGGTAAAAAGTCTGGCAGTTTTCCAGATCACGGGAAGACGGAGATTGCTTTAAAATAGCGAAGAAGAAAGCAAACAAATTGTAGCTATTGAAAGATTGTGGTGTAGTGGCATTATACGACACACTGGAAAGTAGGGAGGGAAAAAGGGTCTACAATAAGCAATACAAGACTTAGAACTAGGATTATCAAAGGTTAGAACAGGTATGTTATATTTACATAGACAAGACATCAGTGCAGCGTAATGTGCTACAAGAATTATGAACAGCTCTTCAATGCCACTACAAGAACAGTTGGTCTTAAATGAGTGAAAACTTAGGTTTGATACACCACAGTAAAAGCTGCCCTCAAGAAAAAAAATTTAATTGCATCTAGCGTGCAACTCGCTCACTCATTTGTAGAATCTGAGTCGACGTTGTACGTTCCGCTCGAATTCACCCTGAATACGAACCGATATGGGGCGTGGAGCAAATGTATTTCTAGGTAATTGCTATTTACTTGATTAATCGTCAGTAATTACTTGGTTTACTTTTTACACCGGAATTATTGATATAATGGTTTTTAATTTTGTACCTAGTTACATTGTTTACGTATGTACCTACTTAGCTACACACGGTTAAACATGACTGTCCACTGACCTGTTGCTGTGGTTTTTGTAGTGAACATTTAATTTATTGAGCCATTTTTGAATATATAAGAACATAAAATATAAATTATATAAATAAAAAAAAATATACTTTTAGTCATGGCATTTTATGATAATGTGACAGCTCCTAGATACATCATCCTGGCTGCCAGGCGCGTTAGTTTTAAATAGTTACCTAATCTTTGAATGACGTCTTTAGATAAGAGGTGGCGGCGCCGTGCACCTAGCACCAAGTTCATTGTTTCGTTTTTTTTTACATAAGTGCTCTACATACGTACAGAACTTAATAGTTATAAAATAAAACGTGTTTTAAAGCAAATAAAAGAGATGGTACATGTTGGGGCGTACCAGCTTAGGAGGTGAAGGATTTGGCGGAAAGGAGAGAAGAATGGTGATTACTCCACCGACCAGAGCGCAGCTCATAAATAATGATAGAGAGATTTTTAACACGCTGTCGTTTTATGTTATTAAAAACTATAAAGAGACTGATTTCGTCATCATCAAAGAAGCATGTATGAGAATAAATACATTTCGTCTTTCAGGCACACACAGGCACATCAGGGAAGCAAGCTGAGGGTCAACGAGTAGTTTGGCGCCCACCTGTCTTCTGTCGGAAGTCAAATATCATTGGGAATTTTGGCCCATTCGGTTACAATCCTAAATAAGGCTATCATAATCGTTAGAAAGAAAGGTACAGAATAAGCAACCGTACCTATAGGTAATAAGAGAGATGCGGGGTAACCCGGTGGTTTAATGGTTAACACGCTCGTTCCGGCTTGACAAGAGCTGCGGGTTCAAGACCCGCCTGAGTAAAAAAAAAAACGTTTTAAATGTTGTCTTTGTATTTACTTTTTGTAATAATATATATTATACATAGATAACGACTATCAAAGGTTTATACGGGAATGTTCCCATGGTAAAAACACTTTAATAGTAAGGGCACTGGACACACTACTTTCCTTTTTCAAATTCTTTTTATACTCTGATCTTACCTGCCTAAAGATTAGGTAATAAACATACGTTTGCGACTTTTTACATTCTCTCCCCATACATCACTGTTTAACCATTAAATTACTTTTGAATTCAGTAAAATATTTAGGCACTTTCACGTACGTACCTTTAGAGGAAATTCTACAGAGCACTAATGAGAGTTGCCGGCCCGTAGAGTTGTGCCGGCCGTCTTTTATTTCAAACTGTACCATACGATTGAATGTGAATTTACTTCACATTTTAGTGAAATATTCGCTGACGTGTCCTAGATCTAATTTGTGATTTCATAGCCCAAACAAAACGACCTCTGTGGTCCAGTGGTTGAGCGTTGGGCTCACGATCCAGAGGTCCCGGATTCGATTCCCGGTGGGGGCATATCACAAAAATTACTTTGTGGTCCCTAGTTTGGTTAGGACATTACTGGCTTATCACCAGATTGTCCGAAAGTAAGCTGATCCGTGCTTCGGAAGGCACGTTAAGCCGTTGGTCCCGGTTACTACTTACTGATGTAAATAAGTAGTCGTTATATGAGCCACGTCAGGGGCCTTTGGCGGCTCAATAGTAACCCTGACACCAGGGGTGATGAAGTTGGTACTCCACCTCACAACCCACACTATAGAAGAAGAAGCCGCAAATTTATTATATGTATTACCAAACAACGGCTTTTACCTTTAATACTGACTTATAGGATAAACCGGAAGAACAAACATGTACTTAGGTAGTTAGTTGTAATGGCCACGGAATACAAGAAAGAGGATGGAAAGACCCTAACGCGCATTTTGTATAAACCGCTGTCGCCGGTTCAACTCCACTTTCTTTAACTACTACACCTGCAAACACATAACTACGATAGCTCTACTGCTTCTCAAATTCCATAGCTACTTAACCGGTAATGTATACCTATTTTATGTGATATACTGCAATTTTTATATTACTTTTAAAACACTGCATACAAAAGTATTTTTTGTTTATAAATAGCCGATCATACTAAGGTTTTTAGGTTTTCTGTTATAAGAAGGGATCTTCTTGCATGATAGTCGAAATTTGATTTTTTACCCTTCAGGTGGGTCGTAAAGTTTGTGGACGAGTGGAGTGAAGTATAAAATATTTGGTCATTTGATATTTACCTATTTATTAAAGCGAAACTACACACTACACGTGCGAAATTACAAGCATCACAAGTTCAATTACAAGTCGTCACAGCATGCACCATCCTGTGGTGAATAACTGTCAAAAGTGGCTGCAGGTTGTCTTATTAATGACTTGTGGTTCTATTCACCCCGATAAGGATATTTGACGAATTTCACGCGATCGTAAGAATAGGAATTGACAAGAAACGTATTCTAGCATGAAGCTACACTACAGGTGTTTGGGCTAGTAGCCAACTCCGGAAGCCGTGGCTTGCTTATTGTCTTACGTCATTAGGCGAGGCTTACTGCGGGCTTTAACACCTATATCTATTCAATACCTATTCGACTTCACGTTGTGTATTCGTACATATCGTATCTTCTTCGCTCATGTGGGATGTGTAGATCAATGACCGATCTTATCAACCCTGGTGTCTGGGTTACTTACTTAAGTAAGTAAGTAAATAGTAGCCGAGTCTGACTACTTAACATGCTTTCCGAACAACGATCAAACGACCTGACCAAACCAGGCACAGCCACAAAGTGATTTTTGGTGGATGTGTCCTCCGGACATGACATCGGCGTTCCGGGTTTGATTTCCGATGGAGACATTGTCGAAGTCATTTTCTGAGGACTTTGCAGGCTTCAATCACCTGATTTACCGAAACAGTAGATGATTGCGTGCTTCGAAGGACTAATTAAGGCGTTGATCGCGGTTATTAGACGTAGCGTGTTTAGTAAGTATAGAGACGAGCAGCGTGGTGGAGTATGCTCAATACCCCCTCCGGTTGATTGAGGGGTGGCCCTTGCCCAGCAGTGGGACGTATATAGGCTGTATATGTTATGTCCTCCGGATCGTGAGGCCAACGTTAAACTGAATCACGGAGGCCGTTACCTATCCTTACGTTCCTACTGTTCAATAACTGACCGCATCTAGGCCTTAGCCAAGATGAAAACGATTGACATAATGTTGTTGTCTCTTGTCATTATCGTATGCAATTTAGCTAACTTCTGAACACTGCTCAACTTCGTTGTTCGGTGTCAACCTCTACGGATATCTTCATCAGCGTCAATAAAATAATAAAACATTTATTTATTTAAGTACTAGATGACCCGATGAACATAGACGAATATTTCAAGACTAAATTAGCCAAATCGGTTTAGTCGTTCTCGAGTTTTAGCAAGACTAAAGAACAGCAATTCATTTTTATATATGCATATATATTGTTAGATAGAATAGAATTGATCCACCTAATATCGACTGATACATCACTATGCTAATGAACGTAACGACATTAGCTTACGCACTTTGAGAGATCTGATTTTTACCTCGCAATGTGACGATTGTAAAATGTTATCTTCTAGAAAATAATTACACTGAACTGATCGTTCTGTTTAATAATAATTATATTGATTAAGTATGGTACATCAACAGCAGCTGTATACCTACATAATATAAAACATAGCATTTTTGCTTAAGATCTTATACACACTAGGATCTTATATCAATGATGTAGATATTTATGTTTTGCTCTGGTCCAATGAAAAAGATTTTCACTATAATATTTATTCTTTCATTAACAATAATGAGCTTCTTAAAACGTATACACTCCTCACTTGATAACTGTCCCTTCTCACATTTACTATTCAAGTATTCGTGGCTGTTGCTGTGGTAACCATTTATATCAATTAGCAAACTTTTATTAATAAAAATCCATAATTAAATATAGGCCCCGATTCCTGCAGACACCGCCTAATTTTATTTTAAGTTATATCCGTCATTTTCATATCCGTCGAAAAGGAAAGGGACGGATGATTCACAGCTCTTAATTTTAGGAAGAATGAGTAAATGAATGAATAACCCGGGCGAATCAAAGGGTACCTCGCTGGTATGCAATCCGTTTGACGTGCTGTCTACTTAACTGTGACGGGTTATTGACGGATGTAAAATTTTTAGACGGTTGGTTTAGATTTGTGCTTAAAATTGACGTGTGTTCCATTAATTTTATGCTTGTCGATTACCCGTCCCTTTCCTTTTCGGCGGATAAGAAAATGACAGATATAACTTAAAATAAAATTAGATGGTATTTACAGGAATTAGCACCATTAAGTATGTAAACCGGATTAAAATATTAAATATTTTAATTATATAGGTACTTGAGTATACTTACTTATTTTGTGTATTTAAGTAAGTGGGTATCGATTCATCATGCGAGTTATTTACTCGACTGCTTTTTTGGATGTCTACGTGTTGTGATGGGCAATTGTTCCAAAAAATAACAATCGAATTATCTATTCGAATGATTCGATACTCACATGTTACTCGAAAGATCATTCATTATTCGAATGATAATCGAATATTTGAACCGAAATAATTCATTGGAATGATTTTTTTGTCACTTAACGTTTGCAACATGTCATTAATTCCTTTAATGCCATCAATTGGTTTCAAATAGCTTCAAATGCCGTTAATATTGTAACCAAAACCGCTTAAAATACTTATTTAAGAATCAAAGGAATTAATAACCACTTTTGTTTTATTTATTTATTTTACGCAGTTTCATTTCATTATTTTATGCGGACGATGAAATTTTATTTGAATGATGCAATTTCATTCCAATTTTCTTTTTTATTCGAATAATTGGGATAGCTTTTTGTTATAATTTTATACCTACCCATCCGAAAGAATCGTTCATCTTCGCGCATCGCTACTAGAAACATGACATCGTGTGGAGTGGCATAGTGTAACAGGTAAGTACCTATAAGTAGTTGAGTTCTGACAACTTGTGGGTGTGACGATCCCGAAAGGGATTGTGCGCGTACGTTAGTTCAATCTACACGCTTATTCAAAAAACAAATATTCCATGATAAGTAATTAAATCCCCTGCCCAGTCCCGGTCCCGGTTACTAATTACTGGGGGGTTAAAATGGCCACATCGAAGCAATTCATCTAAGAAAGCAATATTGCTATTTGACATTTGTTTGCATTGCCCATTTACTTTAATATGCGCAAATGTCAAATTGCAATAATGTTTTTTTTAGATTAATTGCTTCGATGCGGCCATTTTAACCCCCTTGATGTAGTCGTTTCATGGCCCCAATAATTACCCTGACACCATAACGTTGAGGAGCTCGGTTGATCTCACAACACGAGGAGAATGATTAAATCCGTTTAATTTGTTACCACTTCGGTACTGAATCTAATTATCTTAAAAGCAATACACATATTTTATTAATTACATTAATTTAATGAACGCCTGTATGTTGGTATCTACACAATACAGAAGAGCACTCTGCCTACAGTCAACGCAGGACGAGGTGAGGTACTCGTACTTGGCTGCCAATGTTTCAGTTTTGCATCATTTTAATTAATCACATGGTCAAATATACTCAGACCTTTTTTTTTATTTTTTTTTTATTTGACGTGACATATTGTAGATTTGCCGCAGATGGCATTAACTACTTGGCCGGACAAATGGGGAGCGCTGAAGGCTCTCACCCGGTAGGTACAACGTTTAAGACAACAGGCCTGAGGGTGCCCAGTTGGGCGCGAACCTCGGCTCAGGGCGTCGTCTGAGAGGAAAAATATTTGAAAGAATTAATCGACCCTAGTGGGTCGATAGCGATAAGCGCTGAATGAGGGAAATCGTCGACCACGCCGGCGGGGTCGGTATCGGGGTTATACTCAGACCACAAATAAACATACCTATTTAGGAATTCAACTGACTGACAAGTCAGGATACGACTTATTTCTTAATTAAATATCTCTTTTTAATATTAAATACAGGACTACTTAAAAAATAATCATAATTAGAAGGCGGCCAATCAGTTGGCGACACCAAACACTTCAGGACCCCGATACCGACTCCGCCGGCGTGGTCGACGATTTTCCTCTCAGACGACGCCCTGAGCCGAGGTTCGCGGCCAACTGGGCACCCTCTTAAAACCGGGTGAGAGCCCAGCCTCAGCGCTCCCCATTTGGCCGGCCAAGTAGTTAATGCTTATATTTTTATATATTTCGTTGATAAATACGTTTTAAAAAGAATATTTTTTGATGTTTGAAAGATCTCAGTTATTCACCGATTTAGAAAATAAGCCTACAGGATGCACATATCTCAGGGTAACTAAGATCCAGTGAATAACTAGTATTATGTATGCTTTGAGGGAAGCCTATGTCCAATGATAGACTAGTTAGTAAAACAATGGTGAAGATATATAGTATGTCCCACGATAAAGTGCAGTCCCGAAAGGAAAGTGAAATTAAACGAAAATTACAATAAGTGGATTTAGAAAATATTCACGGTTTTTTTGGCAATCAAAGTTTTTCTTTCCACAAATAATCGATTTAAGTACTTATTATATAGTAATAGGTCGATCGCGTTGAAATAAAAATAATTTCACTCTTTTTGCCGTTTCTCAGTCTAATTTTACCTCCTTTCAGAACTAAATTTTATCGTAGGTCACTCTGTATATCAGACAAGAAATGCAACCTTCCTCTGAAATTGGCATCTGACATTACCGCATTCCATTGCATAACTTGTTTTTACACTTTTTTGCCAATTTGCGTAAAAATAATGAGGTCAAGAATTAAGAAGAACTGGGGAAAAATGTATATTTTGAATTACTACGTCCCGAATAGGAAATGCAATTCCGATCTCGCGAGATCTCGTCAAATTTTTCGGGATCAATCTCGAAGCATTATATGATGACACTTCATTTGAGATTGACGGGATTGGGCGAATCTCCTTGAGTTCTACTTTTTGTTTTGATTATGCTGATTTCCAAAGAAAACTTAATTATTTAGTTATTAATATTGAAAAATGAAGGTTTTTGTTTTCTTTCAATAAATATTTTGTTTTTATTGACCTCACTATCACAAACAAGCAGTTTTCATCGTTTTCAGCCATACTAACTTTAGATTTTTTTATGAACTAGACGAGATCTCGAAAATTTCGGGATCTTGAATTTGCTTGATCGGGATTGCATTCCATAGTCCCGAACCTTTCATTTGATTAGATACCGAAGAGTTACAACACTGGGTCCACTAGGTTAATTTTTGTTAATTTTCAACAAATCCCATATTTAATCGACAATTACAGGTATCTATCTACTATATGCCAAATAATCCGCGGATCACACCGCGCTTCATTTACGAGTACCTGTCATTATAAATGACACCTGATAGTGATGAATGACTGTAATTTTGATCTTTAAATAATTAATACTGCAAGTAATGAAAAGAAAAGAAAAGTTTATTTTATACATTTTTAAATTATTGCCTAACCAACTTTTTTATAATTAAATTACTTACGCAATGAGATATAAATTGCATTTTCTATTACGAGTTATCGATTAACGTTATTTAGGGTTAAAATATGTTCCAAAAGGAACGATTTAACTTGCATTTACGCTGATAATACGCATGGAAAAAATACGTTTTATACTAAAGTACCTACCCTCTTGAACAGTCAATTTAATAGTTCATCAAACAAGCAGCTTTCCCGTAGAAAATAGTAGTAGTTAATGGAGTAATAACAGCTTACAACAATGAGGCTCTTTGCTAATATTCTGTAGGTACTTTGGATTGCTTCCGGCCATGTAAAATGTTTATTATTCGTGCACTACGTGCCTTAAACGCTGCCAACGAACAATTTATGAACTTCAATGCCTTTAAGAAACCTTAAAAATGAAATTTTCATTCCACATTGTGGCAAGAAAAAGCTATTAAAAGTTGAAAATCTGTTGTTCTTTTTAATTCAATATTAAAAGTTGTCGCCAGGGTTACAGCCACCGGCAGTCTGCGGAGGTTACAGTGCCACAATACCTTGATGAAAAATGTCCGCTGCCGCTATTGTTTTTATTCGGTGGGAGGAGTTATCTAGTTATTAAGTTTATGTTATCACTAATGAGCGATAATGCGTTAATCTACAGATGTGAATTCCGGAAATTCTACTAGAGTTATTTAAATTACTTAGTAATTTTCTAATCCAGTGGTCCAGTAGTGCGGCCTCAGTGGTCCAGTGGTTGAGCATTGTGCTCACGATCCGGAGGCCCCGGGTTCAAATCCCGGTAGGGACAAATCACAAAAATCACTTTGTGATCCCTAGTTTGGTTAGGACATTACAGTAAGATGATCCGTGCTTCGGAAGGCACGTTAAGCCGTTGGTCCCGGTTATTACTTACTGATGTAAGTACGTAGTCGTTACATGAGTCATGTCAGGGGCCTGTGGCGGCTCAATAATAACCCTGGCATCAGGGTTGACGAAGTTGGTAATCCACCTCACAACCTATACGATAGAAGAAGATTTTTTAATTACAGAGTTTACAACGAGACCCAAGTCCCGACCTCCGAGGTAATAAATCGCGTGCTATGCTGGTACTTTTAATAAAATTGAGCCATCAATGAAGCAGGTCAAGAAACCTTTCCTAAGCTCGAATCGAACGCGCGGCTTGAAATCAAACCGAGGAGAATCGCTGAGGCGGCCGCGCCGAGCAGGCAATATAAATAAAACACGCGCTGCCAAGATGGGGTCAGCCGGCCCCGAGCAGGATGTAAAGAAGGTGTGAATTCTATTCCACTGCAGTACAACTAAAAATTAATGAGAAGTTTAAATGTGTGCGGTTCTTTGTTATCAAAACTGAAACGGGCGGGGGACGAGGTGGTGCGCTAGGTGCGCGCGCCGCGTAGTGATGGCCACCCTCGGCCCAGCACGGGACCCTTGTCGATACGATATACCTACTCGACCCTGCTGATGTAAAAGATTGTACTTAACTACTTTTACAATTCAATTTTGTGTTTTGTTCTAACTAAGAACATAAACCAAGATTAAAAACGGATCTTTTTATTATATATGACAGTAGTTTTTTTAAACACTTACTTATAATTTTATTATCAACGTGCAGTGGAGGAGCGTGATGCAGTGGGCTCCATTATATTATGAAGGGGCATGTGCCCAGCAGTGTTTTTGTTTGTTTACCGACAGATGTAAGAAATTACTTTATCGATAAACCTGTAACGCGGACGTGCATACTCCACCCCTATTAATTGCGATACTGCGGCATTGAGGCTCACTCTGCTTGCAGCGTTCCGCCGGTAAAGTTTCCTCGGAAAAAGTTGCTTTCAATAATAAAAAAAAGTTTCACGAGTTGCCCGCGCTCGGTGATAACGTGAGATGGTGCGTCGGAATATACAACTATGGCAAATTATGTGTTTTGTGTCTTTCTGTCGCTTTCCTTTTAAGTGTTTTGGCTCCTTCCTGTAATGTGTGTTGTTTGTTTGGAGTTGGTTTGTGTTCCTGCATGTTGATGTCTGTCATTGTTGTGGTCCGGGAGCACGCGGCCCGGTCGGCCCGGTAGGCCCACCGGTCGGCATCGCGCCGCTCGTAACGGGGGTGAGTTGTCTACTTGCACCTCCAATTTAAGTGTCCATTTCCACACGCCATATTTCAACGCTTTTCCTGACATGGTTTCCGCTACGTTAGATCTTATTACCTTGTAATAGAGATTATTATCGATACTGTTCGTGGGTACACCGGTATTGGTGTGTTTCTCCGTCACTCGTGGACTCGTAACTTTCCCCGAGTGTCGGCGCACACTGTCCACGTGGTTGCTCGAGCACGCTCGTGGTTAGTAAAGGCGCCACGAAAAATAATTTAAGTGGTCCCTATCGCACCTCCAATCGACTTTAACATGTTGACGTGAACTTATTTTTATTAGGCCAGGCGCGGTACGAATACAACTGACCTCCCGTTACCAAGAGTTCCTATATTTCTGCTACTCCTATTCTATCAGTTGTAGTTTTTATTTTCGCGCCCAACTGGGCACTCTCAGACCTGTTGTCTTAAATTTTGTACCGGGTGAGAGCTGTCAATGCTCCCCATCTGTCCGGCCAAGTAGTTAATGCCATTTGCGGAAAATCTACAATAAGTCACGTAAAAAAATGTAGCTTCTTATTTTCTATTAGATTGACTAAACATATCTGTGACCTTTAATCAAATAGTTCACTTCGTTAATCGCCAATCCAGTATAAAAAAGTTACCTTCGTTCAAAGTTAAAGTGTTCATATGGAAGATTAATTTTAACGCAAGTTAACATTAATCGTTCACTCGTGATAGAAATTGCATTTTAAAAGTCATTGCGTTAGTAGTTTACCTAGTTACAGGGTGTATAATAATAATATACTTAAGGATTTTTCATAAGGGTTTGAGATATTAATTGTTTAGAGATCAAAATGCAGTTATTCATCACTATCTCAGTGCAGCCCGTGAAGTATTCTTTGTCAAATAGTCGATATATAATTAAGAATTCACAGACTAGTGGAAAATTAACGGAAGTTAAAGAGTCCGTTAGCAATTATTAAACTTAATCCAGTATCTACTTGAAATATTAATTTCGTTAATTAGCGTTTAACGAATAATATGCATTTAAATTGTTAAAAAATACGTTCTATTTGTTATCATATTTAAATTTAATATTGAATTATATTTTGCAACAGTAAAACAGTATGGATCACGATAACCTCATACAGAGCGGGAATAACACACAGTTGCTGCAATAAAAAGAAAAAAAAAAGTTCTGATATATTTTTATTTGTTTTATCTGCAATGGCATCGATTACAAAAGCAATATCAATGCAATACATGCTTAATATATATATTACAAGATATTTTGTGCAAGTACCTAGGTATTTAAATGCTAAAAACATACAGGGGACTCACCAAGCTACTAGATGGCGCTGTACAGATTTGCCTTGGTTTAACCGTCTAATTTCATGGATAACAGACATATGAATCTTTTATCTTTGTTTTTGGGTATAAATAATGACTATTTATTACACCCAGGCACAACACATCTTCCATCCATTATTATTCTGATCAAAATAAAGAGAAGCAACATAATACTTACGTATGTTATCTCATCATCATCAATTTAAGAGCCACGCTCTTGTCGGTGTAGCATTTTCCATTCCAGTCTATCAAAGGCCAATTCCTTGACTTCCCTATAAGACACGACGTTAACCTTTTCTTTAATCTGTTCCATGTAAGCTCTTCTTGGTCTTCCCCTTCCTCTCTTTCCTTCTAGCTTTCCTTCTATGATGTTTTTAATGAATTCGTCGTGTCTTATTAGGTGTCCAATCATCTTGCCTCTTCTGTCCTCAATAATTCTCAGTATTTGTTATCTAAATACCAAGAAACATTTTATTTTATTTATGGCTCTGCCATTAGATTATATTTTTGAATAATTACGTACTTACCTCGAGCAATGAGAAAATAGGTAATTATCACGTTAAATTTAAATAGCGTCATCTATATTTTTTTGGGAAACGTAGCCTGGAAAGGCCCTTATTAATCGAATAAAAGATTTTACATCTTTGAAAATATTACCCTTCTTCTGGGTAGCCGGTTAAGGAGGTTGAGTATAGAAGATTGTATTATTAATAGAGTATTTAAGAATAGCTTCATCTTCTTCTTATCGTGTGGGTTGTGAGGTGGAATACCAGCCTCATCAACCCTGGTAGCTAGTAGCGTCATTATACAGGTGTTAGTGACATAGTAACGAATACTGGGGGGATGAGTCAGACCATGCTTTTGAGTTGATATCAAGTGGAATTTTCCGTCCAAAATTCATGATTCCTTTATGTTTCTTTTTATTACTTTCAGTTTCATATTTTTGTGATGGCAAATTTTACTTGATCAACTCGGAATCATAGTCGGAATCATCCCTCAAAGTTTTCGTTACGATGTTCGTATCAACAGTGGCTGCAAGTTGTCTTTGATTACTTGTGGCTCTGCCCACCCCATTAGGGATTACGGGCGTGAGTTTATGTATGTATGTATGTATGTCACTAACACCCTGTATTTTTATCGATGGGCCATCATCACCCTTTACTATCATGATTTATGATACAGCGACACGGATGTACGAGAACGTTAAAATTAACAGCTCAAAATAGTAATATAATAGTAAATCATGTGTACTGACTTGCGTGTTTGGTTGTACATCCTTACGGCATTTTTTTTCGAAATCAATTTAACATAACGGTAAATGTGCTGTGTATACGTACATTTTATAGTGTCCGATATACATAATATACGTATATATGTAGAGCAATAAATATTGAGTATCTATCAATAAGACATGAGAGTTCCAGAGGACATGGAACTTAAAGACAAAACAATACATACATAACATAAACAGCCTATAAACCTACGTCCCACTGCAGGGCACAAGTCTCCCCTCAAGGATGTGTTCAGCAATAATCATTCTTAATTTATTTATATTGAAACAGTTATGTAAGTAAGTATATAGGTAAGGTTAGATGGTCAGATTGGCAGCCGCTTCTGTAAAACCCGCACATGCATGTCATAAGCGGTCTCTGTGTAAACGGGTTAACACTATGTAGGAAGATGATAATAAAAAAAATAAGTAATATAAGACGAAAACTTTTGAAAAGTTTACACTACTCAGTAGATTTAATTGCCGAAAAACAACCTAATCCTACCAGATTTACATTACATATACTTATACAAGTTTGTCTAATAAAGAATTTAGACTGGTTAATAGTAAAATAAAAACAACTTACTGTCTATAGAATGCAATTGAGATCGTGTTACTAAAATCAAACTAAAACACAACACAACGCCATCAAACTGAGCCCGCAGTGAAGGCGTTTGCATAATAATCAGAGTTCAACTTAGGCTGGAAATAAGCCGTACTCAAATAAATCAAATCAACATTATATTTTTATTACATGCGATCAAAGTCACGGATCATAGCTAGGGGTATAGTAAAAATATCTGTATTACTTACTCAAGATTTCCTATTCCTATAAACCAACGGATCCAATCTCATTTTCCTGTAACAAACGGATGCTCCTTTGTAGGTTCACTGCTTTAGTCTATTTATTTGAAAATATGCTTTTCATAGGTTTTGTGTTGTTGTTGTCGTAAAAAACACACAAAAACAATAATAAAGAACAATACCTATTAATTTGGTCAATAAAAGCTAAAACTGTAAGTATGTAATTTTAAAGCTGCGAGGTGACCCTGCTCTACTTAGTTATGAAAAGTTTGTTAAGAGTTGTAGAAGCGTATGTCAGAATTGTAGTCTGCTCTATTGTCTACTCTAAAGGGAAATAAACGTGACCTTATGTAATTATGCTGTAAATAATCAAAGTACGGTCACGAGTAATAATATGTATACACTTTGATACCATGTCACATTAACTTTTTTGACAAATTATACCGCAAGTCTCATTAAATATCAAATATGATAGTGCAATAGGGTTTTAAAGTGGGTACATGATATTACTCATGACTACGCGTCTCTGGCAGAATCTCTTTCAGCATAGTGCGGCAAAGGTGTTATGGGAATATGTGAGACATATTATCACCTGCGCCACAATCTTGTGGTGAGGTGTCGGACAATGGTCGGTACCTACGCAGCCGATTATGAAAACCACTGTATCGCTTGCAGAGCACACCAGGTTGCAATCCGATTAGAGCTCTTTGTGCCTGCATCAATACAACATTTACTGAGTTACCGATCTGCGTTCAAATAAGTATTTACTTATTCATATTATGGTGCAGATGTTGGTATACTTAGTTGTTAAAATTCTTAGCGACGTGTTATTACAAAGAACACGTAAAATTTATTGATATTATTTAGCTTATAAGTACTTAATTAAATAAAATAAAAGCAAGTATACGGTGTCACAAAATGAACATACTTATCTATGACGATACTTACGATGGGATTGTAATAAAGTAATTGTCCTTGGACACCAATAAGAAAAGTGACTACGTAGGTAAAAGTTATCTTCTAAGTACTTGTGGTTCTGTCTATCCCCGAAGGGCTTGTGGTCGTGAGTTAGCATAACGTCTATAAATTACGTGGTTTTATAGTTTCTATTGACGTTCCTACCACGCATCTAACTTCTGTCCCAGTATTTCCTAAAATAGTACTATTTTAGGTCACTTGGTGCCTGGTGGACTGCATATATCTGATAGAATAAATTTACTATTTTAGACTTGCTTTATTTACGTCACTGTTTCGGACTGATGCCGTTTATCCATTTGTCGTGGTTTTTGTAAATACGGGTGGCTCTCCAACCTGTCCAATTAATGTCAGTACTTTTTTAATACAATGCGAGTACTGGAGACCTAGACCGCGTCTACTCTCGAGTATTATTTATTGTAACAGGCCCATTTCCGCAAATCGCGGCCGGATATTGCACACGCCGGTACCTTGCCCCGATGTAACGTATTTTACAAATTGCTCTGTGAGAACTTTTACTAAGTATATAAGAAAGTCCATTATTTAAAAAAAGATTCATCATCATAAATCATAAACAGCCTATATACGTCCCACTGCTGGGCACAGGCCTCCCCTCAATCAGCCGTAGGGGTATGGATCATACTCCACCACGCTGCTCCACTGCATGTTGGTGGTAAAAAAGATTAATAAGTTCTTAATATTATGTTTTGGCAATCTTATGGTTTCTCTTCATTGGTGTAGGTTGTGAGGTGGAATACCAACTTCATCAACCCATAACAATGAAGAGATACCATAAGATTAAAAGGAGTGTTCATTGTACTTTTGATGGAATGTTCCCAATTAACATGTTGCATACGAGCGAGATAAATTGTTACGCAATGTTTTATTTTTTAAACTGCCCGGATTAAGAAAAAACGATTTTCTGAAAAAGAAAATTGGAAGTGGGAAGTATACTCACGTTGTTTAAATATTTCGCAGTGCATTCGTTGGGCGGGCGAAGGCAGCCTGAACAGAACATTCATTTCTGCAGTTAGGTATTTCTTCATTTCTTTTTATTTTTATGCACAAATGTTTCATACACATACATAAACATCATATTGTCAAATCTACGTAGTATAAAAATGAAACGTGTTGAATGTTTTTTTACGCTTTATATCAGACGGGAAGATAGCGAATAAAATTAAGGACCCGGGTTGGAATCCCGGTGGGGACATTACACACAAAAAAAAACACTTTTTGATCCCTACTTTAGTTAAGATATTACAGGCTGATCACCTGATTGTCCGACTGTAAGATGATCTGTGCTTCGGAAGTCACGTTAACCTGTTGGTCCCGGTTACTAAGTACTTAATGATGTAGTCATTACATGTGTCATGTCTGGGGCCTTTGGTGGCTCAATAATAACCCTGACATCATGGTTGATGAGGTTGGTAATCCACATCATAACCCACACGATAAGAAGAGAATTCAACCAACCGTGAGTCAGATTCGCGCTTCGTGAGGTTTCCGTACCATACAGAGGTGGAAATTAACCGATGGGGAAAAAACGCAATGCAACACGTCGTTATGAATTATTTAGAAGACATTTCCACTTATAATATTGCACACGACTTTAATTAATATACTTACCTATTGAAAAAATACTTAAGTACTTCAAAGTCTAGACTTCCGACGATATAACAATCCTTGCATAATACCACAGTTTTATTTTTAACTCGTTAATTCCGTTAGGTGTAAATAAATAATTGGACTTAACAGTTTTTAGCAATAAGGTCTTCCGGCAAGCAGTCTTTATCTAAGTCAAATCTACGTCGATATTCATTCAAGGCTGTATGGATGTCTCGTCCGTCCTATTGTCAAAATTAAAAATATTTTAATAGTAAGAAATTGGTAAGAAACATATTTTTTACGCGGAAGCACTTGAGGATAACTTTTTTATGACATGACTTATTGTAGATTTCAGAGTGTAGAGACAAATGGAGAGCGCTGAAGGCTCTCACCCGGTGGCTTGAGGATAACAATGAGTACTGTTTACTATTTAGTGATTTGATTCAGGGCTTTTTACTTAATATGAAAAAATATATATGCTTTTTTTATGAGAATTAATTATTTTTTGTTTAGTGTGATATTTATAACACAAATTCAAATTAAAGCAATATCAAATCACTCATGGTCTATATAAATCCGGACCTGTGAGGTTAAAAAGGCCTCATGAAAGTAATTCACTTATAAAGCAATATAGCAATTTGACATTTGCACATATCAACATAAAAAAGTAAGTGCACAATGTCAACATAAAATATTAAATAGCAATATTGCTTTGTGGCCTTTTTAGCCCCCTTGATCGTAGTATAAATGAAAAGTTATTTGGCTCCATACATCGACGTCGTAGCGGTTAATTAATTGTTTGGCTGGTCGTATCTTTTGATTGCATTGATTAAGAAGCTTGATTTTTATACAGCTTCATAAGACTGCAGACATAAGTATTACGTGTTAATTTTAACTTGATACGTCCACGCGTTACCGAGAAAAAGGTCTTGACAGACGGACAGACGGAAAGACGGACGGACAACATAGTGATCCTATAAGGGTTCCATTTTCCTTCGGAGGTTCGGAACCCTAAAAAGAACGCTCCAACCAGCCAGAATGATGTGCCTTGAAGAGGTCACATCATTACAGTACTTAATTACTTACTTATGTTATTACTTATTCGATGGCACAGGAAACCATGTCAACAAATCGTTAGCAGCTGTAATATATCAGAGTCAAAGTCGCACTCGCAATGTTTCTTCAATATTTGTGAAGTTTTGCTTCAACTGCGTGACATTTACAGAAGTTTCGCCAGGAATTGGCCCACTTACAGTGAATTTTAATGATATTTGATTTTATCATGCTAACACGGTTTCAATCATCTTTTGAATTTTTGCAAGCACCAAATGTTTGTTTGTTGTTGTATTAGCGCAGTATCATCGTTCATTGACTGTCTGACTGACTAGATGACGTCATAGTTTAGATTCTTGCATTGTATTCAACAAAACTTTCTTTCTTACTCTCTATAAGACAGATTTTTAAGTTGTTTATTTTAAATGCTTTAACCAGTTACGTACGTTATCGAAACACTCGAATATAACGGATTTTAGTATTAGCATTCGTCCCCCCAAGTTTCCCACCACCAGCCACCACCACCACCAGCACCCACACCAGCACCAGCCAGCACCAGCACCCGCAGCAATCAAATGACCTCCAAAGGCCCCATGTTGCCAACTAAGACTGATACGGGATTCCTTCAAACAAAAGACATCAACGAGTTCATTGTTTTTATTCATAATAATGCTTTTTTACCATAAATTTAAAAATACTAAAAATAATAAGCCGATTTTGATGACGCTTGGACCATTCTCTTACTTCTTACTAACAGGTATCAGTAAGTATTGTAATACAATATTGTAGTTTTAGAAGCCCACACATAACTACTAAGGTTATACGAATATTGTGCAATTCCAAGAATTACATACATACAGGTCAAATTGATCCCTTTGTTTTTGAAGTCAGTTAAGAATGTTATTTTAAATGTTGGAATGGACTTTAGAATATTTCCTACCTCTATGAAATGTGAAAATCTTTCTTTTGTTATTCTGCAACATTATTTTGCAATGAAAAACTAAAAGCTTACCTTACTCGTAGAACTGTTTACAAGGAAAATACAAGGAAAATCCACCCTCCTGTTTTTTATTCACAAATTGTGGTAGTGTATTTCGTTGCGATTAATTAGCCGTGTCCATGTTCTGACAACGCTTTGTACCGTGAAATTCTATTGTTACCGATACGGCTTCCTAGAACAGGTATTCCTTACTGGAGGCTAGTTTATAGCGAGGTAGGTAGACGTGAGTGCAATTAGTACCGGCGCTTGGTAAATGCTGGTATCAGGCTTCCAGTTTCAGTAATTACTCCACTGGTTACAAAACGGTTAGCACAGCAGAGGATTATTATTCTGATTGGCTGCATAATTATCTTTTCACGTAAAATATCTTACGTCGCTGTATTGTGCGTCTATATTACATAGGGCATTTTTTATGAAACCACGTTTTGCGTGTTGCGTGTTTCCACTGCAGCCAAATTTGCCTAGGGACAACCGCATAGACACAAAAATAATTGCAAACTTTAAACCAGAACGGAATGCGCCAGTTATGAGGAAGAAGGCAGCAAGCCACAGTTTCTTTAGGACGTTGCGATCGCGTGGTGCACGCGATTCTACCCATCACCCTGAACCATTCACCCTACTATGAATGCGTAGAGCTAATGAACTTTCATGTCATATCATTTTTTTTACTGTAATCAAGAAAACTACATCGTCAGACATCAGAGTCGCACTGGTTGCCCGCGCGCATGCGCCACCTTATTGCCGGTTTTCACGAGCGCAGACCCATCGTATATCTCGATCTCTGACACTCGACTTTTTTCGGATTTAAGTCGGTCAAGTATTCTTTGCTACTTATGGCCTTTAATTTATATACGCAGTTCACTTTAATATGTACGTACGTATATTTGAAAACCACTTTAGCATTTATTTCTGTCTCATTTTATAAAATATTTGATCTTTGTATTTTATAAGTAAATATCTACCTATACTCAGGGTTAGGTAAAATTTTCACTAGTCTTTTTAGTGAAATGGAAATTACAATAGAAAAACTTCATGCGAATGCCTCCTCGAATGATTCTCAAGATTAGTCCGAATACCGACAAACATAAATAAGTACATACATAAACTCACGCCTTTTTCCCACCAGAGTAAGTCGAGACTGTAGAATTCCATTTCCTTCAATCCTCAAAATTCTCTTGCTTCCTCTACATTCATCATCATACTGCACGCTTGCTCAGAGTAGACCGTACTAAACCTTTTCTAAGGACATCTCCAATTTGGTCAATATTCTTCTTCTATCGTGTGGGTTGTGAGGTGTATTACCAACTTCATCAACTCTGGTGTCAGGGTTACTATTGAGCCGCCAAAGGCCCCTGACATTACTCATGTAACGACTATGTACTTACATCAGTGAGTAGTAACCGGGAACAACGGCTCAACGTGCATTCCGAAGCATCTTACTTCTGGACAATTTAATGTCCTAACCAAACTAGGGATCACAAAGTGATTTTTGTGATATGTCCCCACCGGTATTTGAACCCGGGACCTTCGGATCGTGAGCCCAATGCTCATCCACTGGACCGCAGAGGCCGTTAGATTTGGTCAATGTACGTCCTTCTATACCGGTAAAAAAATGTGCAACTAGTCCCGCGGCCGGGCTGTTAGGATCGAGTAGCAGCATACGTGGTAGGGTCTAGATCGTTACCGGGTCTAGCCGGCAGTTTAATGCATACGGATCGCACACTCGTCGTTAACAACAGCCGCGGGCATTTTGTCTTATCTTTAGTACGGAGCACTTGCATTCGTACACAACCAACTTATCATCGTGTTTTTATATAACTATAATATAGCTAGTTCATCCTTGCTGCATGCAGTAGGTAGTTGTTTGATCAAAGTAGATAAAATTACACTGTCTTCAACGGAAAATATCAAAAGAGCCACGTAAACGCTCTCTTTGTACGCAAAGAATTCAATTTTGCGTTGTTATTATTATCTTTAAATACAACCTTTGTAAAGTACTTTGATACCAGTTAGTAAATCAAGGATAAATAACGCATTATATATTCCTTTGTTTCAGGTTTCATCAATGGCAGAATAAAATAGTCTTTGTTGTTTTAATGATAAAGCTTATTAAACGTCTTAAAACTTCACTGTAATCAATTTCAAAATTTTCTTAACCCGAACTGTCTTTTTTGTGCAAGTAAGAGGCAAGCCAGTACTTTTGTTAAAATGCCCATCCAACGGCAAAATGAGAAGGCCGAAAAATTGATCAAGCACTTGGTTAAGTGGGTTTTTTTCATAATGTGCCGGTATAGGCAAAGAGTCTAAAGTAACCAATAAGTACCCGCTTTTAATTTGCGGCCAATGAAGTCAGGTTAACTTCACCGCTGATTAGTACGGCCGCGCGCTCTCGGATTTTAATTGCAAATTCGTGAACGAAGCATAGTGAAAAATTGATTTGCTGAATAAGAATTAAACGACAATTAGCAGAGAACCCAAATCACATCCAAAATGTAGTCGTGGCGTGTGTGTACAGACAGTGTGCTGGACTTACAGTATTTGGAATTTAATACCGGAGGTAGAATTGTCCATGTGACAAAGTAATTTAATTGAGGAGGAGCGTGCCCCACCCCGACTGTCATAATGACTATGTGGCAGTCGGGAATGGGTCACGGCTCGAAGAATCCATGGATCGGCAAGTTTATGGGACTAGTCCACGACAAAAGACGAGAACAGAGCTCCGGAACATCCACTGACCGGACCCAAGAGAGGTACGTTCATATTTGAATTCTATCACTGTACAGGTACAGAAAATCCCAGTTGATATCAACTCAGAATCATAGTCTGAATCATCCCCCAAAGTTTTCGTTACGATGTCACTAACACTCTGTATCAATAGTATTTGAATTAATTACCTCTATAATATTATGTAGGTGTATTAACTCAGTCATAATATCAAGAGTGGCTCTTAATAGGTACTCTGATGACCTTGCTGTACATTAAAAATATTTTAGTAAAAAAAGATAAAATTTAAAAAGCATAAGGTTTATTAGTTCTCAATTATAGTTCCCATAGAAACTGGAAATATCGTAGGTAGTGATAATTCAAGTACTTACATTATATTTCTTTTCGTGTTGCAGGTAAGCCTTTTACACCTGAATCCGGCAAAGGTAAGTGTCAGTAAGGCTTCTTATACGTTTTCCTGAACTTGAAGCAAGAATGTGTACCTAAATATACTATAGTGAATGGTGATTTTACAAAAAAAATACAATTAAATTATTTGACTGATTTCATATATGGTATACGAAGGAACATTCGTCATTCAAATGAAAATTAATCACTGGAATGACAATTTAACATTCGAATGACTTTTGACCGAAGTAATTCATTTACTGATTAATTTGTTCACTTAACTTGTGCAAAGTGACATTCATTGTTTGGTTTTTGTTATTATACAGGTGTATTAATATTATATTTTTTGCCGTTTTGGTTACAATTAGTTGTATACATATAAGAAAGTGTTAAAATTAAAATCGTTGAAACTAATGAAAAAAAGGAGATATGAAAATTCAACCGCATCATGTATAATCCAATGTCTTTTTACTGACTTCAAAAAAGGAGGAGGTTCTCAATTCGACCGTATATTTTTATTTTATTTGAATAGGTAGCTCTTTCCTATAATCGAATAATGCGTATGGATAGCGAACGCTTAATTTCAGTTCAACTCAGGAAGTTTAAAGGGAGTCCAATAGTTTGAACATAATCAGCAAATTAGGTATGTACTAGGTAGTGAGAAAACTTCTCCGATTCACTTGGTCCGTAGTTAAATCGAGTTGTACGTACCTTATTACAATGAAGAACATCATAAAATCGAAGTTAAATTCAGCATTATTGCCGCTAATGGGGTCAAATAACTAAACCGAAAGAGAAATTTCGAACTACAAGCTGTGCTTCGAATAATATTAAGTGGTGACACGCAACCCTTTATTATGTCAAAATGTAAACCGATCCTGGCTGGGCTTTTGTCTCTGTGCTCATGTTCACGTTATAACGAGCTACTAAGTAAGTAATTAATTATTTCCACTGGTATAATGAAGCATAAGAATTTTATTTTTACTGGCGGCTAATATAATTATTATAACGTTATGATTATGAGCCAGCTATAAACGATACTCGTACGTCGCTGTGTTTTAGATTCTGCTCATCAAAATTTTAATAGACTGACTCAAAATAGATTTGTCATTCCAGCAAAATCGCATTTTCATATTCTATTCTTGCTACACAGCTGCACTTAACTGTTTATATGACACTGACCCAATACGCGACGTCAAACGTCAAACAGCGCGGTTACATATAAGTAAATGTTTCTAATTTTAGTCCAATTCATTCTCGCCTATTGACTGATTTTAACGATCCCATTGCGCTGGTGTTAATTATACCACACCACGGCTGCGTACGAGTTAATTATCCGCTCATAAAACTCCAGAGGGTTTTGTTAAAATTACGCAAATGTAAAAAAAAACTGTCCGGACCAAAAATAAAACAAGCGGTCGTCGCGAGCGCAGACACGCTAGAGCGACGCGCGGAGTGAACTCCCGGAATACTTCGCGTACTCACCGAAAATATTCCAAGAAAACACCCGAGCGCCGACGCTCGTTACTGTTTCATGAGTGAAAAAAATTGTCCCACTACGTACCGCACAATATAAACAATGACACAAATTCACTTGTCAATCTTGTAAATACCGCGCGGTGAAGACTGGGCGAGCGGCGCTCACCGGCTGGCATGCCCACCCCTCGACACACTCGTACATGGTTTCTGTAGTCTTGAATGGTGTGAATGCTGTAGTGGTGTCCGTGTTTGTTAGTGCTGATCTGTGCGGTTACTTGGCATTAATGTTCGCGGGCGGTGGAGCCGGATTCCAGAAGCAGTCCAAACCGCCCTGGGAGAACTCTAATACCGCCACCACCCCTGCTTCCGAGATCACACCCAGCTGGTAAGCTCTTCTGATGACGCTTTCTTATAATAGACCACAGTATTTTTTCATTATTGTCATAGGTACTTACCTACTATTGAATATACTTAATCTAAGAAAAATACAGCTGGCGGCCAGACGCGACGCCAGTAGCTCTATTCGTACACTTCACACTTACCCAATCGAACAGAAGCGACGATCAAATCATTGTATCATTATCCAGTCATATCCAATCATGATAATACTTATTTATGGCACTCGTGGTTTTCACGGCATACATAAGAACAATGTTGAACTTCATGTGAGAAGTCAGCCCAGCTCGGAGTTAGTCGGAGAATTATTATCATAGTAGATATTATTCTACTGCCATGAAGTTATAGATACCACAATCAGAATTCTTGGACGCCCGAATTTGAGAAAAAATATGCATCATGGAATGTGACTTCTGCATTAATTAAAGACAAGTGCGTATGCGTTTTCCGGCGTTCTATTAAACATACAACCGATAATAAACGATCATACATGACACTATTTTGGGACATAATTAGTACCTTACGGTATCAAAACTTTAGTCACAAGGTTGGCAACCATACGGTTTATATTATCTTTCTTAATCTTCTAATTATGATATAATATGATGACATGTTAAACTAATACTAATAACAAATAATATATTCGTTTTAATATAATATCGGTTTCACCTTACAGTCCACACGTATATTTGAAAAATAATATTTTTGTTTTAATAATTAATTACTTATATATTTTGGTTGTATCACAAAGTGAGTATGCCTAAACCCCACAGGGCAACATGGCACTATACAGGGTGTTTGTGACATCGTAGCTAATACTAAGGGGAAATGATGCAGCTCTGAATCATCACTCTCATTATTCGTTACGATGTCACTTACATCCCGTGCAAGTACCTACAGGTTAGTGACACCGTAACGAATACTGAAGGAGATTATTCAGACCATGATGCTGAGTTGATATCAAGTGGAATTTCCTGTCGGAAAATTCATGAAAATTTTAGTCTTTTTTTTAAATTATTTTAGTTCCATACTTTTTATCCTTAAAATCCACTTGATATCAACTCAGAATCATGATCTGAATCATCCTTCAAAGTTTTCGTTACGATGTTACTAGCACCCTGTATAATATAGTGCAACAAAACGGAAGAAATAGGTTTATTTCTAAAATATGCTAAATCATAAAGTAAATGCTTGGTTCGGATTTGGTGAGAAGTGTTCGCAATTACTTTAATTAGGCATGTCGTGTGGAATAATGGATGGATTGTGGTGTCCGGTAAGCGGAGGTTACCAGGTGGCCAGGTGGCGCAGTGTTTTGCATACCGTCGCATCGCCGCCGCCGCTGCCACTGCAATCTGCCACCGCCATGCCACGGCAATCTTAATGGTCTGACACAACCTGATACTACAAATACTACAGTTTATTTTCTTTTATTTATTGTTCTTGCTTATTTACTTAGCTCTAGAACGAATGGTAATTTTGTATTGTAATTGTTGGTACTAATAATGATAATAATAATAATTTATTGCCAAAAAAGTAGGTAAGTACAATTCTTTCCTTAAAATAGCTTAGTCTTAGACACAGGTATAAATAGGTAGGTACATAGCTGACTAAGTATATGAATACTTGTATTACAGCCTATGATGCCTCTCTCCTGGATATTCATGTTACTTAAGCTAGCTAGTATACGTACTTATGTTACCAAAACAAAGAAATACAAAAGTTTTTAATGACTGGCCTAACAAAATAAAAAGACAAAAAGAAAGAAAGGTACTTAGTTCAACTTGCGGTGGATGTCTGACTACCCCAATTGCGGATAGTCTTGAGCTTATATTATGTGTTTAATGTAAGTACTTAATTAAATTAATAGTTTTTTTTGTTAAAATGTGTATATTTAAAAATGAAACTGTAACTATAATTATTCGCAAAGAGTATGTACTCTACAAAATTAAACCGAAAGAACGAATAGTGGATAAAATTAAAGTTTTATTTTGAGTTTGTTGGTCGAACCGGTTAACTCTGACGTATTTCAGCGTCAATTCCTTGTTTATGTTATAATCACGCAAAGACCACTGACCTAATTTATTTTATTGCTTCTTGTGGAAGGGAACCTGGTTACCCGTAGTACATGTTAGAAGTACCCTCAGAATGGACATGCTATACTCATACGCATTTATTCATAAAAATTATAAATTTTACATGTCAAATGTTAATTTATAAATATCACAGACTTATAGTTAGTACATACTTATATTAATGATGTCAACATAATGGCCCCGATTCCTGCAAACACCGCCTAATTTTATTTTAAGTTATATCCGTCATTTTCATATCCGTCGAAAAGGAAAGGGACGGATGATTCACAGCTCTTCATTTTAGGAAGAATGAGTAAATGAATGTGTCGGATTATTGACTGATGTAAAATTTTTAGACGGTTGGTTTAGATTTGTGCTTAAAATTGACGTGTGTTCCATAAATTTTATGCTTGTCAATTACCCGTCCCTTTCCTTTTCGGCGGATAAGAAAATGACAGATATAACTTAAAATAAAATTAGATGGTATTTACAGGAATTATCACCATTATTTATATATTATACAATTCGTTTATGTCATAAAAAGCACATTCAACAAGCCATTCTCTTAGTTTATTCTCAAACTTGAAATCGCTTGCACAACCGTCCACTTACCGTTTTCGCTATAACCGTCTTATTAATATACCTAATAGGTATTAGACAAGCTGATACCTTAATAGAATTCATAGCCATATTACAAAAGATTAAAGTTTAAAATTGGCTGCTTTAGTTCCGCCTACTGTTAATCGCTCACCACAACACACAATGAACTAAATGTTTAATGAATCGTTAAAATTAAACCTGAGGTACCGTTGTTTGACGGGACAGAGGAAATGTAGATACTTGAACTAAAACTGCAATAATATCAACGTGAGCGCAGTAATGGAGAAAGTTTAGTTTTCATCATGAAATGTACCAAATAACTTTGCTTTGATTCCTGGGACTCCTGCATTCCTGTGACAACTTTGATTACGTAGTATATCAGAGAAAGGTACATTTTTTGTTTGAGCTTGCGCCGGTACGAATATGTCCCTTTGCTCGACATCAAGTCCGTGTTTACTATCGACTACCGACTACGCTACAGACTAGCAACAAAAGCCGATCCCTGACACACGAACTCGCCGCATTCTTCTATTAATTCCGCTCAGCTTGATTAATGTGCATGTAACCTTTCTTTGGTCACAACAAACTTATAATACTTGGTATCGTAATTTGGAAGGTGACTGGGCGAAATTTTCGAGCCACTGTACCGGGTGACTTCGCCCGTGGTTTGTTCCCGTTGTCGCTTAGTGATGTACGGTGCTTTTTTGGTCAGGATTTAAAATAATACGAAGTGTTATGTAAGTAATAATAAATTACTTTTCCAACTACTGGATTGAGAGCAAACTAAAATATAGAATACGAATTTAGAACGAAGATAAATTATTAAAATGAACTTCACTGATATTATGAATTAATTTTGTGGAGCAAAAATAAAACCACCATTTTTGTATATACGTAGTTAAACAAGAAGTCACTTTTTTATTACTTTTTTACACAAGTATCATATTTTACAGCTTTGGATACATGTTCGGTTTGAACAATACGTGCAGCTGCTTGTCATCCAAAGCATGACGTGAAGTCGAACTAGGGAGTATAATCGCCAACATGATTACCCTCTACTGGGCACCCTCAGGCCTGTTGTCTTAAACGTTGTACCGGGTGAGAGCCTTCAGCGCTCCCCATTTGTCCGGCCAAGTAGTTAATGCCATCTGCGGCAAATCTACAATAAGTCACGTCAAAAAAAAAACAACATGATTAATCTACTAAGTAGATTAATTAAGTAGATTTTTTTTTGACGACGATAAAAGACACATCAAGTAGATTCTACTTGAAGTGTCTTTTATCATTTGAATATAAGAATATTTCACCCCTATGGATTATGGGCGAAAGTTGTCTGTCCAAGTTACAATTTTTCATTTGAATATAACGACATTTCCTTAACTCCCCAGTTATTTTTCTTCCGGTTTCCTATACAATTGTGTACCCACCTTCCATTGGGAATCTGGAGACCAATGAATTTGATATGCCTCTGTAATTGAATCTTAGTGCAACCCTAGGGCCTTGTACATAAAGAAAAAATGTAAAATCCAAACATGCTTGATTAAAACGTTGAATTCCAATGTAAAATATCGCTGCACCCGTAGAGGAAGAATAATTATAGAAGCAGGTATAGTATAACGATGATACTCATTTATCACTTATGTCTTTTCCCAGTTTAGTTACTAACTGCGTAAGCCTTATTTGTTTTCCGTTGCTTGTGCATGCATTTCTTTCAATTACCTACTTTTATATAGGTAAAATTATTCCACGCTTAGGATTATTTAGATAGAGCACTTTTCTTTTTGCACTTAATATTTGGTTCAGCCTCCGTGGTCTAGTGGTTAGGCAGGCTCACGATCTGGAGGTCCGGGTTCGATTCCCGATGGGAACATTGTCGAAATCACTTTGTGAGACTGTCCTTTGTTTGGTAAGGACTTTTCAGGCTTGAATCACCTGATTGTCCGCAAAAGTAAGATGATTCCGTGCTTCGGAGGGCACGTTAAGCCGTTGGTCCCGGATATTAGCCGTAAAAACACCTCCACCAACCCGCAGTGGAGCAGCGTGGTGGAGTATGCTCCATACCCTCTCCGGTTGACTGAGAGGAGGCCTGTGCCCAGCAGTGGGACATATAATAGGCTGTTTATGTATGTATGTATTTGGTTTTGAAAGAACTCATTGCGAATACACCACCAGCTAGCTTTGCGAAGGGCGATTACCGTATAACCTTGCCATTTATAAATACCTACACCCGCCTTTCTATAGAGATGTTCCTCGTGGTATGCATAGCGAGCAAGTTGAAGTTAGTTCTTTTCACCACAAGCGTCTCCAATACATAAGTACATATATACACAAAACGTCGACTGTTATATAATTTTCCAGGCGGCGTTTGTATAACATTAAATTAATTTTTGTTTTTTTTTTTTCATTTCTAATTGTTGCCAATTCTGCCAACGTCTGTACACTTGTTGAACTCTGACGGGCGAGATGCCAAATAATTGAATTAGGTAACTAAGTTCACATAATAATACATCTCGAGTAGGCTCTAGTGGCACTAGCAAACAATAAAGTAACGTCGCACACGTGCTGAAGTACTTACTTGAAAATCCTGAAAATAAAGTGTATAATAATATAAGCAGATAAGCAACGTAGATATATTTTCTACGGGCTTAAAAACGGAAGTTAATCACAGTTTAATCTAGAAATATTGCATAACTCTGCCGTTTTGCTTTGCGAATTTGAATTTTAAGTATGTACAAACGCCATCTGTTCAAGTAACTTTTTACAGTATGCTGTAAAAATATGTAGCGCCATCTATGGGAGGGTTGTAAGAAGTAAAGCTGAGCATTTTGTCGGTGACTTGTGCTGCTATCTGTGGAGGGGTTCTGAAACTAAAGCAAGCAGTTTTATAACAGTGGTAGTAACGACAAAGTTTCAGGTTTCCGCCGTAGGATGGCGCTGGACTGCGCTTTCCTTTTGCCTCATAGTAGATAGAGGGTGCTACTGCACAAGGCTACTATATATTATAATTTTTCACTGAATGTTTCTTTGTTATGTTTCCAGTTTCAAACAAGTTTACTTTCTCTACGTACTAAGCTGTTAACAGAGTGTCAAGATGGCAGGAAATGTTCAGCTTGACGCAGAAATTCTGCGGCAGAATTTAAACCTGTGCTTTGTATACCTTAATAAAAAAAGTAATACTGATTGTGCAAGTAGCTAAGTAGACTGCCATACATTCGCTATACGTACCTACCTTCTGTCTCTCTCAATTATTTTATATACTTACCTATTAGTTGAAATAAATGAGATTTCCACATAGCGATAAAAATACTAAAATGCTTCGTTTTTTACAAAGTTATAAACAGTTTTTTTGAGCATTATATAATAATTTGTAGGTAGGAGAGGTAGGTAGATTTCACAAATACAGATGTAAGTTCAAAAGACTAACGAGGCAATTCCGATGTCCTAGTTTTTCACGCACAGAAATTCGATTTTCAAACATTGCCGAACCTAAACCAAACGAAGTTTGTAATTTCGACAAAAAATGTTTATTCTTATATAGGGTTAACTGAATCAAATACAATACTTATATAAATAAATATTTATAACATAAACAGCCTATATACGTCCCACTGCTGGGCACAGGCCTCCCCTCAATCAACCGGAGAGGGTATGGTGCATACTCCACCACGCTGATCCAATGCGGGTTGGTTATGCGAGGTGTTTTACGTCTAATAGCCGGGACCAACGGCTTAACGTGCCCTCTGAAGCACGGAAACATCTTACTTTTTCGGACAATCAGGTGATTCAAGCCTGAAAAGTCCTTACCAAACAAAGGAAAGTCTCACAAAGTGATTTTGACGATGTCCCCATCGGGAATATAACCCGGACCTCCAGGTCGTGAGCCTAACGCTCTAACCACTAGACCACGGAGGCTGTTCAAATATTGTTGTTGAAAATATTTATAAGCTCGCGAATATTTTCCCTAGAAGTACAGCATCTCATGACGTAGGTATTAAGTGCCCGAGTGTCACCGAGCTGTACCTACTTATTAGACCAGTGGTTCCTAACATGAGGGTAATTACCCCCTCAGGGGTAAATCGGCGATTCTAGTGAGGTAACACGGGATGACACGAAATAGTATTATAACTCTTGTTACATCAAAAACAAAAGCCAGAAACCGTCTGAATGTTGATCATTACATGAGATGCGCGTTGAGTGAAACCGAACCTAATATTGTCAAACTTACGAATGCAAAGTATTTCATCCTTCACACTAGTTAACTCCGACATTTATATATTGCTTTACTAGTTACCTAAACGTAAATTTTCTTACTTACATAATAAACATATATTCGCTCGAATTTGTGTGGTTTTAATTATTTTAAATTAGGGTTAAACTCAATTTCCAAGCAAACAGGGGTAGTGACATTAAAAGGGTTAGGAACCACTGCATTAGACCATCATGATATTTCATGCACCGCATCGCCGCCGTCTACAATGGTCGATAGCCTTCATAGCGTGTAGCTTATATGATGGATATTTTCATGTAGAAAATCTTTTACAATAATTTGCTGAGTCAACCATGATGGATTTTCCAGGCTACGTTCCTCAAAAACAATATCGATGGCACTGTTCAGATTTTTCTTCGTTTAACTTTCTGCTTTCATGGATAACAGACATACGCATCTATTTTCTTTGTTTTTGGGTATAAATGAAGACCCTTTTTATTACACCAAGGTACAATTACATTTTTCACCCATGAAGCAATATAGGTAGTAACATAGTTCTACACATAATGTGATCCAAAAATGAAGCAACAATTATTTTTATATGCTACATTGTATTTTGGAGTAATTATGTATCCGAGTACTGAGAAAATAGGTAATTATCACATTACATCTGTACAACGTCATCTATATTATTATTGGTGAACGTATAGCATAGAAAGTCCCTCATTGAACCCTGAACTTCTACGAATACGTCCGACATACATTTAGTCTAATATAATGTATACGTCACTGTAACAAACTCTCAGGAAAAGTAGTCTCGCTTCCACTTGGCGACATTTGTCGATCGACTTTTAATGGCCCCGGAGACATCAGACGATATCAGACGACGTTGCCAGACTTCGCCTGACGCTCCAACTATGACAATTAGCTTCCTGGCGAAGTCTTGGGGACACATGTCGCTCGACAAATGTCGCCTAGTGAAAACGAAGCTTTCCACTGGCAAGTGAGAAGGCGCTACGTGTAGTATGCGCTCTCACCAATACCAGGAAATTAAATCAACTTGAATTTTCTTGGAACTGAGCGCGGTTCGTTATTGGTGGGATGCATGTAGGCCACGCCCCATGGATGCAACACGGCTGACGTCAGAGCTACAGCCTGCGGCTACGTCACGGGAACACGTAATGAGAAAAGTTTACTGAGAGTGAAACTTCGTGCGCTCGATATCGGCACTACACCACAAATTTACTACTTCATCAAAGATTGACACTTTCTCTCATTTTGATTTTACGTTTTTTCTAAGAGTTTAATATCAATGTATCACTTATCACGGACCGTAGTGTAACAAAGCGCAAAATAGATTCCGACATTCTTTGTTGCTGAAAAGAAAAATATTATTAAAAATAAGATAAAACTACGAAATAGAACGTGGTTTTGATAAGGAGGACAAACTTTCAAGTTTTCGATCAATTACGACATTTATTAACACCTTCATCATGTGGTATACGAGTTCCTACATCACAGACTATCTTTTATTAGTAAGTGTTACAGTATTACAGCATTGTTTTTATTTATACTCGCTCCAACAGGTGTAATAACCTTCACCAATGCTCGGAGACTTTGAATCCTGCTCTCATATTTTTGAGTTACTGGTTTTCAAGTAATCTATCAAAATCACAATTATGTAGGTTACGAAACTTATTTGCGTTGTAAGGAAATAAAACCAGGTCAAAGTAGACTCAAAATATACCTAAATTATAAACAACGCATTCCCATCCGGAGCTACAGGTGCCGATCCACAGAATGCTCTCGACAACCATTTAGCGGAGAGATGACATACTGGAATTCTCCTTTATATTAATGGCAATGAAAAATAATTGTCTAGCTACCTGTTGAATAACTTGTTAAATATTAATAAACGTTCCTTATTCATAGTTAGAGCCGATCTAATCTTCATAATTGTAGTTATTTAATCAAACAATACCATCTACTAGTACCATCATACTGTACAAGTACCATAGTACCATCTACTGGTTCGTTACAGTCGTGACGGGCAGACAAAGACAGCTGGGTTAGACTGGATTTCGAAATACCAAATGCAAATTCATTTATCGACACAAATCCATGTTCGTAGGTAACACAATGCGGCTCCATTTCCAAGTTAGTTCAAGGGAGTAATTAATAAGCTGGGCAATTTTATTTGACTTTATTCGCGATGAGCCGTTTAATAAAATTTATAATTTGTTATCTATACTTATAATAAATCTGTAGAGAGGTCAATTCTGTACATTAAATATTTTTTCAAAATAACTATCAGGGGGTGATAAGTGATCGATACTGATGCCAAAAATGCAATCAGTAAAATTTTTGTCTGTCTGTCTGTCTGTCTGTCTGTCTGTCTGTCTGTATGTTCCTTATAGAAACAAAAACTACTGGACGGATTTTAATGAAACTTGGTACAATTATTCTTCACACTCCTGGACAGGTTATAGTATACTTTTCATCACGCTACAATCAATAGGAGCAGAGTAGTGAAGGGAAATCCTTTTGTATGAAAAATCTAAACCACTCAAGTTAGACGTTTGAAATTTGGCATGCAGGTACCTTAGATACCGTAGAGGTGCACTAAGAAAGGGATTCCCGAAATTCCTACGGGAACGGGAATTAGCGGGAAAATCCTTTTGTATGAAAAATCTAAACCACTCAAGTTAGACGTTTGAAATTTGGCATGCAGATACCTTAGGTACCGTGGAGATGCACTAAGAAAGGAATTACCGAAATTCCCACGGGAACGGGAATTAGCGGAAAAATCCTTTTGTATGAAAAATCTAAACCATTCAAGTCAGATGTTTGAAATTTGTCATGCAGGTACCTTAGATACCGTAGAGGTGTACTAAGAAAGGAATTCCCTAAATTCCCACGGGAACGGGAATTAGCGGGAAAATCCTTTTGTATGAAAAATCTAAACCACTCAAGTTAGACGTTTGAAATTTGGCATGCAGGTACCATAGGTACCGTAGAGGTGCACTAAGAAAGGAATTCCCAAAATTCTCACGGGAACGGGAATTAGCGGGAAAATCCTTTTGTATGAAAAATCTAAACCACTCAAGTTAGACGTTTGAAATTTGGCATGCAAATACCTTAGGTACCGTAGAGGTGCACTAAGAAAGGAATTCCCGAAATTCCCACGAGAACGGGAATTAGCGGGAAAATCCTTTTGTATGAAAAATCTAAACCACTCAAGTTAGACGTTTGAAATTTGTCATGCAGGTACCTTAGGTACCGTGGAGGTGCACTAAGAAAGGAATTCCCGAAATTCTTACGGGAACGGGAATTAACGGGAAAATCCTTTTGTATGAAAAATCTAAACCACTCAAGTTAGACGTTTGAAATTTGTCATGCAGGTACCTTAGGTACCGTGGAGGTGCACTAAGAAAGGAATTCCCGAAATTCCCACGGGAACAGGAATTAACGGGAAAATCCTTTTGTATGAAAAATCTAAACCACTCAAGTTAGACGTTTGAAATTTGGCATGCAGGTACTTTAGTAAACTTAAAGCTTAGTTGCAACAGGATATTACAAAATTCCCACGGGAACGGTAGTTAGCGGGAAAAAACATTTGTATGAAAAAATCAAATCTAAATAAAAGGAGAAACTGACTGACTCAGTGACTGACATATCAACGCATAGCCTGAACGGCTAAATGTAGGCATTTGAAATTTGGAAGGGACATAGCTTAGGTACCGTAGAGGTGCATTAAGAAAGGAATTCCCGGAATTCCCACGGGAACGGAAATTAGCGGGAAAATCCTTTTGTATGAAAAATCTAAACCGCTTAAGTTAGACGCTTGAAAGGGTATAGCGAGGTAAGGAAGACGAAATGGCCCCCATGGCCCATGACGGAATTATCATTTGTACTGGTATTGGCACTCTAAAAGAATACGAAATGTAAGGTCGTTGACCCCTGACCTTGACCTGTCTTTGAGATATTCGAGAAAGTTCGTACGCGCGCCGAGTTTTTTCAAAATTTTTTTTCCGAAAAACTATAAAAGCTAGAAGGATGGGACCAATTGCGTATAATTAGGGATACTTTGAAAAATATTCTGAATTTTTTTCAGAGTTCTGGTGAAATGACAACTGTGCAAAATAATTAAACAAAATATAAATATATTTTTTTAGTACTGTTCTATTATGTTTACCGCGCCAAAAAAAATATATAATACTCTTTGATTTATATACTTACACCACACAAAAACTGATTAAAATCAAAGAGGCGCTTCTTGAGTAATTATGAATTTACTTAGTGTGCGTACGGCTGGTAGGAACTAATTAAAGAGGTCGTTTTTAGATTAATTATTATAATTACATGTTAAACATAATTTTAATCATCATCATCACTGTTTTCATTTAGTACAACATTGACTGCATCATTTGAAAATATTTTCGACAGAATTTCAGCAGGACGTAAAATGCGAGATAGATATCTCGCATGAGCTAAGTAATATAATTATTACACTTGCGGCATATGAAAATCGACTTGCGAAAATCGTATTTTGGGCAAAAGAAAACCTATTTATGCAAACCGTTTACAATTTGTACTACGAACTAGAGTTTTAAGTTTAGCATCCTGTAGCACTTTCTTCATAATAGTGGCATCATTTTCCGTACCATAAATTGGCCCAGCAAAATCAACTATAAACCCGTTCGTAGTACAGATTGTAAACAGTTTGCATAAATGGGTTTTCTTTTGCCCAAAATACGATTTTCGCAAGTCGATTTTCATATATCGCAAGTGTAATAATTATATTATTTAGCTCATGCGAGATATCTATCTCGCATTTTACGTCCTGCTGAAATTCTGTCGAAAATATTTTCAAATGATGCAATCAATGTTGTAATAAATGAAAATAGTGATGATGATGATTAAAATTCTGTTTAACATGTAATTATAATAATTAATCTAAAAACGACCTCTTTAATTAGTTCCTACCAGCCGTACGCACACTAAGTAAATTCATAATTACTCAAGAAGCGCCTCTTTGATTTTGATCAGTTTTTGTGTGGTGTAAGTATATAAATCAAAGAGTATTATATTTTTTTTTTGGCGCGGTAAACATAATAGAACAGTACTAAAAAAATATATTTATATTTTGTTTAATTATTTTGCACAGTTGTCATTTCACCAGAACTCTGAAAAAAATACAGAATATTTTTCAAAGTATCCCTAATTATACGCAATTGGTCCCATCCTTCTAGCTTTTATAGTTTTTCGGAAAAAAAATTTTGAAAAAACTCGGCGCGCGTACGAACTTTCTCGAATATCTCAAAGACAGGTCAAGGTCAGGGGTCAACGACCTTACATTTCGTATTCTTTTAGAGTGCCAATACCAATACAAATGATAATTCCGTCATGGGCCATGGGGGCCATTTCGTCTTCCTTACCTCGCTATACCCTTTGGCATGCAGGTACCTTAGTTAACTTAAAGCTGAGTTGCAACAGGATATTGCAAAATTCCCACGGAAACGGGAGTTAGCGGGAAAAAAACATTTGTATGAAAAAAACGAAACCGCGTAAGATAGATGTTTTCAATTCAATTCAATTAAATTATTTATTGCATTCCATGTAGTACAATGGGGTGTTACATAGGCATAGGAACTAAAACATGGACCCTGTAGGGCACAGCAACGTTGAAGGGAAGAGAGAGAGGGAAGAGAGAATCAATTAAAAAAAATCAATTCAATCAATTGATTCAATCTAGCATGCATGCATACCTTAGTAAATATAAAGTTTATTTTTGGCTGTATTTTGAAAAATGGGAGTTATTGGGAAAAAAATTGTATGAAAAAATCTAAACTGCATAAGTTAGATGCTTGAAATTTGATATGCACTCCCACACACACAAAGATCTCTCTCTTATATAACACCCCACGCGGACGAAGTCGCGGGCAAAAGCTAGTAATATAATATTTCTTTAAAACCTAATGCACTACCCTGCAGTAGGGCAGTGTGGCGGAGTATGCTCCATATCCCTTACCTTTTATGTATGTAATATGTAATGCAGTAAATGTGCATTAATATCTGAAACTAAGTCACTAGGGCGGCAATATCGATTGTCCACTATTTTTATACTCGCGGAAAAATTACATGCGAGGTCTACTCGCAGTACAGTAACATGCTGAGGTCACAACCCGGCGATCGCATGTCGATATGGGCTCAAGGTGACTCCACCTGAATACCTCCTGTCCTCCATAAACCTAACAATCTATTCTAATCTAAATTGCATAACCATGCATTTGGATTATGTGTATTTACCTTTATTTATATAAACGTCCCGCCAAACAGAAGAACTTAAACCCTAAGAAATCAGAATCATTTATTCAACGTAATTATCATGGATAAACGTGTTGAAGGTCAATGTAACATTTTTGAATTTACGTCATTTCGCAAGGTGTTATGGCTGAGGAGAAGAAATGACAAGAAACTGCAACAGCAACACATCTTTTTAATCAATGAGGGTACATTACAAGTTATTTAATAACTAGAGGAAAACATTCAATACCAGACATTTTTATCATTTAGGTACCTAATCCCTTAGCGCCATCTCATCTCACCGCTACTGCAGTCGTGCCACCAACAAAATGGCATTTGACTCCAAAGGATTAAAAAGACGACGGTTAGACAGATCGAAGCAATTTATCTAAAAAAGCAATATTGCTATTTGACATTAGTTTGCACTGCGCACTTTTATATGCCCAAATATCATATTGCAATATTGCTTCTCTAGAGTGGCCTTTTAACCCCTTTGGTGTCTTGTTGGTTGCGCCATCATGGTGTACTACTGAGATAAGACCCATAAGATTGAGGCACCCAGAGCCAGGGAAACAGGCTGGGGTTACAGCGTGTAAGTAGTTCGTTCATCGCATGTTAAAGTAGGCACTTAATGAGGAAATGTCACAGATCTTCATACGGTTATCGGTTTTACACATTTAAATGTGTATCTCTAATAAAAATGTCAGTTCGTTTCATGAATTGCTTCGAAGACGGCCCAGTTAGTCACTCATCCATCAATGCGTCTCGTTAAAACTGACTTAGCGCCACGATTTGTTATGAACATCTTGATTTATTTGTTTTAAAATCCTCGTTTTATTCACAGTAGCGTAAACGCCGGCCGATATCTACAAGGCGGTTTTGTTTTGATGTGTTAGACAAGTAAATCTGTATTATCATCTATAGCGTTCCTTTGTTTATGATTATTTTGGCGCCTTATGGTAATAAAAAACTAAATTATTAAAATCGTTAAAATCATCAACAGTAAAATATACAACAGTAAACATACTTATGCACCAATCTGTTAAGTTCAAAAAAGCTCACAGTACGATATAACTATCATCGGAAGCTCATATCTAAATTATTTAATATAGCCCGTTACCGTACTAATCTAGACCCTATTGCCAGGATGTATGCAACTTTCAACGAGTTTATGACAAATTACCAAACATCGATATTTTTAACGATTCTCCTCAATGCTGTTTGTAAATGTTTATACATATTGCTGTATGTGTACCTAAATAAATAATTAAAGTGTGAATCATTACCACGCATAAATGCTTTATATTGAAATAATTCTTTGAAGATACTTCTCTAAATAGCGCCGATTTTCTGCTGAATTATTGAATTGTTTTAATGCAGGTAAGTCAGGTATATCTGGCTAGCCTGGACCTCACCAAGTCTAAAAATAAATCGCCAAAGATTATACAATTCAGAAGTCGCCGACGTTCTCTATCCTAAAACGCATATTATGGAAATGGCGAAACGGAAAATTATGCTATAAATAAGAACTTCCTAGAAACGTGTTCACGGCGCGACGTCGCTATCACATGTTGAGTAGATTGCTTACTTGTAGTTAATAAACATATTTATTATTTAAAATATAGAATAATTTATCAATCAATTGATGTAAATCGGGGGCCTGTTGTATTTCCTAATGTTTATAGTCCTAAAGTCGATTTTCCGAACATCATTTTCCTAATATTTAATTGTACTAATGTTCGATCATCCTAAATATTGATTATCCTACCGTAATACTTGTCCTAATATTCTTTAGTTCTAATATTAATGTCCCTAAAGTTTGAAATTCCGAATTTTTCATTCCCTATATGATCTATTTGACATATTTTGGTTAGTTGTGACCATCGAGGCCCGAAGGGCCGATAAGGCGGCGGTGAAGATTTGTTTCGTAACGACAGCAGTCACGGGTGCGAGCGAAGCGAGCACGGAAATTCGCGGCACCCCGACACTGTAGATATAGGTTACGAAGGCTGTATGGCAGGGGGCGAGCAAAGCGAGCCCCCTGCCATATAGCCGAGTGGGTTAGGTTACTTGTGACCATCGAGGCCCGAAGGGCCGAGAGGCGGCGGTGAAGGTTCTCTATTGTATTCCCTAAAATTTCTTATCCTACTTTTTATTTTCCTTCACATTTTATTTAGGACTATACATTTTAGGAATATAAACGATTGTAACTATGGACATTAGGGCTTACCATCATTAGGATGAAAAAAAATAGGGCAATGAACACTAGGAGTTAACAAAATTGGACTAGGATCATTAGGACATTCGATACTTAGGACTAAAATGTGAAGGAAAATAAAAAGTAGGATAAGAAATTTTAGGGAATACAATAGAGAACCATGTAAATCAAATAGCACGTGATATATGGGAAATATCCACAGATAGACAAATAAAACCAATATTTTGAGAATTACGGAGTTTGTGTGTGTTCGACTAAGTAAATGGATTGTGGATGGACTAAATGTGTTAACGGTGTGGCTACCCTATTTAAAGTGTACCAGATTCAGATAGAATTGTACAAATACCTAGCTTTTTCAATCAGTTTTTCAACATCTAAGCTGCTACTTTAGTTCAGTGAAACTACAGTAAATGACACGCAGGTTAATTCACGATATTTTCCTTCAAAGCACGTAGGCCACGTAGTATTTACTAAATAAGATATTGATAATTTGCCAACGCGACTGTATTGCTTTTTACACTCGAGAATAATATTTATGACTTTATTTTTATGACAAGTAAAATATCACAAGGGACAGGTGGCGAAACTATGATTTCCTGCTTGAATGTGGATCACATTCTGTATGCTTATTTTTATTACTCATTAAACGGAAGGAATCGATATTTGGTTCTGTTCTTCTTCTATCGTGTGGGTTGCGAGGTGGATTACCAACCCCATCAACCTTGGTGTCAGGGTTACTATTGAGCCGCCAAAGGCCCCTGACATGCCTCATGTAACGACTACAAATTTGTATCAGTAAGTAGTAACCGGGACCAACGGCTTTACGTCCCTGGCCAAGCACCGATATTTGGTAATAGGTTTTTTTTTTACTAAGAGTAACCATTTACACTTGGAAACATTAGTTGGATTATGAGATATGGTCGTATACCATACTCGATGGAGGGACTGCCTTAAACTAAGTAATTATATTTTCTTTTTGAGTGTATTATTTTACAAACTAGAGGATGGATTTACTTACAATCGTTTGAGAACTTTTAATATAATATTCCATCAATAGGCACGCACATGAAAAAAAATATGGTGAAAGTACCGTTTATGTTATAATCTTTGTACTGTAGTATTCTCGGTGTCGCGTTCATACATACTTGATTGCGTCCATTTGGGAGTTAATTTTGCTTCGACGCCTGAAATACGATAATTAACGGCAACGTTCCCGAATAGCTCGAAGAGAAAAAAACGAGCAGTTTTTGAAACATTATAGCATTGTACTTATTCTGCATTTAGGCTACTTGAGTAGATGAAACGAGGTGGGGTCAGTTAATCCTTGTATAAAAAAAAAATAGTCAAATAAAAAAGAGGAATTAAAGGAAATTAATTTTGTTTGATGTGTAGATACTTAAGTAAGGGCACTTACAGATGGTGTCAACGACGTCGTCGACTGTAAGCGCACTAAGTATTACTGATGTCAACAGTTCCTTTATATACATCAATATTTTTTCTGCAACCAGCAACCAAAGCTCTATCATGTGGGGTTTAAATATCAAAACTAATTGGAGAACTAATAATGTGAGTTTCCGTAGTAAATGAAAAAATACAAACATCAATTCCCGGTAAAACCAACACGCTTGCAGGATTAATGCAACCATGGATAAATCCTTAAAGCTGGTAACTAGTTCCCGAGTATATTGCACACTTGCACTTCATTACAAATTTGGTTCATTTGATTTTTAATTACTTATTGTTTGTATCATAGCGTTGTTCAATTAGTAAGTACTTAAGTATATGGATCGTAAATTTAAAGCAGATGGTGTAAAAGTGAACAATAACATTGAAAACCTAGGCCTGAAAATTATACAACAGCAACTTACAGAAGTTGTTGAAAATTTGATTGATTGTGCTGTAATCTTGTGTATCTTCTTTATATATAATGTTTCGTGTATATGTGTGATTTGAAGGTACTTAAATGACCCCTCCGGTGGACTGAGCGGAAGCCGATGTCCAGAAGCAAATTTATAATTTACAACTTTTAAATAAATCATGTGTTTCACGAATATTGACTGGAGTAGAGTCAATAGATATTAAATACGTCAAATCTTAAACGTAAGTAATTGTGATTTTCACTTAAAACTATAAGTAAGTCGAGATAGGTGCACTAATTGGTACACGTAAACATAAACAGCTTATAAATGTACATCAACACTCGGCGTTGTGTAGTTATAGTTGAAATGCAATAATACAATCATGCAATACAATCTCAACATAAGTACCTGCGGCGCGACGGGTGGAGGTGGAGGCCAGGAGTCCCGACGTGCCGGCAGAGTAGTACGACAGGAGTAGGTAGCAGTAGTAATACAGGAGTCGAACAGTTTATTAATTGGCACTTCACAAACAGAAACTTAGAGTCACAGAACGATAATAATATACAGGGTGTTAGTGACATCGTAACGAAAACTTTGAGGGATGATTCAGGCCATGATTCTGAGTTGATATCAAGTGGATTTTCCGTTACAAAAATATGAAACGGAAAATAATTAAAAAAACACAAACAATTTCATGAATTTTCCGACAAGAAATTCCACTTGATATCAACTCAGAATCATGGTCTGAATCATCCCCCTCAGTATTCGTTACAGTGTCACTAACACCCATAGCTAATTGTATGGCTACCTGTATGTACTTGGACGGGGTGTAAGTGACATCGTAACGAATATTGAGGGGGCTGATTCAGCTCATTATTATAAGTTAATATCAAGTAGAATTTTCGATCGCAAAAGTATAGAATTGAAATCATGAATTTTGCGACGGAAAATTCATCTTGATATTAACTCAGAATCATGGTTTGAATCATCCCCCTCAGTATTCGTTACGATGTCACTAACACCCTGTATAGAATACAATATAAGTAAAGAAAATAAGATGCAATGGACACATAGATCACAGTTAAAGATAGTGGACACGGCCACAGTTAAGCAATATAAATGTCTTTATCAAGGTAGAGGATGTAATGAGTCAGAGCAGAATAAAAGTAATTGTGGAATGGCATTCCATTCCATTAAAACCGGCTTAAAACCGACCGTAAAATGTATTTTGTTATTAAATAACCAGCACGTGGAGTCACTTTCATCCCCTCAGGGGTTGAATTTCCAAATATCTTTTCTTAGTGCTTATCTATGTTTTATCTAGGTGTTTATCTAGCAGAAACTCTGCACATACTGGCCTCTCCTTTTCTGCCTTCCTTCTAATGAGAGCAGAGTTTGCTCTCTGCTATATACGTAAAGCAGGAACAAAGTTGTTTTACCAACAGAAATGACAACTTTTGGCAGCTCAAGCGTGCCGTGGTCGAGTTATGATGACCGGAATCCTCCAACGCGCGGCCAATGCCTTGGGCAAGTGGTTTCGCAAATGGAGAATCGAGGGAAACCCGGAGAAAAGTGCAGCGGCGTACTTTTTTCAAAGGGCTATTATAACACGCCACGGTCACGCCGTCAACTTAAAATCATTAAGATGTTTGGCAACCCGATCCCTTGGGAGGAGCAAGTCAAATATCTCGGCGTAGTCTTAGATAGACGTCTTACTTTCAAGGCCCATATCAAACGTGTGCGCGATCGCGCCGTGTTTGTAATGGACCGTCTTCATTGTCTCCTTAATAAGCGCAGTAAATTGTCCCTTAGGAATAAGGTGAAAATCTACACGACTTGCATCCGTCCGATCTTCAGCCAGTGGGAAGCTGAAATCTTGCACAAAGCTTCCATTCATAATATACAAATCTAGATAAACACATAGATAAGCACTAAGAAGAGATATTTGGAAATTCAACCCCCGAGGGGATGAAAGTTACTCCACGTGCTGGTTAATTACATTTTACGGTCGGTTTTAAGCCGACGGACTTTCTTGACACTTGAGTTCCAACCATGTAGTCAATGCTTTACAAAAGCCGTGCAATAATATCGCCACAGAAATTATGTGTAAGTAATAGGATAGTTTCCAACTAGTCAAATCAGTTACTTTTTTCTAAACGTCAAAACACAAAATTACTATGGCATTTTTATGAAAAAAAAACCAGTCACGTCATAGAAAAACGTGACAAAATGTCGCACTTATTATTACATATTTCTTTATTAAAATTCATAAATAATAAGTAAGTTAAATAGAAATACGAAAACTTTTTTGTCACCTTTTGATCTGTCTTTATTTTAGTAAACAGAATTTCTTAATTTATCTTTGACCTAGGAAACTACCCAAATTTTTTTTTATTATTTTCACTTCCATACTTTTGCGACGGAAAATTCCTTTTGATATCAATTTAGAGTCATGGCCTGAACCACCCCTCAAAGTTTTCGTTACGATGTCACTCGCTTAGGGTGGAGACACATCAAGGTGTCAGCCTGATGTGTCTCCGCCTTAAGCGAGCATCGCTCAATAAAACCCTCAGGCATTTAGTTGGTAGGATTCAATAAACAATAGCTTTTAGCTCAAACGCCGGGAGCAGTTAATTGGATGCTAAAAGCTGCAGAAAAACTTCCAACATATTGGAAACGGCAGAAATCAGCGGAAAAACGCCGAAAGCAACAGCTGGCCTATGTGGGCCACGGTCACTAGGTATTACAAGTGTGGGGCCATGAAAAAAGCAAATTCATGCCAGCTGCTAACATTATGCGATTCGTTGAAATCGCATGCAATCTTCAAACAAACGTAAAATAGAATACGATTGCAAACATAAGCACTTACACATTTTTTCTAAACTCACTGAAATACTCGTAGATACAATATGGCTATAGCTTCTTCTTCTATTGGGTGGGTTGTGAGGTATGTAAAAGATACTTTCAAGGGTACTTTTAGGTACAACGCAAATTGATTTTCACTCACAAGCGGAAAATCATATTTCCCAAAGGCAATTCACAAGGTGCCGTTATGAATATAGTTTTGTTTTGACGTGACTATTGCACGTATATTTGCCGCATAAGGCTTTAACTACTTATCCGGACGCACTGAGGGTTCTCATCGGTACAAAGTCACCGGACAACAGGCTGACGGCGTCATCTGAGAGAATTATATTCGAAAGAATTAATCGGCCCTACTAGGCCGATAGCGATAAGCGCTGAATGAGGGAAATTGTCTGCCGGCAGGGTCGGTATCGAGGTCCTTTTTGAGAAGTGTTTTAAATATCCGGGTTCTGTATGAAACCGCATTTAGCTGATACGAGTCTAGAGGTACAATATATAATACATGACCAGTGACGGAATCCCTAAACTGACTACATTCTAAATTATTATCGCTCTTGCGGATTACGAACTTCACGTAATATTTTCTTGGCTAATTGTTGTTCCGTTAGTTTCGTGGTCGTATATTTGCCGCACAGCACTCACGCGACAGCATGGGCAGTCCGATCCGTGTTAGTAAGTAATTATAATACACCCACTTCAACAGGCTTGCATCGCAATTATGAAACTGGGTGCAGCTCTAATTTCAAACGTAGGCTAAATAGGGAATGACGATTGTATTTTTACCCGACTACGGGGAAGCACAAAGGAAGGTTGTGTGTTTCACTGCTATGTATTTTATGAGTATGTGTGTATAGACATCTGTTCTTGAGCTTATTATACAGACTCAATAGTATCTATTAGGTACATTGAATTAGAATGTTTATTGCTTTACCATGCACTTGGTCATAGGCACCTATCTAAAGCTGTAAATAAACCTATTTAAATAAAAAGAACTCGTTTTAAACATGTTGAAACGAGTTCGAAAGACCACGCGGTAGGTTATACGTACACATAATTTATAGTACTTAATATTATAGATTGCGAGCATGAGGTTGGGTATATATTGTATGTTTACAATCCTGTACTAGTTGAATTCCACTAAGGGATAATTAAATTACGGATCTGTCTATCCAAACAGGGATTACGCTCATATATCTATATTTACATCACTGTACAGAACTCTAACTGTATAATACCTCTATGAACAAAAAAGTGCATAGCATTATTGATCCTTTTTTTACTAAAAGATTTGAGTGCGTTTGAAAACGATCCAGCCAGGTCTAAAGCAACGATGTGGTCTATGGTAGAGCATTCAAACTCAAATAGTGCCTAGTAAATACCCAAATTATGTTCTTTTTTTGTATATAAGGGTATAAAGGGTACTTAAGTATAATAAACTTATAAAAGAAACAAGAGTAGTTACAACATGTGTTACATCAATAAAAATGATACATGAGTAAGTAAATGCGTTATAGTAGACGCATTTACTGTATAATAGGTACAGATAAGCTTATCCATTATTTGTCGTACTGCATGAAACATTTAGTTTTATATTAAGTATAGTAAATCTCTTCGGATGCGATTCGTGATCGAAAAGAAATCGAGCAGAAAACGTCGATCACATCGGAATTCAATTTGAGATAGCGGCATTCTATATAGGTACTTACATAGTATCCCCCCACATTTACAATTTTAGTGAGTATAAAGTTGGTATACTATTTAAATCACTTGATATATTTTTTAACACAAGATACGCCAGAAGAATGATTCTCTTTAAATATAAATATTATAATAAAGAGAACGAACGTTCTGATATTTGGTATTTGGCGGCGGATGAAATAAATTGAAAAGTCTTGTATGACTGAAATGTTTTTCGTCGTGGATGCCCTGGATGCCGCTGTGCAGCTGAATATTTTATTATTTTTTCATTAAATATATATGAAAACGTAATCTACTTATACCAGAAGTTGAACAAATACAAAATAATAGTAATACTTTTAAATAGTTTTTAATCTCGCATACTTAAGTACTTAATTTATATACCATGTACATATGTACGTATATACACCGTGTATATATTTTATCAACTTGATATTGAACTGTAGTAATATAACTTAGCCAACCAAACAAACATTTCAAACTGCGTGTTTAATAAATAATTATTAACATAAAATATTTAGTAATTTTTAAATTTTTTTTTTTAATTTATAGGCAATGGACTTAGTTTTCTTAAAGATCTAAGATATGTTTTATTATTTGACATTTTTATTTCAGCGACTCTAACCAATTGGTCTGGTCCGGGGACTATCCTTACAATTCTGGCCATAGGCCATGACATTGGAGCAGTGTTATCATTTCTAACAATGACAAGATCACCTTCTTTTAAATTAGTTTTAACCTGCTGCCATTTGGGTCTGCTCTGTAATTGTGTGAGATAATCACCTGACCAGACCTTCCAAAAGTCCTGTTTAATTTTGGTTAATGACTGCCAGAATTTTAATCTGTTTATATGTACACTTGAAAGTTCACGTTCAGGAAAGCTCATAGAAGCTGTGCCTATTAGGAAGTGACTAGGTGTCAAATATTGGAAGTTAGACACATCGGAGCTCATGGGAAGCAGGGGTCTTGAATTAAGAACCGCCTCTATTTCTGTCACAACCGTGTACAAGGCTTCAAATGTCAAAGTAAGTGTACCAACAATCCTTTTAAAGTGGTACTTAAAACTTTTCACCCCAGCTTCCCATAAGCCTCCGAATTCGGGAGAGTAGCTGGGGATGAACTTGAAGGATATATAGTTTGGAATGCAATAATTTTCTATTGCATCAACATGGTCTTTGGAAACAAAAAGTTTATGTAGAGCATCTAGCTCATTTGCAGCACCTTTAAAGGTCTTTGCGTTGTCGCAAAATATTTTTTGCGGCATGCCACGACGGGCGATGAATCGCTTTAGACACGCAAGGAAGGCGTCTGTAGTGAGATCACTAACTAGTTCCATGTGAACAGCTTTGGTGGAAAAGCAGACGAAAATGGCAACATAGCCTTTAGTAATAATTGGTTTACGAATCCTTGACACCTTCACATTGAAGGGTCCACAAAAATCGACGCCGACGACTGAGAAAGGTCTAGAGGTAGTAAGTCTCTCCTTAGGTAGTGACCCCATAAGCTGAGTAGAAGCTGCAGCCTTGAGTCGGAAGCATTTGACACATTTATTTACGACCTTTTTGACTTCACGAATGCCGCTTATAAGCCAGAAACGCTGAGAGAGCGAGCTAAGGACTAACTTAGCACCTGCATGTAGTAACCGCACATGTTCCATGCAGATAAGAATAGAAGTTAAATGACAGCCTTTTGGCAGAATTGCAGGATGCTTTTTCTCATAGGAAATGGAAGTGGCATTATGAAGTCGGCCACCGACCCTGAGGACACCAGCATGATCTAAAAAGGGATGTAGATTAGACAACCCTGACTTAATAGGAGAGCCATTTTTAAGACACTGTATCTCTTTTGCAAAATGTTTATTTTGCACGCAACGAATTATGATATTTAGTGCATTGTAGAGTTCATTTGAGGTTAATGACCCATGGATAGGATTATCTTTTCTATGACAATTGTTGTAAAAGCGCATAATGTATGCAACAATCCTTTGCAGTTTGCCTAAATCTGATGATCTAGTAATTAAGTCATAAAGAAGTTGGTCGTCATAAGACTGCGGATTTATGTCACAGACATTAACTACAGGCATTATTACATCTGTAGGAGTAGAAATTGGTAAAATGGCATCACTGACAGAATGTTCAAAATTTTTGTCTGCCAGCTGTGTTGGCCCATGCCACCAGAGTTTATTATCCTGGAGCTTATGTGGGTCGCAGCCTCTCGACAGGAGGTCTGCTGGATTGTTCAGAGTGTTTATGTAAGACCACTCAAAGTCTGGCACCAGCTTTTTAATTTGTTTGACCCTATTAGTCACGTAGGGAACGGATTTTAAATTCGAAGACTTAATCCATGCTAGAGTGATTTGTGAATCACTGTAAAGGTGAGCTTTAATTTCAGGATAACGAGTTTTCAAAGTGCCATAAATTCTATTTGCTACTTGAGCAAGAAGATGGGCGCTGTTAAGCTCTAGCTTAGGGATTGTCACGGTTTTATTCAGTGGAGCTACACGCGACTTGGAGCATAGCAAGTTTACAGAGACTATACCTTCTTGGTCGATCAAACGTAAGTAAATGCAACAACCATATGCTTTAAATGAGGCGTCTGCGTAACCAACAAGTTCTACCGTCTTTATAGCGTGACATGAAATGCCCCGGGGAACTGTTAGAGTACCCATCAAAACCAGGTTAGAGATGAACTTATTCCACTTGTTGAGTTGTGGAAGGGGTAATACAGCATCCCAGTCAGTCTTTAGAGACCAAAGCTCTTGCATGAACAATTTGGCAATGACGATAATTGGACCAATTAATCCCAATGGATCAAACATTTTCCCAATATAACTCAGTATTTTTCTTTTTGTATTTAAATTTTCATCAGAGACTGGACATTTGAACGTAAATTGATCGGGAATGACGTCATATTTTATACCCAAGGTTTTAACAACATTATTTTTGTTGATGTCAATTTCTTTAAAATATTTGTTTTCATTTGGGATATCATTCAGAACTTTAGGTACATTTGAGCACCATTTATGAAGAGTAAAATTGCCTTTCTGTAAAAGCTCTATTAATTGAGATTTCAGCTGTAGCAGCTGCTTGACATCATCTGAACCACACAAGACGTCATCAACGTAGGTATTAAGAAACATTGCTTTTGAAGCAAGAGGAAAGTCATGTTCATATTTCTGAGCCAACTCGATGAGACATCTGGTGGCCAAGTAGGTGGACGCTTTAAGTCCGTAGGTGACAGTCTGTAATTGTAAACATTGGATTGGTTTAGAGGGATCATCCCTCCATAAAATATTTTGAAGGGGTTTGTGATTCTCATTTATGAAGACCGCTCTAAACATCTTTGTAATGTCACATATCAATGTGTAAATGTAAGTGCGAAAGAGGACAAGAATGTCCAGCAATTCATTCTGGACAATAGGTCCATTCAGCATAACATCATTAAGTGATGTGTTACTCTTGGACTTCATGCTGCCATTAAAAACAACTCTAAGCTTGGTTGTCAAGCTATCTTCATTTATTACAGCATGGTGAGCCAAAAAGTACACAGCACCATTATACACATCATAGGAAGTGATATCCACAACCTTTGCATGTCCAAGAGCAATATATTCGTCAACAAAATTTTTGTAGAGCTGAAAATAATGAGGATCTTTCTTAAACTTCCTCTCCAGTGCCATGAATCTTTGAAGGGCGGCTGAGAAGGAATCACCGAGCTGCAACTGTTCTAGAGTGGTAACTAGAGGCATATCAACATGAAACTTGTTGTCTTTCAACTGTACTGACTCTACAAAAATAGACTCTGCCTTTTGAAACTCTACAGTAGGCCTTTCAGGAGGCTCAGGTGCCTTCTCACTCAGCCAAAACCCTTCCATAACATCTTCAAGCTTGGTGGGATCAAAGATAGTGAGATTAGTCACATTGTTAGGATTTACAAAGTCAACATTTGATTGGTTAATTCTCCCACCAACTGTGTACCCAAATAAGGTATTTTGCAAAAGCAATCCATTTAATTTAAACTGTCCATCCGTTAAAATATTAAAGTAAATGTCAGCTCCTAAAAGAATAGAAATTTCTTGTGACATGTGAAATTTTTCATCGGAAAGTTTAATGTTTGCTGGCAATTGTATGTGAGACATGTTAATGCATTGCTGAGGCAAATCAGATGTTATTGAATCTACAACATGCAATTTTACATTAAGTTTTACATTTGTCACTGGAGAGTGTATTGTCAGATCAACATATTTATTAATTATATTGTTTTTATTTCCTATACCAAGTACACTTGTTCTCTGATTTTTGGGAGTTAATTTTAGTCTCTTAGCGAGTGAAGCAACAATAAATGAGGCTTGACTGCCTGAGTCTAGAAGTGCTCTGACAAATGTTTCAGAATTTTGATTGTCGATTAATTTTACCTTTATAGTGGGCAATAAAGTGTTCATCGTTGAACATTTTGAATGAAGTGCAACAGAGGGTTCAAGATTGGAGCCACTGTCTTTATGCAGGAGGGTATTGTGACCTGCTTTGCAAGTTTTACAAGTAATCATAGTAAGCTTACACTTATTAGTGTGGACTCTTAAACACCTTGTGCAAATCTTGTTGCTTTTCACAAAATTTTCACGCGCTTCTTGTGAGGCTGTTCTAAATTTTGGACATAAATAGAGAAAATGTGAGGGTCCTGCACAAAAGTTACAATTGTTTTTTGTAACAATGTTGGTTACTTTTGGAATACTTTTTATACAAGTATTGGTGGAATCCTCAAGTGCCATGGCACGCTTCTCCAAAAAGGAGATAAACTCTTCCATTGTTGGTAGAGTATCAGGGTCTCTATCAATTTGATAGGCCCTGTTAGTAAATGCATCCAATTTTTTAGTTAAAATTGTAATTAATAGCATGTCCCAGTTGTCAACAGGCTGCTTTAAATTTCTGAGAGCATGCAATTGTTGCTGCACATCAGATATAAATGACCTAATACAGGTCGCTGTACCCTTCTGCATAGACGGTAGTTGCAAGATAATACTAATATGATTTGCAATTAATCTGGCCTTGTTGTCAAAGCGCTTCTTCAATAAACAAAGAGCTTCAGAGTAGGACTCATTAACAAGAGGTAAATTGACTATGACAGCTAGTGCATCTTCGGTCAGAAACGTTCTGAGATAGAATAACTTTTGAACGTCCGAAAGTGACTTATTTTGGTCAATGACAGCTGTAAAAAGCTGCATGAAGGGAGTATATTTAGTGAAATCCTTGCCTGTAAAAGTTGGAACATCAATATTTGGTAATTTTGATGCAGACGCACTAGAACATTGCCTGACCTCTGTTGTAGCCAAATTCCTCTTTAAAGTATTTAATTTAGACAGAACATCAAAATATTTATCCTCCAAATTGGCAGCATTTTCTTCATCTTGTTCATCTATAGACAATATATCTAAGTGCACTTTTTCATAATCTTTAAATGTAGTATTAAGTTTTTCAATACGAGCATCGATCATTTCAATTGTCGCGGACGCACTGGTCTTTGGATCAGTTACAAAGTTATCAATGCGAGTCACAGTACCTTTTAAATATCTTCTGGTAAGACGAAGCTTCTTTAGAGTCTCCTCCTCTGCTTTACTCATGATTAGACGCAACGCACAAACCTTTCACACGCACAGAAACAGCTCGATACCGGCGAAGTAATACGTGACGCACTTCACTCGTTGTTAATCGTGATAAGAACGTAATCCGTATACCGCAACGCACAGCACTTTTAGGACAACGTTGTATTTAATGAGAAACGCAATTGCCGCACACTGAAATCCGTAATCCAGCTTGATTTCGTATAAATGTTTCTTCAATGCGAGGTTATGTTATTGTTTTGATCCAAAACGTCAAATTGACACTTTTGACAGCTTCTTTGACGAGTAGAATAATGGCCGCAGGAAGTTGAATGAATGATTGAATGAAGTTTGTCTCGGCGTTAGAACTGATGAACTGAGCGGTAGAAGGTAGGTAATGAACAATCTGGAGGTTATAATCCAGTGAAAATATGATGAATTTCTTCTTAATGGAATGTAATCCTGTATGATGCACGTAAATCTTCGGAATATTTGTAGCATAGATGTTTTTTGCACGCGAAAGTTAGTATTTCCTTGGAAAAATTCCACTTCGCCCCGCCGACTGTGGACGCCATACACGATCTGCAGCTTCGAGATGACACAACTTTTCGACGAGTTTTTACGCGAATTTTCACGTCACTTCACACAGGCCCAACGAAGGACCACAAAACTGGTTTTTATTCCAACACTGCGTGTTAGCTTTCGGACGTAACGTATAATTAGTTACTTAAGTATATAATAACCGTTTGATTAAACGTGCCTTTCTGAACAAAAACTGTTCGACGATAGAAGCGTAATCGGTGGCCATATTACTAAAGATGAAGAGCAATTCAGCATCCATTGTTTTAAATGATTGTTTATATAAGTACATAAATGATAAATATGTTATAATTATTTTTACTACTATTATATGAAATTAGAATTACCGTTGGAATTGGACTATCATACATCGATCTATTCGGGTTTGGTTTCTCTTTAGAATACACAGAGAAGCAATAATACTTAATGTCAAACCCACAAATTGGCACTTTATCACTATTTCGTACCTAATTTGTGACTTCATTGAGGGAAATAGATTCGCCAATAAGTATTATTATAAATAATTCTGGTAACTTGATTGATTAAGTCTTGATTGACACAACTTACTTATACTTAGTAAGTAATAAAATTGTGCTTTGGATAGCATTTACTATTTGCGTGAAAAAGAATGTAATATACATCGAGGGCAACACAGTCATGGCGTTGTGGCAAAAGGAATATATATGTAACCAAAGTAAGATTCAGTAAGAACATTAGTATCTGCTGGCTATAAGAAGTGTACGCTCCCCTCCGTCCATAGTCCGATACAAGTGCAAATGAACCACCGTTGTCCGGATATTACCCTATTTCGTCTCAGTATACGAACCGTGTACGGCCATGAAATTGGCACGGCATATTCCACTCGTTCCCCACTTGTTAGCTCCCCGTTAAGACCTTCATCGCACGGTTGAACAATTGTAATTTTCACTTGTCGATAAACTGAAAACTTTCCTTTTCAAGGTCTTCAAAGGTTTTTCCATGGAGGTACGTGTTTGTAATTACCGCGTATTATAGCTTTTACTTGTTAACTAACGAAACGATATTGGTAAACGGTTATTTGCGATTAAACTTACCATTTTTACCACTTGTAAGTACTTAATTTTACATTGGTGATATAATTCGACTTTCCTAAAGAGAAATAAAAACTACAGATCTATAAAAGCTTGGAAACGGTCAAATTATCCGATATGAAAAACGAACACGAAACAACGACGGTGAGCCCCAGAAGTTAAACTTTAATTTGGCTTGCAGTAGTCGGCCGCAAATTTCAAGGCCCGTCGCTGACTTGTGTGTCAAGGCCACTCGATAAGCGATATCATCAAAAGGATGCCTGGACTACAGCTGAATGTAGCCGGCTATTGTAAAGGTAATTTATATCCAAACGCTAATTTATTTACGAGCGCAATTTGTTCTGCTAGTCATTTTTTTAAACATTATGTCGTATTCCATGGATGTCTGCCTGTGTCTAGGAAAATACTTAAATCATGTTTTTTACTTGAGTGTAGTCCGTAATCGGCATTGGCCACAAGTTGGTGGCAATTTTCAAAGTTTGCCAGAAATAGGAGACAATGCAAATCGATACCGCAATACAGCCCAAAGGATGCCTGGCATGCGGCTGAATTATTCAGCAATATGGAAGTTAATTTAAAATAAGAATGCTAATTTAATCACAAGAGTCATTATGCCAGTTTAGGCAGTGTATTTTAATAATTAGTATATTTTAGTAAGTATTTTTGATAATTTCTTGACGTAGTGAAGTGCTTGTATACTCGTTCCTCGTTATTAGAAAGTAGATCGAATGAATATCCTTTTAGCAAAAATAAAAAACATATATTTACTGCCAACCCCGGTTACGATATTGTATCAAAATACTTTTTTTATAAAAAGCATGCTCTTTGTAGGCCCTAGCTTGAAAATAAAGCTTTTTCACCCGTCAATCCAAGATTTCCGACGTTACCTAGTAGCAGTTTTCAAGGCCCGCCTCGCCTGTTGGGGCTTGCAAGTCAAGAACGGAGTCAAGGGCATTCGATACCGCGATACCATCTGAAGGATACCCGCTTACGGCTGACTTTACTCCGCCATTTCTAAGCCAATTTAAATTACAATGCTAATTTGTTCACTTCGTTCTGACAGTTATGATTACCGTTGTCAGTTGTATAAAATAAGACGAATAGGCTACTTGACAAACTAGTCAAATGAGATACTGTTTGTGAAACGTCAAAACGAAAGTTTTCTTTGGAGTTTGTATGGATATACTCACCTGTGACGTCATCAATAAAAGCGGTCAAACGTCGTACTCATTGTTACTTAATTCATAATTAAAATTCGAAAATAAGTCGAAAAGTTAAATGAGATTGATTTTTGATCATCTTAGACTGGCTTCTACTAGATTAGCATTTCTGATTATATGAGGAGGTTGTTGTGGACAGAACTTTGTGTTTGGAAGGTAAGTAGTTATTGTATTGTTTTATTTTTAATTTATGTAGGAAAGCATCAGCGCGATTATGCCTTTGTTCAGTAGTGGAATGTATAACCATAAACATTTTGTTTATTATCCACTTTTGTTTTAATCAAGATTATTACTACGACTCGACATCTTGCTTCGTTCATTAGCCGGTCTTCACTTATTGTTAGCATATGTTGTCATTTTATTTGTTGGATATTCAGGTGAAATAAAGGTGAATATTTGTACTTGTACAATTATTTCGATTTTATACTCGATGAAATCAGAAATAAAAAGAGTCGCGTTCTGAATATGATGCCTGTGGTTTTTCTTGTTTCCTCCGAGCGTATGATTGTATGTGAGAGCTGTGTCGAATAACGAATCACTCTTGCACATTCAATTTTCCGACTAGCCATCTGAAAAATATTTCGAGTAGTATCGCTGACATGTGATCGAATTTAGTCTTCCATGTACAGTAAACCACAGGAAATGTTTCAACGTTTTATACATATAATAGGGTATTTGACTGGACCAAAGAAATTATAATCTAAGATGATCTAAATGAATTAAGTAACAATGAGTACGCCGTTTGACCGATTTTATCGATTACGTCACAGGACAGTATTTCAGATCAAATCAAATACACTTTATTGCACAGAATTTAAATTTAACAATCAGACATAACACATGAATACAGTAAAATTTGGGGCTTGTTCTAGAGCAATTTCCATTTTTTTATAGAGTATTTCCATACTCCAAAGAAAACTTTCGTTTTGAAGTTTCGTAAAAAGTAACTGTATCTTTCATCCATGTGTGTAAAACTTGTTTTGTATGTTGTGTGCAATAAATTATATTTGTATTGTATTATGAGTATGTATGAATCTCATCTGAGTAGGTTACTAAGTAGCCTATAGTACAAAAGAAAGTCGTGATTAAGTATATTGACTTCGGGATGAGTAATTTGGTGTCTATATAAGCTAGTAACAAAACACTACAGTCTACAATTTCAAATAATCATTTGAAGTCTAATTTATTTTGATTTGTGGCTTCTTCGTCCTTGAATTCGAGCTTAATTTATCTTAAGTGCAATTTTCACTATCACTGTTAGCTGGACTAATATAGACGGCGATACTGCTCACCACTTATCACGTAGGTCTAATAGAAAGCTCGGTGATGTGTGGGTACTTAGTTCATCTTATGGTGGATGTATATCTGACTGCCGCAATTGAGATATAGTCGAAGCTTCCGTAATGTGTTTGTGTTCAAACATAATATTCTTACGTTCGTAAATGTTATAAGGGTATTATGAAGTTTATCAGTTTTTGTAGACTGAAAGCGTTAAGGAGTCAGGGATTTTTGTAACGTTCTATTTTATATGCACTAGTATCGGATTTATACCAACTCCCGGTGTCTGTCCTCCCTAAAAGCCTTCCTGCACTTTCAATGCGTTGCTTAAGTGACTGATACATTCTTCTCTTGAAGAGATTGATACATTGATTTCATAAAATAAATAATAAACCCTACAGCTAATTATACATATCATCAAAAAGAGACGTATTACGAAGTAACAAAATGCAAATAACAACGGTTGTTGACGGATCAGTGGTAGAGTGTGGCGCGATTTAAATTTTATTATTCATCGCAGGCGAACACCGCAGTCAACGGCCTTGTCCCAGAAAGTGCGAGCAGACGATAACACTTCACGTGGTCATTCCAAGCCTCCATTACGTGTACAACTTCCCAATGTTACTGTGGAGACCACCTCCCGGACTAATGTACTCCGAGAATCAGACAAAGACTGGTTAAGCTAATTTCTATGGTAGACAGCCTTACTGGACTCGTTTGCTTTAAAAAAATCCAAATAACTACGCCATCTACGAAGCACAAAATAGGTAAAGAAATTAAGCTCAAGGGGGTTAAAAAGGCCACATCGAAACATCTAAAAAAGCAATAAGTAAGTGCGCAATGCACACAATATTGCTTTCAATCATTAATCAGTAATTTATTTAGGCGCTCCATGACTATAATATGTATTTATATCATCCAATTAATTTCTTTGTCATAATTGATTTTCTTGAAATACATACATACATTAGCTCATAACTATATCTCAATGGGGTAGGCACATCCTTCGCAAGATGAACTATGTACCCACACGTCAAAGAGCTTTCGCTTCTTTTTCGTGTTTTCATGATATACATTTACTTAATACGAATTTTCGTTACAATCTGTAGATAACCCGTAAATTAAATATTGCTTACCAGTATTAGATATTCAGGGTTGAAACTGTGGTCTACAAGCGACGTCTGAAGTGTCTAAAAAGGCTATTGCGTGTTAAGCAAGTTGTTGCATGTAATTTTGCCGTGGTAACAGAATAAATTACTAACATCGATTTGATAATAATGACAAGCTGGTAATATCCATACCCCATACTAGTTTTATACAATGCGATTGAGTCTTGTCTGTGTGTTATTTATTACTGAGTAATGTCCCCGCTACACAATTGGCGGTTACAGGCGAGTTTCATCGTGCTCACCCGCAAGTGTATGTTATCGACTATAGTATAAAAGTATTGCCGTTTTAGCGACATTAGCGAAAATGTCCATATCTAGCGGATTTTTGATTTGTTCAACGACTATTTTCTTTCGTTAAAAGAGATTCAAAAGAGAAGATTGCGTCAAAAGAGACATGAGCTCATTTGGGATTTACCACGAAGCATGGGAGGAGCTCGCCGATGATCGTGAAGCGTGTGCTCGATGGACGCGACACTCATGACCACACCTGGTTTGACACACTGGCGAGCAGGAGAATTAAACGCCATCAAACCAACAACAATCCACCAGTTGGAGACTTCTTCTGCAGAGTGTGCGGTAGAGTTTGCCGCTCTAGGATTGGCTTGCACAGCCATGAAAGAAAGTGCATTTCTTTAAGGCAATGACGTCATAAATCGTCTGAAACAGACGTATAAGGCCAATGATGATGATTTTCTTTAGTTTGTCAACCAAGCAACAAAATTATTAGAATAGTAACAGATTGCCGAACCTGGATAAATGTATGAATTAAATAAGTGAAAATCTGTATTACATCTATACACACACGCGCACACACACACACACACACACACACACACACACACACAAATGTCACAACACAGTAGGCTCGACCATTATAGACGGCGATACGGCGCACCATGCATCACGTTGGTCTAACAAAAAGCTCAGTGCTTTGTGGGTACTCAGTTCATCCTGCAATGGATGTGCCTCTGACTTCCCCAATTGGGAGATAGTCGCGAGCTTATGTATCTGTATACATTACATTAAGTATATTTATTGCATTACGAGTCTAAAAATAAAGGTAACATGAAGCTGCAGTAGTTTTAGACGGATGAGATGTTCGATATGTAAAAAAATACGAATAAACATATTTTTAAATTTGAATTTAAGAGAACACGCATTAAAGATAAATTATACACAAACTAATAGATGCATTGTTAGCGATTAAAATTGCATCGCTACTTATAGGGTAAAGCTTAAAGCTCATAACCCTATTGTTGGCAAGCTTTTGTTATTTTAGGTATCTAATAAATTAATTCTGTGTTCGCATCAGTTTCTAGGTTTTTTTCAAACTAAATAGGTTTTCGAAGTTTCTTCATCGACCCCTAACCGTAAAGTGGTGGAGTATGCTTCCATACTTCCCTTAAGCTGAGAGCTTATGGATTCTTCCGCATCATACCTGCTCGCTATCAGAAGTTTCATTTATGTACTTATAGAACTATGATAGCTTTCAAAGAACGGATAAGATCGTTTTTTGTTTTGTTTATTTTGAAAAATTCTACACCGCACACTTGGTAAATCCGATTATTTTTACAGTAAACAAGACAAAATTCCACTTTATTTTTTCTATGATAGTGATTACTGAAAATGCTGATGCTTAAAGCATTAGGCAGCCTTATTCCCAGCATTGGTCACATAGTGTCTTAGTATCCGTCAATGGTACCTACATAACATAACATTACAAATACTTTATTACACAAACCAAATCTACCTACGTATACAAAAAATAATTTGTCCGGCCAAGTAGTGAACGCCGTCCGAGGCAGAATATCTCGTGAAAAAAATAATAAAATGTATTTTAAATAAGCCAATTTGATTTTATTTTTACCGGATTGCAAAGAACAAAGAGTACATGCCCAATTTGTGCACTATTGAAATTCACGACGATCCTTGAATTTTAATACTGCAAAAATTGGAGATGTATTTTTCATATTTTCATTCATTTTCAATAAACAAAATCCATTGAAACTTCCGCAGAAATCCGTGGACAAACGTACATATTGACATACCTACATGTTTGCGTCCATATATTCATCGCTATAAAATTTTTAACAAAAAAAAACCGACTTCAAACGCAAAACTAAAAAGCAATAAATAAATTTATTTCGCACAAAGTAATTAGTACGTATTTTCAATTAGTTAATTAATTTATAATTCTGAAGTCGGTGCCAAGGAAATGCTACAACGAAGTACCGATTCATATATTTTTCAATACTGATTGTTTTGTATTTTTTTGTTTGACATTGTTTTGTAATTGCTTTGATATAGGTATTAAACAATATTGTGTGTACATAGTAATTTGATATTGTAGTAGGGTTGTTGTAGCATTTACTTGGCACCGACTTCAGAATTATAAATTAATTAACTAATTGAAAATACGTACTAATTACTTTGTGCGAAGTAAATTTATTTATTGCTTTTTAGTTTTGCGTTTGAAGTCGGTTTTTTTTTGTTAAAAATTTTATTTTATTTTACGATTTTAAGTGATGGTTAGACCGAGCAAGGATGCAGACAGACAGATTTTCTGATTTATATTCATATATAATAATATAATATATTATTAGTAGTGATCACAATTATTATTGATGAACATGTTTACACACACACACTCACGCACGCGCTAACGCACACGAGCACACGCGCACGTACACACGCACACACGCACACACACAGACACACGCACACACACACACACATGTGTATGTGTACATACACACATGTGGTTGTCAGTGGAAGCTGCTATCATACACACTCACGCATACATATAGATACAGTAGATTTCGCGTGGTTCGCTCGCTGCTAAAGCAGCTCGCGTGTCCTGTTTCTTCGAAACTGTCCCTCTTCGTATGGCGGCTATCTTGTTTTTCCGCCATTTTGTTTTTTTTCACCGGCGACAGAATTTGACCAAGATTTAAATGGGTGTCGTGGAAACAAACAAAATCCAGGTGCAATAGGTTTGCCAGACCGTAGGATGTCTCCCTGATTGGGAGCAGTTTTCAAAGATGACGTTCCGATCACACCCCTATACATCATTTTTACCCCCAAGACATTTTCTGGAAAAACAAAATTTTGTATGGCGGCCATCTTGTTTTTTCGCCATTTTGTATTTTTTTCACCGGCCATTAAATTCGACCAAGATTTAAATAGGTTTCGTGAAAGAAAAATTGGTTCAGGTGTGATAGTTTCGCCAGGCCGTAGGGTGTCACCCTGATGCGGAGCAGTTTTCGAAAATCGGGAAGTATTTCCATACTTAACATGACGATCCGATCACAACCCCGATATATATTTTATATCCCGAGACATTTTCTGAAAAAACAAAATTGTGTATGGCGGCCATCTTGTTTTTCCGCCATTTTGTTTTTTTTTTACGCGCTATGAAATTTGACCAAGATTTAAATAAGTGCTCTGAAAGAAATATTGGTTCACGTGCGATAGTTTTGCCAGGCCGTAGAGTATCTCTCTGATGCGGAGCAGTTTTTGGTGACCAGAAAGTATTTCCGTACTCTACATGACGTTTTGAGTAAGCGCCCCATACATTATTTTTACCCAAACGGGCTTCTTCCAAAATCGACAAAATTTTGTATGGCGGCCATTTTTTTTTCCGCCATTTTGTTTTTTTGCACCGGCGATTGAATTTGATCAAGATTTAAATACGTTTCGTGAAAGAAAAATTGCTCCAGGTTGTATAGTTTTGCCAGGCCATAGGGTATCTCCCTGATGCTGACCAGATTTCGAAGGTCGGGAAGTTTTCCCGAAGCCTAAAGATCGATCCAATCAATATGACTTTACAAACGCACTAGTCGCTCCTACGATTTTTGAAAATTCCCCTCGATTTCTCTGGTCTTCCATCATCAGATCCTGACTTCCTTGACATGGGACCCCCTTGGGTATATCTCCTTTCAAACAAAAAAAGAATTATCAAAATCGGTTCATATACGACGAAGATATGCCCGAACAAACATAAAAAAAAAAAAAAAAAAAAAAAAAAAAAAAATATACGGTCGAATTGAGAACCTCCTCCTTTTTTGAAGTCGGTAAAAAAATGTGTACGTGTTTGGAATACCTATATTAAGCGACATTATCCCAATGACCTGGGGTCCTTTAAATCACGGGTGAATAGGCATCTTCTGGGTAAGCTTGTTCCACCGTCGACTTCTTCTTCCCCTCGTGAAAGAACGAAGTCAAGAGCAAACCCATCTTAATTAAAAAATATATATTATGTCCCATCTACACCATTGGCGATGATCAGGATGGTGCATACTCGGCTGTACTCGCCGAGCACCGTCTATGATAGCTTATAAGTAAACGCCGATAGTGTAAACGAAATTCCATAATCTGATTACTTCGGTAGGAAATAGTCATGAGTTTATGGATGAAAGTATGTAAATACTTCTTCTACAACTTTAGAGACCACTCCATTTCTTTAAAATATTTCTTGCATAAAATACTAAACTCTACAATAGGTAACATAAGAAAATTCACTAAAAATAAACAGATAATATGAAGGACTTAGGTAACAAAGTTTGTCTTAATGAGGTGTTTTTGTGGAAACTCTGGTAACTCCACACCTCAGCTTCAAACTTATCGAATATCCGACACCAATTTAAGAATTCTTAACTGGCAACTATTTAAAAAGGTAAGGTTTTTATCTTGGATTTTTTTAAATAGATCATCTAGTCTTTGCGAGGAGAGCCAGATTTTTAAATTCAATTTTGTATTCAAGAACTGCGATAAAAGTGAAATAATCTAAATAAGATAAAACCGTCTCGGGCGCGCAAGTCATGAAAAAGATATGAAAAATTCACCGCTAGATATTTTTACTTGAAAAATATTGTAAGTACTTATATAAAATACTTTATAGCATTTCCTTGACTGCATTTATCTATAAATTATAATGCGGCGATGAAGTTAGTTGCCGAAGATACAGCATACTGCCGATTCCCAAAGTCTGGGCGAATAAAATTGTCTTTGTAACCCTTACGGTAGCGATAAGGGCCACATTAAATTTCTTACCTATGAAGTTTCATACTTACAGAATATATTTAGGTAAGATCTTTATTTTATGTAGGTAGGTGCAGCCTCTGTGGTCTAACAACCTACGTGGTCTAGTGGTTAGAGCGTTACGATCTGGAGGTCCGGGTTCGTTTCCCGATGGGGAAATTGTCGAAATCACTTTGTAAGACTGTCCTTTGTTTTATGTTATTATTGTGTAAAATATTCTTACTTTTTTTCCTCAAAATGTTTGCTCTACGGAATATATTATTATACAACTCTAAATTATTATGTCACACGGCTCAGGTGATCAGTGTACCTATTTATAGACCTTACCTACCATAATCGGTTTTATTTTATAAAATAAAAATATATTATCGACCAATTTCTTGGAACCACAGCATTTTAATCAAATATATATGGGAGCGAACAGTCTGCCTGCAATGTAGCGTAATTTACAATACAACTAAGTATACCTACCCATAGTTACCTACTTATTTAGTAAATCAAGAAGTGTTACAGCTTATGGACAATAAATATAACGAATGGATAAGCGGCACATGCTCCGCAATGGTCCAATATGATCCACATGTACGAGTAGGTAGGCGGCGCGGTCAAGAAAATCATAAAGTGAAGCCTCGCCGACCTTGAGCTCGGATGCCGAGCTCAATAAAATATGATTAGCTGGCGCAGTCTCCCGTCTACCGGGCTTATCTCAGTTATGGTTATAACTTTAAACCTAATTGACCGACGCAGATGTCACAGTAGCAAGAACTGAATTTGTAAGGACAATAGCGTTAAGGCGTCCTCGCTACAGGTATTCGGCGGGCGGGCGGTCAGGCGACGTTATCAACGTGGCATGCGAGAGGCGGCGCGGGCCCGCGGGGCGCGCGGCGGGGGCCGGGGGCAGCTACGGAGCGATGCGAGCGAAGCCTCCGCGACATTCGCGCGCCTGTCGTCGTCGCGTCCGCCTGTTCGCGCGCCGCGCCCGGTTTGCTCGCGCTCGTTACGTAACATATTTACTCCGACATCTGTTGAGTCCGGCTCGGCCTCGCTCGCGCGCCACGCTTGCACCGCTGACCATCCGCGCGCACGCCATGCCGCCGGCCGCGACCACCGCCGCTACAGAAGCCGTCGCCATGGCTACCACCACGCACTTCAACGATACTTAAAATGTAGCCTTAACACCATACTGCCAAACATTCCTGCCAAGTAATCTTAAGTTAACTTTAAGTAGCGTCTCGTCGCTTGTTGCTTGAGTGATTGAACTTAGTGGAACGGAGAAATGAAGACTGATAATTTAATTAAGAACATTCCTGCCTTACGTGATAAAAATTCGAGGACCGCAATAATTGCTGAGTTCACTGCCATTTTTCGCTTAGATCGTCCAGCTTACACTGCCAGCTGAAACTGCCACTAGTGCATTAGGTTTGGTTAGGTTTAAGAGAAACGGATAGTTCAACTTTTTGGATGATTAGGTCATTAGCAGATTTTGCGGGGCTGCTGTCAGGGGGTTCGGGGTTCGGCTACGGTTGATATCCAAGATTCGCGATAATATCAGTTCGTGGGTACTGTGGTGGCGTCACCGCCATCTTCGGATGGGCGCACCGCAGACCCCTAAACCGATTGAGGAGGATGAGTGCGTGCCCCGCGTGGCCGTAGAGGAGATCCGCGAGGCGCAGCCGGAGCGCAAGCTGGAGCGACGCCGGGCAGCGGGCGCGCGGCGGCGCGGCCTCGACAACGAGCTGGAGGGCGAGCGTCGGCGCCCGCGCCGCAAGCCGCGCAAAAGGTAACCCCCACCCCCACAACCACCACACTCTCAACAAGCACTACCAAGCACACGTCTTACACTTGGATAATGCAACAACACACCATACCACAAAATTGTGTAAACACGGAACAGCTCTTCATACAATGGAGAAGAAAATAAAGAAACTATTGCAGAAAGTTGGAATTCGAGATAAATTGAATATTACTAGCACAGTTCTGTGGAGCAATTTTATGTAAAGATTTGAACACTGGTTTACTAGTAAGACCGTTATGAACTTGCTTTGCGTGTACAAAGTTAGTTTCGCAACTCATTTCACTATGCGGGTATGAAATAATAAATCTAATATGTCGGACTTTAAATGTTCAATTAAAAAGAAATTCAGCGCCTTAAAGAGTCACCTTGACTGAAAGAAAGTTATTTGCGAAAACCGAGGAAGGTCTACCGCACCGGCGGCCTCCGACGGCGATCGATCTAATGTGCTCAACGTGGAGGTCTTATTAACTCACACCTATAGTAACCGAGCTTTTTATTGCGAAGTTATCACAGCCGCCGATCTTCGCACATTTCTTTTGAAAATGTGAGAAACGCATCTTTGTGGAAACATATAACTTTTAATTACATATAAGTAGAACTTTTTAAATCTTTAACTATTATAGGAGTTTCACCGACAGCAAGTCAGAGTAGTGCTCTCGAGCGCTCGTCTCCGGTTCCCGGAGTTTAATTCATGCAGTGACAATTCAAATTCGTATCGCGGGACCAAATCTCGTTTAAAACTTCTGTTGCTCCTTTGTTTGACTATTTCTGATAATAAAAATGTTTACGCCTTTTGTTAGAACTATAAAAGTTTTTTAATAAAGTATACCCACCTATTACTTTCAATGCCGAGCTAATTACGTAGCAAAAGTAGCTCTGTTCTTGAAAACCTGAGTTTTGGTAAATCAAGAATGGGCCAAGGAGGAGCTCCTCGGTCAATGACGCTCGGTGCAGACATTACTAAAAGCCTTCGACTTCGGTCGGCCACACGACCACGAATGTGTGCCGCCGCGCACTGAAAGGCTGTCAGCAAACATTTTAAAGACGCCCTCTCGTTCCCGCAGCGTCTTTATTTCGTTGACATGTCAACGTAACCCTTATAAGAGCCGCAAAACTTATGTAACAATTCCTACATGTATCATAGGTATTTCAACATGTTAAACGGTTTTAAAATCGTAAGAAAGTTAGATAAGTAAACTAAAAGAAATGAAAACATACGAATTATAACCACGTGAAGGCGTTCCATTATCATGTATTGTATTCAAAAGCGGTTGCCGCAGTGGCGATGTGGTTTTCATTTGGTGCACCTAACAAAGCAAATTAAATATTTATCGGCAAAGTTCTCGGGCTACTGAGAAACTACTTGTTAGATCAAAATTTCAACCCGAACAGATGCATGCCATGCATCTACTAGAATAAACTGTGAGCCGTGCGCTAGTTGTGAAGCGTGAAACGAAAACTGTTGAATAGGTACCAAACTTGTAACTTGCTTGTCCCGGTTACAAACTTCGGAGCAACAAGAACGAGAGTATTAGTATTTCTTGTGTAAACATTTTTTATTGATGAGCAAACATGAACATTGAATCAAATCAAATCAAATATACTTTATTGCACAGAACTACATTAAACAATCAGACATAACACATGAATACATTGAATGTGTTTGAAAGCTTTTGTTTTCGATTGTCATGATTTTTATTAGGTAAGTACCTTTGTTTTATCCGACGGATAACCAAGACATAAGTAATTACGTAACATTAACGATAAAACACGTTAAACGATAACAGATTTACGTAAGGGTAGGAACAACACTTTTGTGTTTGAAAATAATGGTCCGCACGCCGCCGTCTTGGGAATAATTGCGAATCCAAGACAAAATATCGTGCCTCGCCGTGGTAACAATTTGTTCCGTTTATTCTCGTGATTGGCCTCTTTACATTACTTTTATACAAAACAACATATTGCCTATAGATTACTTTCGTGGTTATGTGTAAAAAAAGGGCAGCGGACGACCATTTTTTAAAACAAGTAATTTGTTAGTCATCGGTAATTGAGCTAATACAAATTTCTTGATTGTACGATGGACTTCATAATAGTATTTACGGGAAATCCATAAGGTATGGTTTGGTAGGGTTGAACAGTAAAACAGTCAAATAAAAAATATTTACTCAGCTTATAAGTAGTTGAAGAAAAGCTTACTAATCTTTTCCAAAGCACTGAATACTCGTGTTATATAAGTTTACTCGACTGTATAGTCGCCGTTTGACAGTGCTACTAGTCAAATAAACCATAACTAAATATTATAGCATTTTTACGTGATATTTACTTCAAGTCAGCTTTGCGTTAAAGTCGTTGTATATAACAGTTATGAGACAGCTAATTCTGTACTGTTTCTATAAACGTTAAGTAAAAGCAAATTCAATGTACGTAGTCAACTTTTACTCAGCTCTATAAGAGGACTGATAACATTAAGGGCTCTATCTCACTAGGGCACCATAGTTGCGCAATCAGCGGGAATTTATTTGGGATTCGGTTGCCGGCAACATATTGGTTCCTCAACCAGCTGAGGTACTCTTTATACCTCTAGGTTCTTCGTATCGTGTGGGTTGTGAGGTGGATTATCCACCTCATCAACCCTCATCTTCCCCTCAATCTTACTTTCGGAAATATAGGTGAGGAGCTCAGTGGCGCAGCGGTAAACGGTAAACTTTACAAGTACAAACGCATATACTTTGTTGGTGGCGCAGCCCTGGCGGCGCCCGCCGCCATGGTCTCCTAGTGAGATAGGGCCCTTACAGCGCAACTCGTTCTTTATGATGGTATTATTAACGTCAGCGGCCAGTGCTGTGTAGTATATATATACTTACTTAATCGCATATTTATGTTATGATAGCACTAATCGTGATTTAGTCTTCATTTATAACATGGTATATTATTGCTTCTTTATTCAGCACTTCCTTCACTATTACAACACCTCAGTACCTAAGCTAAGTAACGTGCGTCCAAAAACATTTAGTAAACAGACGTTTTATATCACTGATTATCAGGAGAGAAAATCAGGAACGTGCTCCCAACCTTTTTTGCACAGAGTATTGTTACTTGTGAAGCTCTTTTCGTTACTTCTTCCATTCTCGTTGATGCTATAGATAAAATGTGGTGGTTTCTCCACACATATTTCTACATAAAGTCATATGCAGAAGCGAGGCAACAATACACCACGTAATGACCTAGTTAGACCAACAGGTTAACTACTTGTAGTCTTCTGACTATGTACCCATTTGTGGTTCTACGCACCCTATCAGGGATTATATTAACAGTGTATTAGTACTACTATACTGTGTGTTTAGTTTTGTCGAAAACTATACCGGGTGTTAGTGACATCGTAATGAATACTGAGGGGGATGATTTTTCCGACAGGAAATTCCACTTGATATCAACACAGAATCACGGTCTGAATCAACCCTCAAAGTTTTCGTTACGATGTCACTAACACCCCGTATATGGTGATCGCTATATTATATCTTTAGTTACCTAAGTTATACAACTAACTTGATGGAGAGGTAACTAAAGATATATGGCGATCGCTACATATCTTTAGTTACCTTTCTATCCTTTTACTAAGGGTATAATAGTAATTTGAATAGATAAGTAATAAGCATTCGTTACAAATATTTTGGCGTCGAGATGTTTTTCTAGCTCCGTTCAGCGTGGCTGGCTTCTTGATAAACAGATGTTTGCCCGGACCATCTGGCAGATGACAATAAAACTTTTCCCCCTTTTTAGATTTTTTCTCGAAGGCGCAATGTCATTGTAACACGTGGGTTTTGACTTTCGTAGTTGTTTTATTATGATGGATTTGCTCAGTCTGATGATGCCGCAATGGTATTATGTATTTTCATTGCATTTGCATTTGCGCGCAAATATTCACAGTTTGAGGCAACGTCCTATTTTATGGGCACATTTTGCGAGATCTAACTATAGGCATAATACCTACTTGATACGATCTATTGACAGTTTTAACAGCTTACCACCTGAGCACGATCTAGACCTGTTTTGTTCTAAAGTATCCATGATGCGACAAAAAATTGCAAAAACTTTCTTTGAGACACAAGTGACTTTAGCCCTGGTTTGGGAACGTCAAATGTTTGTATCTACCTTACTTAACCTACTTTACTTAATTCTTAATTTTTATGATTGTAAAAGGGTAAATAACTTAGCCACTATTAGGTGGAGACTTGTAATTAGCCTTTAGTTATTGTCTGGTTATTATTTCAGAAAATGTATATGGCCGTAAATCTTCCTCAAAATAAATAAATAAAATAAAATTTCCAGGTTAAACTATACAAGGACATTATTTAGTGTTATTTAAGAAACGATCACTTCCTTTTTCAAACATATTTTAAATTTTCAAGAAAAAAAACACAATTATTGAAAAAGCGTTGTAACCTAAACGTAAATGACTTCACTTTTTTATGTTTTGTCACTGTCACGTATCGACAGCTACCGGAAAAAAACTTCAGAAGGAAGGAAAATCTAGTTCTTTTTTTCATAAGGCGAAGGGCGATTTCTCCATGGGACAAGATAAAGTGACGTATGAAACCGCCGTGATATTTTGATACAATGAACCATTGATGTGTTATAATATATTACTCTTTTGAGGAGCTCAGTGTCGCAGCGGTGGACGATTGTTGAGGTTAAGCAGCTTTCGCAAGGGCCGGTCATAGGATGGGTGACCACAAGAAAAAGGTTTTCATCTCGAGCTCCTCCGTGCTTCGGAAGGCACGATAAGCCGTTGGTCTCGGCTGAATTAGCAGTCGTTAATGGCCATCAATCCGCACTGGGCCCGCGTGATGGTTTGGGGCCCGATCTCCCTATCCATCCATAGGGAAGGCCCGTGCCCAGCAGTGGATTATTACTGTCTATAGTAACACCAATGAACCGTGTAAAATGAAAAACCATAGGTTGCGGTCAAAATATATAAAGTCATAGCGGAAATGTTCACAATGTTAATGCGATTTTAAAATGTTTTTAATGTAGTAGGTACCTGCTTAGACATTTTATCAAAAGTACCAACATGCGTAAAAATACGAGCTTCCTTTGTATTAAAAACGCAAAAGTTTATTTGTGTACGATGCTACCCGATTTCCCCCTTTAGTCATTTTTTTTCTGAATGGTTAGAATTGTCCAAAAAAGAGAAGGTAAGTAAGTACGTTCCCTTAATCCTTCAAATGGACAGATTCATTTTTACATTTTCATTCGCTATTTTTGTTTCTTCTACCGTTTAGTTGAAAAAGTTCGCTTTTGTTGAAAAAACTTGTCTTATATAGTTGATTTCCCCGGTGGTTCATAAAAAGGGCCGTAGCAACAAATCATAAGTCAAGTAAGTAAGTATATATCCTTTAAACAAAACCTGAGAGGAAATGATGACCACTCGTTTCTTCCAATGCTACGATTATTTACGCTTACCTATGTAGGGAAAATAACAATGGCGTTCGTAGTTCATTGGTTAGTGGTTCAGTGGTGGTGGTAGGCGCTCGATTCCCGATCTGGGGTCTAGGATTCGATTCCGCGAGGGGACCTCATCACAAACATCACTTTATTATCCGTAATTTGGTTATCTATCAAATTATTATGAAACCAATTAACTAATTATGAAACTAAAACAATCACTTTGTGATCCCTAATTTGATTATATTAGGATATTGTAGTAATCCCCCGATTGTCGATTGTTGTGCTTTGGTCCCTTTGGTTAAATATCCTTTTCAAAATACTGGTACTCGTACCCAGCCGACATACAGTTCAACATAATCTTGGGTTGAATACTAGGAACAGCTGCGGCTTGTCCTAATTGATAGCCATCAGTTGTAGCCTCCATGGTCCAATGGTTGAGCGTTAGGCTCACGATCCGGATGTCCCGGGTTCGAATTCCAGTGGGAACATATCACAACAATCACTTTGTGGTCCCTAGTTTAGTTAGGACATTACAGGCTGATCACCTGATTGTCCAAAATGTAAGATGATTCGTGCTTCGGAAGGCACGTTAAGCCGTTGGTCCCGGTTGGTACTTACTGATGTAAGTAAATAGTCGTAACATGGGCCTTTGGCGACTCAATAATAACCCTGACACCAGGGTTGATGAGGTTGGTAATTTACCTCACAACTCATACGACAGAAGAAGATCAGTTGTAGCGCTGTCCACCTCGATCTAGATAAGCACGGGTGTGTTATGTTGCCTATGTTATGTTTTGAAACAAACTGTTATTAAAATGTACCTACTTAGCAAAAAGTGCTTTTGCGGTTTGGTCTATTAAACAGTACTAAAAGCTAGTCGCGAAAGGTTCATTAGTATTTCATTGGACTGAAGTAGGTTAGGTAGTCAATGCACGTATTTCTCGCGACAACCTTTTATGCACCAAACAAACCACTCAATTTACTTTTTCGTTTTAGTAAAGTGGGGACTATTAGTTACTTACTTTCTTTCTTTGAATCTTACAACGGACAGAACCTTTGTCCCTTCAAAATCCTTCTACTCGTTTAGTCTAAAGCAAATAGAACCATAATAATTAAGTAACTACCTATTCTGTAAATAGTGTATTCAAAATATTTGACTTGACCTTTGTCAAACTAGGTATGCTCATATTTCCAAAGATTGCAATTATTTCACAGTAAAAAACACTATTTAATTTTTGTATTATGCAATACAATTCCAAGAATATGTCTTCGACACGGCAAATATCAACTTTACTGGGGATTGAAATGTCAAATTTATTATTTTTATTCATTGAATATGTGTTTACGAGTAATATTCTCATTTCAATTTATTTTCTTCTTGAATGAACATATATATATATTTTTTTCCCTTTTCATCAAAGTTAAGAATTATTAAAAAAGGTCTTTTTACTACATTTACAGTATAAATGTGTTTTGCTTTCACTTTGGTTACAAACAAGGACTGAAATGGGAAAATAGTACAGCATAAGTATTCCACTTAGTCACGCAAATTGGAATACACAATTGAAGTAATTATAAATTACTGCGAAAACTAAATATGAAAATTGCAATTAGTACCTGTTGCAGTAATTCTTGCAAGCGGAAACCAACAGGCTCTTCTGTCAGAAAGCACTCCATCATTATATAAGAGCATTACTGGTAAATCCTATTCTTCTATAATCGTTAATTTCAGACTTACCGGAAGGCACCCGGTTGATCTTATTTACCACTAAGCTATGGTAAATGCTAAAAAAGGGAAAAATAGATGTGCACAGCGTACGATGACTACGACTCACGATCCAGAGGTCCTGGGGTCGATTCCCTGTGGGGGCACGTGACAAAACTCGCTTTGTAGGACTGTCCCTTGACGTTAGGATATTCAGGCTGAAATCACCGTATCCTCCAAGTAATAAGATTTTTCCGAAAAATGGTTTACGACACGTTAAGCCGTTGGTCCCGGTTACTACTTACAGAAGTAAGACGTCGTTAACTACGTGTGCCATATCAGGGGTTTTTGGCGGCTCATAAGTAACCCTGACACCAGGGTTGTTGAGTTCATTGACCTCACAACTACCACGAGAGAAAGAAAAGATAAGAAGATGGTAAATGCTAAAAGTAGAATAATCTGATGTAATTGTTCACATATTGTTCGGTTTCGGACTTAGTTCATCAATTGTATGCAGACAAAATGATATTTTATAAAATATTGTGTTCCTTAGCTTTACTTCAATAGAGCTGACAATGTGGCTTGAGTAAATGTACTTCACATTGTGGCCGACAGTGATACGAGCAGCTGCGTGTGATTGCGTGTACATAGGTGGAAGTGGAAGTCTGATAATGTTATTCCTCTGGCAGTTTAGTTCAACAGAGGAATAATATGGTGGGGCATGAATTTTTTTTGGGCGAGTTTGCTGTTCTCTTCTCATATAGATATTAAGTTGTTATTTGCGAAAACCTATAATTGGCTTATTGTATAGTTATAACATAATCTTTTATTTCTTATGCTGTTGGTTTTCCGAAGAAAAATAAAATAAAAATAAAACATTAATAGACTTTCACTTACTTGGCTGGTGTGAAGAATCATACTAGTCCCATTTCCCCTTATTTACAAAAAGGGAAATATAGAGAGAATGCTATTAATATCTCTTGTACTTTGATGTCTATTGGAAGCAGTGATGTGCTATTCTCAGGAATGTTCCCATAGTGGGAATGTACCCATTGTAAAAACTCTTTAATAGTAAGGACACTTTTCTTTTTCACATTGTTCTTTCTTGAACTCTAGTTTTATCTGCCTAAAGGTTAGATAATAAAGCTCTTTTTACATAAGTTTTGCGCCTTTATATGCCAAGAACGTTCCCACTTTGTAAAACCCACACACACACTAAAACTGCGTATATACGTCCCACTGCTGGGCACAGGCCTCCCCTCAATCAACCGGAGGGGGTATGGAGCATACTCCACCACGCTGCTCCACTGCGGGTTGGTGGAGGTGTTTTTACGGCTAATAGCCGGGACCAACGGCTTAACGTGCCCTCCGAAGCACGGAATCATCTTACTTTTTCGGACAATCAGGTGATTCAAGCCTGAAAAGTCCTTACCAAACAAAGGACAGTCTCACAAAGTGATTTCGACAATGTCCCCATCGGGAATCGAACCCGGACCTCCAGATCGTGAGCCTAACGCTCTAACCACTAGACCACGGAGGCTGTTACACACACACACACACACACACATAATATTCACATACACACACATGTCACATATTATATATACTTACTTCATTTAATTTTGTTATTATAACCTGGTGATTACGAGAGTTTGTATGGGAATATTCTGCAACACAAAATATCTTTTAACTACTTACCTCTGAATTGTTGTCGCGAGAGTTTTTTTTTTTTTTCACAAAATGTTACACCCTTAATAACATAGGGGATCGGACGCGCCCATGAGATGAATACGAAATTATACAGATCACTTCAGTTCAACTGCGGCCGGAAAATAATATTACCTACTTATCGTATTTCATTTTGCTGACACCTACTTAGTTCAACACACGTAAATATTTAATAGACAAGTCATAATTGCATAATTTATTACATTTACCATCTCTAACATAACATAACAGAGGTACATCCATCGCAAGATGTACTAAGTTACACCTCACCAAGCTTTCTGTTAGACCAAAGTGATAGGTGGTGGAACATTTCTAATTAGGTACATAACCTCTTCACACTAAGCGGAAATGTGAACAGTGGCCTAAATATGTACGAAAGACGACCATTTCTTATAATAGGATGGTAAGTAGGTACCTTTATCCTAATACGAACTCTTAGGTCGCTATAGCCGTTTAAATAAAGTATTGAAACACAAAATCGATTCTTGCATCGGGGAATCTCTTTTTATTGCCTTCAGCACTTTGCCGCCGCTAATGGCAAAGCTGTCATCGGGCATATTTTATATGGCAGTAGCGACTTGCTTAACTCGAAAGAAAGATGTGAAACCGCACAAAATACCAACTAGTAATTCCTCAGAAATAATTTATTTATAGCGACCAAGCCCTCTCGAAGAATTTGGTTTGGCAATCAAAATGTAATTTGACTAGCAATCGCCTAAGTCTCAACACGCAATAAATGCGGGCCCACCAAAGATTTTCAAAAGAAATTCCGGAATTGGCCTGCTACTTAACTTTTCAACTGGAAACTAGAAAAAATGATATCAGACTTTCATCCATACATGCATTAGTAATGTTGGTATCAATTATGAAGTTACAATTATTATTTTATAAAGTTACATAGTAACACAGCATCATGCTTATATCCCTGAAGGGGTAGGCAGAGGTGTATAGTATATGTATACACCCACTCCACGTCAAGCTACGTCCTATGTAATAGGGGCGAATTCTAATGTCTGGAAATCACGTCATATCAATTGTTGTGGTTTATTTATTACTGCAAAATAAATGTCTGCATTGTAGTTGAATTCTATGTTATAATCTCTAATCTCTCAATGGTATAAAGAAGTCTATTTGTACTCGGCTGAAGTAAAATAACATCACGTTTGGAAATGATCGTTATTTGTAAAATGGCGGTACTCGGTCAGTTGGGCTTTTGTTTGGTTGTGCGATTATAGCACTGAAACAAAAGGGACGGGAAACACTCGTGAATTATAGCTTAATAATCTTCATTACCTTCTAAGTAGTGAGTAAACATTTATATTACAATACAAATATGTACAATAAAAGAGCAAAAGTGCAGTCACTAAGCCCAGCGAGTTATTTGTAAACAATGGTGAAATTATGAACCATTATTTGTCATTATTATAAAATTTATGTTTTTGTAGGTGTTTTTGGTCTATTATAGAAACGACATGTAACCAGGAGGTCTTTAGTGCAACCAGGCACCTTATCGTACACTATATTACACCGAAACAAAAATAAAACAGTTACAATCGAAACATATCTATAAGTTAGTAAGTTATATAAGTACTTATTTTGAAATTCGTTGTATAAACAATCGAATGGTATTTATAAAACTCTAATTAGTCAATTAGCTTTGTTAGATAATTAGTTTGCTTCAGTGTTGTACTGGGAGTGAATTACGGAATGGAAGAAAGAGGTTTTATTTACCCCTTTCGCTTCTATTCCGTGGAGCGAATTAACACGTTCAGTTGCTCATCTTTCTGATCATGGGGATTTGTTTCCTTACTAACATGATGCACTATTATATAACTTATTATAATAGTAGAGTTTATGGTACAGATTATTTATCAACGATCGAAACTCATAACTAGTTTTTCTTATCTGAGTAAATACCTTCTCTCCAATAACATGCAAATGTCTATCACTGTAACCTTTTATTTCACTATACTTTTAAACGCATAATATGAAACAAGATATAGCTGGAAATCGAGCTAATGCAATTCTTTTGTACAGTACTCAACTTCATTGGAGGCCCTGCGGCCTTCAATGAACAATTCCAAATATACGAACTGTTGTATATTGGCCGCTTAGGAACAATACCTCAAAAGATTATTTGATTCTAACTTCCCATCACATAGATCAAATAGGCCTAAAGGGAATCTCCGATTTATTTTTATGGGATTCGATTATCCTCTGTGTCTAGTTGCAACATTTAAAAGTCCTTCGTAATTGAAATGGATTTCAATACAGTTGAAAAATAATCAAATTTATAGTAAGTATACCAAACAATTGAGTGCCTACATTTGGGAAACGCCCAAAGACTCTGCTCTCTGTGTCCACAAGAGTGTAAAAGTGGACAATTTAAAAAATATGTTTTAGAAGAAGAATTCTTGTGTGCTCATTCTAATGGGTTCGGTTAACCCAAGTAAGTACCTATAGCACAAAATCTTTTACGAGTATCAGTATTACGAACGTGGATAAAATTTTTCGTTTTGAACCTAGAAGTTCATAGTTCACATTTATTTATCTATTAAAGATGGTACTTAGATATAATATTAATACACACATGCCAAAGGTCCGGGACTCCGTAGTCTCGAGAGTAGGAAAGAATATATCAATATCATGACAATATTTAGTTACAGCTTCAATTATCCGCCTTCATATTACGTATCGTCGTTCTGTAACTGATTACACCTATTTAAATCCCAAAGCAACTAAGTACATTGTGATTCAAACTAAAATGAATTCGATGAAATAGGAGATCGACTGTTACTGTTATCTACTTGAAATATTTCCTTTCCCACCGAATAAAATGTAAAACAATTTCAAGTACAAGTCAAGTACTACTTCATTTGAAGAAAGATGATTTAATTAACTGTATTACTTATACCAATACAGGCAAACTTACCATTATAGTATTAATACCATTAATACAATTCATTAATCCGTAAGTAACTTAGTCAATAAGTATTTATTTATTTTAATGATATTTTACGTACCTACACTCATTCTACTATTATCAAAATCAAATTTAAAGTTGCTGTTTTACTGCCATTTAGTGGAATAAAGTAAAAACTAGGTCGATGTAATCAATTTTTCTGGATAGATTTTCCGCCGGGAAAGTTGTGCTAGTAGGCAAGACGGTCCCTGATTGTGATTAGAATTCCGTGGACATCCCACGGTGATTTACCACTGTGGCTGATCAACGGAACCTCCTACTGCAGACTAGGCGGGGATCATCCCGGAATTTTGATATTCAGGGTTGAGTAGGTCGATAATGCTTTCATTTGAATACATCCGCTAAAAGGTCGTAGAGAATTATATCTAAAGATTATGCACGCTTGACGAAAAGGAAAACTTTCGATGTTCCATACTGCTTCACATGCAGGGCGTGTCTTAAGAAGCAACTGTCTGTTATTATATTACATTCGGTAGCATATTTTACCAATGGTGAGGGTAGCATACCAGATTTATTAAATAGTTATTATTCATAATATAGCGAAAGTCGCCTTATCTGCTTTTTTAAATTAGCATTTTACCTGTTCCATTATAATATATGATAACTTGTTGTTTTAAGCATTTTTTGTTTGTCTTTGCAAGTTGTCTTCTGAGAACTATTAACGTTATATTTAATGATCAGTCTAAATTAATCTTCACTATTCCCTTAGTCCGGAAACAAATAGCTTTAGCGATCATACTACAACGACAAACACTGTTGCTCATTCGTACCTGTTACACCGCACTGATCGTATTCGTAAGTACATGCGACAAAATGGAATCATGGAAATCGTTTGATTTCAATTCTTTCCATTTCTCATTTAAATAAAAAACGGTATGACTACCTTTTGTGATTATGCCAGTTTCCGTGATGTCAAACGTTTCATGTCGTGACAGTTTTCCATCAGTGCAAGGTCAATGTACAGTCGCATGCAAAAACGCTAAATTGCTAAGTCCTCTTTTACGTTTTCCTCTGCCGCGGGTTAGTAGGGCGCCACGCAACTTGTATTATTTTGCAACGTAAAGTTATGTTTGAAGGTATTCTATGACATTTAATAATAAAATATGTGTCTGTAGTTACCCTGGTTACCTAACACATAATTGGCTAGCCAGATAATAAAGCTAGCCCTTACATTTTTCCAATGATAAATTAGAAAACGCGCAGGCTTACAAAACTTCTGACTGTATGGTATTACGCTAAACAAAGGATAATAATATTATTTTCCCTACATTAAATTTCCGCTATGTATGCAAAATGTTTGGTTTTACCCAGTAATATAATATAGAAAAGTAGTTCAGTGTACCAAAGCCCTGTAAACTCGGAGACCTAGGTAACAGCGCGCTATTCTCAAGGACATTAGCACAACACGCAATACATATTATAACATACCCAGCTTTAATACTATACGATTATTTTAATCATACCTTAAAATATGCCATCGGATATTAATATAATCCATTATTAATCCACCTGCCGCTATTCTATTTTGTACATCAATACGATTACGCTACGTTGTTGAAATAGTCTGATTAAAAACTCAATATTTAAGCTATTTAGGTTAATCTTCTCATTAAATAAATAAGTAGCAAATATTTAAGTATTTTGTATGTCTTAATATTATATCTAAGAAAATATGTTTTTGAAATTATGTCAATTATTATATTAATTATTATTATTTTTAAGCCTAAACCAATAATTGTCGGATATGTTTTCGAATTCGTGTTTGGATCATAAATGATTATCACGTGCTCAGCGGTGAAGGAAAACATCGTGAAGAGACCCACATTAAAAATGCATTTTCGGAGGTATGTGACCTAACCTGTATTGGGCTGGTTTTCCCTTCGCGGGTTGGAAGGTGAGACAGGCAGTCGCTTCTGTAAAAAACCGGACCTGTCAAATTTTCAGGTTAGATAAGCGGACCCTGTGGAAAGTGGGATTTGATTGATTTGATTTTGATAATTCACAGTAAACCCTGACTGGTTTATGTCAATTAATGCTGTAAATGCTGCTCACACTGGGTTCTTTAAACTGTGCTACCAGAGTCTTTATTTTACCCTATCTCTTGGCGTTAATTAAACACCATTTAGACAATCTATGCTCCGTACGTGCCGCATTGTCCAAAACAAGTGGAGGGCCCTTCCGCGGATTGCCCAATTAGTGTCTATTAGTACACATCCCTACAGCTACAAATGTCCAAATCTGAGCAATGAGATTTGCTAACACACGCAATGCTACAACTCTGTGCATCACAATTTGCCAATCAAACGGACAAACAAAGCCATGCGTTTATTATCTAATTTGTCGCTGAGTAAAACACTGTGCCGTTGAAACTTACTCAGTATATAATAATCGTTAGACTATTGTCGGAAATAGGTACATAATAATACAGGATTAAAATTGACTTTGTGTTATTGTGTTTCACCCTAAAAAGCCAAAATGCCAATTTGAGTCAATGTGTCGAATTCAATGGAGACGATGCTCGTATGGTAGCCTCGTCATAATTTAACCAGCTGTTTAGCCATTTCCCGCTTCAAAATCAACCAGCTTATTGTTGCACTTTAAGTACATCTTAAGCCGATGAGTGTGCACTTAGGTACATTTATGTGAACATCAACTGGTGTATATCCAATTTTCCGCGCACACATCTGGTATCACTTGGCACCGTGCCAGACGCAATTTGTGAATTTCAGATACCCATGTACGAGTTACAGAAACGCATTCATTCGTAGGTGCTGCGTCGACGGGCCGTTTAAATGTAATTTTACTATTACAAATTCATTTTTTCCGGCCAAATAGTGAATGCCGTCCGAGACAAGGTGATTGTTTTTACTTGTTGATTTAAATATAATTAGTATAATTAGAAGAGTAGACTGTTAAACTTTTAAATTACGAATAGAAGTAAATACCTACAGTAATAAAGTCCCAGTACTACTTAAAAATCTAATCAAAGTAGTAAACAGGAATTTCTAGTGAGTACTTACAATTTTCTACCCGCTCGACACATTAATAGAGATTAAAGTTGATTTTTGAAATATGTTCCTTGTTATGTCCTGTGTAGGGTAAAAGAAGCCAAAGCTGTAGTTAGCTAATTTCGGAACTGATCTGAAAATAATTAACGAGCGAAGATACTCGTACTAACACATACATATCCAATTCGAAAAAAATCGAAAGGCGCTCATTTTGTATGGGAACCACTGTCGCCGGTTCAACCCCTCTTTTACTACTACTCCTGTAAACAAATAACTACGATAGCTCTTGTTCTGCAATTTTATCAATACTTTTCGTAACATACAACATACAAAAGTATTTTTTTGATAAATAGCCGATCGTACTAAGGTTTCAAGCTATCCTGTGATAAGGAGGGATCTCCTTGCATGATACGTACAGAACCGTCTAGCAGCTGGTAGTCACTTTTAATGTGAACCTGCCAACGCAACATCCAATAATTAATATCTATTCGAAGCTATATACGTATTATACCAATGGAAGCTTCGATCGGCATAGCATGTTTCCTTCTGTCTCTGAGTGACTTTATCAGAGCGGTTCGGCTGCGCTACGTAGGTACGCTTGAAACAGTAGTTACGCAAGCACAGTGTTGCGTAACACCTCGCGTTCGCCCTTAGCTGACTTTGTGAACCTTTGTCTGACTAAAATACTCAATTTGATATAACTTACACTCAAAATAGAAACCATTTGCAATTTTTGCAAAACTTACCTAGGTTTTCCGTCTATAAATAAAGGTTAACATTCAAAGTTATAAAGGTATAACTTTTAAAGGCTTCAAAGTGTATCACTATAAATAGATTCCTGTTTATTTTTAAAGAAAAACTCTTTTATAACGTCCACCGGAAAGGTTTCAGGTGTTTTTATTTTTTATTTGCAAAGTTACTTAACGTAAATCCTAAATTCAGCATTTATATAACTACGCATTTTACTACATACCTACAGCTCGAGTATCAAATCAGCAACAGCTCTTTATTACAACTAATTAAATACTTGATTGACCAACCCTTTGTTCCAAAGACAATCACAAATTATCGCTTAGGTATACGATTGTATATAAATTATAAAAAAATCATAACATCATAAACTGCCTATACACGTCCCACTGCTGGGCACAGGCCTCCCCTCAATCAACCGGAGGGAGTATGGAGCATACTCCACCACGCTGCTCCACTGCGGGTTGGTGGAGGTGTTTTTACGGCTAATAGCCGGGACCAACGGCTTAACGTGCCCTCCGAAGCACGGAATCATCTTACTTTTTCGGACAATAAGGTGATTCAAGCCTGAAAAGTCCTTAACAAACAAAGGACAGTCTTACAAAGTGATTTCGACAATGTCCCCATCGGGAATCGAACCCGGACCTCCAGATCGTGAGCCTAACGCTCTAACCACTAGACCACGGAGGCTGTCGGTTTTCGAAAATCATTACACGTAACTTTAAACATCCATATTACTGATAAACCATTCAACGTTTACATTTAGAATTGTAATGTTTACACGCAGACCACGCGTCTGGTGGAGAGAGTATGTCAACACTCGGGAACTATCTCGTGTGATGGACCTGTCGTTGCTTCCATTGGTTGAAAGCCGATAATAGATAGGTATTAGGTTCGCTGGCAGAGTGTTCAGGCGCTATTGAACACTATCGCAGTATCACGAAAGTGGGTGCAAATAAAAAAAAACTTTAATCTCTTAGTTATTTGGCGACCATTGGATAACGTGTGCCTGAATTCATCTGCTAGCGCTTTTGCAATGTTTGCTAAGGTCTCTGTATATTCAGTAAAAACCTGGTGGTAGTTTTGGATGCAATCCACAGGAGTTTCAAATCGTTGTCATCCCCTGTATTTCGATATGTTCCGTCAAGTGGTGACTTTGTGTTTAATAATTCATGACATTAGACAAATTAGTACGGCCTGCGTGGTCCAGTGGGTGAGCGTTGGGCTCACGAGGTCCCGGGGTCGAACCCCGGTGGGGACATATCACTTTGTGATCCCTAGTTTGGTTAGGACATTACAGGCTGATCACCTGATTGTCCAAAAGTAAGATGATCCGTGCTTCGGAAGGCACATTAAGCCGTTGGTCTGGGTTACTACTTACTGATGTAAGTAAGTAGTCGTCACATGAGCCATGCCAGGGACCTTTGGCGGCTCAATAATAATCCTGACAACAGGGTTGATGACGTTGGTAATTCACCTCACAACCCACATGACATAAGAAGACAAATTAGTGTACAGATTAATTAAAACACATAATAACGGGTTCTTACCGCGTTTAAATGGGAACCCGAACCCGTTATTATGTGTTTTAATTATGATAATAACCGCGTAAACTTAAAACAATGTAGTGTACAGATTAGTCTGATAGGTTGATTATAAATAGCCTGTAGAATTAATAAAATTGTTATTGGTTACATGTTATAAAAGTTACATATACTTAAACATAAAACGCAAAAAAAATTTGTAAGCAACGAGGGACTTTCCAGGCTGCGTTTCCCAAAAATAATATATATGGCACTGTCCAGATTTAAGTGACACATTCGTTATGATGATGTCACTAACACCCTATTATAATTTATTATTCTTGTATATTTTTCATTCACGAAGAAAACACATATTCAATGAATAAAAATAATAAATTTCAGTTACGTGCCATGTCAATCCCTAGTAAAGTTGTTTTCGTCGAGGACATATTTTTAGAATTGTATTGCATAATACAAAAAATATATACATTTCTTTTTACCGTGAAATAATTGTATGTTTTTGGAATTATACGCATACTAGTTCGATAGAGCTCAAGTCAAATATTTTTTCTATTCAGAATACACAATTCATAGAATAGGTAGTTCCTTAATTATTTTCTGGGACCTGCTTTAGTCTAAACGAGTAGAAGGATTTTGAAGGGACAAAGGTTCTGTCCGTTGTGAGATTCAAAGAAAGAAAGTAAGTAACTAGTCCCCACTTTACTAAAACGAAAAAGTAAATTGAGTGGTTTGTTTGGTGCATATAAAAGCTTGTCGTGAGAAATACGTGCATTGACTACCTAACCTACTTCAGTCCAATGAAATACTAATGAACCTTTCGAGACTAGCTTTTAGTACTGTTAATAGACCAAACCGCAAAAGCACTTTTTGTCAAGAAGGCACATTTTAATAACAGTTTGTTTCAAAACAACACAGGTTAATTTTTTGGGGCTCTTTATTTTTTTGGGGGGAACTTAGCCTGGAAAGTCTCCTAGTAAGGTAGCTACGAAACTTATACTATACAAGAACACTCAATCTCCAAGTGATTCTTACGCGAATGTTAATAGAACTTTATGGCTTCGTAGCTCTTCGTAACAGTCACAAAAAATTTTTGAAAAATAATTAAGTACTTAGTTTGAAATTTATATGTTAATACGAATTATAAAATTTACCTAAATTACTAAAAGTTCTTTAAGTGACAGATGTAATCTGTGTCCGACCAAGGGTAGTGAATGCCGTCCAAGGCAAATCTACAATAATTAAAAAGAGCTACAATAATAAGACAATAAACCGAAGTAATAGTCCCGTATTGCCCTCTAAAGGGTTGCCTCATAAAAACGTTTTTTTTCTTTACTTTACTTATTTATATCGTGTATGATATATTTATCGACCATCTCATTTCAATGCTTTCAGTTTTTTCCTTGCTTTTTATTTAGTATTTTCTTTTGCTTCAAGGGATGAGGTAGCCTGTTGTTGCTGTTATTTATTATTATTTTATTGGTCTTATATGGTCATTCTGTCATTGCAGTCTTTAATATCACTTTATTTTTTGTTTAATATTTTATATTTGTAAATAACATACCTTTGAATACGTTTGGCGTAATATGGAGGAGCTCGGTGGCGCAGCGGTTAATGCGCTCGGTCTGCGATTGTTGAAGTTAAGCAACTTTCGCAAAGGCCGGTCATAGGATGGGTGACCACAAAAAAAAGTTTTCATCCCGAGCTCCTCCGTGCTTCGGAAGGCACGTTAATCCGTTGGTCTCGGCTGCATTAGCATTCGTTAATAACCATCAATCCGCACTGGGCCCGCGTGATGGTTTAAGGCCCGATCTCCCTATCCATAGGGAAGGCCCGTGCCACAGCAGTGGGGACGGTAATGGGCTGATAATGATGATGATGAATATGTTTGGCTGTTATGTTAGGTACTATTTGGTAAATTCAGTACGACATGTGCCATATTATTTCTGAAAGCACATCGAGATTCATCCAAATCGTTTTCGCGCAGTTTTGTATGGTATTATAATCGGTAAGTATAACAAAACTGTAGGGCGAGTTTTGTTTGAGAAATTGACACTGCTAACCAGTGACATTACGCGCCTTTCTTTCTCGTAATCTTTCTCGAATCTTCTTTTTTCCCGAATCTAGAATGTTTCAAATAAACAAAACCCTAATTTGACCTTATATATTCTGTAATAGTAATTTTATTTCCATAATAAAGGTGAACATTTTAACAGTGAGTTCGATGCGGAACAATTTCGGTCTGCTTGCAGTTTATTGCGTTAATGGGAAATTCATAAAAGTATCATAAATATCATAACACATTGTTGGTTTGACGAGGTTTACAAATGGGTACTTACCTCACTACTAAGTTCTGTAGGTATTATTACTATAAAAGAAATCCCTAGAGCTGGTCTTATTTGTCCTCCACTGAAATGAGAAAAGCGATCGCGCAGAATGTAATGGCGAGATATGATAAGAGAAAAGACTTACGGTATTTTCCCAGTCTATGGTTCTCGCTGAACTAAAAGAAAAACAAAAAAAAGTCAGTTTTATCCCAGCCATGTCGTAAAAACCGACGTCGGGTTTATGTCCTCTTCAACGTAGTGTAGTATCTAAATAGGCGATAGTCTGGCAATCTGTTATCAGACTTTTCATCGTATCCAGCACTTTAGGATTTCAACATAGGCACAGGCCGTCACTATCACTCTATTTCCACTATATCTCTAATTTACTCGACTAACGCTTTTATACGCGCGTATGCTTTGTGAGGAAGTTACCGGTGAGAAGTTGCCTATGCAGAATTTATACCTAGTCAATTAAAACATCTAAGGCAAAAATATAAAAAATATGTCAGTCTCTATAAAATGATCTTATTTAGACAATTATTATCATTAGACAATTATTCATCATCATCATCAGCCGTACGACGCCCACTGCTGGGCATAGGCCTCCCCCAAGGATCTCCACGACGATCGGTCCTGCGCAATTCTTACACAGTCAAAATTATTAACAACATAACACTATCAAAACATCTTTACTGTTACTTAATTTAACGTATAAACACTCACTAACATTATAATCACACTTAATTTATTTACTAGCATACATAAACCCGACAAATGAATTTACCTACACGCAAGACAGTGACTTTGGGTTCCAGCCTCCCAAATATGAATACAGGAGGTAATTGTTGCCTGGTTAAATTTAAAAAATAACCCAGCTTATTGTAATTTGATACGCCCACTATGAACATGATCGAATAAAAAAGTGCGTTACTGTATTTTCCATAGTCGAAAATATATTTATATGTAAGTATACGTAAGTATTTCAATAGGTATATGCCTTTAGCTCACGACCCTAATCTCTATATATACGGTGTCTGTGTGTCCTGGTTCTTGAGGAAGAGTGGAGAAATAAATAAACAAGCAAAGACTTCAGTACCTACGCTTGTATAACAGAATAATACAGGCACTGTTAATTGCTGTGGACACTGTGGTGTTCCGATATAAAGGGAACTAACTATTTTCGAATGTGCGAATATGTTGTAAAGCGCCTGGGGCTTGCAAAGTAGACAGCATTTCATTTCATAATTAAATGACACCTCATGCGCTGAATTTACCATCCTGTAGGACTACTTATTCACAAACATTTTAAAAAAGCAAGTAATTTAAATAAATTAAAGAGACTTTAAAAAAGTATCATTATTTAAGAGCTGCGCTCTTATCTCTGCCAAATCCTTCACCTTCTGATACGACACGACTTGCACCTTCTCTTTTATTTGTTTCAAAACTGTTCTTCGAGGCCTTCTTCCCTTTCCTTCAATTTTGCATTCTATGATATTCTTTATAAAAGAAACGTGTGGTATCAGGTGGCCAATCATATTTTCCATATTCATTACTCCATTAAATAGGTGTAGATCAGTGGTTACCCCAATCGTCTTCCGTTCCGCAGTACACCCACCAATTTCTCAATCGGTGATGTTCTATCTAGAGCCCTACCAGGATCCATTTCTGCGGCCTCCAACCTGTACTGATACAGCTACTGCCCGACATCAGGGGTGCGCTTTTCAAGTAGCCGCGCCTACTCACTATGTCACGAGATCGTCATAGAACCTAAGCGATTAGCCCGTCTACCCACTACCACACCCCGGACACTTCATACAAACTACCTCGTTTTACACTGACACTATACATAGACGTTATCGTACAAACGTATCTGTGTGTGTGACATCTGGCATCATACGATTTTAGTCTAAACTCTGTTCGAGGGGGGGTGAGGTAAACCTAGCTCAGGCGCTGGTGGGGAGCGAAGAGTTGCCGTTCTACATGTAGTATTATTTCTTATTATATGCTACTACGTTCTGCTAATTGCTGATTGGTCGGGGACTGCTTACTTTTATATTTGCAGCTAACCATCATATTTGATCTGAGCTGCGTACAGCTCAGCTTACTACAAAAAAACCTTAATAAAAAAGTAAGAAATAATATTTTTTATTCAATGTTAGATTCTAAAATCGGCGAGCTGCAACTTTTGCAACCTGCAACCTGTAAACTCTGCTAATGTTCTACCGAGGTTGCATGATAGAACATGCTGTACGACTGTGTTTCTACTTGCGCCGACTTCAATTGTTAATTAGAATTTCCTTCTTCATCAAAAATATCAATGAGCTTTCTTTTTCTTTCATAATAATATTTTTTGGTTGTAACTTTAAAACTACCGGGGCGATTTTTATGGAACACTCTATTCTTGACTCGATTTCAATCCACGTGGCTCTGTCTACTCTGATAAGAACAGCGAAAGTTATTAAATGTATGTAAGAACTGTAATGGTACCTGCAAAAGGCGCAGTAATTGAAGTGATCGTTTACCGCTAGTTTCGCTTAAACTTAATATTTATAGTAATGTATTTAAAAAAATATCTAGTTACGCGACTTCGGCGAAGCAAAAAGGAGGGTTATGTGTTTGCCCGCTATGTAATACGCATGTATGTGTGTATGCACGTCTGTTCCAACATACCACGGCTATCTACTAAACATCACTATTCGGAAGAATATCAGAGATATACCTACCTTTATTTTTGTTTCATAAGTTTTAGAGCGTGATTTTTCCGTAGCCGGGTTTTAGTTTTTAAACTTATATTTTTATTTTAGATAAGTATGACTAATATAATAATAGTTATTTGCTTAGTCCAACAGAGCAGCAAATAGAGAGAACTTGATTATTCGGTTGATACCTCAAATAGACATTGATTGGTTAGCTTCACAATACAGCTTACAGTATGATGTACAAAGCTAAACAATATTTGATTCTACACTACCTAAGACACTTGATATTGCTGTTGCAAACACTGAAAGCCAATATTACCGCTGTTTATAGCGAAATATCGTATCCTAAGGAGATTTTCCTTTGAATTAATAATAAGCGATCATGATTAATGATGAATCGTTTGTTAGACACAAGAGCTCGCTTAAAATCCTTTCAGCAGCGTTTTGATTGGCAAATAAAAATTATATATATATGTATATATGTTAACACATTGCCAATACAATCCCAGCAGGTTCTAACCCTTTGACTTTGTTATTTATTAGGTAGGAAGGGACAAAAAGTCATTTTGATGAAATATTTATCCATAATGAAAAATCTTGATGTGATCGGAATCTGAAACGACATCCAAAAGTCTTTTTCACATACGGACACACTTTAGTACCATGTCGCATTAACTTTATCGACAAAATTGAATTGTAAGGCTCACTAAATGGGAAATTTGTAAATGCGACAGGCTCCTAAACTGAGTTACCTAATGATATTGCTCATGACTAATACTTACACCCTTAAACCTTAATAAGGCCATGTGCAGTTAGAATATTTGCAGTCATTATTTATCAATCTCTTAAAATGTTCAACATCTTCAAGAATATGTCACTGGGATTCCGAATTTTCGTAGATAATTTCATCATAAAATCTTTAATATAAAAAAGTACCTAATAAAGTGCTCTTGGTACAAAAGCTTAGAATTTCTCTACTATAGGTATTCACTTGATAATAAAGTCTCGACGGCTACCAGCACGCCGTTCGTGGCATGAAAGAACTCTTTCATAAAACAAATATATTTTTTTTCACCCCGCATTACTACTAACACATTGCAACTCTTCATTCCATTGTGTTTTTTTTTCATCGTCGAAATGTTCATACATACGAACCGTGATTCCAGAAGCCTTTTTGTGACAAATTGAAATTGAAATGACAATTCACTCTTTGATCAGATAATTCAGAAATATTCTGTAGCTCCATATTGGTTACGCAAGACTAAAAATGTAGGTACTCGTAATATACAGTTGTATTGTATCTACTTGAAAATGACATATTTACCTATAAGCTAATTTCTAGTAAGTGTTTTCTGATGATATTACTTCTACATTGAAAATAAACTAGAATTGTTGTTATGTAAGTATAAAATATGGCTCAGATCTAATTAGCTTTTTCATGGGTTATAACATAGTCGTAGTAGTTTACAGTGTTCCTTACACTTCGTTTTAAACACGTTTACCTACTAACATCAGTAGGTTAACTTTATTTAAAAATTAGTAGGTATACATGATGACTTATGAACACACACCAAACCAGTAAATTAATTATTGACAGGATTATTTCCATTTTCAGTACGTCACAACAATAAATAATAAATCGGAGAAGGGAAGAGAGGCCTTTGCCCTGCAGTGGAACACCGAGGACTATTAATAATAATAATTTTGGGATCAACATTCATTTGAATCGTAATATAGAAATTACGAGAAAAATTGGTCATTTTATCAAGTCTGTATACAGTCTGTATTACTACTTACCTGCCTGAACCGGCCTGCATGTTCTCAGCCCTTTAAATTTATGGGCCGAATGGCTCCACCGACGTAATCTCACCCACCAGTGGAAGATTTGCCGGATCTATTACTGCGTGCCAAGTCAGGCTAATCCAATTTTTGGACTGAGCTATTGGGGTCCCGAGCCTCGATAGCAAACATTGTCGACCCGTCTTATATCACTCTAATGGCGCACAGACGGCCAAAAAATGCTTAATTTCGTTTCGAGTAGTCTGCTACTCAAAATCCTCACAGAAACTAAATCTTCCTGTTGAAATAATTAATTATAACATAACGGACATAGACAATAAGCCATGGTCATATTACCTCTTCATAGCTGGACTATGCAGGTAAATATTACTATAACAGTACCTATAAATGAAGAAGCCATACCCACTGATTTATTTAGTAATATTAGATACGTAGTAATTGTCTTGCTAAGATACGCGGATTGGAAATAACAGCAAATCAAACTACCTTTGTGTACATTTGTTAAAAAAAATCCAAATATCTTTATTCAGTTGGTAACATGGTTACGATCTGAATCGTCAATTACTTATTTAAATATTAAATATCCCATCCGCCGTAAACTATCGCAACTACTCTACCTGTATAGCCGAGGAAAAATAGCTGCAATAATATACAGAGCCCTAAACGTTTTTAGATAATAAAATCTCGCAATTTAATTTACTAAGTATATTGTTTCCCAACCTAAGCATTCCTATGATCTGAAAAATGGCCCCAGGGCGTATATGAAGTGAGGGAGAAACCTTGATTTTTCGATTGATGAGTAACCGAATCAAAACATACATAAAAGGAGCACGTCTACAAATGGAAGCACAGCCGTTGGTCTTGGCAACTCTTCAAAACGCCACATTGAGCATGCAGATTCTGGTCTTTGCTAGCGATATTACGTATATCCACATGAACTAGCGTATCATAGTCGTTTTGTTTACGGCACTCTAGCGACCCAACCGCAGCATCGCCTGATTTAGGTATTTGTTTTTATGAGTATGATCAATAACGTTATGCCCCTAGGACGCCCCAGGTAAGTTAGGCCAACCATTCTCCTGAGGGGAATGTTGTTATGTCAAGGGAAAGTAACATACATGTATCAAGTCATATTTTATTTTTGCTCAATATTAGGAAAGTAAAAGGACAATATTACTACGTTCCTTGTAAGGACGATTCGTAGCGAGAAAATCTAATAAAATACATACGGTAATGGTACAAATATTACGGGTATAAATATTTGTTCCATTTCAACAAGATAATGATAATTATTCGTATTGGTGACAGCGATAAGTGACTACAAGACAGTTATGAAAATACGTACCAACTCATCATCTTTAACGAATCCGCCGATCCATCCTTGGCTAATTAGAAGTACGAACATTTCGCGGGAGACGGAAAATAATGTAACATAAAATGTTAAATCATTTTCACTTGTTGTAGTACCTACATAACTTGAAAAATATTGGTGTTTAGTTATTTGTTTTACTTATATAGAGTTTTTTAGTCAAATAGATATCGAATATCAAGTGGCTTAAAAAGAAAATACAATCAACAATTACGACAACAACAAGTGGGCTACGAAAATAAATGAGAGATTTTACTGTTTGCATTAGCCAAATAAAAAATGGCGTGTCAAGAAAGATTTGTAACGACTCGTAACTTTGACAATTTGTTTTTGTGTAAATTAAAGGAAAACAGATGGAATCCACCTCGCCGAAAAAACCAGAATAGTTCCAAATCGACAGTGGCGCTATTAACTTACATTATCATATAAAAAGAAAATAAAAAGACTGAACATAACACGGGCCCGTACTTTATTTATTTCTTCTTTTACTGGTAAGTAATTATATCGGTAATTATGGTAAATAAGTATTTAAACGTCCTTCTACGATAGGAAAAGTAATGTGAAAAAAACTAAAGTTTAGCTTCGTTAAACACCTAAAAAGTACATGTAAAGCCTGGTATTGGTTCGTTATATCCATCTTAAGAAATGTTAATTTATATACATTTCAAAAAATGGTAATTTATGCTTCAATTGTTTAATTCCTACTAAGCGTACCTGGTCTCCTTCGGTTATTTGTACCTTTATACGATAGCATTAGGACTTAAACAAAGCGAACGAGGAGCGGATGTATACACTATACACCTCTAACCTAACTAACCTAACCCTTCGGGGATATGTTACGTTATAGCAATAGGAATGTCTGTGGAAGAAGAAACTGGCCCATTCCAAATAACTGGCCTCGTCCAGCGATGGTACACGCATTTCGTTTTTCATTTAAATACTTCACTACTCTCTCAATAGATTGACAGAGTCATTAATAAATAGACCTAAAGTAGTATTTTTAAGAATGTGACATTTAGAATTCGCAAGAGGCATTCAACAAACCACACGGTAATAATCGGTGGAATTACCTATCACAGTTGCCAAAAGGATTCATTGGCGTATAGGGGTTGATGGGCATACCAGCTGGCGGCCTGCCAAGATATTCACCAACTATAAACGAGACACTTTTTACCGACTTAAAATTTACAAGTGTCGACATTAGCATGTATATGTTATGGACCAAGTAATAAATTGGGCCTTATACATAATGCCCGAGCATTTTGAATAGTGCCCAATATAAGAGTGCAATTTGCTGGGTGTTAGCGAGCGAAATGAAAAATGTCTAACTCCATATATTAATATATAATAAAGAGAAAGAAAACGCAAACTTAAATAAAATAAAAAAGCCTTAATTATCACCGTCTATCCCATCTCAATTAACGAGGCCTGACTGTACTGTAAACGCTAACTTTCAAAAGTTGCGTCCAATGTTTATGCCAGAGTCGCGACCAGCAACCAGCCACAGACAAGCAGAAAAGTTTTCCAACTGGAGAAGTTGTATATCAGTATTACGACGAGTAAACTACCCAGTTTTCAAGTAAATTATCAATTGGGTACGTTGCTGTTAGTAAATTAGAGGAAACAAACTTAAAAGTGCCAGTTCGACTCGCACACCGTGGGTTTCGTCTGAGACTTTGCTTTGCCGTTAAAAAGCTATATTCTACATACATCGATATAAGTAGGTCGTGATTTTGATTACCAAATGTAAATAAGTTTAAAATCGCAAAAACATTTTTTTTCTGTTTTCAACTGCAAACAAGAAAATAAGGCTATAAAAGGCCGCGTCAAAGTAGCTTTGATTTAATTTAGAAGCTTGATTATTTTACAGCTTCGAGGGACCGCAGACAAGTATTAGATGTTAATATCAATTTGATACTTCCACGCGTTCGCGAGAAAAAGACTCTTGTCTGGACAAACAGACAGACGGACAAAAGTGATCCTATAAGGGTTCCGTTTTTCCTTTTAAGATTCGGAACCCTAAAAATGAAGGGGTTCTCATATCTTTAATTATTTTTATTTGAAAGTTACTGGTTGGATCATCTTTCAAAATGTGCCTACAATCGGTTTCTGCGACATGCCTTTGGTGTTAAGCAGCATCTTACATTTACAATCCTGAAAATGTAAATAAGTAATTTAACTTGTAAGCGTAGTGATACCAATAATTGACGAGAGAACGCATATAAAAAATAATAAGTACTTACTAAAGTAATTTAAATACGTCTAATACTTACTGATTATTTTATTCTGTGTCTTTAGTTGTGAGTCGAAGGCTGGATATTTCTAAGAGTAACGTATTCAGCTAATGCAATTTAATGTCCATTACGATACCGCCGATGTAATCCTTTTACAAGAACACAGGGAGAGCACTTGTCTTGCCTCCTGTTACATAAACCTTCACTTGACCGTACACTCATTATTGTTTTTCACAACCTTTGTAATTGCTAAATCTATCTATCATCAGACATGAAGACAATTTTCAAATATATTTTATACTACTCACTTACAAGGGGGGGTTGATTCAAACCCCCTCCGGTTGATTGAGGGGAGGCCTGTGCCCAGCAGCAGGACGTATATATGCTGTTTATGTTATGTTATGTACTACTCATTCAGTGGGCCCGCTGCGACTTCGAACGCCTGGCTCTATGGATTTTCATTTAAGAACTTCGATACTCTCATACCGCTCTTACTTTCTCCACATTCATCAAACGTTTCATAAGTACACGCACGCTGTTTTAGTATAGATCTTACTAAACCTTTTAAAGGAAAAATAAGGGCTGAAAAATATGTTAAGTTTGTTAATAAATATTTTTTAAATATATTGTTAATAAAATCAAATCAAATTTTACTGCGTTCCGTTAACCAATATCGAAAGAAACGCTTTTATACTTTCTTTCATAATAGTGTGATTTTATTGTATGTTTACAATAAATCATCATCTCGTATTATCCCGCACAGGGTCCGCTTATCTAACCTGAAAATTTGACAGGTCCGGTTTTTTACAGATGCGACTACATGTCTGATCTTCCAACCCGCGGAGGGAAAACCAGCCCAATACAGGTTAGGTCACATAGGTCCGAAAATGCATTTCTCGGGAATGGAAACCCTCACGATGTTTTTCTTCACCGTGATAATCATTTATGATCCAAACATAAATTCGTAAACTAATTCTACAATCATTGGTTTAGGCCCAATTATAATTGTCTTTTTTTGACGTGACTTATTGTAGATTTGCCGCAGATGGCATTAACTACTTGGCCAGATCCGATTATTGTCGAATTTGTGTTTGTTATACAAAATAAATATTATGAAGTTTAGAATAGTTTTTAAATTTTATATTTTATGGATATTTTTTTTATCAATTTTTGATTGATAACGCAGCATGTTGACAATAAAAAGACACGCAAAAGACAAAAACATCAAATTCTAGTAATAATAATAATTTATATCTCTTAATTAAAAAAGAAACTCTGAGAGCGAACAAGAAAATAAGGCTATAAAAAGCCGCGTCAAAGTAGCTTCGATTTAATTTAGAAGCTTGATTATTTTACAGCTTCGAGGGACCGCAGACAAGTATTAGATGTTAATATCAATTTGATACTTCCACACCTTCGCGAGAAAAAGACTCTTGTCTGGACAAACAGACAAACGGTCAAAAGTGATTCTATAAGGGTTCCGTTTTTCCTTTTAAGATTCGGAACCCTAAAAATGAAGGGGTTCTCATATCTTTAATTGTTTTTATTTGTCGACTCTTAAGAAAATTGCGGATATTTGTGAAAGGAAGGTCTAAACAAGCTACTAACTTGAAGAAAATCTTGATTGCTACTCAGATTGTAACGATAGTTGAACCATTGTGAAGAGAGACATCGTCGCTGCGGTAGCGGCCGGGCCGGGTTCGTCTCGGCTTCAGTTCGGGGGGACGTATTGAACTAGTATTTCGAAATACGCGGCTGAGACCACCTAATTTGTAAGTTGGCTTCAACTTTCACTTCTTCTATCGTATGGGTTGTGAGGTGGATAACCAAACCCACCAACCCTGGGCTTCAACCAGTGATGTGCCGATCCCGGGAATGTACCCAAAATGCGAGTTTTCCTATTTTAAAAACTCTTTAGTATTGTTCATTAATATTGTTCTTTGTCGTACTCTGAACCAAAATTAGGCAGCTAAATTTCTCAATTGTATACCAATATTTTATGTTTATTTTTATTTATTTTTTAAAGAACGTCTAGGGCCCTGTGCCGAGGTTTTTCTTGCAGCTTCTTTTCCCTGGCTATACAGGTTGTGAGAAGCTACAGTAGTTTTAGGTGGATGAGACGTTGGTTATGTAAAAATTGACGATTCAAAGTGTAACTATGTTACCTACTGAATAAAGATATTTTTGAATTTGAATTTAAAACCTATCTGCTAAAAGGCTAGGGAATAAAATTGTTTTTACATAACCTGTCCTACTTAGGGATGTTTCCCGGGAAACGCATCGGCATATCACTGGCTTCTACCCGCACACTACATTCTCTATCGAACTTGTTGCGCCATCTGTTGAACGGCAAGTGAATTACACTATACTCGCTTAAACACAGAAGCCACCATGAAAGTGCCGTTCACGATACCTAGCTCTCTTCGTATATCGCCTTAAATTGAATTTGGCGTGCCTATCACGCACAACAAAGCGCATTCTATAGCAAAGCAAATAATTTTATGAGCTTTTGAAAGCTTCTGTGTACGTGTACTTTAGTATCAAACAATGCATCGAGCGAACCACGCGTTTTAACGGAATCTCTTAAAATATTTTTTTTTTAAATGTTGTAAATATTGCTCACGTTCACTACTACACTCGACCTATGTGAGAAATGAAACGATCATCTACTCGACATCACGCTGAAAAATAACGATGCTATAGTAGTTCTATCAGAAAACAGAATCAATTATTCAACGTAATTATCATAGACAAACTTTTTGAAGGCAAATTTAACATTTTTAAATCTACGTCATTTCGCAAGGTGTTATAGCTGAGAAGAACTAAACATTGTCAAAAAAGTTCCTGCTTACGAACCACATTATAAATTCTAACATCTTCTGTTCCTACAGTTTCTTCTATAAATTTAATTCCATTATTTTTCGGTAGTGTTATCTCTTTTAAATGAAAAAGAAACGTCCTAAAAGTGGAATTCGTCAGGATTTTATTAGCATTCCGCATACCCCGCGACCGCATTGCGGGCCGATATTTGCTCTCACTCGCCTCGTGACCTTCACTTCTCCGAGACCAGTGTAGGTATAAGTAATAAAAAAACAGCTGGAGCTGAAACTAACTATGTATTCTCTCGAGGCGAAGATAGAACTACCGTCGCCGTCCGTGCGCTAAACGCCCGTGATAAAGACCGCGTCACAACAGAATCCGAGGTACTCCTAGCACTAGTATGTATCATGTAGAAACCATATTATAACGTAAGTTAACTTAAAAGACAACTCAGAAGGAAAACCTTAAAAATCCCCCTTCAAAACGTCTTCGTAGAATGACATCAAAAGAGAGCTTAAGATGTTTGCACTGGTATAGCAGAGTAATATTATTTACGAGTATTTTTCTCAGAGATTCTTATTGCTTCAGTAATTATCCTGAAAACAAGAATACCTCGCTCTGCTCTTAAGAGTCCACCTCATGTTGCAGTAAAAATTTAAAATAAGATAAAAAAAAATATAGAAACTCATCTCAATTCTAATCTCTGTAAGATTCGCTTTAGTAAATGTTCTACAGAAAAGTTTAAGGCTAATATACTTGAGTGTGCACGATACGAAAAAGGTTTTTAAGCGATTTTTACACGAACCCACGCACCGCCATGGTTCGCAGTAAGTAATGCGGTTTACAGGTCACATTGACATGGTGCGTAATCCGTTGATGCCCAATTCTCGAACAGAGCAGTGTTACTATTTTAATCATTTAAAACGCTTCAATTCTATTGACTGTATCGACTAAGTCGTTAAAATACCATCGATTATAATTAATTAGTCGATTATAATTACTATTCCTAGGAATTCTTTTTATAAAGTACTTACTCTCATATATTTGGTAACAGCAGCGTGCCATAAATTTAAACAGAGTTAAGTTTTATCTGTACTTGTACAGATTTCAGAATAATAATAGTGGTCTACGATAAAAAGCCTCATTCCCGGATTTTCCCCAAACTGTTATATATCTGTCAATAATGAACGAATCAAACAAGTGTAAAAGTACCGCATTTTCTTGGAATTACTCTTGTTTTAAACTAGGTAGATACATTTACTTTCTAAAATGAATAAATGTACAAATATGGCGGTGTCGTGCGTGTGTAAATAGCCTTAAGAAGATTATTTTTCTCACATATAATCATGTCTTTCAAGAAATAGGATTAGTTCTCAAAAAGATCTTTTTCTAAAATGAATGAAAGCATGAAACAGTTTAGTTACTTACTGAAAATTGTCACCGTAGTAACCTATGTTGTAGTAACATTGATTTTCAGTACTTTCAGAAACTTTCAGAGATACTTACACCAATAGTTTTCGCTCGCCTTCGGAGATGATGAGCTTATAAGTACACGAAGGAAATTAATTACTCGATAATGTATCTTGCGACACGTAGGAAGTACATTAATTTTTAATTTACTAAAATCCGGCGATGACACTGTCAAAATATTTACAAACAATTTATTGTGAAAATGTTTTTTATGTAATATTGATTATAAAAAATGATCGTATGATACTCCCTTTCTCAATAAGTTTACGGGATGTTTTTTTTTTTAACTTTACTTATGATTTACCACAGATGTCTGTAAGTACTTAACCAGACAAATGGGGAGCCTCTAGCCGGTATAAAATTTAAGACAACAACCCTGAGGGTGCTCAGTGGGGCGCGAACTTCGGCTAACGGCGTCGTCTGTGATGATTATATTTCAAAGAAGGATGAGCGATTGAATGAATTCTATGTTTTTTTTCTTTACTCTCAATCCAGCGGGGAAATAGTAGAACTTTATATTCTTTCTACCGCATCCTTCCTTGTACTATATAACAAATCGTGGATAGTTTACACCACAGAGAATTCCAGAAGCAAGCTTAATCTCGTCGATTGGGCATTAGCACAAGTTTTAGCGCGACCTAAGCTGGCTAACTTAGTAACAAGCTACTTGGTGGATAAATATTGATACTGTTTAATAGTTGTTTAGTATAATAGTGGCCCCGATCCCTGCAGACACCTCCCAATTTTATATTAAGTTACCTATACCCGTCATTTTCTTATCCGCCGTAAAGTAAAAATGAATAAGTAAATGAATGAATAACCCGTGCTAATAAAGTTGGTATCCCGCTAATATTCAACCAAATTTTGGGAAGGGTATTTAAATTTCTGCATAAAATTGACGCGTGTTCCATGAATTTTATGCCTGTCGATTGACTGTCTCTTTCCTTTTCGGCGGACAAGAAAATTACAGGTAAGTATAACTTAAAATTAGATGGTGTGAATCAGAATTACCATTGAGGGGTTTAGTTAAATAGTTACGTAGTTGTAGTTGTGCGCATAGTGTTGTGGTGTTAAGCGGTGATACAACCTATTAAAAATATTCATGCTTCATGTAAGCCATATATAACTCACATACATAATACACACACATACAGTATAATACATAATATACAGAATTATTAATTTATTTATTTTTCTTATTATTTTCTTTTTCCTCAAATACTTTATATTACGGTTTAGGTACGTAATTATGTGCTTAGACTTTAGAGCCCAGTTCTTTTTGTTTTACTGTATTTTGATTCCCCAACCGGCTGCAGCTGAAAATCAGCGTCATAGTCTTGCTACAGCTAGGCCGTGACATTTGCTGAGCTGAAGCCGTTTCGGCACTATGTATAATTATTATTTTTTTTTTGTTTGTTAATTAGTGTTAAGTATGCCGAATAAATATTTTCTTTCTTTCTTTCTTTCTTTCATTTCAGCAGACGCTGTACCATACTTAGGTAAGCTTATGGCCCATTTAAGGGTCAGTGAACCGGTATCTACTATCATCGGGTAAACTGATTTCAAGTGTGTACTGCGCTGTCGAGTCGACTACTGACCGATGACTGACCGTGTCTTAACAGTGTAAGTCTGTTCTGGACGTCATCACTAGTGTTGCGTATTAGTAAGCCATTATCGATAACTTCAAGTACATGCAATAGTCAGAAGAAATACTATCGATAGTATCGATAGAAAATGTGGATTTTCGAGATGGTTTTTCGAACAGCAGAACAATTTGCTGTGTTCAATATATACACTATTTTAGAATAATTAGCCTCACGCAATATTTAAAAAAGTTTACGGACATTTAATGGATTGCAAGACATTTGTTGTTCATATATTATGTATGTACCCTCTAATATCTAGATATACGTAGATTTCATCTTGTGCTGTAATTATCCAAAATCAGCCAAAAATGTTTACTATGCCAAAAAGGTTTGAAGTTCGAACTGTAGTGACATAGCGCTCTTCGAACCCCTATGTAGAATTTTCCATTATTCCTTTTTTTTTTTGACGTGACTTATTGTAGATTTGCCGCAGATGGCATTAACTACTTGGCCGGACAAATGGGGAGCGCTGAAGGCTCTCACCCGGTACAACGTTTAAGACAACAGGCCTGAGGGTGCCCAGTTGGGCGCGAACCTCGGCTCAGGGCGTCGTCTGAGAGGAAAAATATTTAAAAGAATTAATCGACCCTAGTGGGTCGATAGCGATAAGCGCTGAATGAGGGAAATCGTCGACCACGCCGGCGGGGTCGGTATCGGGGACCTGATTCCATTATTCCATTAATCTGGCTAACAAGTATAATGCCAAAGTGTTGCGGTCGCTATCTCATTGATGTATAAAACAATTTAATTTATAAAGTGGTCAAACAACCGCGAATAGCGCACGGAATCGGGAATGAGTTTCGAAAGGTTTGGATGCATGAACTCACCTATTATTATTTTATAGCACCATGGCATGGAATAAAGAATTATACTATGTATAAAACGGTAACTTTCTGCCCCGCACCAATTCGTTTCGGGCGCCGACCTCACTCCCTCTGGGTCTTGGTAGCCGGTAATAAGGGTGCCTTTCCACCAGAGATGTGCTATGCTACGATGCTACGGATGCGTTTGATATCCACCAATCATATTCATTGGTGCACATAGCATAGCACCGGTGGAAACGGATTCAACTAAGATATGTTTTTTATATGGAAGGATGCGTGCTATAGATGTCTGCTATGGATGCGTGCTATGGATGCGTGCTATGGATGCGTGCTATGGATGCGTACTTTAGCTATGTTCCGAGCACTTTGCGGAGGTGCATCTTCGCAGCGAATCTTCTTCGCACAGCTACATAGCTTAGTATTAGTGGAAAGGGTCATATAGTTTCGTAGCGCAGCTTATACTTCTTCGCAGCATAGCTGCATAGCACATCTCTGGTGGAAAGGCACCCTAAGTAAGGGGAAGCAGCGCGCGGACTGTCTACCACGCTCGCACTTACGGGTTAGGCGTCACACGGTAACAGTGACATTTTTGTATTATATGACCATGGTCTAGATTGATGCAAATATATTGTAACGTCTTTTTATAATATTTTTATTTTAGAGTTTGTGTGGTGGAATGGGCCATCATGGATACCATCTTACACATCAGAGAATGAAAAAGTTCAACCAGTATATACAACCAATCAAGAAATAAAGAAATCAGGGCAAACATATGTCGCTACTAAGAAATAAATATAATGACGGTCGCAAGTCAATATATTTATGAAAACATTAATGTATGTACGTAAAAATGTATCTCTCCTTCCGAGAAACTGTGAAAGGCATACTTACAATACAAGGAATAAAAATAAAATTGCTATTCAAAATTCTTTTTTGGGGTTTTGTATATGTTTTTACTTTAAATACCAGATAATATTTTAAATTTGTCAGAAAATAAATTTAAAGATCACGTGAAGCTTACTTTATGTAAAAAAGCTTATTATAAGATGATTTAATGACTACTTCCCTAAATAATAAAAATGTCTGGTATTGAATGTGTTCCTCTAGTTATTAAATAACTTGTAATGTATGTGTTGCTGTTGCAGTTTCTTGTCATTTCGTCTCCTCAGCCATAACACCTTGCGAAATGACGTACTTAAATTCACAAATGTTATATTGACCTTCAACAAGTTTATCCATGATAATTACGTTGAATAAATGATTCTGATTTCTGATTTCTACAAGTCCGGATGACGCAATAAGCGACATAGTAAACAAACACAGCAGTTTTGAGCGTGCAACCCGAGTACTGGCGTGGATACGTCGTGTGGGCTCGCTAACCGATGTAAACAATCATTTTTATCAATTGAAGAATTATCAGAATATCGAGAGATGATAATCCGTTGAATCTGAATATGCATAAGTAATTTTTTGATCAGAACGGATTACTGAGAGTCAGCAGTCGTATAAAAAAACGCTTTATTTTAATGTAAATAATTTGGCTTTTTCTAACAACATAATCAGTTTCTGACTGCGTAAATTAATAGAATCAAGGGGTAATGCTTGAGACATAATCATTGCTAAGAAGATGACGAACAAACATACCAATCGTAACTGCGGCTTATATACCTATGATACTTATACATATACAAGTCAAGACACGATCACGCGATAGCCTCAAGTGGTAATTTGAATTGGTATTTGTTACGGAACAGCGATGGATCCATGAAACTGACAGCATAATGCTGGATCGCATTCAACCTGCTTCTGTCACTACTTAATGAAATGGTAATGCCTATTTTCTGATCTGCTCAAGCGAGCGATCGGGATTTAGACTTTAGCTGACAATTTCTAACTACCTAAGTATTATTTACCAAAATAGTATTTTGAAACCATCGATATTTAATATTGATAGGTGCCTACCTAAACTCTACCGTATCTATACGGTCATTATGATTAAAGCCATTTCGAAAGTAGTTGAATTTCAATAATTACTTACATAATTATAGCTAAGGCTTGGTTTGCAAATTCAAGGTTGTTAGAAAAATAATTTCACCAGTTTCAGCGAAAAGAAATTTTTAAACACCGCAACATTATTCTATTTATAAATTATTTTGGTGAAGTTGTTGAAAAAATAAACAACATTATCTCCGGCAGTCACTCGGTACATTAATTGAAATGGAATTGCGACAATAACTGGAAATAAATAAGGTACTTATCTACTTATTTGAGCTGCATACCAACTACTTAATTAAAATGGTCATATTTGAATTATTGTTTCGTTAAAGCTGCTATTTGGGCAAAATTGGGTCATGGCGAGTTTTGGGTGATAATTATTTTCCTTTTTTAAGCAATTTTAAATATTTCTTTAACTATCGTTTATTGTGCGTATAATATATGATATAGGTATTAGACGAGTATGTTTAAAAGTAAGAATATTTAGCTTGTTTATATAAGTCAAGCGTTGAATACGGCTCTCTTCCGCCCAAGACAGTATCGAGATCATTTTTGTGTACTTACTTAGATTAACCCAATAGCAAATACTTAAATTGAAAAATCTACTCAGGTTGCTTCACTCTATCTTAATATCCTTGTCCAAAGGATAGCCTCATTAGAATGTTCGTAAAAGCTTCTATTATCTTAATCTAAGTGCTTTAAAATCGTGAATTTTCGTCACTTTGTCTCATATTCAATGTATCAATGTATTTATGTCAAAATTAGATAAGTATTACAAGTTGAATATTGCATAAACTATAAAATTATAATCTCAAGAGGCTCGGTTTTTTACCAAAATTCTAAAATATTCCTTAGTGACCGCTGGGCGGTCGAGGCGTTTAGATGTGTGGTCCATGCCAGTTGTTATTTGTTTCATGACGTATATGCATTTTTCGGACACTAATTATAATGCGCCAACGTGCACCACTTAAAATTTTATATTTCTTTAATGTAGCGGCACGCTAAGATTTGACATTTAATTTTATTTGTTAGGTCTACCAACAGCTACTAAATCTATACTTAATTAATATTATTATTTGATTGATATTATTTGATTATTATACTAAATTCGTACTAACCAATAATACATAAACAACGATACATAGGGTAAGCTTGTTAACGTGTTGTAACTTAAAATTAAACGTAAGTAAGTAAGACGAGCAAGATTATGAATGCAGAAACGGGGACATAATAATTTATCGTGTCTTGGAGTAGCTAAGGTATTTGCTAAAGATTTTAAGTACCTGAAAGGTGTTTTATTTTTCTAATTTGGTTTTTGTTGTCATTACCAACTCTGGTCAAGCAAGTACAAGTCGTGCTACGCCAAAGATGCTTCAGTTATTATTATTATTAGCCTGTATGATCCCACTGCTGGGCAAAGGCCTCCCTCGTGTCTTTCCAAGTATACCAGTTCTGTGCGAGCTCTATCCAGTCTTTTCGATAACCGTCGAGATCATCGCGCCGTCGTTTCCGGGATCTACTACGTCTACGGTGTCCGTCCTGTGGTACCCAGTGCGTGATGATCAGTAAGAATTAAAAAAAATCATTCAGAACAATTGTGTTTCTCAGTGCGTGTTCTACTCTCACTTACCCGGGTGTATATGTTGTATTACTTCATACTTTACACTACAATCATACTAAGTTAAACGAAAGTAAACATCGTAAATTGCTCTAACGTAAGTCTGTTTGAAAGACGAACTGTGTTTATGTGTAAAAATGTTGTTCCATAAATGGGTTTCGGTGAGTTTATTAAAGTCAATTAATGGAAACTCACTTAATAGAAGAAGAACCTAAAGTAAAAAAATCTCAAATATCTCAAAAAAATGTGTGAATCTGCTAAGAGCTATGAATTGAATGAAAACAAACAACAATGTTTTAGACACAATTATTAATTATTGACGGAACCCTTGGTGCGCGAACTCGACTAACACATGGTCAGTTTTATTAATAGGCCAGCGTAACTCAACTTTTTCTTATCGGCAGCAGAATCACGAATGTTGACGTTTAAATACAAATTGTCGACTCAGACAGATCTGTTTTCCAGTAGGTTGTTCCATGAATTAAGTTGCCATTATTAGGTGTTTCACACTACGACCGGTTCGGACCACGGGGTTAACATAAGCTTACGACTATAACTCATTTGGGGTAGACACAGGTACATCCAGCGCAAGATGAACTAAATACCCACACCTCACTGAGCTTTCTATTAGTCCTAACGACTGTAGTTGATGAGCTGTGTTGCCGTCTATAAAGGTCGAGCCAACTGTGTTAATGACAACGCCACTAAAAGACGGTAAGATATCCCTCAAATGAAATAGTAATTTGTAGAATTTCTACAAATATTTTCTGCCAGATAGTCGCAAAGTATCTGCGAAATTTTGTCTAAGGCCGTGAACGTCCTTCGCAGACTAGACAATCGTACATCATCTTCATAAGGCAGACAATCGACATTCACAGGCGACATAATGAGCTAATCCAATATCCCGTATAGAGGGTCCACGCTGAATGACACAAGCGGTTCCGTTCCATCTTAAATCTTGGCAAAGAACAATGAGTGAGCGGTCCTGTTTTGTGCTTGTAGGCACAATACTGCTCCATCCTGAGGTCAGATTCTACTTACGTTGATATAAATAGATAAGATTTTAGCAAATTAAGTAAGAAAAACGTTTATTAGTAGTAGGTATGCAGGTCTACAATTAGTTATGTGTTCATATGAAGATGGGACATCGAGTCTTAGTATTTTTATATGAAGTACAACCAAGTACTTTGGTTAATTTAGTTATGTAAAGTTAGTTATGTAAAAAAAAATGGGTTAGTTATGTAAATAGATTACATAACTAAGAAATATATTGTATATGTACAGGTGTCCTATAATAAATGGATCAAACTTAAGTGGAAGATAGCTCACCTAATTATTACAAAGGTTTTAAAACTCAAGTGCCAAGTTTTTTTAGATTTTTTCGAATTATTTTATAATAAAAAGTACACGTTTAACGAATTGTAGCGTGGACAGCGATTCCCCGCACGGCGACTGCTTGACATCACATCTGTCATTTACATGTACAGTTCAAAACACAATTTTAATCACGCTACATACAATATTTTTTTCCACTGTTATAATTGCATTTTTGGTTCATTTTTGTTTCATATTTTTGGAAACCTTCCAGCCTGTTTTATAAATGCAGTAATCTTATGGGATTAAATATGTGATACAAAGCTACTAGGTATTTATACTTACATCTTATCTCGATATTTTTTTCGGATGGCTGGTTACTGGCGCCTACTTTCAATTATCAATACAATCTAACCTAATCTAGCCTACAAGATCCGGCTGCTGCGCAAAGGCCTCCTCTTCCTCTTCCCATTATCGCGATCCTGAGCGCACTCCGCATAGTATAAGAAAACAGCAAAACAGTTTTTACCATAACTGTACAATAACGTCAAAACTCGCTCGACGTAAAGGGAAAACAAGGCCACTCGCCGTAAAGAGAGTCGCCGTAGCGCGGGTCGCCGTTCGGAAAGTCGCTGTCAACGCTACAATTCCGTTTAACACAATATTTTTTGTTTGTAAAACTACAATTTGTTCTGGAAAAACCAGCCCGAATGTAAAATAGTAGTGAATTATACAATTCGTTATTAAATACTTCTATTATTGGGTTTCTAAAAATATTATAACACTAACGTCTAGTCCTTATATTATATAGAACAAATATGTTTGCTATGGAAAGCGCCAATTTTTTAAATGATTCACGTAATCAATTTATGAAAATAACGAATCTTCCAACTGGTTTATCGTGTCTTTAAATAATCGTACTTATACATTTTTCTGTCTTAATACTTAGTTAAGTATGTTAAGCAATAAGTAGTTACTTATTGCTTTTTTTATTGACCGACACTTTTAGTAATGCTCCTTAACGCATAGAGCCTAAATAATCTCCATTATCCTTTAAGTTTCACATCTGAAGAAAAATACTAAGTATTACTAAAGTTTTTTATTTTTTTAAATAAACCAATTAAGTGGAAATTAAAAGATATGTTACTGTTTATGATAAAAGTAATTGAGTAATAAAATAAAGTAGCCATACTACGGCTTATGCAGCATTTCTATCATTTGCGGTCGGCTCTCCTGATCCTTCGTCGCCAGAGTGGTCTATTCTGGGTCGTCGTCGGGTCTAAGCTGGATTTCTCCAGGTCTTTCTTGACGACGGATATCCATGTTAAACGGGGTATACCACGACGTCTTGGCTCCGACTTTAGTGCCATCACGTTTTTTGTCATGTGTTTTTGTGGTCTTTTCACCACATGATCATACCAGCGAAGTCTTGTTTTTTTCAGCCATTCGATAAGTGCTGTCTTGAATCTACGTCTGACAAACCGGTTTGGCACTTTGGCTGCAGACAATCTTAACATTCGCATTTCAGCAACTTGCATCATGTCGACTTGATGTTTCTTGAGAGGCCAGCTTTTCGCACCATAAGCCAGAGCGGGTCTCAATGCTGTCATTGAGAAATGCGAATTTTAAGATTGTCTGCAGCCACAGTGCCAAACCGGTTTGTCAGAGGTAGCTTAGTGCACAGGCACTGCGGGTCTTACTTTGTCTTGCTTTCTCCAGTTTGTGCTAGGTGCATCTTGTTGTTTGTGCTGTTCTTACAATTTCATTGCTTTTGTATTAATTGTTATTTGAAAGCCTCGTTTTGTTTAGTAATTGTCAATAGCACAAGTAATGAAAACCTCTTTTGGTGTCCTTCAGACATTTGCTTACACTTGCGCTTTATCGGAACGCTTCAGTTGAATAAAACAGGAGCTAAATAAAAATGTATGGCATTGAACTAAAGAAATGTCACAATGACACTCATACATTTTCATGGGGTTATTCGGCATAGCGTTGCGTGAAAGCAATATACATTGACTATAAAAATAAAAAAAATATAACAGTGAATTGTACCATTGTATTAAATACTTCTACATTTTATTGGGTTTTTATGACTTTGTGTCGGCCAAGTGCGTGTCGGACACGTGCACCGAGGGTCCTGAAGAAATTCGAAAGTAAATACATCGTTCCTCGCGGGAAAAGGGAGGCTTTGATTATGCATGAAAGACAATTGTCTCCGTACATCAAAGTATTAGCTACGGTTTAAAAAAAAGTGTTATGTCTATCTTCTTGTCTTGTCATTGGGGGTCTTATTTTATTACAATATTTTTATTAAAGGCGAACTTCGTTTTTATCTTCTAACCTAACCAGCGCTCCTTAATATTTGGTCGCGATTACTTTAGTAACTGCATCACTGTTTGTAATCACATTTTTTGTGATAGTAGACAACAAATTAACGATTTTTTCAGATTTTTTCCTTTACTTGTGCTGTGAGACCTTTCTTTTAGGAAAATTTCATAACTGTAGATCTATGGGAAGTACCCAATAGGTTTTGAATCCCTTGCGAAATGTTAGAGAAAAGCTCAAGTGGCCACAATTATCTTTGGATTGCATTGATTAAGAAGCTTGATTTTCCACAGCTTCTAGAACCGCAAACATAAGTATTCGATGTTAATTTCAACTATATACCTCTACGCGTTCCAGAGAAAAAGCGCCTTGACAGACAGACGGAAAACACAGTGCTCCTATAAAGGTTTCATTTTTTCTTGAGGTACGGAACCCTAAAAATAATGGTTGTTCGTTTTCTGCTTACTAGCCTATGCAAACACTTCATGAACTTTTTATGTAGTTTTGTTTAAGTCAACATTCATCTTTGAGTGGATTTAGCAATTATGATTATAAAGCGTAAATTACACTTTATAAATCCGCTTCTTAATCTTATTCAATTGAGCTTCGAGTAATAACTATAGTTAAGATAATTAATTTAATATTTGAAACTACTCTCGATATCAGATCTTCGCGGCCAGTAACCCGACACCCTAACGAGCAATTAAATTGACACTTTTTAATTAATTAAATTTCGGTCTGGACAGGACAGACATAGAATATTCTATGGAGGCGGCTGGCGCATGCGCGGTGCCAGTTACGCAGCGGTCCACTCGTGGCTTCCTGCCTTCGTGTGTGCAGTAAACAAATGGGGATCGCGAGAACCGCTCGCACTGCGTACCATCCGCAATTCTTCCGCGCAAATTGCCGCCTCCATCAAACTCTACAAACATACCAAAAAAGAACCAAACACGCCAAACAAAATTCAGTGCCCAAAATGTGTTCTGCTCAACAAAAATAAATAAACGTATCTTGTGTGACACCGTGCTGTCGCGTACTAGAGTATAATTACATTCAGGACGGTTGTTTAACTTCCAAATGGCACTTTCACAGTGTCTCTCTTAAAAGTTTATTTAATTTTAAATTGCACTTACTTAGCGTGCATATTCATCCCACGAGGTGCCAAAATGCAGTTTTTTTACAGTTGTAAGTGTTAGGTTTAGTTTCAAATGAAAATACTGATTCATTTCTAACTTTTAGTTGAGGTATATTTCGTACTAAATTAACTAGAAAATTGTTGGCGTAAATCATCTACATGAACAAAAACAAGTTAAGTAAACACATTTCAGGGGGTAATTTCGTTTACAATAATACTCGTAACCATATATTTGCAGTCAATGTACCTACTACTTAACTAAACTGCAGTTAAGTACTTACAATCTGTATTCGATCTCATGAGTGTATTGCAAATATAGATAAGTATATAATTATTCTTGTAGACTTCATAAAAAACGGAATAATAAATACCATTTCAATTGCTTTTGACATAATTCATGTATGTTAGTTAGATTTCTCGTAAATATTTAAATATTACTATGTTGTTTTCGACAAACAATGCGCTTCTTAAGTAGATATCTACATATTTATATACGTATATAGCACCAATGCTAGGAATCTATAGAGTTCGAGGATCGAACCCGTTTAATACCTACTTTAAACCACTCAGATGCAAATACAAGAATAAAAGATTAAATAGTCGTTATTTCCTTTTTTTCTTATAATATTAACTTATATCATTATGAAGTGACTCAATTAATTTTGAATTAAATCTGTAGTTACTACAGTGTTAGGAAGACGAATGAATGTCAATACGTCATCTATAATAATGTTGACAATTTATCAGAGACTTCATCGTGACAGTAAAAGCATTTCTTAGAAGCGCAGGCTACCGGGATAAAGAATTCAGAGTTTATTTACTATTAGCAAACGAAAGGTTTGCATTGTGCGACAATCTAGACTTTACAATGTACATAAAGAAACCTTCAGCGCACGAAACAAAAATGCTCGTATCTTTTTTATAAAGCTTTATTTATATTATTCCGAAAAACTAAACGGGCTCGCCATAAAATACATATAAAATGTTATCCAAACCCAGCTCGTGTCGCATAAAGCCCGAGTAAAGCTTTCAATTTCTTCGAAATGTAGTTGTTAGGTTAGGAATTTGTCAGGAATGTTGTAGTACAGGTATTTGTTCCGGCAGTTCAGCTGGCGACGTACAGCGGCCCTGCGTGTATTGACAGGAATTCTATTCATCTAATTAATTAGGTACCTAATACTATAGCACACATCAATGCTAAGCACACTTGCACGGATGCCGAAATTGAATCTGTTTACATTGTTTCGCTTGAAACTAACTCAGCAAAAGTTAAAGTGGCCATATACTTGTACTGCAATGACTGAAGGACTAATCCTTCACATAGTCCTTCAGCCCCTGCAATTAGGATTTGTGACGGTTACGAAAATTTCTCATTCTCATGATGACGTATCGCTTGTAAAACTAAAATACTTACTGTTAAAATGGTTCAAGTAAATTCTGAAAATGTGTATAAAATATTTTTATGAGTACCAAAATGAGTACGTTTTAATAATCATTATTTGTAAATGTGCTGTTTTAAAACTGTACTTATGTAAAGATAAACGAGTTTATATACACAATGCGAGACAATAAACAAATCGTGGAGAGAATAAATAAAAGAGTAACAATAGCTTTTGGTTTCAAATATAGCGCACTAGCGCTGATAGTAGCTAGAGTAACGTTGTGCACATGAAACGGGAAGTTTTGAAAAGAAAATGGGAATATTATTCTCGTTCTAAATATGTCGGTACCTAAAGGAACAGTAACACACTGATTTATGGGCTAGGCTGCTGTTGGGCTAGCCAAGTAATCATAACCATACTCGTGCCTGAGTAATTATAATAATTATACGCACATAGTATGCCCGCGACCTTATCTCGTCGAGATAGAGTCCGTCGCCGTTCGGTCTGGGCGGCGTGGCGCCCGGATGTCTCGGTTTTTGCTGCAAGATCACTCCTCAGTTTATATACTGCGCTTGTATCCTTCGAAAGAATATTATCGATACGAACTCTTTTGTAAATCACTGACCTATGAACATTGCCGTCTGCGTTTGAAGTAGAATACTGTCATCTTGTTTGACCTAATTAAGTCTCAATCTGGTTTTTTTACTACAACTACGAATTCGCATTTATACCAGGATTCGTAACTGAAGTTGGATTCAAAACCATTGTAATAAGTAGGTACTTACTTATAATATTAGTTAGAGATGTTATGGTTTTGTTTTTTTTTTTCGAAGTAAGTACTTTTTATACGACTTTTGTTCGTTCGTTCCTTGAAGTTCATCATAACATCGCTCTACTAAATGTTAAATGAAATTGTTGTATTATAATTGAAACTTTGTAAGTTATGAGTATTCTATATCGATACTTCAGATCCTGTTCTGACGAACAAAAAGACTTCCAGTAGAAACATGAATTCTTTATTATAAAACTTAAACATTCCTCTTTGTTATATTCTGAGATGTAAGTATGCATGTAGCACCACACCTAGCGCCTGTAGTCGCGCTAAGGTTATCCGAGCCAAAAACTTTCTAAACGCTGTAATTCAAAGGATAAAATATAACGCAGGGAACTATGTTACCGTACCAGAGGGCCTAGCCAAGTGGAAAACATTTATAATTAGAACGTCATACATATAACCTGTGCGAATACAATACCTAAACACTTAGCTATATTGTGCATCCTCTTTGACGCGTGTTTAGTTTGCCAGTTGGCTAGGCCTTACAAGTTACCAGTATATTATCATTCGAGCGTCATGTTATACAGACCCGCGTTATACAATGCACACTGTAACATTTACTTTTAAAATACCTACAATTGAATACTTTAGTAGGTAAATATAGTTACAGTTACAGTTTTAGTTTACTTGTAACCATTAGATAGCTTGTTTTCAATCATAAATTTATCGAGGTGAAACTGATTAAAATGAATGTTATAAATACAGCGTTTAACGTATTATTTATGAAAGAGATTGACGGCTGATTGTCGCTTGTGTGGACAATGTGACGTAACGGCTCATTCCTCGTGTAGCGCGTCGGATCGAAATTAATACAATTTATGAAAACTTCCAACGATTCATTAGTATACTTCATATCACTTGGTATTCTCAACTGGCTTATTCTATTTATTTATTTATTTATTTATTTATACAAAATTTACATAGTCATTACAGGCAATCCCAATTCAACTATGTAATGCAATTTTACTTAAATATTATAAACTCAAGAGTTTTACAACTAAGTCTGTGAATTTCGTTAACGAACACGTAAATAGATCGATGTCAGTATGGAGTACGGAGATAGTATTAATGGTCTTTAGTGCGCGCGCTACTGGAGCGTAGCTGCCGAGGTTGGTGCGCGCAGTGGGCACCGCAAACATTCGGGGAGGCCGTCTAGTTTTTCGAGCGTCTAATGGCACTAAAAACTGCAAAGTGGACAAAATCTCCGGATTGTGAATTATTCCCCTGAACACTTTATATATGTACAATACTAAGGCAGTATTTCTCCTCACCTCCAACCTATAGTATCCGACCATACCTATGACAAATAGAGACGGATACTTCAGGGGGTACAAAGGATACACGCCGTACTGCCTCAGGTAAAGAAACCTGGTAAACTTGTTTTGAAGTCTGTATTGTTCTTCGTTCTGTTATATATAAGCGTGTCTCCTATCTACAAAGTCCAGGCTAGACACACACATACAAAGTAGCCCTACCCATTTATATGTTAGAACCGATCTGCTAAATACCAAAACCAAATACGTCAATCCAATTCGCTATCTTTTAACTGAATGCTGCTAAAGATTTATTCTTGATTATCAACTTTTTCGAGTTTGAAGAAACTCATCGAAATCGTAAGTATTTCGATAGCGTTATTCTCACATAGAGCTATCTCACCCTGATCTCACCTACATACAAGATAAGGTAGAGAGTTGGTTAGATGTTTATCTTACGCCAAGCTTCAAGTGCTTGGATATTTGATCGATAGACGACGTAAACATAGATGTTATTCGGAAACGAAGAGTAATAGTAGGGTCCTTAGTGAAATTACACTGTGTGGTTTAGCATGGTGTCTTCACGTAGAGCGCACGCAACAAGAACGTCATATTAATTACACAAATGAAGTACAGGTTGGCAGGGATGGGTGGTACATAAGTTCATAGTCACGCAAAAACTAGACATTTGTAGACTGTACACGTAGTTCCTACATCGCTAACTAGTTATAGCTAACAAGCCACTTTTACTACACACAAACGTTCCAAAATAAATTGCCTGAATAAAAGTTGGTATCGTCAGTTTTAAATTCACTCGTTGTCGAATTTTCATAAACAAAATGATTACCATGCGCTATCCTCTTCGATCATAAAACGTTACCAAAACTGTATTTCATTGGCTTAATAAAACAATACGATATCGCCCGAAGGCAATGATCGTTGTCCTTACGATATCTTTTATTACACAACTTTCATTATATAATATCGTATCGGATGTTCGGTTTAGATTTTCTTCTTTTGGATGAAGCAGCTTTTTCTAAACAAAGAATACTATACAGTAAATTTGCCAGCTAAGTTTATTGGCCCGTCGCCCAACAAAACGGGATGGTTAACAAAAGTGTACTTTGTATGGAACTGACGAGCCGTGGAGGGGACCCCAGCGGAGGGGTGAATCATACTTGTCGTGTGAGCCTCAGTTACAAATAGATTCCTACATTTAAAAAAGCGTATAAAGATGTCGAAAAACTTTATTGTACCTACATTCTTCTTTAAAATACTAGATAAAAAGAGGATAACATAGGCGGTCTTCTCGCTAATAACCTTTTTTAATTATTTACTTTCAAATACGCCCGGAACGGACAGAAAAGCAATTTTCATAATTACTTTGTGGTTTTATTACTAAGTTACCATACCACAGAGAATCTTGCAAGGGAAACTAAGTATTTCTCTAAGTTATAAATGTTGAATAACTTCACAGGAAAACTAAATCAGAGTCAAATTACATTTCCGAGATGATAAAATTCAGTTTCCCGTGCCGTTATTGCAATGTAACATTCATGACATACGAACGTTCAAAACGTATTATTGAATACTTACAATAAGTACTTGTCTTGAGATTGAGATTCCCGTCCTAGTTATAAATCCAGATGATATGATGCATTATTTTTAATTTATTTAATATTTAACAGCATTGATTTCGATGCATATCTATTTCAAATCATGGAGGAAAATATCTCCAGCTCATTCGACTCTATACAATTACTGTTCAAGTATTTTCTCCATCTTTTACGTACTACAAGATGTCACGACCACTAATTAAGTTCTATCACATTTCACTTAGTTTTTCATTTAATAAGTGGGACAGTTGTTAGTCGCAGGTTTTGCAGGTAACTTTTTTATGTAAAACAACGTGTTTCCGTCTCGGTTGCCGGTTGTCCCATTACTTACATTACCCGACTTTACGACACTTCCACTATGAGTCACGTCCTGTTTACTAGTTAACTTAAGGCAGTCCTGTTCGTTTAAGTCTACTTCCTTCATTTATTTTAACTTTATACACGACTAAATAGTATTTTATTTTCCGTTTGCATGATTGCCTCTCTGCTAATTATAATTATTGGATCAATGTTCTTCAAGTCATATGTTAATAATTGCAACGTCCAGTTGCTAGAGAACTGTATTTAAGTGAAAGTTTGAAATAGCATCATTTGTTCGATTGTATGTAACACAATAATCGAGTGTTCGCTTTAACATACGTTCGTCGGCAACTCACATAATATTTAAAATAGCAAACTGTTAAATTATGGTATTAACTCACGCGACGTGGCTGCTACGCGATTCTGCTAAGCGAAAATATCTGCTATATGCTTATCCATAAAATGTTTCTTTGCATGCGTATTTTCTTGTCGCTGTTGAAGAATAAAATTCGTCTGCAGGACCCCAAACCCTCAGTAAATTAAATATGTGGCTATGAATTAAGATAGCTGCAAAAATATAGCAAGCAATTAGTTACACTGAGAGTAACGAAATACATAGCATCCGTTCAGCTGCTTATTATTTCAGGTTGTAAAATCGACCAAAAGCTCGTCTTCCTGAACGTGATGTAATACTAATATGCGCGATGAGTTTGATAACCTGTCTGTCTGTTCTGTTATCCTACATAAGCTTTATTTGTCAAATCCAATTTATAAATCGCGTTTGCAAACGGTATTTCGAAGACTTGTGATTCAACCCACCCCTATAGGGAATACAGCCATGCGATATATCTAGCTCTCTGTCACAAATGCCAACGGAGAAGATCGAGATACCCATAATTCACGCAGAGTAGTGAGTACGTAAAGAAAGGGAAATCTAACTTCGCGCTGCATTCCGCTCAGCACGTATGATAACGTAACTTGAGAAGAACAGGCTGTTTTACTTTCATAGCACATGTGCGGAGAATATGTTTGTAGTTTTCAATGTAATTCTATTATAGGGTAACGGCCTCCGTGGTCCAGAGGTTGAGTGTTGTCCGGAGGCCCCGGGTTCGAACCCCGGTGGGGACATACCACAAAAATCACTTTGTGATCCCTGGTTTGGATAGGACATTGTAGGCTAATTACCTGATTAACCAAAAGTAAGATGGTCCGTGGTTTCTACTTACTGATGTAAGCAAGTAATCGTTACATGAGCCATGTCAGGGGCCTTTGGCGGTTCAATAATAACCCTGACACCAAGGTTGTTGAGGTTGGTAATTCACCTCAGAAGAAGACAGGGTGTAGGTACTCATACATGTAGGCACTAAGTGGGCAGAAATCATTGAGCACAATTTCAACATTTTCAAGTGAAAATACGCCACCAAATGCGAGTGAGCGACGATTCTGACGGACACGATGAAATCCTCCTGTCATAGTATTTGTTTTATCTTATGCTGCAAATATATTATTAAGGTGTAATGAAACGCTAATTAAACTTAGTAAAGTGTTTTCTACCCTCAACTCACGCTTTTCTTTGAAATTATCGATGATGTCGACACAAAGCAAAACGAAGAAACTAAAAAAAAATAACTAGCGTTGTGCCCAATGGATCGTTCTATAAGAAACTAGGTACTTATTAACTGGAAGAAAAAGAGATGTCATCGGAAAAACATGTTTTAAATTTTCGTTGTTGTTGAGTGGTCAAAGATCGTGTTTCAAAATTGTTTACTAAAGTAATTGATTACTAAAAAGTAATTTTAGCTGTTCAAGGGTTTTTATAAATAATTTCAGCTCAATATAAGTACCTACTTTAACAGTGATTTATCATTCATTAACAGCTTTCATTTTACTTATCTAGTAAATCGTTTTAACGACTGTATTTGTAAAGGCTGATTGCATAATTAAAACGAATGTGAACGATTACAGATTGCAACACACATAATTAATTTGTGAACAAACATGTGTAGTTTCGTGATATTAAAACAAATGCACCAACGAATACCACGTTACGTTAGTCTAGTTGACTAACTTTTAATGCCGGGAGTTATTTGTTACGGTGAGTGAATATATCGGGTATCATTCAAATGGGTGTGAATGTGAACTGGCGACAATGTGTCCTAGTACTCTGACAATTATGGCAGTTGGTGGCTGATGTGCCGCGGTGTGATAATGTAATTAGTGCCAAAGTGACCCGCTCCTACCAACCTCACCATGCAGATGATATTAGTTGCCGGTGGCGGGTAAGTGTCACAGTAAATCTCATTTACTCCGGCTACGTGTCTAGCACGACCTATGCTTTGATCATTACATTTTGCAGCATACGTTAGCAGTTCTTACTTGATGACCTGCAAAATGGACCTGTCATTATCAGCGTGCACGGTGGACGGGTTGGAAATTGCAGTATGATCATATTTCACAGGGATATTCTGTCCCGTCTGAGAAATATGATCAAACTGTACTGCAATTTTCAACACGTCCAAACGGACGTGTTGAAAATTGCAGTTGCCAATTAATAACAATTAATAAACATTAATTGGCATTCAATTAATTGCGTACTCGTTCTACGTACGTAAAATTTAAGTATATTACTTATAACTGTAGAGATATAAGTAAAAAAAGCAAAGCTTCATAATTCCCTCTTCGGATTTAAAAACTTTGCCTTTGTTGTTATTGAACCGAATCAATTCATTAAACATACTTCAAAAACAAAAACGTTACTCACTAAATTAAAAAAAAATGTTCCTTCTTTATTACAATTTATTTTACATATGGATGATTCAAATCAAGTAGCTTATATCAAAAGACCCTGCCGGTAAGGCGCACGGGTATAGCCCTCTACTGGTGCATTTAAGGGTGAATGGAGCATACTCTAATACGCAACTTCAGTGCTTCATTCACCGAAAATGTAAGTCACCGGAATAAATAATAATATAATGAATGTGCGAAATGAATGCAGTTATGTTTATTATATAGACGTTACACGCTAGCAAGTTATGTTGTGTGAAAGCTTGAGACTGGCCGCGTAAATACGTTCAGACCAACCCTCCGTGAAAGTACTCATCCGAGCGGAAACTTTTATTAACAGCGTTTTGCAGATTCTCTTAGATACACCGCTAACTATAAGTGTAAGGAGATATTACTTACTTACAGCTTGTATTTATTTCCGTTATTTGGCACAATTCTACGTTTTATATATTTAAGTAATGGTAAACCATCATTTCTAGTTAAAGGTGGAAGGTCTGCTTAAACGACGCTACTATCGCAACCTCTAACGTAGGCTCATAATTATTTCTAATATATCCAAATCTTAATAGTATATTCATTGCATTTTGCATTGCATTTACAAAACAAATAGATACTTATCGAAACTAAAAAAAGTAAGGTGTAATGGCTACACTATTAATGATTTGAGACGAGCATGATCGTATAGAGGCCATACTCGGCTGTATTCGTCGATCATCGTTTATAAATCCGATCGTAATCGCCGATAATGTAGAGCAGGCACATGACATTTAAAAATATCCGCGGAAGTTAACGTTTTCTAATAATTTGGTGTAAGTATAGTCAAAGATATTCGCCGAAGCATTTATCTTTGGTAATCGTAGGTTCATGTAGGGAGCTGAGTTTGATCAACCTTCTCACAACTTTCACGACAGAAGAAGACATACTTCATCTCACTAATGTAAATATGGTTGTATTTCGCGGCAGGCTACAGTCAAATGCAATCATAGATATGCATTACCGACCGCTGCTAATCCAAGTTTACCATTAAACCGTTAATTGGTTGGTTGAAATCAACCAAGCGACGTCACTATGGTGTGATACAATGCTGTACTATGTAAGTTCTGTACGGTTTAGTGCCTGGTCCTGATCCAATAAACAGGTCAACGTCGAGGCTTGGAGGTAGTAGCGATATAGAATTATTGAAGTGGTACCTGTGGTGTGGTTACTAAGTCGAGGTTCGCGATCAACTTGGCACCCTCAGACCTGTGGTTTTATATTTTGTACCGGGCCAAGTAGTTAATGCCAAATTTACAATAAGTCACGTAAAAAAATGTGGTGTGGTTCACCGGTTTGCTTCTCAAGCGGGAAGTGGCAGTTAGATCCTTGGTAACAGATTGAGTTATTAATGTATCTTTAGTGAAATTGTCACTAACAGTTGGCTATTGACAATACAGCTCGCCACATTGGTCTAACAAAAAAGGTCGGCGAGACGTGTTTAAAGATGTACCTTCGACTATCCCAATTGGGAATATAGTAATGAACTTTATGTTATATTGTGAACTTGTATTGGGGAGTGTGCGGGACAGTGCGGTGATCGGCGTCCAGCGCGCTACGGAAGCGGTTATCGAAAACCGACGCAACCATTTTGTGCTACCGGCTTCCGGCTGCGGGGTAAAATGGAAAACTGTCAAAGTCTCCAACCGGACCAAACCAGATGTAACATACGTCAATACTGGTCCTTAAAAATCGTAACGCTGGCCTGCGATTCAAATTTAAAATGTTGCCCATATTGGACTTGTTTCATGAGTTACATTAACTGCCTATATACGTCCCACTGCTGGGCACAGGCCTCCCCTCAATCAACCGGAGGGGGTATGGAGCATACTCCACCACGCTGCTCCACTGCGGGTTGGCGGAGGTGTTTTTACGGCTAATAGCCGGGACCAACGGCTAAACGTGCCCTCCGAAGCACGGAATCATCTTACTTTTTCGGACAATCAGGTGATTCAAGCCTGAAAAGACCTTACCAAACAAAGAACAGTCTCACAAAGTGATTTCGACAATGTCCCCATCGGGAATCGAACCCGGACCTCCAGATCGTGGGCCTAACGCTCTAACCACTAGACCACGGAGGCTGTTTCATGAGTACATATCTACAATCCACTATTTCTTCGATTTAAATAATTAACTGTTGAGTTAGTCTTGCTAATAATGATCCACAAAGCTGACGCCACAAGCAACTCTAATTATATCGACGGTCCTTTTTACGATTGTGTAACGAGATGGTACCCAATACCTAAGAAGTAAGATAATACGAAGCGTAATAGGTTCAATTAGTGCTTTGATGTTAAAAAACACAGATTAGTAAATAATATTTCGAAATATTATCTTCGACTTGAAACTGTTTATAGTAGTTACAGTCATGCGCAATATAATGTACCCACTTTAGGACTCTGTCGCACTAACATATTTGACATTTAGTGAGACTTACAGTTCAATTTGTCAAAAAAGTTAATGTGACATGGTACCAATGTGTATACATATTAATGCTCGTGATCGTACTTAGGCATTTATTTTATGTCTAAAAAGTTGTACTTGTTCAAATATTTCTAACGTGTCAATTCAAGTAACTAATTATAATAACAGCAGTTATTTGCACCGCGTTTTAGTCTTTATATTCTGTCAATATCTACAATTTAAACTGTTAATTTGATAAGAAATAATAGTTTTCTCTAAATATTTATTCAAAAGTAGAATCACATGCACAAGTACGTACATTTTTCGAAGAATAGCAATATCGAACGTACTACCACAGGTATTATAAATAGTTCAGAAAGTAAGGACGTTACAAAATTAATGAAATGAGGGTGTATGTACATGCGGACATGTGGAAATTATCGTGACAAACATTCACCGACTAGACAGAAAATTATTGACTGTCCTTTAGTAGCTAATAAAACTGTATAATGTTTTGAAATCTCCAATTCGAAGTGTTTTATAGTGAAAATTTACATTAGACAGACGTATACTTTATAATAATAAAGTGAAATAAAATAAATTTTGTCCATCCTATAACGATTTGAATACGAAATCTCTGCAACTGTATATATACTTTTCATTTCGCAGAGGCTCTCAAGAGCAAACTGCCAAAATTAGTTATGTTAGTATACTAGTTTCTATTTTTTTGTATGCAATTATTATACAGGTTATTAGTGACATCGTCCCATTCCAAAAAAGTATGGAACTGAAAATAATAAAAAAAAAAAACACTAAAAAACTCATGAATTTTATGAATTAATTCCACTTGATATCAATTCAGAATCATGGTCCTGATCACCCCCTGAATCATTTGTTACGGTGTCACTAACACTATTTGTATGGCCGGTGGGATGTCCAAACTTACTTTTTTCCATGTTACGATACAAACCAATAGCCCGCAAGCGATGTAGGTACTTTAAAAAAAATATTGAACTCTGTTTAGGCCTGATGGGTTGATAATCTGTTAGGTAACGTACGTACTGTACCGTAAACAAATATCAAGAGTGGCTGCTATTTATGGCTCTGCTCACGCCAATTCGGATGCTAGCGTGATGGTATGTTTGTATGAACCAATGCCATCAATGGTCCATGGGTACGTTCATATATATCGTTACACTGAACAAACATAAATGAACTTGAAACGTCGTCCCCAAACAACACGTGACGTTTCAGCAATAGAGCCAACATCACGTGGCTGTACTAATGAAAATGCTGGCTCCTTCTCATTTTCACAAGACTGGGTACTGGGTAGGTTCGTAACCACTCCCCTAAGAGTACGTTTTTAAGAACTCGCATCCGTAGTAAAGTGCTACGCCGTAGCAATAAGTCGTAGCATTCGTGATTGATACTTAACAACCTTTTCAAATGGTTACTTTGCTCGTAAATAACGTATTTTTTATGATTTCTTTTTACTCATGTCAACTATCTATCCTTGTCAAATAACAGTTAATGAAAAAGCCTTAACTTAAAAAGATTTTATGTTGGTTATTCGTTAAAACTACGCAAAGTTAAGTGGTTAATAGGGCGGGATTACTCCATAAATAATACATTCGATTCAACTTATTATAAATCAATGGAATCGTGAGAATTTAGGAATGTGCGATATTATAGTGAGAACTACCAATAAGATAATAGTTGTTTATTGATTTTACTGTCCATGTAAATACAATTCAGAGGAGGCAGAAGCTGCCAACCGCGTTTGGCACCGTTCGGCCATTTAACTTGTAGATAATGACTGTTTGGCCTGATCGTCTCATCTTCATGTAAACGACTGATAACCAAACATACCTACACTTTGGCTAAGGTACATTCATTAACCAAGATTACATCTATGAGGCCTGCCAGATTGTTTAATACGGCTGTTAAGTAATTTAAGCTGTTATTGTTATTGCTATAATGGCCACAATTCCTGCAGACACCTCCTAATTTTATTTCAAGTTACACCTGTCATTTTTTATACGTCGAAAAAAGGGAACGGATGATTGACAACTGTAAATTTTAAAATGAATAAATAATCCGGGCGACTGAAATAAGCGTCTCGCTTGTATGCAACCCGTTTGACCTGCGCCGTCAACTTAATTACGTCTGGTTATTGGCTAATATATAAATTTGGAAGAGTTTTTAAAATTTCTGCCTAAAATTGACGTGTGTTCCATAAATTTTATGCCTGTCTCTTTCCTTTTCGACGGATAATAAAATGGCAGGTATAACTTAAAATAAAATTAGATAATGTCTACAGGAGTCAGCACTAACGTGCACTTTACCTAAAGTAAGACAAGCAACTCGACCATGGTATGGCCAATGCAGATAATAGTAGGTAAAAACCACAAGCAACTTTTTATACAGTTCACATGTAAGTGTGCGAGTACCTTTTATATGATGATGTATATATGTTATGACAGTCGATTGAATAAACGTTTTATTAAGAAGTACATATACAGGCTTGTTGCTATATAATGTCTTATGTTATGTTATTAATAAGTAGCACTGAAAAAATACTTTTACTGTAGCTCATTTTCTCTTAGTAAACCATCGTCTCTTACCTAACCTGAAGATTTAACAGGGCTAGTTTTTTACAGAAGCGACTGCCTGACTGACCTTCCAACCCGCGAAGGGAAAACCAGCCCAATACAGGTTAGGTCACATACCTCCGAAAAGCATTTACTGGGAATGTGGGTACTGAGCACTGCGGCGAGCACGTGATAATCATTTATGATCCAAACATGAATACGAAAACAAATTCGATAATCGTTGGTTTAGGCCTGTGCTGGATACGAACCTACGACCTCAAAGTGAGAGGCAAGCCTTCTACCAACTGGGGTATCACGTCTTTTAGTCGAACTATTTAAAGATAAACCACACCAGTTAAACCATAAATGAATATGTAGCGGGGCTATTAAATATCTATTTATAGCGAATGTGACATTCCCACTGCTGTTATTAATTAGTTCTCTGCCCCTTCCCTCATCTACCCTTGTACTTACGTTCGCACAATGTCCGTCTTAAATAGGTTCAACTAATCCAGGCACTGATACCATAATTACATTACATAAGCTTAAAACACATAATAACGGGTTCTTACCGCGTTTAAATGGGGATATGAGACTCCCGATATTTCGACACTGTTGCAAGTGCCATGATCACGGGATGACTGATGAGATTGGAGTGGAGTAGGTAGAACCATAATTTTCTACGGGCAGACATATCTGTCTACCCTCTTTCTTTGCCGCTTGTTTATGTTTTTGATATCGGAGTTTGGTGCGAGTTCAGATGGTTCCGAACATTCCGATATCAGTCTCATATCCCCATTTAAACGCGGTAAGAACCCGTTATTATGTGTTTTAATTATGATAATAACCGCGTAAACTTAAAACAATGTATTACATAAGCTCACGATATCCCAATTGGGGTAGTCAGAGTTACATCCATCGCAAGATGAACCAAGTACCCACGTCTCACCGAGCTTTCTATTAGAGCAAAGTGATAGGTGGTGAGCCGTATCGCCTATAATGATCGATCCAACTATTGCAAGTCCGGGTTCGAACCGGCGCTCGCCTTTGAGAAGCAAGCACAACCACAAAATAATTAGAACCACAATGGCTAAATCATTACTGAATTAGTTTGTAGTCATATCGGTCGGCGAGGAGCTCGGTGGCGCAGCGGTTAACGCGCTCGGTCTGCGATCGTTGAAGTAAAGCAACTTTCGCAAAGGCCGGTCATAGGATGGGTGTCAACAAAAAAAAAGTTTTCATCTCGAGCTTCTCCGTGCTTCGGAAGGCACGTTAAGCCGTTGGTCCCGGCTGCATTAGCAGTCGTTAATAACCATCAATCCGCACTGGGCCCGCGTGATGGTTTAAGGCCCGATCTCCCTATCCATCCATAGGGAAGGCCCGTGCCCCAGCAGTGGGGACGTTAATGGGCTGATGATGATGATGTCGGTTATAAAAAGCATTGATACCTTTGCAGCTTTGAAATGTTCCATGAAAAATTAACAAATCCCGGACAATGTTTGGCGCTCAGTAGTTCAGTATTTACTTCATAGAATAAGGAATAATACAGAACGGCAACTCTCTGCACCACCCCAGCGGCTGAGCTAGGTATTTACTTCACCTCCCTCGGTCTCACTTTAGTCTTCAAGCATATGGGCGTCTAACGTCACACACGCAGATACTCGTATACGATAACGTCAATGTGTAATGTCTGTGTAAAGCAAGATGTTTTGTATGAAGTGTCCGGAATGTGCTTACATCTATTGTATAAACAACATAACTTAAGAAAAGTGTTTGAAGAATCACTTCGCTGTCTGCCTGTCTGATTGTCATAGCCGATAGTCAAAGAAAAAATAAATCACTACGTTTTAGCCGATAGTCTCAAAATAAATAATAAGTGTAATTTTCTTTTCAATGTACCATTTAAGAATATGAATAATAATAAAATAAATTTAATGCCAGTAACAATTTACATTTGCTATCATTAGCCATTTCTTTATTTTTTTTTAATGTTTATTTGTACTTCTTCATGCAGGCCGAACACATCACAACATTGTTATTTGAATATTTTTACCACCTTTTGTATTTTGTGTTCTCACAAATAAATTGATTTGATTTTGATTTGATTTAAAAAGTAGAAATAGACATTTTTTGGATTGGCCTCATCTTTTTTTAACGTGACTTATTGTTTTACCACTGTCATAAACTACTTGGCCGGTACGTGATCTCATCGGGAGACGATCAAATATACACAAAAAATATATATATAATAATAATAGCTACTTTATTATATACACTTGGACATGCACTTGGACATTATTTTAAAATTAACTAATTAATTAATTAAATTGAGAGTATAGGCATAGTAACTATAAAAAGTTAGACCGTTACTAATTAAAAAATGTATTTTTGATGCTTTTTGGCTAGTTTTCTTAAGTTGGAAGGGTGGGTAGAACAAAACCCCTCGTGACTTGTTTAATCATGTGAGATAATGTTGAACCAGAAATATTACGGTTAGAAATAAGTATTTGTCAAATTTTACTTATTTTGTGTGTAAAATATGAATATAACAAACATATTAAGGACTCGGTATCGAAGGAACAACGAAAGAATTTGGCCTATGTTCACATTTATATTTCAGGTTAAATATTAAATTAGTCCATGTCGCAAAGTACCAGTAAGTACCTATCATCTAGTGATTGAATGTTGTCAGTATGGCGACCCTCTTTCTTTGTCTGTAAGATTCAATTTTCCCATACAGCGCCACCTATGCCGTTTCCTTGCAACTAACTGTATTTTCCAGCTGAAAGTGCTGAAAGCGCTGTGAAACACCGAAGATTCAATAGAGGGCGCCACCACTGCAAATAGTTCAAACCTAGAGTAACGCAAAATATTCCACGGGCATTCATGAGGGCATTCAGTTTTCCATCTCTAGCGTTGTGAGAAAAATTCAACAGATGGCGCTATTCCATATTTGCTATTCAAGTTACAGCTTGCAGCATTGCTCGCTGCAGTTCAATTCGCCTGCATCGTTCAGCGTTGCAAGAGCAATTTATATACAATTTATACCCCTATAGAGATAGCATAGACACTACTACATTATTAACCACCGAGAACAGCGACAATTCGTTAACTCTTTGAATGGTCCAATTGAGAATTCAGAAAGCGAATTTTAAACTCCGGGCTTAAGTTCTTGATATTAAATTCTACAAAGCTTTTTTCTTTATCTTCTCTGACTGCGCCAAAGATAAATTAAAAAATGCTAATCTAGAAATAGAAGTCTAAGATAATCAAAAATCAATTTAATTTTACTTTCTGACTTAGTTTCGAATTTTTATTTATGAATTAAGTAACAATGAGCACGACATTTGACCAGTTTGGCTCCACCCACCGCATTAGGGATTCCGGGCGTGATGTTATCCATGTACAATGTCTTTTGTTTGATTCTCTATAGATGAGATTTTACGATGTTTTACCAACTTAAATAGTTTTTCCATTTTATGATAAAAGAGTGCAGAAAATACAGGATATAAAAAAGTTGGGGCATTAGAAAAGTTAGTACCTACATAAATGTCTTATGACTTTCCAACCAACATCTACCTACCTACTGACTGTATGTAATGTGTGGATAATGTTTTTGCTTGTTGGCAGAACACTTAAACTAGTTTAAATACCTCATTCTAATAAGTTTTGTACTTACTTACAACTGTTTCTCGTCCCTAATAAAATAACAATTTGTCAAGTCCTTGCATGTTAATAATAATAATTATTATTAATAATAGCCCTCAATGTCCCACTGCAGGGCAAAGGCCTCTCTTCCCTTCTTCCACTCTTCCCTGTCCCCAGCATGTTAATAAACTTAATATTATTCATTAAAGAGATCTTTGTAGAGGCTGTCTGAAATATTGGAATAAACCAAGCAGAATTCCAAGCTGATGTAAGGAATTGGGCTGCCAACATACGCCATTCACGAGTTCCAATGCGGAAAATTGAACTCACCAGCTTTACCACCATTTACGTCAAACGCTACGCCGCGAGTAGTGCGGGTACCCAAATGAATTTTCACTTTCAAAGAAAGATATTATCACACATAACATAATCTCCCTACTATATCCCAATTGGGATAGTTTGAAGTACATCCATGCGCCACCGAACTTTCTTTGTATGATATTATATTATTATCTTAATAACTAAATATTATTAAAACTATAATTTCTATTCTAAGAAGAACACTCTGGGATCTTTGCTGCAAAGTTGCAGGAAATCGAATATTTTTTTAGTGCATTATTTATTCTCCTTTCTATTTGACTAAAGTAAAAATTACTGAAATTCTTGTTTTTGTAACAGCGCTATTTTAGTTTCGTTACAGCGCCACCTGTGAAATTTTCCTTTAAGTAGATATATTTCCCAACTTTAGTTAGCTTTCCCGGGCGAAGCGTATGTACTGCTACTCGACACTAGGTGGCGCTAGAAGGACCTTGCCACCAGTTACGTACGTTAGTACGACTTGCCAAACTAAGCCTGTACGTACTTATTGGGGTAAGTAGATCTTCCATGACGTCAGCAATGCACAAAGCGACCATACATATATAAAGCATGAACTTTGAAAAGTTGCCGCATATTATTTTTGTTTTAAAACTAAGGAAGCTTTTTAAAGCGTTCATACCTTGCTAATTTTTAATATAATATTAAGTAGTAATGGTTAGCATATTTATAAATTAAGTGAATTGTCCATTGTTTCGCATTTTGATCAGTGCTGACGTGCTTGCCTTTGTTCCGTCGTTACGTAAACCTTTGTTCGTCGAATTGGGAACAAAAAGCTGCGTGTCTTTTCCGAGTTTTGGGGTGGTTTATCATTTTAAATGTTAGGTATTGTATTGACTTCGATAGTACCTGGTATTAAGTAGTTAGTCGATAGTTTATTGACAAAATAATGTTTAATTGCTTGTATATTCATGGTGAAAGTGGCGGATCGCGGCGATCCTTGGACCACGGTTAGTTCACGCCGCGCCGCGCACATTGGTAGAACCAGTTTGAAGGTCGACCGATATTGGTCTCGAATAATGTTCCCACTTATCATCGGGATAGCAACTTTTAGAATAACTACCTTGGAGAATATATCTCACATATTAATAGACACCTACTCTCTCCGTGCGACTTTTTCCTACTACCGTGTGTGGGTTTGTGGGTACGTTTATACTCGTGCCAAAAATATTTACCTATGCTAACATAATTACGTTAACGAGCACAAGAAGATATTTGATAAAATTAACAACATACACTTACAAAATATATTTTTTCTGACACAATATTTTATTTTCTGTTGCAGGTAAGTCTCATCCCTGTTTTTGCTCCTGTTTCCTCTGAGGCAATCCAAATCTGCAGGTGGGTGTATTTCCACAGAATTTATATAGTGTATTACTAGAAATCCGTAAATATATTGAAGGAGTGTTATTAATAGAACGATATTATCCTCAACAAAGGACAGTGGATCAAAATACATATTTCTGTAATAAGTACTTAGAATATAATTTATAAAAATAGAGAGGCAGATGTGTGGAAGATGAAAGTATAGAGAGTGAATCGCGATGAGGGATTAAGTTGGGGTGAAAATCGGCGGATTGTCCCCGCACCTCACCCCGGACACTTCATACCAAACTCCTCGTTTTATACAAACACTACACATTGACGTTATTGTACACGCAAATCTGTGTGTGTGACGTCTGATGTCCATACGATTGAAGACTAAAGTAAGACCGAGGGGGTGAGGTAAACGTAGCTCAGAAGCTTAACGGCCTCTGTGGTCCAGTGGTTAAGCGTTGGCTCACAATCCGGAGGTCCTGGGTTCGAATTCCGGTGGGCACCTATCACAAAAGTCACTTTGTGATCCCTAGTTTGGTGAGGACATTACAGGCTGATCACCTGATTGTCCGAAAGTAACTTAAACACGATCCGTGCGTCGGAAGGCACGTTAAGCCGTAGGCCCCGGTTACTACTTACTGATGTATGTACGTTGTCGTTGCATGAGTCATGTCAGGGGCCTTCGGCGGCTCAATAGTAACACTGACACCAGGGTTGATAAGGTTGGTATAGAAGACGAGAAGCTGGCGGAGAGTTGCCGTACTATATGTATTATTATTCCTTATTGTATGCCCGCACCCCGGTAATGTATTTATGACGGCTCACGTCTTCGGCGGCGCGTCATCTGGCGTATAAATCGTGCTTATCGCCGCAACCGGCGACCACTGCTCCTCTGATTAATTACCAATCCTCTTCAAACACTACGAGGTGCCACCCGGAATTTATAGTCAATACACCACCGATGTATTATTCAGAAAAGAATTGAAGATTATTTTTGAGTTTATTGAGAGGTTCGACCTCACCAACGTTGCTGTCAGGGTTGAGAGGATCGTGTAATGACTATGTACCTGCATACCATAAGCATAATACCTTTATACGTCCTTTTTACTGGGCACATCCTACTCTCAATCAACTAGAGATGGTACGGAGCATCTTCACTACGCTGCTACGCTACTGCATGTCAGTGGACGTATTTTACAGATAGTTGTCGGGGCAATGTCTTAACATGTCTTCGGAAGTACAAAGTCATTTTGCTTTTTTAACCTATTAGATGACTCAGAACGCAATGTTACCTAACTATGTAAAGGGCATTCTCATAAAGATATTTCGACAATATTCCCATAGGGGATCACACGTCTAACTACTAAACCATGGAGGTTATTAAAACTGAATTGCAAGCGGAAACAAGCCGGCCTGTTTTTACGGTTCAAGGATGTCCAGAAAAGACATGAAATGTATTATACATAGTTAGGTAACATTGCGTTCTGAGTCACCTGATGAAGGGGGTTGCCCCTTGGTTTGAATGAGAAGCACGATGCTCTTACGGCAGGTGTAGATACCGGCGACCAGCTTTCATAGTTGACGGTGTTCTTACTTATCGCCAGTGTTCGCGCACGGTTTCACATTATTATGATTGCTATGTACGAGTAATAGGGCAAATTATTACAGTACCTACAACGCTTTTCCTTGGTAAATAAAATGAAAACAAACATAATTGTATTGAATAAATAAAGCCTCTTTCATAGAAATTATAAAAATAACACAGATTTTAATATAAAATACACTTTATGAAGGATCTTAAGAAATATAAGCTGAAAATAACAAGATACTTAGTACGTATCTCTTTACGAACGAATATGCAGCCTTAATATATTTGAATCAGAATTTTTCTCGTACATGATATGGAAACGTAAGTAGGTATATAAGTAGCTTGCGTCTGCGTTGAATTTGCAACATTTTCACTGAAATCTGCTTAACTTGATTCGCTCCAGAGATATCGAAGGCGGACGTGATCAAGCGAGTAGAGTAAGTTCTAAATCTAAAACCAAGTTCTCTGTGCAAGTCCGGTAGCCGCACAAACATCTCTGGGTTGATGCGTTTTGCTTCAATCTCAAAGTTTAACGCGATTGCTAACGAAGGCGGGGAATTAATCTTTAGTACAATTATTATTACCATCTCACGGTAACGAATGACGAATGGTTGACGAATAGTTTGCTAGTTGGAACACAGATTACTTCCAATACATTGTATGTAAGCTGCTGTGCATATTAATTAATAATGGAGTCTAGTGACTAACACACGAAACCAACTTTAAACTTTGAACACTTGAACAGGGAAGTTTAGCTCTAACTGGAATAACAACAATATATAAAGCTTGCCAATAATGGCAGTTCAAATATCAGAAACAAATTAAAGGCGATTAGGTGGAATAACCGTCGAAAGTATGGCTATTACCTTAGCAGTGTCATTAACCACTATCGGCGGAAACTACCTAGGGAAATCTAATCGTCACTTCCTTACTGCTTCCGGTGCACTCGAGGCATGCGACCTTGCATGAGCTCACTCAACGGCCTTCCTTACCAACTTTTACCTCTTTGAGACACATCTAGAACTATTTATTCATTTCATTTATCTTTGAAATAATAAGTATTATCTGTTGTTAGTCAAAGCATGATTACTTTCCCGCAAAAAACTCAGAATAGGTAAAAGCGCCGCAGTAGGATAATGCACAAAGCGACATCTCATTTATTTTTCAATGGCAACATTTATCATAGAAATACTATTTGGATTAACCTTATTTCCCATTAAAACATAAATTAACCATCTTCCTTGCAAACATTATCTAGTACCTATCAAGTTCAATAGAATTTCTCCGGAGACGAACACACACACACACACGTAATCCCTAATGGGGTGGGCAGAGCCACAAGTAATCAAAGACAACTTGCAGCCACTATTGTTACGATGTCGTAAGCTGGATATGACAAACCTTATGATGATAGGGGATCGGCCTACCGGCCATAACATTAGTCCATCATGTTAGAGGACACAATCCCTCTGTCGGTTTTTACGACATGCCCGGAGACGAAACTTATAATATTTGTATGTGTAAGTAAGTAGGGGGGGGGGGGGGGGGGGGTCACAACGACTAATGCCTCGTAACGGTTCGTGGAAATAGTGCACAGTGTGCGTGCCGACTGTTGTTGCGTTACTATACGAATTGTCGCGTTGTATCGTGCACTTAGATATTATATCGATTGGGTAGTTTCCTAGGTCAAACATAAATGATTAAATTCTGATTACTAAATAAAGGCAGATCTAAAGGTAACAAAAAACTTTTCTTCTTTTCTATTTAGCTTATTTACAAATTATAATAGAGAAAAATGTAATATAATATAAGTGCAACATTTTGACACGTTTTTCTATGACGTCACATGTTTTTTTTTTCATACTAGTAATTTCGTATTTTGACGTTTAGTAAAAAGTAACTGATTTGACTAGTTGAACACTACCCTATGGGAGATTGTAGACTACTAGTTGTAGACAGTTTTAATTACTTACAACAGTTTTCAAAAACTATTTCACAAATAAAATATTTTCTGCAATGCAAGTAAGTACTATACGATTTCGCCTATTTCCCGTTAGGGTAGGCCACGGAATTGAAATTGCCTTAAATGAAATTATATTTATTTAAATTAAACTTGCACTATTATGTATTTGCTAGGCTTAAGTGGAGATGGGCAGGACCCTTGGCAAGACGGGAAAACAACGGATGGATTAAGGCTGTTACTGAATGGTGGCCAAGGGATGGTAGGTATGCGATATCGAGGCAGACAATCCCGGATAATATTTTGAGGTACGCCGAAAAGCAATGGATGATGAAACAAATGGACTTGCACAGACCCGGATGGCGTGAAGGAGAGGAGGCCTATACCTATCAGTGGGTGGATACAGGCTGCGTAGAAAGATTATGTATTCTGTATCTATAATCTAATAGTCATGTCTAGTTGGCAACATAGTCGTATAAGTTAATAAGATTGAGCGAAAGTATACTTTATGTACTTATTAAGTAAGTAGCTGGATTAGGTAAACTCTACTGTGCTTATTTACTGCAGTTATATCACTATATACGAAATGAAATTCACAAGTTTCCAATCAATGAAGTCCCATCATTAGATGCAAGAACTATCAGTCGCAACAGTTTGCAAGTATCCACTGAACACAGTTATTCTTTCAAAGATACGTCCGTGTACTATCATCATATTAAGTTTTTGGACGAGTATGTTCCGCTGTACGTCCTTAGCCGATGATTAAAACGCAGAACTATCGGGCATCAAACTTGAACTTCAAAATACAACCATCAAGCGTGATATTTAAAAATAGCCTAATTGCGACTCGCGTATGGGTGATAGTATTAAAAATGAATTGTCGTTGGTCACTCGAACACAATACACTATGACTAATTAGTATTGTATGCGGTAACCGCGATCGATATTAGTCGAACTACACGCTCACGTGGTAAGGCAATCGATTACGTGATATTTTACCGCCAAGTCGACAGATACAATAAATATAAGCACTCCTTATTACAAACGGTTTTTACTTGCTTTTGAAAAATGCAAACTATATTGAATAAACCAGGATAGTCTTGTATTTTTTGACGTCCTTTGTAGGATTCTAATTAATTTCCCTCTTCAGACAGGTAATACAAGAACGAAGATAATAATGTAGGTACTTGGCTCGCAGCTTGCCGTCTACTTTATCAAAGCGCAATTCAAGGAAGAAATACGTCGTCCCAGTGCTTCTACGCCCTTTGTAATATGAAAATGTCTAGCGCAAGAACAACACAAACAGTTTAATTATATTTCACCTTACTCCACTTTAAAGTTAGACATTAATATGCAAGGAATTTTGTCAGTACTAACCATTACAATAAATTATATTCTTTAGGTAAGTAGTTAAATGATAGATTGTTTATGACGTGCTGGGAATGTAAAATTCAAAGGAACCACTTTTTCACTAGCATAGCCGTGGTACGGTCAATACAATACGTATACTTACGGTACGGTGCTAGGTCACTGTAGTTAATGTGTTGTGAATTCAGCCGTTAGTCGTTGGGACTTTCAATTTAGCACGTTCCGCCTCTTCCAGTAGTGGCAGTGGTACTGCGAGCGTGCATGGTACATTAAACGGCATATTTGGGCCGCAGTGGCGCACAGTACGCTTCTTTACAGCCTTGCAATGCGGTTTAAGGGGAAATTGTGTTCTGCTGCGGCATCCGCTGCCCCGCCGGCCTCAATTTACTTCGCTGAAATTAACAATTATCGTAATTGCCTTTCAATGTATGTTTGTTTAGAGGCCCTGTTAATTGCCAATATGCTGCACATTCTAATACGATAAAAATATATTACTTATATTTTAGAAGTGTAATATTTCTATTGAATTTACTTTGAAAACATTCAAGTACCTGCTGCGGTTATTGGAAATCCCGTCAAAATACAATGGACAAAGACACCTATTGAATGAAAGGACCTTGTTGTATAACAGTATCCTAATTAATAGAAATATACCGGGCGCACATAACCTCGGGCAATGCATATTTTTTAAATGATGATCAAGGGATTTGCAAACAGTTTTTCTATAGTACCGGGTACTACACCGAACCGGTGTAAACAGTTCAAATTGAATTGCATTGCAAACCAAATATGCCACCAATTAAGTTAAATGCTAGAAATGGCATACAAATGGTTTGCAAAACTTCTTTTGTAAAAGTACATAATATTGTTCAGTTTTGTTGTTAAAGGAACATTTTAAAAAGACTAAACTTGTTAGTTGTACTTTCAATAGAACCTAGTTGTGACTATTGTGTTTCCGATTTCAATCGAGTTATTGCTTGGCACTAAGAAACATACGGATGCACATTATGCATCATTAGTTATCGGATATTATTTGTACTACATTCTTGCTCTTAAACTAGTAGGTATTGACCCCGATTCCTGCAGACATCTCCTAAATTTACTTTAAGTTATACCTGTCAATTTCTTATCCGCCGAAAAGGAAAGGGACGGATGATTGACAGCTCTTAATTTTAGGAAGAATAAGTAATTGAATGAATAACCCGGGCTAATCATAAAGGTATCTCACCGGTATGCAAATCGTTTGAAGTGTGCTGTCCACATAATTCTGTCGGATTATTGGCCAATGTAAAATTTTTTGTCCGTTGTTTTAGATTTGTGCTTAAAATTGACGTGTGTTCCATAAATTTTATGCTTGTCGATTACCCGTCCCTTTCCTTTTCGGCGGATAAGAAAATGACAGATATAACTTTAAATAAAATTATATGGTGTTTACAGGAATTACAGTTATTTAATCTGTGTTTTAAGTCATGAAATATTTTTTCGCAAAGTTAAATACTACTTCTACGAGCAATACCCGTAAGCAGATATATTCCGAAAACAAAATTGGGAGAGATTACGTACGGGCTGGGGATTAGATCATTTAAAAATTGCACTGGAGTACTCGCAGTATTACGTGATACGTACACGACTATGGCGATTTTTTTAAAAACTTAACGAGTCTGTCGTGTGGCGGTGATAGGTTTGTACCTGATAATATGATCGAGACACCCCTCCTTAATCCAGTACGGGGCCGCGGCGATACGCTCTGCCCCAACGTGTTAGGGTTATGTTGTGTGAAACTGTGGTGCAGGTAGTGTGATATAAAAACACAGCTGTGTACTTTATTCAAGGTTTAGTTTCCAGCTAAAGTAGAGACATAGACTGACGCCTATAAACCACCAGGGCGTATCAATATGGCACTGTTTGATGATACACGATATGTTATTTATTTTTTTGACATGACTTTATTGTATGTAGATTTGCCGCAGATCGCATTAACTACTCGGCCAGGAATATGGTAATCATATTTATCTATGTATTATGTTCTTTCCGTTTATAAAACATACCTACTTACTAGTCGAGCTCTCGGTAGTAGGTCGAGTCGTTCTCGTATGCCGCATTGAGCTACATATGCGGCTTAGAATTTTTAGTTTTCTTTTATCGAAAACATTTTTCCTTTCATAAATAAATAAAATATGAATGAATATAACAGAGTCCGAGGTACAGCCAATCCATAATAAACTAAAACATAGAATAAGGAATTATACTAAAGTAATCGCGTTTCAACTTCGCCACCGAGCTTTTTCACCAGCTTCGTTAAACTATATTAGAGAAAACTTCGTTATAAGTACTTTTTACATTATCAGCAGTCACTAATCGTCAGTCGTAGTGACTAAAAGTATCCTTTTGACCCTTTGCTAGGTATGAACAGTAAGTTTCTAAATCTAAATAATGATCAGATACAGGAGCAGTAGTGTCTACACCAATTCAAAGGTATTTTTACATCTCAGTGGTTATGCAACGTGTATGAATGTGTAGCAGCTAGCAGGGATTTCGATAACAAGTAACGCCCACTCGTATCACTTAAGAGCTCAAATTCCTAGTAGGTAGAGAGTGGACAGAGAGATTCTAAGTTCTCTATGCAGAATCTCTTTGTACAAAGCTTGATACTCAAAGGCGATCAGAATAGTTGTAGAGCATTTTTCTCAAACGAAGTAGCATTTAGAAAAATATTACCTTGTAGAGAAAATATCATAAGTAAGTAATACGTTTTGATCTCAAATATAAAGAGGCGTAAGTACCTACTTAATAAGTGAGTCGTACTGAAAGTCCATAGAAAATAAAACCCTGAAAGAAGGCCCTATTGAAGACTATCAAAGCCTTGTTGTTTCTTGAGACCACAGCACAGTAAATCGTGGTGAGAATACGTTCTCGAATTTAACGCACTTTTGAAATTGTTGTTTATTTATATTTTGGTTACCAATTTATGTGTTTTACCATAGAGGAAATCTACTTACCTACAAATCAAATTTAAAAATAGTTTTCTTTTGTTGCTAACTGGCCAAGAACTTTCAAAATTACTATAAAACACATTTGAAAACATTATGACATCTTTTATGTACCTATTTGTAGTTTATGAACGAGGAATAAACTAACATTAGAAGTTAGAGGAATGAACTAACATAAAATTAGAAATCAAAATGGCCACCGTTATCAGAAGTAGGTACTTTGGAACAGTGTTAGATAAGACACTCGGCTCGATTACTCGGGTCTTGAAAGCCGTATCTATTCTGATTGCATTTATAATCGAAGCACTTTTCTACTATGATAACTACCTAACCTTCTACTAGCCTGAAATTATATTTTTATATAAGTACCGATCGATCGATTTTTATTTACACACACACTGTAACAAGTACTTAAATACAAGTTTTTCGGAAAAAATAAACATAAAGGTGTTTATATACTTTTACCTATTTTAGGAGTTTTAAAAAACCGATATCAAAACAACTTAGTTCATCTTGCAATCCCCAGTTGGAGTAAAGTCATGAGCTTATGTTAAGTTGACAACGAAACGATAACGCTATTTTGTGAAAGCATCGACAATAGCGCAGAGCTTGTGAAATAACCTTAAACTTTTCATTTAGAGGAAACACCTTTAGGTTCCTAACCTATGTATGCTGGAGAAGAAATTCCGAGACATGAAAAGAAGTAAGTAAAAGTAGAGCATTCGAACGTCATTCCAAAATGGATACTTTATAGTTCTTTATAAATGGTTAAATCTTCATCATCGCCAATACATTCTCACTACACTCTCAGCCTCATGTTATACGAGATGAGAGACGTTTTCTCCTAATAATCATCATGGAGCTCAAATTTCTGTATTCGTACACAAACCAAAGCTATATTAACATTTCCACAATTAAATCTCAAATCGCCTCCTAAACAAGAAAAATGTATTAATTTCCGTCCCGATCAGGAGCCCTTCACCCCCGTCAACTGCGTTACGTAATCCCAGACCCACATTCACCCAGATTCCGTCTATTAAAAAGAATACTGAATACATTACACATGTTCCAAAGAGAAAAAGGCTCCAGTTTAATCTGGAATAAAACGCAAGTTAGGGTAAATATGCGAGTAAAAAAGGAGTCGGATGATGATGGTATATTATTTCCTTCTTTACTTAGAATATCTTCATAACTGCTTACTCTTATAAGTGATGTTATTAATAAGTGATCTGTTTACCACTACGCGTCACGTTTAGTTCTGCTACAACTGTCGTAATTTACGGCGACAGGTTGTATCGATACAGTATGGTTAGGTGAACAATGACGTCAATATCCTGTTTTCGGGGGTTATCGTTCAATAGTACTCTCGTAATGAGGACGGTCCTGTTTTCCCGGCGCCAAACGGTCTCCGGCGTTTCATAACGTCAGCCTCCCCTCTTATGACTAGCCTGGTGCCGGATTTAGTGCTCCGTGACAAAATGGAGGACAGCACGCTTAACGGTTATAGTTCAACCATTCCTGGACACAGTTTATCTACCGCGTCACTACCGCTTGCTTAAGAGGTACCTACACAAAATGACCCCAATGTACAACTAAACGCCCATAAAGAACCCACGTCATTTAAATAGCAACGCGTCGTCCTGCTTACGTCAGACTGTCTCATATTTTTGAAAACAATTCTAATAATATTCGTCATACGTAATATTCACAATCATATACATCGTGGTGAAAACCAGAAATAACAAATGTTATTTGAATACGACTACAATACAGAAGCGTTAGTAACATTTATGACATTTAAATTATATTATAAAAAAGCTTTTGAAACTAATCAACGCGAAATAGAACTTGGCATTTAACTGTTTCATAATAAATTGGTGGATACGATGAGAGAATATTAAAGATTTCAGTGAGTATAGTGTCGGGCGCGTAAATCTGTCGTTGCGACAGTGTCGCACTCAGTGACATAGACAATATAAAAAATAAATAGATAACAATATAGAGTATCGCGGTGACCGACAACACATGTTACTCTACAGAAAACAACTAGACAGCGACCATCACGTGTCCTGTGACAAGTAACATAGAAATCAATGCCAGCGATAGCGACTGCCGTGTTATTTAGGTTAGACCCATATGACTACTTAATGCGCAATACACATCAAAGCCTGAGCCTCTGACCTGCCAGCACAGCTCACCGATCTAACCTGGCGGCCTATATGAAAAGAATCATATGGGCAACATGCGCCCACTAACCTTTTGGCGACATGTCGGCGCCTTGCGTAAACTATTCGTTCAGTTGCGCGGATTTACCGACTTGTATTACGTGAAGCCTCCAACTAACCGCCGACCAAAAACTGCACGGGTTTGGTGCCTACTGCGCTTTATAATGCTTGAAATGTGAAAGTATAAAACAAATAAAATGTACTTTAACCAGATGAATAAAGTCTATTTACCCATTCTCGCAAGTAAACACGTACTTACCGTCTAATTCAAATTCATTTTTAAAGTTACTTTGATGATCAGCGGAGAAACGATTTGTCTTAGGATTTGAGGAAACTAATTCCATAATACATAAAGTCTGCGCGGTCCAGACGTACCCACGTAAAAATATTACGACCTAAGCGTTAGCATACGTGTCCAATTTTATTAATATTTACGTGCGCAATTCGCCCCACTGTCCCACTCAACTATATTCGAGTTTAGGATATTTTTACTTCGACTTTGGTATATTTTTGTTGTCAATGTCGATAAAAGAAACTGTGAGGTATATTCTTATGCTAGCTTCACACTATTAAAGTACTAATCAACCACATTGTAACTAATTGTCGACAGTGGTTGTAGTGGTAGCAAAACTTTGTTATTTTGCAACACTGTTAAGCACACATTTGCGGTAAACAGTCATTATTGGTTTTAGAACATAAATTTCAATGTAAACACAATTAAATTCAATTAATATAAATAATTGCAACTGATTTAATTAAATTCGAATAAATAGATGCATTGGTAGTTGCATTCAAATAAATACGTGTTAAATTTCAGTGAAACATTATGTCTACGCTACGTATGTTGATTGAAAGTATGTATCGATCTGGCTTGGATGTGTCATCCATTCAATCTACCTGCATCTGTTGGGTAAACGCCTCCTCAATGTTGCACCAACTTTTCCGGCACCAAAGTAAAATCACTAAATCTTTCAAGGGCCAATACCACGTTTTTACAAGAAGATTCCCATTGACATTCAGAATTTACCTCTAAATAGAAAACAATGTATATTTGTAAAAAATGTTATTATAATGTTACTGATGATTTTGAAAATATGAATGCATGGGATTAACTGTCTGGGAACTAATATTAGGCACCTAAATTACTAAACTGTATACTTAATAATATTTTACGTTTCTTTTTTTTAAATAGAACGTCCAGGGCCCTTTGCCGAGGTTTTCCTTGCAGCTTCTTTTCCCCAGCTAAAAAGTTGTGAGAAGCTGCAGTAGTTTTAGGCGGATGAGACGTTCCTTATGTAAAATAGATTCAAAGCATAGAATAGGGAATAAATTAAAGTGTAACTTTGTTACCTACTGAATAAAGATATTTTTGAATATGAGTACTCATTGTTGCGTCAACAGCTTAAGCACATTTGAAACAATGTCATTTGACCACCAATTTTGCGATGGCTTTTGCCCACCGTACTCTTGTCTAGCCAGGTGTCCAACCCGTTTCCATTTAAAACGCGTGACTTGCCTACCCACATAATAGATTTTCGTTTTCCCTCGATTTCAAGTTGGGTAAGGATCGGCGAGAGAGATGCCTGCCTCTTTGTGCAACTTTAAAGTTTTTGGTAGTGAATACGTAGCGCATTGGATACTGTCAAACAGAATGTACAATGGTATTTCGAAATATTTAAAAACAAAACGAAATAGTCTCGGCCTTTGTCAATTTACATTTGAGCTGCTATACGGTCACTACTCCTACACACCTTAAATATAATATATGCGTTCGGTTATGTCATCATAGTTAAAATGCATTATAAAAAGTATTTAAATAAGTATTATTGTACAATTGTAGATATTTTTATACTCGCTTACTGTTAATATTTTTTATACCTCGACGTAGCTAATCATAGATTTGGTACAAACAGCAACATTTATCGCAGCAGCAGCTCACAAGATATCATCTTCTCTACTAAAACCTTAACACGAGGTTTTATAACACGAGGTTCTGTGCATAATATTGCATTAATAAAACGTCCGTGTAGGCCACACTTAATAATTGAAATACAAGTTTTATAGTACTGAGTAGTCTAGAGCATGTGTGTTTCCGAAACCCACGCAATGATCGTAGTCCTCACGGCACCTGATGATCGCTTCACGCACGATTATTAAATTATACCTCGATGACGCCAACCCGCATCCAACCAGGAGCTCAATAATAGAACGTTTCGATTGCCATCAAATCAGTCTAAAATATCATTAATGTACAGCTCTGTAACACATGTCAAATCTACTGCAACATATTATCTTAGCTACTTACGTATCATGTTGGTGACGCAATATCTCGCCAAGCAGTGAATGATATCCGAAGCAAATCTACAAGTTACCCTGCTATAGTATTCAATGTCTGTGCAAGTTACTTACGTCAAAAAAACTGATGCGATAAGCCTTATTGAAGTATTTTGTTTGAATATATCGTTACGAGAATAATGTAGGGATGTTCGGTCCGATCCGTTCCGTCTAAATAGTTAATGACATATGAGACATTAGATCAAGTTAAAAAAAGTCCGATCCGATTATCGATCGATACATTTGCATACCACCCATTAGATTTTTGTATCGATTAACTATTCGACCCGTTGGCGGATCGATACAAAATACTAACTTACCTAAGAGCCCTAATTCAACAACAAATAGTTAAGTAGTTTTAAAAAATTGTAATAATTGCTATTTTTACGAAATTTTAATAAATAACATGTTGTGATATTTCTCCAGAGTATGAGTATCGACCCGACATCCGTATTGAATATCCCTAGAAATAACAGACAAGACAAGCTTGCAACACTTGATATTGAAGTCCTCTCTAAGATTAATATGTTGACCATGTTATCAGCATGTTATAGAGAACATAACACACACTAAAAACGTTATTTATTTTTAGACAGATTACTGAGTATATGTTTTGTCTACTTCTAATGAGCAGCAGAGAAGTAACCACAGAACTGAAAAGTCTATTTCTCTATGATGTTACGAACATAGCGGAGTATAATAAATTCAAAAAGAAAAAGTTGTAATCGAAAAGAACTGTTGGTATTAAATGCGTCGCGTGTGGGTATTGAATGGCGAGTGGCTCACCTGACCCGCCTGTACCCCCATTACCGGCCATCGGCAGCCGGATTACCTCCCGATTAATTCTTTCATAACGGCAATTTTAACAAATCCCTATTAGAATATTGAGTTTTTCATAAAAGCAGCACTAATTACATAAGCTAGCCCTGTGTCAGGCTAACAGCTCTCCGGAGAGATGTGAAAAAATACAGCGACAGCCTCTTTGAGCGTTGCCGTTGGAACGAAATTACGGACGGGATATCAAAGACTTTGTCATTTGATACTATTGCTCACCTGTCCAGCTTCAGAAAGGACAGTGTCATGAAATCGTATCACTTGCCGACAAGCGTGATTTGATGAAAAAGCTACGCAATATTCTAAAGTGAATATACAACGCTCCAAAACTGAAGTAGGTACTCGCTCGAATCGAACACAGCACAAGCATGCACTGCAAGGTAATTAAGTCATGCAGCATAATAACTGAAACTTTGCCAAATCCGAGTACAAACTAATGTCGATGATAGGTACCTACTCATAAACGCGTAAGAGTCGAAACATTGTTACGAATAGTTGAGCAATAATGTTTTATCAGCATTTATTTTTTTCTTCTAACACGGTAACGATGACTAATATTATCATAATTCAACTTCAAGATTCATGATCATCGCTTTAAGAGTTATTTAAAATGATCTACTTTAAATATATTTTACATCTAAAGCACCCCCTGTTACACCAGAGAGATCCAATTGGTACTTATACGAAGAAGTCTTGCGTTTAAGGTCTGTGTCCTTACTTCCACGACGCTGAAACTATGAGAGGTGATGACAACTTTCTGTAAAGGACCGATGGACCTAATATTGTTAGGATGTGGTTGCCACTTATTCAGAAATTAATATCCCTATCACAATAAATAATAGATTATACTTTTTCATACCTGGTCTACTTACCTAATGTGTAGGTATTGTAGAATAAACTGATATTACATGGATATTACAAATGTAAACAAGGGCAATCCTTGTAATGTTATGTCATTTTAGTCTTCATCATTTATAATAAAGTATAATTTCCAATTTTGACCTAGGTACCAGCACATAAGTCTTTCGGGACGACGCCGCTGTTAGCGAGTTTGAACGAAATGTCACGCTTGAAGTGACAGGTCAAGTTCTCCAGAAAAGGGTTGTCTGAGCTCTTTGTGCGGGCTGTTTGAAGAGTGTGGAACAGGCGGACGGTGGAGCCGTGGAACGCAAGAATGCGGCGTGCGTGCGGGTGGTGGTGCGGCAGAGGCGACGCGCGGGGGGCGGCGCCGGGGGATGCGTCGTGCGGCGCGGGGCCGCGCGGGCCGCGGGTCGGCGGGCTGGCGCGTGCCGCAGTAGCGTGGAGGCACCGCCGCGGCCGCTCACGGCTCCTCCGCTCCGGCGCCCTGCCGCTCCCGATGCGAGCGCGGACCCACCGCGTCGATTCGGCTCGCGCCGCCACCCGCCGCTAAAGGCCAGTTTACTCGCTGATGGTTCCCCCGTATCGAACGACTCAAGGGATTGGACACGTGGTTATCTTTAAGAAAATGTTGCTGGGCGGTTCAGGTCCTGATCAGGTTAAGTGTAACTTTAGAGGAAAGAGTTTCGTTAAACAAAGCGCGGGGTAAATCCCGAGGCCGGCAATCATTGTTGCGCTTGCCCTCCTTACGATGATACTGAAAATTTTCTTTACTTACCTACGATTTTATTTTCGGGAAACTTTTACCTCTAAAAAGTTTCCAAAATATGCGTTAAATGTGACAAGTATTCATTTTAAAATGACTACCATAACTTTTAATTGATACTTAGTATACATGGCGAGCGTTGCACAACATTCACCCATTTTTATATAACTAACGTTGTCATCAATCATTTTGAATAGAACCACTCAGACGCGGCCACAGAATATAGAAGTTAGTACGACCAAAACTTGCAAAAAGCACATCTGCTACATTACCTGTACTTATAATCATCGTCACACCTTAAGCGATACAATCAATTTATAACATTAAATTTAATTTTCTGACAGAATTTGAAAAGCCGCCAACTGTCCTGTATTAAGCATCATTTACACAACGATTAATGTCAGTAAATGCGCCATTAAAGTAAAGATAGCCCCTACATACGTCATATTCTAACCTATATTTTAGATCTGTTGTCCTTTTTATTAAAATGAAACTTGTTTCTGTTCCGGTTGAAACATAATTTATTATTATAGTTCTATTTGATGACATCTTATATCTATTTCTACTTCTCGGGAATTGTCCATACACAAAAATATTTTTGACATTCATATTCGTGTCATAACTGAGACATTGACATAGTTTCCGGAAAATACATTTTTATTAACTCATATTAATAATTTTGTTACATTTATCAATGTACTATTATAATTAGCCGGGTGGTCCGTCGGAAAACTGTTGCTCTTGTTCAATGGATTCTTTTGATCTCCCTGTCGCGCTCTAAGTCCTCAACTGATCTCTCTTACACCCACATGCCCCTATGATCCGTCTGAGACCCACCACTTTTCTCGCATTGGAAGAAAATACAAAGAACGCTTTTCTACATCTTCTTCAGATTGTGGTAGTAGGTACATAATCTGTTTATTGTGTACTATAGAAGAGCGATCCTTGTGGGTTCCTTTACAACAGATTTAATCAACTAAAAACGGTTGGAATACGCTTAGGAATAGACCTTCCCTGTTCTGTGACACTTAGCAGCTCAACCGTATCTTTTATAGCTGTATAAATTAATTATAAGTAAAATACTTATAAGTACACTATTTCTATTAATTCCAATTATACGTACATAAAGTCACGCCCGTAATTCCTAACAGGGTAGGTAAAGCCACAAGTTACCAATAACCCCGCAACCCCTGATATCATAATACCAATAGTCGAAATAATTATATTCTTTTTTTCTGTCCGTATTTGCCTAAGCTATGTTATGGCTTATAAATGATGAGACTAACTTATTTTCACGTAACTTTCAAGAGGTTATTATAGACAGTATTTTTCATAGAATAATCAAAGGAAATTCATAGACATATCATAGCACAAGTAAAAACCGTCAGAAGAATTGTGTCATTGCTAACATGATTTACCTGGAGTCTAAAAACGCCAATTTAAGCAATTCATCTTAAAAACAATACTTATTGCTGTTAGACATTTTTTGACACTGCACACTCAACATCAAAAACTATATCGCGTTCCATGCGCAAATGTCAAATTGCAATATAACTTTTTAGGTGAATTGGTTTAGTGTGGCATTATTGGCTGGCGTGCTCCGGAGAGAGTACGAAGTTGGATGGATGGCATGATCACGCATATTTTAAATATCCACCTTAGGACTTCGTAGCAAAGCGACTGCAAGTTGACGATTACTTGTGGTGCTGCCTATCTCACCAAGAATTACGGGCATCAGTTTACGTATATACGTAATCTTTGTTACATTCCCATTGTCTTAGAGGGTTTTGTACAAGAAGCATTGTAACGTGCTACCAGACACCCAGCATACTAGTAGGCAAATAACTGGTGTAGAGGTAGTATGTTCGGTTCTATAACGGTTTACAACTTTCGATCGACAATATAGTCAAATTCAATTTACATTACTCAATAACTCACCGGTAAATTAAACTTTATTGTTAGTCAAAGTAGGTACCTATTTTCTTATTTTCAGAACCATATATACCAGTCAGAGCACTCTTGACATTTAGAAGTTACATAAAGTAGCTACTTGGCACATTTTTTTCTTCAAAATTGTGATTTGAAAAAATAAAGACGCAAATTAACGTGCCATAATTTATCATATAATATTAGTTACGGTTCTTATGACGTTGCTAAAGCCAAGCAAACTTACATATTATTTAGTACTATCTTGTCTTGTTATCGTGTCGATGGCGAACTAAATAGTATCCAGCCCAAAACTTGGCAACAAGTATGGCGTAGTACTATAATACGAAGAATATATGGTACTTCTTATTACTTACATTTTATTGCTTCGAATAAACATAGTGGACACAATAATATTACTCATTAAAACCACTAAATCGTATGTTATCTTACCATAGTCATGTGGAGAGTAAAATAAATCATACCGTGATAACAACCAGTCAGTAGCAAATATTATAAAGGAAATTTCAATATGTATTTACGCAGACGATCCTTTTTTTTAAAACTGCATGTTTGAAGGTTTCTTTTCTACTTATATACAAAAGAGAAAATAACGAAACACCCACAAACGCCTTCTGCACCGGCTCTCGACGTTATGAGAATAAGCTTAGCACAAATAATATAAAATGTAATTAATCTAAAAATCTAACTGGTCACTTAAATTCAACGTGACGTTAATCAATACTTTTACGAGTGTAAAGAAAGAACGAATACATATCGTGACCGTAATATACATTCAAACGTATCATCACGCTATATCGCTTTCGGGGCTTTTTTCTTTAACACTATTTAGTAGAAAATACAAAGAGAGGAGACGGTTAAACGAATTGTATTAAACTTGCTTCATTTTGAAACGACTGTAACTAGATATGTCACCCGCATTTAGATGGTACTTTATATTGCTTCCTCCTCGGTCTCAAACTTTAGACGAGATCATAGATGAGAAAGCTTCTAAAATAAGCTGACTGAAAGCTTTCCTCAAATCGATGCATCTAGCTCAGACGAAAATAAGACTCAAAGGTCTCCTCTATCGCGTAAGGAATTAGAAAACTCATTGCATTTTAGTTTTCTCGTAACCCGGAGACGCTTTTGCAAAGAAATTCTTTTTCGACGTCTAGTTCCTTATTAACTTTTTAACGACTTTACGTAAATGATTCCTCTACAATTTGATAGCTTTCCTTATTGAGTTTGATTCTAGGATTTGCAAGATGTGATTAATACGACAAGCTATTTAGTTTAATGGAACTAATGGTGCTAATTCCTGTAAACACCATCTAATTTTATTTTAAGTTACATCTGTCATTTTCTTATCCGCCGCAAAGGAATGGGACGGGTAATCGACAAGCATAAAATTTATGGAACACACGTCAATTTTAAGCACAAATCTAAAAAAACCGTCTAAAAATTTTACACTGGCCAATAACCCGATAGAATTATGTTGACAGCACACGTCAAACGGTATGCATACCAGCAAGATACGTATTTGATTCGCTCGGGTTATCCATTCATTTACTCATTCTTTCTAAAATTAAGAGCTGTCAATCATCTGTCCCTTTCCTTTTCGGTGGATAAGAAAATGACAGGTATAACTTAAAATAAAATTAGATGGCGTCTGCAGGAATTAGCGCCAATATAAATATTAATTTACTTTAAATGCCTACTTGGAATATAAAATGAAATAGTTGAAAATTATATCACCGTCAGCAATAAAACACCCAAATTATAAGCTGGTAAACCAGAAATTCTCTACACACCGTTCGCAAATTAAAAACGTCGAGCTTGTTTGCAATTTCCAACTGTACTCCCAAGCAGTGCGCTTCGTAGAGCTCGTTATTAATGAGAGATCCCAATTTCTGGGAAAGATTATACAAATCTTTTTAATATTAGAGCAATCAAAGCTTCCTCTTTTGAAGAACTTCATCATAAAATGTTTTACTGATGAATATTGCCAGTGAATAAACGATTCAAAAGATCTCGAAAAAAAATTAAACCGAAAACTATCTAATTGCAGTCTACCTACTCTCTTTGCTCATTATTACTGTAGGGGTACTAGTTGTACAAAGGAATATCAAGAACGTTCCAGTAACAGATATAATTCCTAGAACTTTTAAATTACTTGTCGGTCGATATTATAACTATTTCTCATTATTACCACTTTGAACTGCCTTCAGAGCAGACCTTTTGTCATTCTTTACAATCGATGCATATTGCGAGCTTTTCCAGCCAATTTCATTTTTGTTTTTTTCAGGATTCCGTACCGAGACCCTAAAAAACCCCTCGCTTCTTCTTATTTTCGTTGTAAGGGCATTTCCGGTTGCATTCATTAACTCTTCTCACGGTATACGGACGAGCAAGTTCAATACGTACAGGACCCATAGTGCACGACTCAGACGCGGACTTCGCTGTTTTTTGTGAATCGTGATTGGTCTATATTTCTTTCTTTAAATCAACAATTATTTGCCTTGTATGTATATTAATATTATTATTTCCATAATAAGTTTGCGATCACAGCGCCATGAACTCGGATCAGGTTCGGCAGATCAATTTTAAGCTGATAATGCTACACGAAACATAGTACCAAATCTTCAGTTAAAAAAAATAAATTGTCAAAGATTAAGCACCATCCTGAGGAATAAAAATGAGGAGAATGCACACGATTATAAACTTCCGCTTTAAAGTTGGTGGAAGCCCACCATCAATTTCTTCATGGACCGATAGGTTTTCGAAGCATTTTCAATATATCTTGTCATTTTTATCTAGCACGGTAAAGAACTTTGGAAGTATGTAAAGAACAAAAAAGACCTCTGGCGCGAAGAGTGCCCATGAGATTTGAGATTGGTTGCGTCAATGACAGCGGATTTGTGTCTTCGCCCGCTGCAACTTACGTCTCTGCAACGTTTCTATTCCCCCAAGTATCGACCCACAGCACTAATAATAAATTCTAACTCTCATTCACGCTCATCTCGATCCAGTGTTTTACTGGCCCTCATGCTGAATTCAGCTAGCATAAAACGGTATGGGCTTCCAATTGAATTTGTAAATAGAACTCTGAATAAAAGCTGAAACAGGTCAAATGTTTTTAAAAATTAAAAAGGTGCATATATCACATTTTATGTACCGTACCTACATCTATACAGGCATGTCATGGCACATTTTGGATATAGTCCAGATAACAGTTGTGTGAGGTTTCATCATCATCAGCTCATTGCAGTCCATTGCTGGACATAGGCCTCTCCCAAGGCCCACCACAAAGCCCTATCCTCAGCCACCTTCTGCAAGTCGTCCCGCCATCTAGCCAGAGATCGACCGCAAGATGGTGGTAGGTACATTTTTATTTGATTTTACTAAGTAGATATTGAGTTTGAACCTACATGATACCTAAATATCTTGCCAAACTGCAGAGGCAGTTTATTGGCAAGTATGTCGTCCTTATCTTGTAATATAATATTATAGAACCTACTTTACGTACATAATATCATTTTTTTTATGTCGTAGCCAATTGTTCTTGGCAATGGTCAATGTAGAGTGACTTAACAATGATCTCACGCACGTTCTATGTCCTAGTGAGAGAAGGACGACTAATAGCCCAAATTACGGCGTTCCAATTTTAATACAAAAGATTGAAGAAAACGAGATGCCACGTATAGCGGAGAATTTTTAGGAAAGAAGAAAATAGTATGAAAACCGGTCATACTTAAAGTGCTAAACAAGGTGGCTAGGAGGTTGTATGACGCTGGTACTAGTGATTCATTCGGCGGCGGCGGCGCATGGCCCTCCGCCAAGGCTCGCACATGCTCCGCGGTGCGGCCTACGGTTAATTGCATTATGCCTGGTTCGCACAATGTGCGAGTGACAGCCAATAAACTGCACGCTATATTTAACTGGCCCCACAGCCTCTCCAACACATAAGGAATTTATGCTAACCCGGCGACAATAAAATGATGCAACGGCGAGAAAATTGTGGATGTGGTTAGCGCGGGATCAGAAGAAATACTGAAACTGAATGAAATGATGATGATACTCGGGAAATATTTTGCGGAGAACGACTACTAGGTATAACACCTTAGGTATTATTAGCCAGTCGGACGGTGCGTTTAAATAAATCTGAAATCAAAAGTCCATGTATGTTCGACATGAATAAAACATAATTACGTTAAAAACGGATAGGCTCTTGTTTTACGACATTTTATAAAATGCAGTGAGCAAGCGATGCATATTTCTCGTCACAAGCGGCTGCACGTCGTTGCCATTTATCACATTCGTTTCATAATAGGGATCCAGCTTATACATCATAGCTGACTCGGAAAATCTATTATGCACCCGAGAACTTTTATTATGTTCCACTTTTTCACATACGCTACACAGAATCACAACTTTTTACTCAAAACTCTTTGCGCGGAAATCAACGTATTGTAACAAAATGAGCACCTTGTTTTGTTCTCTTTAGTAAAACAGAAGCAACAGTTCCGTTTCGCAAGTTCTCAAAGAATTTTATGCAACGTAGCAAATGAACAATCAAGTTTCAAACAAGCTAGTTAAAGTTCACAATGGAAGAGTAAGCACCTGTCGAATTATACGAATCTCGCTTCGGCGCTGTTGTAACTAATTTGAAGTAAGAAGACACGACAATTAAATTATTCGTACATGCTGAAATGCTGAAGTTGATTCTTATATGAGAAAAACAGCAACAAACAAAAATAGTGGGAACTAATAAAATGCGCCACCCTCCTTTAAAGCCACAAGTCACCAAAAAACAAATTTGGTATTGAAGTGCTAAGATGGCTTCATCGCTTATGTAAATAGTTCATAGTGCTGAAGAGAACACAAACCTTTTGTCTAAAACAACCGTACGAGAAGCTCTAGCGCTTCAGCCTAATGATTATTACTGAATTAAATTAATCAAATATAATCCAGAACACGCTAGCCAACAATAAACATTATAATTAAAAATATATTATTTAGGTACTAGCAATTGGGTTTGGTTATAGTTTTACCACATTTAAGTAGCCAATTATAACACTAAAACCCGCCAGTAATGATTTTACTCTTCATTATTATTTTAGTAATGTTTCTTCAATAATGATTTTATTCAGTGGTTCTCAAGATTGACCCAAACATACGTACATAAAACGTAACAAATTACTTTATTTTAACCTAACCTAACCAAAGTCACATGCCGGACACCCCATACAAAATACCTCGTTTTACACAGACACTACACATTGACGTTATCGTACACGCGCAACTGTGTGTGTGACGTTTGACGATTGAAGACTAAAGTAAGACCAGAGACTAAATAAATCTGGCTCAGCCGCTGGTGGGGAGCGGAGAGTTCCCGTTCTATACGTAGCATTATACATATATGCCAAAGTATAAAAATCCTGGCGTAAAGGCGCTGTGAGAATATGTGATTTTTTATCTGTGTTGCATGCATTATAATTATAGACACAGACAGTTTCTATTTTAGTCTCATTATAAAATGGCTAAGGTTTTATATGGTAACCGTTTTAAATTATTTCTTGTAATACATAGGTATCTTATTATGTTATACACAAAGCTCCTCCCAAGTCAAGCAAACTAAACTTCCAAGCTGCCTTCAAACTCGAAGAAGCGTGGGTACTCAGTTCATCTTGCGATGGGTATGCTTCTGCCTGGCCTAGCCCAATGTAACATGTAACATGATAGGAATGGATCTGTCGTTCATCGGAAATAAAATTTGATATGTGCATTAACTAATTGTACGTACAATATAATTTGACTGAACCTGACACTGACTTTACATAATCTAAAGTAAAGTAAGTGCACTTAGCTGTTGTTCCTGTTTGTAAGCAAATTGCATGTATAATTATGTCCGGAATGCAAGAAATCTGGGGGCACGGGAGTGGCCCCGCCAAGGCGAGTTATATCTTAATATGTTCAACAAAAAACTTCATATCCGATCTATTTTTAACAACCTACTTACTTAATTTATTTGTAAATACAATTTACAATAATGGAATGCCTCATTAAAATCGAAAGGACAATACATTTTCCAATAACCTGGCTACTAACTACAATAACTAGATGCTAAAGATAAAACCAAAGCAATTTAAGCCGACAATCAAGCCTTATCATAAGCCGGCAGGCGCTACTCTAAAGAAAAGCTTCGATGAGCCGCATAAGCCGTGACATACAAACGGAAAATCTCTTCATCGCTTTTCCCACTCCTGTTTAAATTCACATTACTTTTCGCAAACTGTTAAGTGAATGTGAACAAAGCATTAAAAAAATCTAGTTATGATTTTATCGCGATATTATAATCTAGCTCGTTAATTCCGGATTCCCAACCTTTTGTTCTTTATCATCTGTTCCGCCCCTCTGATATTTTTAATAGGATTATTGAAGGATTTCTTTTCATTCTTTGTACAAATTGTAAACCTTTGTACTTACTAAATAAACATTTATCAAACTTAATAATAAATTCCGGATTACAAAAGTTAAAAGTGTAACTGAAACCCGTACAACAAACGGTAATTATACTTACTTAATACTTAATTTAAAAAGCTCTGCGCAAACAATACAATACAAACAGTACAATATTAATATTTTGAACGTGAAAATTACTTTTTCTTTCGGTAAATACCAAATATTTAAGCGAAAACAAGAAACATATTACGGAAAATAATTTGAATATTGACAAGTGAACAATAATCACAGTCTTAGATTTATTGTTGATGATAAGACGGATCTGATGAACTATACAATGACAGCTCATCGCCATTATAACGGTCCATTATATTAGGTACAAATTACCTACTAGTAACATAACATACATACATAAACAGCCTATACGTATATAGGTCTGTGCCCAGTAGTGGGATACGTCCCACTGCTGCATAGGCACCTACCACCTACTACACCTACCAGTAAGCATCTGAAATTTCTTTAAAGTAGTTTTTAGTATCGTACTCGTATAGGCACGTAGTATATTTTACAGGTTACTGTCGCTTACATCCTGTCGCCCATTAAATGAATCCCTTACGTTAGACAGGATGTGACCTCTCATTCAATTACGACATGCCTGGATTGATAAACATGCTAACCTTTCGCGGTCGTCCCTGTCCATGCATGGAAATGGAATTATCAGCTTTACAGCCGGCAGATGTTTCCAGAACGCGCTCGCTCTTTTTTGAAGCTAATCAACCTGACTGTGATTTTCTAAAACTCTTTCTAGCACTGCGGTAAATTGTAAAAAATATTGAATTTCTCCCTAGTAAACTGGATACCGCCTTTTCCTTTGTTGAAAATATTAGAAATACAAATGAAGGGTACAATTAACAAATGCAAAATATAATAATGATCGTAACAGAAAAAATATAATCTTGGAATACTTACTTAAGTTTATGCAATGTGATTATAGTCAGCCGGTGAATGTATATGAAAGTTAATTAAATGAGGCCTCGCGGCGGTATAGCCACTATAACGTAACATATTATCGAAGGTTATTTGAGAATCTAAGCTTTTTTAAACCAAGCTGACGGTATTTTATTCGTGGATCTGTTTCAAGCTTGACTTGTTAAATATTAATATTGCATGATGCGGGCAGACGAGCGATAAAGAATATTATGGGCGCCGGCGTTACATCAGCAGAGGGTGAAATTTCACTTGCCCCGCCAGCCGCCCTGGTAAAAATAGCTTCATAACACTTGAACCCTGCCTCTGTGTTACTCGTCAAAGCTTTGCAAATAGTTTTAAAATGTTCGCGGTGTTCGTCGCTGAAAAATGTTTTAATCTCGAGTGTAGATTACTTACACTTACTGTGTTCCATTACTACTTAGTGCGCCTAGAGATCAACGACGACGGTGTGGACAACGTCGTCGACAAACCGCGGCGACAGTCGCCAACGTCCTCGACACGATCGTCGTAATACTATTCATAATACTAAACTAACCTTATTTCCTACTGTTAATCATGTCCCGTATTGTACCATTCACATCATTAAACGAAGATGTCTCTAGTGATCAGATAGTACACTTACCCAATTACCCATACAAAATACCGCTGCCAAAATAGGTATTTTAGTCGGTTCATACGACACACGTACGGTTTAATATGGTTCTTTTCCGATATAGGTGGTCGTATTTTTCTCGTCGGACCTCGTGGTTGGACCGGAGCCAACAGAAGCGAGACCTTAGGGCACAAGTCCAGAGCCTTGAGATATTCCGTGATTTATACAACTACTGAGAATATTTTTTTACAAAGGAGAATATCATAATGAAAAAAGGAACACTTTATACCACAACGTACATTTCAATTTAAAAATGTTACTCCGTTGCAAAGGTAAATGCTACATGCATTTACCGTTAACGTTATATAACGTTATTTTTTCTTTTCCGATCAACCAAGGCAGGAGACTTTTTATTTTTTTTACCTCCGAGGCAGGTTGCGTAATTAATTGCTTACGATGTTAAAAAGTAAACAATTTCCTGGTTCGTTTCAAAAACCTATGTTTGCCCGGCACTTATTAAAAGCAAACATCGGTAGGGAATATCGAGAAATTTATTTGTTGTCGTGTCGGTGTGGCTGCATGACTCCAATTTGGCAGACCGGTCGCCCGCGTCTAGTGTGCCGCGGAGCTGCCCCGCTAAATATTCCCGACATGTTCTAAACGCAATATCTAGAATGTCAACTCTTTACAAACTTTTTTCTCAAAGAGAGCTTTAAGTCTCTTTTAACAATTTGTCAATTAAAAAAAAATGTTTTAAAGTTACGTCTGCACCCAATGCACCATATTTAGTAACACTACATGCGCTTAGGTAAAGCAGGAAGTTTACACGGCGTGCGGTTTACTCCAAATAGTTAATAAACTTGTTTAATTCCGTCGGTGCATTAAATTAACTATTTAGCACAAATTCTTAGCTAGTTATGCACGTTCATGCTAAGCGAGATAAATCGATGAATAAACATGTATGTACAGCAAACGTGGGCGGGGTTAATTCGTAGACGCTGAAGACATTTAAGACACTATTCCTGATTTAAGACTTCTATTCCCGATTTAAGACTCTTATTCCTGATATTTGACTAAATAATAAATGAATGAAGACCAAAAAGTAAAGAAAAAAAATGGCTCTGGCCTTCGAAAACAATACAGAGAAAATACAAAGAAAACAAAGAAAAATTTCATATGACCAGGCTGATTGTGGTTATGGTCCTTTGCCTATTCCTTCTCGGGGCAAATTTAACCAAAAAATCTCTTTAGGCCTCTATATTTTTATCATGTTGTCAAATGTCATTCTGTAACGAAATATTTATCGGAGCTAGTTACTGGGACGTGACCCCGGCCCAACAGGTAGATTTTCTTAAAAACTTCGTCGTACAAGTTCAAGATTTCGATACTCTCTCTGCAATGTGCAGGTCACATTACAACCTGTAAGTACCGCCTCAATGTCGTGCTAAACTTCCGCCACGCTCACCTGCACCCCACATCGCTTGCGGCCTGTATAAAGTTTTACCGAAGGGAAGTACTTTACTGTTAAAGCTTTACTAATGCATTTAATATTTATAACATAATATAACATAATATTTATTTAATTTAATATTTACAACTTAATTTAATATCAAGGCGGCGCAGTGGCAGGTATTAAATATGTTCCTCTAACTATTAAATAACTTGTTTTAAAGTAATACATTAATTTAAAAGTTGTGTTATTTTTGCCGTTTCTCCTCAGCCAACACCTTACGAAATGACGTAGATTAAAAAAAAATTGAACTTCAACAATTTAATTACACTGTGTGTCATTTGTATTTATTTATATATGTATACATTTGTATTTAAGTATATAATGTTTCTTTTATTTGTACACTTTGTGCCCTTCCACCTTTATGACCTCTCACCTTTGTACCTATTTTTTTGTCATTATTAACTTTATTAACGTGTACAATAAAGAGGTTAATTACGAATAATGATTTTCACTTTAGCTTTGTATTAAAACGCAATATATGTATGGTTGATAATTCGAAATTCAAACAGTAAGTTCGAACTGTAAGTCGGTAATTGAGATTGAATTATACATTGCAAATATTGCAAAGTGCTCGCAAGCTTCTTAAAATTTCAGAACTGTGCAGTGCAATATAATTTTAAATTGAATTCGAAGTGTCTGTGCCTGTCGTGTTGGCAGCCTTTGAATTTCGTTAATATGTTACGGTAAAGCGCGACGCGGTTCGTTCCATACCGTGTTATCGATCAATTTTTATTAATGCATCACCAGTCGGCAACTCTGTATTCATGTGAAACAAGTAGGTATTTCTTTGCATTCTTATGCTTCTAACGCTTAGGTAAGAAATTCTTTATCTGGTGGACGCAGCTGACTAAAACGGTTTCTCCGTTGTTTATTCATTATAGGTCGCGAGCAATTAATCATAGCGTTCGACTCGGCAGCCGCACAAACGGAATGGGAAATAGCGAGTTATTACCTGGCTATTGAGGCGGGTACTCAGCCCGACCCTTATATCAACACTTGTTATCGTAATCTTTCAACATATTTTTCAAATATCCTTCGGGATAATAATTATATTGCGTTGGAATTGCTTTTTCGAATAAGTATATATTGTATGGAACCTGTAACACCAGGTACTTAGATACTTGCTTTAATTAAATTTCTTAGTAATTTCCGACCGAATGAAGGTAAAGAAACCTGTGAAGTGCCGACCAGATTAACACGAAGATGGTTGTAGTTTCGTGCGAAGTTCCCTACGCGGTTTTACTCATTTTATAAATATAACGCCGCAGTCAATTTGTTAACAGGCTTCAGCGTATCCGCTTACTTGAAATCAATGTTAGTTCGAAGCCTTTTATTTCCCATTATAACCAAACGAGTGGGAATATGGAATTTTCTTTTAATATGGAAGTATAATGCAAAATAAATAACGGGTTTAAATAAGAAATTAAATATTTTCTTCGTACGTGCGTAATATAAAAGTACCTAGTGAATAAAAAATATGTGATATCCAATACTAAAAAAAAAAAGTTGGTAGGGAGCCTTTCCTATTTACACTGCGGCATTTCAATAATGTTTTTGTGGAGTTTTTTTTTTAGTTGTTATTAGACCAAGGTTGGCAGTGCGGCTAGCCACTGTACGTAAGCAGCTCGGATACTTACCCGTAGGAGGCCACGTAACATACAAAAGGTCGCCTGTAAAAACGCCGCTGCCGCTACACAACGTTGACTCATCGATTTTCTTCAAGTATCTCGTCGGCACGGTCCTGCAATAATAACTATTTTAACCACAAGCTAATCTACATAACGGCTCCTGATATTTTTTAGTAACGAGTTCAACGCCTTTGGAATAAGAATTAACGTTAATATGCTTCACATTGAGTAGAAGCGATTAGTGTAGTGATTAGACCAACCTACTTAGCTAGAACCGAAAGCAAATAGAATAACGCTATGTATTTGTATTTTCTATCGGCTCCAGCACGAAGATTATTAAAGAGTGTGTATAGCTGCGTATATTCATCTTATACACAGCTGTATGTATATCCATCTCACCTTAAATGATTAAGGTACCTGTCTCTTAAATTTCCATAACCGAATCATCATCTCCCTAGGATCATCCCGTTTTTCACAGGGTCCGCTTACCTAACCTGAAGATTTGACAGGTCCGGTTTTTACAGAAGCGACTGCCTGTCAGACCTTCCTACAGATTAGGTCACATACCTCTGAAAATGCATTTCTCGGGAATGTGGATTTCCTCACGATGTTTTCCTTCACCGCTGAGCACGTGATAATCATTTATGATCCAAACATGAATTCGAAAACAAATTCGACAATCATTAGTTTAGGTCTGTGCTGGTTAAGAACCTGCGACCTCAAAGTGAGAGGCAAGCGGTCTGCCAACTGGGCTACCACGGCGCGCGCCATTTCCATAACCAAATGAAATAATTAAAAGAAATCCACCTGAAAGACACAAAAAACTATTGTAGGTATTTTCTGTAGATTTAATTGTTGGTAGCCATTAATTTCACGACAAAGAAATATTACGAGTGACGCACGTATATAACTCACACTAAGCACAAGTATAATATCATTGACAAATCTGGTCCTTCAAATTGAACTTGTTTCTTTTTAAATGTCATAATACTAAGCATACAGCCAATCGTACAGCTAATCATAGGAAAGGCATCATAATCATGGATTTAATTATAAAATGGGGATTATATATTTCTTAAGAAATTTCTTGCCGTGAATCGGATGAGCTGCAGCCGTCAGCCGGAGGCCGGCGCGGCTCAAACTCATTAGCGACATAATGCCCTGAGAACACCCCCGTGATAATTTGTCTTCGTGCGCCTGCGAATTAAGTGAACGGTGTTTTCTTAATTCTTCTTCTATCGTCTGGGTTACGAGGTGGACTACCAACCTCATCAACCGTAATGTCAGGGTTTTTGAGCCGCCAAAGGCCCCTGACATGACTCATGTGATTAACCGGGGCCAACGGGTTAAAGTGCCTTCCAAAGCACGGATCATCGTAGTTCTAGTCAATCAGGTGATCACCCTGTAATGTTCTAACCAAACTAGGAATCACGAAGTGATTTTTGTGAAATGTCAAACGGGATAGAACCCGAGACCTATGAATCGTGGGCCCAATGCTGGACCACAGAGGCCGTTAACTTAATTAATCCACGATTTGCTCAAATAACCATGTTTAACACAAAAACCATGGCCCGCAAAAATATATTTCACTCACGTTAAATTTCAGCAAGCATTATTTTCACCCAACATACTTAGCGAGTTTATCGCTGATTGCACCGGGAACCGGCGACTGGTTATAAATACATAACAACTTGTACTAGATCCGTAAAACTGGATCGGATCGCAAATACTTACTTACCCATTGCAATTGCATCTTTGGTGAACAAAAATGAATGATGGTGTGACGACACGAGAAGCGGATTTGTATCACGCGATTTAACCGAAACTGGTTCGTTTATTTTACCTTTAGGTACTATTTTATAAGTATATATCATAGTGTACGTACTATTGGCAAAATCGATTGCAGTAGGTACTCACGATTTACACACAGTTTGTAAGAAAACTGTTTGAACCTGGTGCAGTTTTCCCGGAACAGAATCAAATTTTAGAAATCCCATTGCGGCGGGTCTTCGCAATTATGTGAACTTGTTGTAAGTTGTGTGGAACACAGCTTTTCTTGTAACACACAGAATACGTACATTGAGAACTACTACTACGAGTTTATAAAAAACAAATTACTACCTCAATATATGTAACAAAAACTTACCCCTAATAAGAAACGACTTTCATATTTGTATCATAATACCGATATTAACTTCTTTGGTATTTGCATATAAGATAGTGGCCGCTCTATCATTTGAGATTAATCCCTCCACAAACAATACATTGACCTCCAGTACATAGTGCCTACTTACAGTGTCTACAGATACAATAAGGGAATCTTCTGTAACAAGTCACGACGTTAATCCCGTAATCGGTTCCTAGGATCTTTCAATAAAGCTACATGAAATAAGTAGACATAGATTATATGAAACATTTTTTATTTACGAAACGATTAAGTATTTGTCTCTCTGAGCTCTATTTGACAAATCACGATGCAGTTACTAGTCACTACGTAATACTTTAATAAGTTACACACAAATTGGTCATGCTTTAGTATTAGGCATGTGGTATAAATCTACTAAGGCACTAAGATTTTATAATGCGTTACACGCACATTTATGTGGCCACAAATTTGGTAAATATCCAATGCAAGCTTGGTGAGGTGGTGTACTTACACAACCCGCTTATATCAATTACTAAGCCGATAACGGTCTCAGTACAGGTACTGCCTGTATTATACAAAATATTTCAATTTCCATCCCAAATACACACATCAGAGCTTTTCAATCAGCACAGATAATAACATGTTCCACTGCACAAACTTTATGAGGGAAACAAATTAAGTATAACCAGTATAATTTTCCGATATCAATTACTGACTGTGATGACGCTATCATTGTTTTAACCCCATTCATTAGTAAAAGCAAACATAATAATAATGACATCGATCACGATGTATTCGACATTGATCGCAATACCGACCCAGTTTATTCCGAATAAAATGTAATTAAGTAATCTGTTTTAAGCTGGTCAAGCCTTCATGGCGGTACGTGATGCGGCAAGTATTAATTACCTTGAGTGACCCTCCCGGAGAACACTTACCAAAATTTTACATACTTAATAAACATCCGTTAGAGTTGCCGATCGATAGCCCACCATCGATAGTTTAGGAAAAGCAATAGTATCGATAGTTTGATATTATCCTCATATCAGTAAATGGTCGGCAGCGAGTGGGCGGAAATAAAAATAACTTAAAAACAACGACCGTTCCTAAGTGCTCTCACTAATCAAATCAGAGCGAAAATACTGAAGAGAAAAAAGAAAAGACAATCAAACAATATATATTTTTTTATAAACTAAATATTCCCATGCTGCACTATCTCGCTATATCACATAATAAATATCTCCTATACTTAAAGGTTGCTGGAAGAGATTGTTACTTAGCAATAAGGCCGCCTATTGTACTCATTCTATTTCTCTTTTGTTTTGTATCTTGTTTTTTCCTGTTTGTGCAATAAAGTATTTGTTATGTTATGTTATGAGATTGTATATAATTTAAGATAAAATAATGTATAAATGTGATTTTTATTTCGAAAGTATTGATTGCTATTGAACCGCACAGTCTGCTATCGATAGTACTGATGTGTGACTAGTGTTGGGTTCTTACCCGGAAAATTCCCGCGTTTTGGGAATTTTCCCAATTCTGAGGGAAAAAACCCGAAAAATTCCCATTTCAAGGGAAAATATTTTTTATCGCATATATTAGTATTAAAAGTAAGGATTTCCAACAAAGACCATTTAAATATAATGTATGCCTACTTATGCCCAATTTATTTTCTGTCGTAGTGTCGTATGAACTCTTAAAAATCTTAAAGGAGATCATCGGATTTCGGCCCAGAAGTCAAATTGCCGGCCAAAAAATAATTTTGCTATATTCCGATAGATCTTATCCGTATGAGCATTTATTACTATGGCACCAAAGCTGTAGGGTCAATATCTTCGGTTTTATTCGATTTTAAAAAACTGTATTTTTCATAAATTTTTGGTGAAAATGTAAAGTGCCGGCCAAGTAACAATAATGGTATTATCCGTAGAACTTATCCGTCTGAGCATTTATTACTATGGCACCAAAGCTGTAGGGTCAATATTTTCGGTTTTATTCGAATTAAAAAAAAACTGAATTTTCATACATTTTCGGTGAAAATGTGAAGTGCCGGCCATGAAACAATATTTGTATATCCCGTTAGAACTTATCCATTTGACCATTTATTATTAGGGCACCAAACGTCTATGACCATTATTTTGACTTTTGTTGGACTTTACGTTATAGTTTCTGTGTGAAAAGTGCCGGTCAGCAAAAAACACATGTCAAAGCTATCGAGAAGATACCTGTAAACATTATTCACTATGACAAAAACGTGTATGACCATTAATTAGTTTGGCTTTTGTTGGATTTCAAAAAAACTTGATTTTTGATTCATTTTGTATAAACATAAAATATAACAGGCGCGTTATTTAAAGGATCGTCAGAATGTTTATTACTATGGCATTAAACGACTATGACCAATATTTTGAACTTAATTCGATTTTTCAAAAAGTTTTATCTAGTGATAATGGAACTATCTTGCTAAAGGTGTAATATGGTGGTCGTCTTTTGAAAAATAGGTTTGCGTTTGACCACTACCTTACCTGATGGTGATACATGCTTAAGAAGCTACTTTTTTTAAAGAAAAGTGTATACAAGGAATAAACAGTGGGGTGATAGAGGTACTATGTTATCGGCCGAGTAGCACCAGGACATTGTGATAGGCATACTTGCAAAGTACAACTACCCGACTCCTGTTTTCCCTAACAGATACTTCAGACGTCATGCCAAAATACGAGTTTCGTCACTAGATGGCAAGCTTATCTTTGGAGGGTGGTAACCATTTACGGTCAAGGTGAATCAATACCATAATTCAACCTAAACTTAGGCCGTAACGTTGAGTCGAATGCAAAAACTACAGCCAACGTCCTTTGTAATACGCCTGTATACCTCTTTTTCCCAACGGACATAGTATTATTTTTTACAAAATGTATGAAAAATCGTGATTTTTAAAATCCAATTAAAGCCAAACTGATGGTCATACACGTCTGGTGTCATAGTAAAAAATGTTCAGAACAATCTACTCGAAAGGTTTGACACATTTTTTTTCTCTGACCGGCACTTTCAAATTTGGGCCGGCCTTTCCATACTTTGGAAAGCCGATGATCTCCTTTGTAATATATTTTGAATGGAATGTTCGATTTTAATAATTCCATGCAAAGATATCTACATATTATAGGATATATAGGATGCTTTTGGCACGAGAGAATGTCATCATCGAGGAGCAACATGATTTTGTGCAAGAAATTGGGAGGCACGAATACCTACAGATATTATTTACTTGGACTATGAAAAAGCTTTTGATCGAGTTCCTGTCACACGATTGATTGCTAAATTAGAGCTCTTTGGAATCAGAGGCAACGCCGTGAAGTGGATTGAAGACTTCCTGTCAAATCGCACATTCTCTGTGCGCATCGGAGAATCATACTCTGTTCCCAGAAAAGTCCTCAGCGGTGTGCCGCTGATCGATCCCGATCCCGGTGTTAGGACCTATTTTATTCAGTATCTACCTTACAGATCTTAAACATGGTATCATGTCTGATATATCACTCTTTGCAGATAATATAATCCAAGATGATCTTGATAGAGTAATTGCTTGGACCCGAGAGTAGACAAATGCACTGTGTTGCATGTTGGCAGTAACCACCCCACGTTGAGTTGCACCATTGACTCAAAACCTCACGAGTGTGTTAAAAAACAAAAGGACCTTGGCATAACGATAACGCATAATCTCAAGTGGGACGAACACATTATTGGAATCACTAAGAAGGATAACTCCCTCTTATACATAATTAGAAAAGCTTTTTATCATATAGATACGGAATTGTTTCTTAGGCTTTACAAAACTTACTTACGTCAGACCGCTGTTAGAACATGGGTTTCAAATATGGAGACTTTACTATCGGAAGGACATTGCACTACTAGAGAGAGTCCAAAGAAGAGCAACAAAGATGGTGACAGTACTGGCTGGCCGGAGTGGACCTTAGCGGGGGCCGCAGGACTCTCACCTCTGGCTTGCCTTCATTGGCCAGCCAGAGTGGGGCGTTAGAGCTATACGCTCGCAGGGTGGAAGTGAAAGATGCATAGCAATAGCGAACCGAGAAACATCGCTAACATGTTCATGGATCACTTTAAAGTTACAGGTACTGTGATGCTGTTGATTGTATATAGGCCAATATAGTTTAATAAGGTTATTGTACTACTAACATAGTTGTAAGTTTTATTTCTGTAACTAATAAGTGGGCCTACGTTGCCTAATTATGGTAAATACAAATAAATAAATAAGTCGCGAGTTGCTAAGGCGGGTAAACCGCCTCGCAGAAAGCGGTGTAGGTACACCTCTTGACACCCTGAGATGCTCACAACTATGTTGCTGCCTTGCCGTCCAGTCGCGTCAGCTAGATAGGTGGCCCAACCAGTGAGTGACGAGTCACCGCCTGCCCAATGTATCTCTGTTATTAACATTGGTCGAGCAGGCGCCACAGTCCCCCATAGCCCCAGTATCCCGGTTCACTAACCCCCAACCCAATAGCCCAGTTCCTTTTGTTCCCATAATCTGCAATAGTCCTACACGAACCAGGCATTGTCTTTGGGTGCACTCCCATAGTGCATACAGGGATAATCGCCGGTTGGTGTCACAACACATTTAGAGTAAATTGTCTTAAGGGGCCTCTATGTGTTGGCTTCGGACCCACCCACGCCTTCCAAAATTCCGGGACTCCATGACAGACCCGACCCGAGACATGGAAATGACATACAAATAATAATAAGATTAAAAATAATTAAATAAAAAATATTTTCCCACAATTCGGGAATTTTTCGGGTGTTTATTTTATTTTCCCATATTTTCCCGATATTTTTTCTTTCCCACCCAATTTTTTCTTTCCCTGCCCATCACTATGTGTGACGATAGTATCGAACAATCTGAGGTACCGATGTTATCGAAAATCTTCAAGGTCAACCATTGATAGAGCAACAACACTAATAGCCGTTAGTTTACGTCAAATTCAAGCAGGTACTAGGTACCTATAGCACAAAAAATGCAGATCTATAATAAGGACTTGTCGTCCTGCCCTACTAATGTTATTATGGCTACCGACTTACATGTCATACTACATCATATTTAATTTAAAAAGGGGCGCATTTTGTAGTGCTGTCTTTCGGAAAACATTACGGGCTGAAGCTCATGCCAAGATAAAGAAGGTTTATAGTCAGAAGGGGTGTTAGCCTTGGCCCAGCAGTGAGACATGATATATAGAGTCATAAAAATATGACTCAAAGTACCTGTGGTCTGCCAACCCATTACAATGAATTCAACAACAGTAGTTTCTACTTCCAAGACGCACATCATAATGAGCTCATGTGTGTCTAAATTTGCATGTAATAAGCCTTTTCTGCCCGTAGTTCTAGTGTTAAACTTAACCGCTGGTAAAGTGCTCAGTTGAAAGCTTTCGTTTCGAGTCGAGGGCTTGAAACCGAGCAACAAGTCGGTCGTCAAAGAATTTCTGCCCTAATAAACAATATTACATTTAAGGATGAATTTTCAAAGCGATGATGAAATAGTGTATTCTAGGTATAAATAGAGTTGCAACTTCGCTACTCATTTTATATTTCATTTGCGATTTGCACTGCTGAGCGTACTTCAATACAGAAAGTGTAATACATATATTTCAATATTTTCATTAGGTACCTTTCTCATTTCCCTAGTCTGCTGAGCTTAACAATATACCTGTAATATTGCAATTAATTTCTCTAATAATACACCTGTCAGGTGCACATTTACCTATATTATGTTGTAGTTAGAGAGTGGGCAATTCTAATTACTGCACATAGTAACGTGAATGCGATTGTAATTACCACACACAGAATCGCCATTGATTCCAGCCGACATACATTTAGTGTTGCGGATCTATCTATGTAACAATCAATATGATCCTATTACCGAACTGGCGAGGAATATAGCCAATGGCTATGTATAAAAAAACTCGAGCACTTAACGGCTGTTGTGGCCAGCGCCGCATTTAGGGTCTGTGGAACCCTGTATTTGGTTTTCAGTACTACTTCTTGGAGTACCTTTAGGAAACATCCAGCCATGGCTCAGTATTGCTAGTAATGGAACATATTGGTAGAAAAATAAGTTCTCTTTGCCGTTAAACTATTTTTTTAACCAAGTGCCCATTTGTGGCAAGAGTTCATTAACTTTGGAGGGGGGCCTAAGCTATGTAGCCTAAGTACGCTTAAATGCGGCGCTGGTTGTGGCAAAACGGCGAAACTTTTTATAACTTTTCTCTTGTGGCGAAACGCGCCTGCGAACCGAGACCAGCCTTAATTTTTACTGCTCGTATCATTTAAAGATCCTTGAATTTCTAATCTTATATTTTGCGTTAAAAATTAAAGTACGCTTACGCGTTTTAACAAAATAAAATGAAATGGAAAATCTCATTTTTGATGCGGACGTCTCGGTACAGCTGGTTTGGCCAATCTATATTTCAAGACATATCTACGACATTCAAGAGGAAATCACTAGCAACTCTTAGAGTGGCTCTCGAAGAGATCTAAAGTGCAGCAGATTAAAAGTTATGAGTGTTTCTTGAAAATCGTAAATGTTCCATAACTTTCAAACTTACTGCACTTTGCATATACTCATACGTTAGTGGACGCAAATGCTAAACTGTCACCTTCAATAGCGATATCTGTTAGTGTTAGCTAAATCACAACTAAGGTAAATATTCTGCAATGCGGCACAATACAATAATTCGATTTAAACTTTTCCAAAATAATAGTTTATCCAAATATAAAATTAAGATACATAATAGGTATATATTGAAACTAGGCTTAAAAAATCGGCCGTTGCAACATAAAAAGCACTAGTAAGTGCTAGCAAAAAACATATTTGTATTATTTTGTAAGTTGCCCAACTTGAACAACGATGCGATGGTTTTTAGTTTCGGGAAAATCTAACAACGCCTTCCGAGGGGTTTAATTTTCGAAATTAGTGGCATTAAATAATTTTAAGCTAGTAACTTCATTATGAAATTGAGTTTTATTGTCATTGACGCATCGCTAACCGGAGAAGGCAGAGGAAGAAAAAAATAGTTTTATTACTTAGTTTCGATGACATTTCACGTCATGTTGAACAATGACGAAGAAAATTCCTACGTATGGAATTTTTAAATTTCCAAATGTGCGCCTCTTCTGAGAATATCACGCATCGGGTTTCTTGTTACTATAACATTACGCATATTATTTTTACTAAATATATTATGACAGCAAGAAGCAGAAGTACTTATAGTCAAAAATAATCTGCCTGCTCATTTGTTTAAATGACAGTCCAACCTATTATTATCTGCGATACAATATCATCGACAGTACACAATTATTTATTGCACAAAAGGAACATTATAACACAGGATCAACCGTCATTGGCATGCTATCAAAATTAAAATATTATGCTTACATTTATTATTATATAATTATAATATAATAATAATTATATAATAATAAATGTATGTTATGCTTACATTTATTATATAATATTATATAATAATAAATGTAAGCATAATATTTTAGTTTTGATAGCATGACAATGCTTACATATTTACATACATTTTTACTTATATAATATGCAAGTTGTTCCAGATTAAATTTAAAACGCCATTGCTCTAGCTAGAACAATAGGTTAGTTTCAGTAATTTCGCAGTGCATGGAAAAATAGATATGGTTGCGGTACTTGCGGTAATAAGACTTATTGTCTCATGCCGAGTTACTTGTGAATCAGTGTTTTGTGGTTAGGTAGACTTACAAGTATAATATACTTAATTATGATTATGTTATTTCTAAGGATACATCGATTTAAGCCAATCACTAATCGTTATTTAAATAACAAGCAAAAACAATTGCATCCTACATCGATCATTCAGCAATATAAGTACTATCGTACAAAATTTTACTATATTTTTTCAAAGTATTTTTCTATTGCTGTCAACCATGAGGTAGGTGTATATCTGCTAAAATAAAATAATTGCAGTGCCGCATGCTATCATTGACTAGTAAAGTTTCGTCGTATAAACGTTGTACGACATGAAATAGGAACTGGAAACGGAAGAATTTATTACAGTGTACATTTTACATTGTAGGTGGTAGGGGTGCAGGGCAAATTAGTCGGTCACGTCTGTTGTGCAATGCGCCATCGCCACGGAGTGCACAAGTCGTATTTTTGCCACTAGATTATTAAATCGCTTTATGGGAGCACATAAAATTTTACCACCTCGGCAATCTAGGAATGTGCAAAATGACTTTTTATTACTTTAATAATGCGACACTTGCCTTTTGCTTACTTGATTTATAACATTGAAAAATAATTTTGCAAATTAAATTGCCTTTTGCCTTATTTATATGTACTTACCACTTATTGCAGTCAGTAATTCAGAAACGTTTTGACATTTCTAGGTACTTCGGTTTCGCATCATATGAATCAAAGCATGTTTTACAATAGAAAATCTGAAGCGAAAGACAAAATATCAATATATTGAAAGCAAAATGCAGTTTGAATTCACACAAAACCATTGATTACACAGGCAGGGGGAGAAGCTAGAACCTACCACAGAACTCGGCGCAGGGCTGGAAATGTATAGAAACTGATGAATGCTTGTACCAGTCTGTTAGCCCGCGTGTAATCAACTTGCACAGAAATGCATGTCTGTGTACCAATTGGGACAGAAACATTGGATACACACATGAAAGGAAATCATTTGGGAAGCTTGTTTCATATCGTCGACACAAACGACAGATACATCTTTCAAATTCGCCATTTGAATAACATCCTACTTCGATCATTCAGGAACAAGAGAACGACCTTACTATCTAAATTAACTCCATTTCGGTGCCTCAGGCTTCAAGGAAACCCAGAGTATACTTAGTATAAGTATGTACAAAATTTGAATCGTTTTGCATATTCCAAGCCCGACCTCGCCTAGAGACTGCTAACTACAAACTCACCTCACGAACTAATTATGTACATGTTTTAATATACTTAAATCAATAAGCAACCGCTTTCTTCTCCGATTACTAACATTTCAATTTATTAGGTCCGTTTTGTCTATTCCTTGATATTTTCGTCGAGGCCCCTTCCAGGTTTGCAGAAACTGAAATGATTAAAACACTTGCCATGTTCCGTCACTGTTCATTCTATTTGAACTGTTTTTTTCTTATGAGTTTGCATTACTTATTTCAGGATATAACTCTACAAAATTAATTTGCATTACTTACTTGAAAAATTAAAATAGCCGTCATTTGATATGTATGTTAATAGGATATGTAAATCTCTCGGCTACTTTTTGGTTTTGTCTTTTAGAATCAGAAAATCTGAGTTCCTACATAATTTGACTTTGGGGATCGTTCCGTTGGCTCCGAAATTTAAATAATTTCTCGATTCGCTTTGCAGGCGAGGTTACCAGCTTAGCTTCGATGGATCAGGCTTAAATTGATTGATAGCAAACGAGAGAAAAAAGGGTTCCAATGAAGTAATACGTCTTGCAAAGCGCCCTTTAAATTGATTTACGATTTGCGTTCACGTTCACTTGTAAAATAACAATACATTTAGTCTCATATTAATGATTTTACCAAGAACTTTTGAGTACTTGCGTAATGTTACACTAAGTATTTGGCTAATCTACAGTTTGGTAAATTTGTTGTATAATTCCATAACATAGAAACCGTAGATGTTTCAATGCGGTTCCTGGTATTGGTTTACAAGTTGGAATTTACTCCGGCACTCGTCCGCTGTAAAATAAATTAACAGCGTTGGTTTTAGCATCAGATTCCCGCAACACGTTTTTAAGTTGCTTGCATGTATCTCTCTTTCTAGACCAAATTTTGGAAATTCGATCAAGGTTGAGTATGTTAATTAGTGGAGTCTTGTTTAATTGTGTTTCCTTTGATGTATATTGGTAGTGGTTTGGGGTAATCAGAGAAGTTGGAACTCTCCGTCAACTTTCAGCAGATAGACAGCAAATACATTTGGTGGTAGAACACAACCAAATCACTGTTTCAATAAATACGTTTTAATTATACCGTATTTTTCTCACAAGCTATAATATCAACCGCTTTAGATTGACATCGCATACCAACAAACGCCCGTATAGTGCACGCGAACTTAGCGTATTTATAACTTGTTTGAGAATTACGTGCGATTTGAGAAATAGGAGCAAAAACAGAAAGAATAATGAACTGCTTTGAGATTTTATACAGTGGATATTGTATTTTCAAAAGGTTATATAACAAAAAATCTGTTGTAAGTAAAAGATACATTTGATGATAAAAGAATCATCTTTGTACAAAAATGCACAAAAAGTAACTACATAATAATAATAATAAATAATAATAAAAAAGTTTATTTAGGTAAAGTATCTCCTGAGACTCTTATGTACTGTTTTGTAAATACCCGTGTGTACATCACCAAAACCGGTGAAGTTATTTATTTTGACCGCATTGCAAGCTGTCGCGTCGTCATATGTACGATTTCAAGTGAGAATTCCTCATATTGACAGTTTTCTATGAAAAGAGCAAATGTCGTATACTTAAAAGGATTGTTTTTTTATTACATGAAATGTTCAATATTCACAGTGTCATGGTTTGTTAAAACCGTTAGGTCACCATTCCACGTTAGCAATGTCGTGATGCAATGAAGTGGCCAAACAATGAGCTTCTTCTTTGTGCTTTCTTTGTTATGTTATTCAAGCTTTATTTATATTTCGCGTAGGTATGTATCACTTAATATTCTTCGTAAACAATTGACAAAGGACGCCTGCATACAGATTAAGGCTTTGGTCCCCAGTTTTAATCCTTCCTTTGTTGTATGGAAGCACATTCATGAGGATCCAATCAGGTTCTGCAGCTTTTATAGATTTCCTTCTGCTTACACTACGTGTGGCGAGCCTTTGCAGCGTCGTAGAGAGAGCTAATTTAAATGAGGTCTAAACGCCCAAAAGCGCCAAGTCGCATTAAATATTTACCAGCTTAATAAGACGGGAACGCAATGGACCTTCTCGTTTATTTCAATTGGTGAAAATACCGACAGAGTTCCGTTGAACAGTTATATAGATATTGTTGAAGAGTTAAATTTTTGATCGACTCTGAATTTTATCAAAATACTTACGCTTACTAATTAAGTGGAATTTACCTATTTTTTTATCATTTCTAACATTTTGAGATCGAGACTCTTATCCGCTGGAGGGGTTACTAACGTATTATAGCTCATATTCCTTATACAACCAACCAAAAAATGGAATGAAGTACTTGTAATTCACCATACTGATACAATTTATAGAACATAAACGAAACTTCTCTCCTTTCTCTCTTTCTATATTAAATAAAAATGCTCCCGTCTTCTAACGTGTGGGTTGTGAGGTAGACGCGTGACTAACATTATAGTTGCGAATCCCAGCTCGGACCCTTAACCAGATCATAGATAATTGATATCACGTGGTTTGCAGGATTTGTGCCCAGTCATTGGGAACAGGTTCCCCCCTATTATAGCTGGCGAGGATTGGGTGCACTATACACCTCTGCCTAGCCCTTCAGGGATACAGGCGTGATGGATGCTATGTAATGTGTTGTGTAGAAATCATAGTAATTGACTGATACAATGAAAATCCAATTTAGTTCTAACTTCTCTACTACAGCAAGCTCTAGTAGGTATGTAGCAAACCGCACTACCACACTACGGTGCGGTAGTAGTTACCGGCTATATTGTCACTTATAATAACTCATTTCTACTCACTTGTATTAATTTCAATCTTCTAATACAGGTAATGGCCCCGATTCCTGCAGACATCTCTTAATTTTACTTTAAGTTATACCTGTCATTTTCTTATACGCCGAAAAGGAAAGGGACGGATGATTGACAGCTCTTAATTTTAGGAAGAATGAGTAAATAAATGAATAACCCGGGCGAATTTTTAGACGGTTGTTTTAGATTTGTGCTTAAAATTGACGTGTGTTCCATAAATTTTATGCTTGTCGATTACCCGTCCCTTTCCTTTTCGACGGATAAGAAAATGACAGATATAACCTAAAATAAAATTAGATGGTGTTTACAGGAATTAGCACCATTGTATGCTTAAAAGAGGGCTCCAATCACGAAAATGTAAAAATTGTGGGTTAAAGAAATAAACATAATATATATTTTTTTAATATACTTGCTTATTCAATCTAACAATAATAAATAATTTGTATACGATAGTTATATTTATCACTAAGCTGTTTTTATCAAGAAAGATAAAAGAACGTTAGATATACATAGATAGGATATTGTCCCTAAATCGACTTCGGAAACGAGAACAGGAATTTTTCCGGGCGCATAGAGTAAATACACACTATTTAAATATATTTTCTATGTTATTTCTTAATATGGATTTCAAACCCGGCATAGTTAAGACCCGGTTTCCTGAAACCATTATTTCGGATTCACACCATGGAAGCAACTATTACAATTACGTATTGCAATAGTCATGTGATACTACGTATTATAGAACTTGTCTTCGCGACCAACTCATTCTGTAAACCCACACTCATCATGTGACAGTTGCATAAATAACTATATAGAGCACTTAAAATCATCATCATCTCCATTGCATTATCCCGTCACAGGCTCCGTTTACCTAACCTGAAGATTGGAAGCGACTGCCTGTCTGAACTTCCAACCCGCGAAGGGAAAACCATCCCAAGACAGGTTAGGTTAGGTGGGCGATGTTTTCAAAGCACTTCAAATATGATACAGAAATAAGATCCACTTTGAATTATTAAAAGTCCGAGAACGGCATTTTGGTATAGACCACAATGCTCGTGTACTGGTTCGTCTGGTTGAAATGTATCGTATAGAAACATCACTAAGTAATTGTAGCCAAGATTAATATCACATTACTCAGTTTCACGTTGAACAGTTCCATAATGTTTCTATCTCCCACTGCCTTGCATTGAAATTATTGTAAAATTGAATTGTTAATTTATTGTGCTGATCTGTGGTTTTTACAAGCAAGCGGGATACCGACCCCGCCGGCGTGGTTGACGATTACCCTCAATCAGCGCTTATCGTTTTCGACCCACTAAGGTCGATTAATTCTTTCAAATATTTTTCTAAATACCTACCTGCCTACTATTAAAAACTAAACTACCATAACAAACATCTGTTATTACCTATAGCGCAAGAGTTTACTCGCCAATGAAAAGTTTTTACCTAAGCTTTTTGCTTTACCAGCTTGAAAGCCATATTGAATTTGTACAGATTCAGTTTGTCAATGTATTTTATTTCCGCCAGTGCCCACCTTCGCTTGGTTCAGCAACCAGTTTATTTTAGCGTTCCGTAACAAAATAGTAAAAGGAATCGTTATGGTAAACTATGACAAAAAAACTGATCGTCTGCACCAATTTGGAATAGTTTAGAATTCTTACGCTCGAATGTGACCTGAAGCTCAATATAAAGAAAGCTAGCATAATTTTTAGTTTTTTTTATGTGTTATTGTATTAGTAGTTTTGTGGGGGTGCCCTACCGGTCGGTTAAATAAATAGTCCAAGTCCAATAGAACACAACCACTGTTTATTTTAAAGTTCACACGATTTCACAAGAAGGATAAGAATTACACACTAGACACAAGCTACACAGAAAGATAGGAAAGTTAGGCGAAGTATATTATGAGAAAGCGGAAGGTAAAGAAACTAGCTACAATAAATAATCGCACAAACGTAATAGCGTAGGTATAGGCTAGAAGCATAAACAAGCGTGCATTCGCCGTCGCTACGTAAGATCGACTGGTTTGCAACGTGACTTGCGCCGGCGCACGGCGGCCGGTTCTTAGACAATGCCTGACGTAGCACGGCAGTAGGGTGTCCGTAAGTTTTGTGGACAAACATATTAAAATGAGGACCGGCGTAGGGTGACCATGATGTGACACTGCCTACCCCCAAGAGCAGGTTTGTTTACGTATTGATGTGCGACCAGGGTCGCTACACCACTCCCCCGCTGAGACCGTTGCTTGTCACGGTCGATAGTAGTCCGGGATGCGAACTGAGCGACCACTTCTAGTCTTGGTCGTCACTGGTACAGGAGTTTGAGTCACAGGTGTGACCGTCGTTTCGGGCATAACATCTTGCGTGACTTCCCTTGCGATGTGGGCAGGCTTTAGTCTGTCTGCTGTGACAGTCGCGTGTCTGCCTTGGACATCAATTTTAAAGGTTTTCTTTTTTCGTTCTAAAACCCTGTAGGGTCCCGTATATGGTGGTTCCAACGACCTTTTGGCTGGTCCTTGTCGAAGAAAAACATACTCCGCCGTGGTCAACTCCTTCGGCACATAGAATGTTTTCTGCGAGTGCCAACTAGTTGGTTGCGGTGTGAGTCTCGCTATATGGTGTCGGAGACGGGCAGCGAAGTCTGTGAAGTCGGTAGTAGTGCTCGACGTGGAGGTGCTGAAGAATTCCCCGGGTAGACGCAGGGGTTCCCCGTAGACGAGCTCTGCCGCCGAAGCCTTGATGTCTTCCTTCCAGGCACTACGGATGCCCAGTAGTACCAGTGGAAGTACTTCAGACCAATAGCTATCGCGATGGCACATGATCGCCGCCTTGAGCTGCCGATGGAGTCGCTCGACTATACCGTTGCAGGCGGGATGGTATGCTGTAGTAGGCCGATGCTGAGCACCAAGGAGTGTTGCGATGCTGCGAAACAGTTCTGAATCAAACTGCCTGCCCCTGTCGGTTGTGATCCTCCCGGGACAGCCAAATCGGGCCACCCAGCCCGAGATGAAGGCTCGAGCGCAGGTCTCCGCGCTGATGTCTGAGAGCGGATATGCCTCAGGCCAACGCGTGAAGCGGTCGATGACGGTGAGGCAATATCTGTAACCAGAAGAACATGGTAAAGGCCCTACGATGTCCATGTGGACATGGGAAAAGCGTTCCGAGGGCGAGGAAAAAGGAGAGGTAGGAGTGGATGTGTGACGATGTACTTTACATCGTTGGCAATCTGCGCATACTCTACTCCATTCACGACAGTCTCGTCTTATTCCTGGCCAAACAAATCGCTGAGTGATCAGCTTGGTCGTGGCTTTCGCTCCGGGATGGCTTAACCCGTGAAAAGTGTCGAAAACTATCCTTCTGAAGGCAGCAGTAATGTATGGTCGTGGATTGGGAGTAGACACGTCGCAATATACCTCACAGTCTGAGTCCGTGATCTTCACTTTCTTCAGCTGTAAGGCGGTTCCGTTTTGCATAAGTTCTTGCAGTTCAAAATCTGATTCTTGAGAGTGTGCAAGAGCTTGGTAATCAAGAAATGTGACTATTGCTTCTACCCTCGATAAGGCGTCAGCTACCACGTTATCCTTGCCTGCCACATACTGAATGTCGGTGCTGAACTGTGATATAAAGTCCAGATAACGAAATTGTCTCGGTGAGCAGTTCTCTCGTCGTGAAGTAAAGGCGAAAGTTAGAGGTTTGTGGTCCGTGTAAATTGTAAACGGCCTCGCTTCGACCATATGTCGAAAATGCCGTATGGCGTCATAGATGGCTAAGAGTTCCCGGTCGTACGGGCTGTACTTCTTTTGCGCCGGCTTTAGCTGGCGAGAAAAGAAAGCAAGTGGCTGCCAAGAATCTTTGACACGCTGCTGGAGGACTGCTCCGATCGCAACATCCGATGCATCTGTGTGTATAGCCAGCTGAGCTTCAGGATTAGGATGAGTAATCATCGTCGCTTTAGAGAGGCTTGACTTACAGGAGTTAAAAGCGTCCTTCATGCCAGGTGTCATCTCTATTGCTTCTGATGGTTTCCTTTTCGGACCGGACAGAGCAACATTTAACGGCGATTGCAAGGTGGAGGCTCCGGGGACGAAACGACGATAAAAATTGTACATTCCCAGGAAGCGTCGAAGCTCCTTAACGGTCTTTGGCTCTGGGTAATCTTCTATTGCCTTTACCTTCTCCTGCAATGGGCGTGTTCCTTCGGCTGAGACCTCGTGACCCAAGAATGTAATAGTGGGCTTGCCAAACTCACTCTTGGCCGTGTTAATCAGCATGCCGAAGTCAGTCAACCGCTGAAATAGCTCGCGAAGGTGCTGGAAATGCTGCTCTTCGTTTGTAGAATAGATGAGGATGTCATCCAAGTAGCCGTAGCAAAAGTCTAGACCTCTAAGTGCCTCGTCTATAAAGCGCTGAAACGTTTGTGCAGCATTACGGAGCCCAAAAGTCATGTATGGGAACTCGAAGAGCCCAAACGGGGTAGTTATGGCCGTCTTAGGTATATCAGCATCATGAACAGGGATCTGGTTATAGGCCTTGACTAAGTCCACTTTAGAAAAAATATTGCTACCTGAAAGTTGATGTGCAAAGTCTTGAATGTGACGAATAGGATATTTGTCCGGTACTGTCCGTGCATTGAGAGCTCGATAGTCGCCGCAAGGACGCCACCCGTTGTCTTTCTTTGGGGCCAGATGCAGTGGAGAAGACCAAGGACTCTCTGAAGGGCGTGCCGTACCATTAGCGAGCATCTCCTCGAACTCCTTCCTTGCTATAGTTAGTCGGTCTGGTGGTAGACGACGAGGGCGGCTGGCGACAGGTGGTCCAGGCGTGGTACGGATATGGTGCACGGTATTATGCTTCAGGTGCTTGAATGTACCACATGGGCGAGTAATATCTGGGTACTCACGTAACAGTTGGTGGTAACTGGAGTTTCCTTGTACGGCTTTGACCGATGTAATGTCATCCGTGGGTGTCATCGACGGTGCCTCGATAGAGAGTGTCGTCAGGTTATCCACGAGACGCTTGTTCCTGCAATCTACAAGCAGATGGTAATGTGAAAGGAAATCCACGCCAATAATTGGTTTAGATACATCGGCTACCACAAATCTCCAGTTAAAATTGCGACGAAGACCCAAATTAAGCTGTAGCTGTACCCATCCATATGTATTTATAATAGTGCCGTTGGCTGCATAAAGCTGGTAGTCTGTCTTGGCACGTTGCTCCCTCAGCGCCGATCGCGGGTACACACATAAGTCTGATCCTGTATCGACAAGAAAATTCAGCTTAGAGTGGCGGTCTACGACGAAGAGGCGGCCTGGTGCGCTGTGGCAGTCGTTGGCCGCTATTTCCGGCTGCCGTTGAAGTTTCCCGCTTTCGGATAGCTACATGGTGAAGTACACTTATTAGCTTTTTGTCCAAATATATTATGGTACCAGCAATAGGAACGATCGTGGGATTTGGAGCGGGATCGACGTCTGTTGTTACCATTTTGGCGTGTACGCGACCGTGATCGGGATCTATTTTGATTTACCTGACATTGCAAGGATGCTACTTGTCGGGTAAGTTCGGCTAGCTGCTTGTTGACCTCGAGCCACGCGTTGGAGCTACTCGCGCTCGCGACGACATGCGGCGTGGACGGTGCGATCTCATACACTTTGTCTGCCAACTCTGCAATGGAATCTAAAGAGCCTGTTTGAGTCGCTATCACAGTTTGTATGTTCTGTGGTAATCTACCAGCCCATAACGTCTTGAGGAAATCATCGGTGACTGCCTTCCCGGCAAGTGCGCGGAGGTGTCTCAGAAACTGGGAAGGTTTCCGGTCTCCCAACTCTTCATGGTCAAGCAGTTGCTGTGTTTGCTTCTGTTGTGATGCGGAAAGACGTTTGATCAACTCTGTTTTGAGAACAGTGTACGGATTTTGTGCTGGTGGATTATTAATAATGTCTCTTACTTCGGTTGCATACTGAAATTCCAATGCCGTAGTGATGTAATAGAACTTCGTCGACTCCGTAGTTATTCCTGCCATTATAAATTGGCCCTCGATCTGCGAGAACCATAGGCGCGGGTCTTGCGGCCAAAAAGGCGGTATGCGCACACCGACTTTATTCACCTCCGCTGGTACCCTCTCTCCTAAATCGTCTTTTGATGTAGCCATCTTCACTGCCAAGCAAACTTCTTAAACGTGTTCGTATTCGGGGTCACCAGTTGTGGGGGTGCCCTACCGGTCGGTTAAATAAATAGTCCAAGTCCAATAGAACACAACCACTGTTTATTTTAAAGTTCACACGATTTCACAAGAAGGATAAGAATTACACACTAGACACAAGCTACACAGAAAGATAGGAAAGTTAGGCGAAGTATATTATGAGAAAGCGGAAGGTAAAGAAACTAGCTACAATAAATAATCGCACAAACGTAATAGCGTAGGTATAGGCTAGAAGCATAAACAAGCGTGCATTCGCCGTCGCTACGTAAGATCGACTGGTTTGCAACGTGACTTGCGCCGGCGCACGGCGGCCGGTTCTTAGACAATGCCTGACGTAGCACGGCAGTAGGGTGTCCGTAAGTTTTGTGGACAAACATATTAAAATGAGGACCGGCGTAGGGTGACCATGATGTGACACTGCCTACCCCCAAGAGCAGGTTTGTTTACGTATTGATGTGCGACCAGGGTCGCTACAGTTTTATAAATAGTTGTGTCGGTTTTAGATATTCTACGAACAAAAAATAAGAGCTAAAGGATTTAAACTACTACTACTACGTAACGTGAACTAACGTAACGTGACCTAACGTAACGTAATGAGACCTAACGTAATGTACTTTAATGCACACACAGGGAAACAAAGTGAAATAAAGAGTACAAAAGGTGACCTTATTGTCAAGTAGAAATTTCTCCTCGACCTTTGACTTTCAATTTTGCCATTATCTATTGCGTAGCGATGGCTTTGTTTGGGCGGTGTGCAGGTCTGATGTTTTTTGGACACTGAACCCTCGGTACGCGAGTTGGACTCTCATTTGCTGGCTTTTTTTAACTTGTTCCTCTGAGTTCGCTATTGGCCGTGTTTGGCTGATTAATACGCTTAAGTAACCCTCCCTTGGAAACTGCACCGAATAAAACTAAAATTCACAAAAAGTAGCTTAGCTGTTTTCGATTATTTATATACTTAGCGCGTTTATTCACACACGTAGGGTGTTGCTTCCCTGTTTATAAGAATTTGTTTGATTACATAATTTGACTTAATCTTCTTCTTCTTGTCGTTTCGATGGCATTCAGATTTTTTCAGCCCAGTATTTTGCCACCCGCTCAGCATTTTCGGCAGCATTCATCAGCTCCTCCCGCGTACAGGTGTCAGGACACGCGGGGCAGGACGTCAGGTGAGCTATAGTCTGTGGCGTAACACCACACTCGCCGCTCAGGTCCGATCCGTTCAGAAAACCCCACCTGGACGGGTTATCTTTACTTCGGCCAACCTTTGAAGTCTATTTAAAGATTTCCAGGTCGGCCTAGTCAACTGATGATGAAGGTTCTGGGAGAGGGGGACAAATGGAGTAGGTAGCGTCGCTGTCCAGTGTGAAAGGCTGCATCCAGCTGGCTCGACACCCTTTAAGAAGCTGTTAGGGCTCTTAAGCCTTTGGTGCAATGTGGGATAATTGTGCATAGGGTGACGACAGTACAGTTAGAGTTTAGCCCTTTCAACTGAGCTTGCAACCGTTCAGCAAACATCTGGTGGCGCAATTCCAGCCAGTGTATACAGCATCTGTACCGGCCTCGGTTCTAGACAACCAATGATGATCCAGCATATTTCATTTAAGGCTGCCACCAGCTTTGTGTGGGCGGAGCTCCACATTCGCTGGCTGAAAAACATAAATCCAAGCCAGTTGCTCGCAGAACTTGAGGAACTTGAACTCCCCATTACGTTGATGTCAGCTTATGGAGGTCGTTGCAAACAGTGACTTTATGCCTAACGCTTTCACAGTTTTTCTTGAACATTAAAGCTTTATCGAGCATTACGCCAAGATATTTCGGGAAATTGCTGTGAGTAACCGGAGTCCCAAGCCAACAGATGTTGAGTTGACAGCCCGCTTGTCTGTTGTGGAGATGGAAGGCGCACGACTAGGTTTTAGAGAGATTTGGCCCACTTAGCACACCAAGCGCAGTGGTTAAGTTTGCTTCAACTTCCTCAAAGGATTGTGATTAGGAAGTCGGGGCCATGTCGTCAACATAGAGAAAGCGGGATGTATTTGAAGTTGAAGGCTGCTCGGTCATATTGGACCTAATATAAATCGTTAAAAAATACTTCTCTTGGCTATACCACACTGTCGCCCCTAAAATGGAGAGAAATTCAAAAAATGTATTTCATAATCAGGAATGTTATCATTGTCTGAAACATAATAATCAGCACCAAATATAAAGTATAAACAAACATCCTTAAATTTTTCTTCTAAACTTTGCGAATAGATACTAGCAATATTGTGATAAGTATTAAATGATGACTTGCTATCCGCTGTACAGTATGAAATAGAACAAATTAAGTGCGCAATGCCACATGCCACAACTCACACAAACCTCAACCTCGGCAGAAAATAAGTATATAAGTAGTTTACCGAGTTTGCAAGTAATTATAAATTAAACTTAGAAACAGGCATAACTTATATTAAAAAGCGCAAACTTTAAATAAGATTTATGTAGAAGGCTTAGTATAAGTTTTAAATATAAAGAAACTCGGAGCAACCGAGGTTAACACGGTGTGAACCAATCCACCCGCAAAGATACCTGCCGCTGCTGCGAAACAACTTGACAATAAAAAAATAAATTAAAAATCAAAGCTTTTTTACAGAAAATACAACCTTAGGTATCTGTTTTTCTTTCTTTAACGATCCCATCAAGACCCTTACACGGTCAATTAACAGTTCAACCATAAAGGGATCTAGCGGTCCATGAAATATGTATATGGAAGCGTTATGAAAAGACCATAAACGGAAATTATTGTTTACTTTCAAAATCAGCCGAAACAAAATAATAAATAATTTATGAATTTGATTAAAGCTCCCAGCTCCCGGCGAGCATACCACTCGCGGAACCCGCGCAATCGATCTTTTTTAAATATTAATGGCATGCACTTGACAACTTCTTTGAATGGATGTTTGTTAGGTTAAAAATAGCTAACATAATACACTCGGTCATTACGGTGTTTGTTACATATACGAGGTGCTTACTCATAAAAGTAGGTACTTTTTATAAATTCTATAAGAACAGGGATATTTTAGTTTACGTAGCGGATAGTGGTTTAACACTAAACGAAGTACCTATGTAACTTTGATTACTTAAATGACATGTAGCGACCCGCGTCCGAGATGCGATTGTGATAAATTGAAAACCTGACAACGCTAGTATTGCAGTCGCCGTTAACTCACCGGATTGCTATTCATTTTATTTAACTACGCAACCGTGTCAGGCGTGGTTGAAGCTGCTGCGATAATTAAAGTTGAAGTTTGAATACCTCCAGTCCATCTTTTCAAAATAATTTACATCTACATTCAACGTAGGTATTAGGTACTTATTTTGCTTCGTAGTCATTGCCTATTATTTTTCTCCGAAGCAAAAAAACTTATAAAAAGCAAAGCGCTATTTGTGTTCAGCGCTCACGGTTTTTCCAACTATTTCCCAGTAGTAAGCATCGCGTCGAGTTTTAATTAATCTGCTTCGTTCAAGCCTGCTTGCCTTCGAGTCAGGTGGGCGCCACTTCGCGGCTACTGCTCCATAATACTTATACCTATCATCTACGGTACTAATGCTATCTATTCACAAGTTTCACAACAACCAGATCAAGTTAACCTTAATGCGCACAGAGCTGGGAAAGCGTCACAAGCATTTAGAATTTTGTATACGTTTTCATACTAAATCCCGCGGTCCAGAATGCTTGCTTCGCTTTCCTAGCTCTATGTGCAGCAAGTATTATCGTAAACTAACGTCAAAGCAACTACACACATACTGTTTTAAGTTATTATGAACATACGATTTAGCAATTTAATAAAATAATGGAGCCAATATTCCCTGAGTAGTTCGAATAACGGTATAATCCTACGCGGGACCACAGCGCAATAATTTTAAAATGGATGAAAGTTAAAAATAAATAAGTAAGATAATATCTATTCTAACATGTGCAGATGCTGCAGCCGCTACTAAAGAAGAAGAACAAAACATATATACTCCTTATAAAATCTCTAAGGAAGCCAATAAACCAACCGTAACAATAACAAGTAGATAATAATACTGTCGCTTATTTTCTCAATTTAACTTATGACAAGATACAATAATTAAATTGTGATTAGTAGAAGAAGTTACATACTGAACCAAGAAAAGCGTCCAAATTTTTTGAATTAGCTAAAAGTATAGTAGATTATACGAAACAGTTGTGATGCGCGGTCCACCTGTGTTCAGCCGAGCTGTCACGGGAGAACGAAAGACTGTTTGCAAGCGGGTTGTGATGTTGCACCGCTTCCAGTAGGGTGGAGAGAGACATGCGAGTGGAGTGTGCGGTGCGGGGGGAGGGACCGAGCGCGTGGTGCGCGGGGGAACTGCCCCGCGAGATGATGTGATTGACGGTGCTCAAGTCGGCATGGGTGTGTGAACCGCCGACGCTATGGCGGCGGTCGCCGGTCTGTACGGGCTGGGCGACGACCAGCGCGCGCGACATCGCCGCGGACAGCAGGCTAACGCCGAGCGCTCCGAGTCTAGAGACGACAACACTGAGGCGTAAGTCGCACACTGACACACACACCCCTACATTCACACTTGCCCCTCATTTACAAGTAACATTTGTTAAGTTTTATTAATAACTGCCATCATGTCGTGTTGTACAAATAACACCTACATAGGTACCTACTGTGTTTAGAATTCCTACATTTGCTAAATCAATTTGGCGCTACGAATCATCGATCAGGTAAGATATTTATTTAGGGAGCGTATTATTTGAGAAGTGAACTACTTTGTCAGAAAGATTAATTCTTTATTCTCAGCCTTTAATTAAAAAGTACAGTCTGATAAATCGCGGAGTGTCACAAAATGCAATTTATAAGAGGAAGGGAGATATAGTCAAGCTATGAAGATTTAATATAAGTAATAGGTCTTGCTTTAGCTGGAAATGGAACGCTATCAAGAAAAGCTAAACAAAGTGACCCAAGTAACGAGGCTACCCAGTGATTGATAATTTGAGTTTGGATTTCGCCATATAAAAATAATAACTGAACATGAAAAACCGTAGAGTTATACCTACTTACAAGATGATTGATACCGATCAACAATATTAACAATGTCGGATGCGGTTGGTCATTGGAGTCTGACCGTTTATATCGGGTTCATCTGTGCTTGGGATGGCACGCAAAATTGTCGGTCTCAGCTATAGATACCACATGTCAGTAGTCGGCCTTCAGCTGGTTTATAAATTCAGACGAATGGGTTGGCGGGTCACCTCAAACACCTCCACAAACGCGCAATGGAGCAGCGTAGTGAAGTAAATATGCTCAAAAGCCCTTTCGGTTGATTGAGAGGAAACCTGTGCCCAGCAACGGGACGTATAATGCTGTTTGTGGTATTCTGAAAAACAGGCCTTCAATCCCTGTTATGTTATAAGCCGATTTTAAAAATCATTCACCGTCGCAAGTTCAATGAATCAATAAATTAGACAGATGGAGTTTAATTACCTCGACAGCGTGTTTGGGTTATATCCTATTTGTATTCAGAGGGATTGCGTCCTCTAACATGATGGACTAATGTTATGGGCGATAGGCTGATCCCTTATCACCATAAGGTTCATCATATCCATCTTAGGACTTCGTATCAACAGTGGCTGCAAGTTGTCTTTGATTACTTGTGGCTCTGCCCACCCCATTTGGGATTACGGGCATGAGTTTATGTATGTATGTATGTATTCTGAATTCATTTTTTTAACATATTGTAAAGTTAGGATTTTTACACCTCCTTGTCCTGTTTTACGGAACTGTAAAAATAAAATAAAGGAAATAGTGTAAGTAGCAGGCCACGCATATTGCCGGCAGACTTTACCCGTTCACTTTACGAGGCAATTTGCATATATTGAGGATTGGAACAGGCTTGTGGGGGGCTATTGCGTAATCCCGCGACCAGGCACGTGTGGACCTCGCAACCTCCCTAAAGTTGGCAATGGGTGAACCTGAATCCACTAATTACCCTCACAACTATTGGCCACAACTCCGCTTTTCATTCACAGCTAAGATGTTGCCACTTCGCGTAGTTTATAAGCATACATACTTACGTAAGATCACGCCTATTTCCTATTGGGGTAGGAAGTGACTATGGATTTTCATTTACTCACCCCTTGATTTATAAAACATGATTTTAAGCTTAATTCTTAATTCTAGATTTTTATTTTTTACTGTGTACTCCCCACGGATAACTTTTAATTAATTGACTCCAACAAAATACTTTATGTACTAAAGCTTTAACTTTTGGTAACATGTTAAAATTTGCCGGTACAGCGGTGGAACACAGTACTTAACTTCATTAAAAAATGTTCGCGCTCGAAGTGCAGGTAAACAAAGATTTTTATTTGAAAACTCTCGGTCCAGTTTATCATTGTTGAACCGTTGCGAATTCTCGTTTTGATATTAATCGCTTACAACTCACAATAGAAAATATACTAATCTCTCCTCTTCTCCTTTTCTTCTTCTATCGTGTGGATTGTGAGGTGAATTACTAACCTCATCAACCCTGGTGTCAGGGTTATCATTGAGCCGCCAAAGGTCCCTGACATGGCTCATGTCACGACTACTTACTTACGCTTACTTACTTAGTAAGTAGTAACCGGGACCAACGGTTTAACGTGCCTTTCGAAGCACGGATCATCTTACTCTACTAATGTTAATGTTTGAGTTTATTTTTAACAATTCCAATATTGCACACTAGAGGGTATTATGTGACGCACCTAGAGAGGGTACAAGTACGGCAAGTCGTTCTAAGTTGCTACCCTGAAATCGGGGTTTATTATATTACCTACCTACCTATAACTCGGATGTAAAACAGAAACAAAAGATAATACAGACAGCTGAGAAACATTCACCAAATGAAACAATACTTTTTTGAAGCCGTTAAAAGTCACCTGACCAGCTACTGAGCAGGTATTATTCGAGACATACACATTTATGTAGATACAGTATACAAATAAACATACACGTTGTCACACTAGTGTGGCTGCCTAGCAAATCGAACGGAAGTAATACTATTTTATATTTGTACCTATGCCTTAGGCTATGCCTTGAGGAGCTCGGTGGCGCAGCGGTAAACGCGCTCGGTCTGCGATTGTTGAAGTTAAGCAACTTTCGCAAAGGCCGGTCATAGGATGGGTGACCACAAAAAAAAGATTTCATCTCGAGCTCCTCCGTGCTTCGGAAGGCACGTTAAGCCGTTGGTCCCGGCTGCATTAGCAGTCGTTAAGAACCACCAATCCGCACTGGGCCCGCGTGGTGGTTTAAGGCCCTATCTCCCTATCCATCCATAGAGAAAGGCCCGTGCCCCAGCAGTGGGGACGTTAATGGGCTGGTGATGACCTATGCCTTTAGCACAAATGTACGATAAAGTACATTACTTATATGAAAGTTTACCAGCCCATTGCCCTAGATATACAACGTAATCCTTGAGTTGATTTGCACGGTAGGCATGGCTGGTAATAATAAGCAGCACAACATAGCTTCATTTTTATTTTACTTTTACTTTTGAAAGTACCGCGTTCACTAAGTTTAGTCTAAAACGTATCGATTTCCTACGTCTACACGAGTCGTAAACATAGTTTTTGTTATAAAAATAATAATTGCGATTGAAAATAGTGAACAAGCGCAAGGTTTCTATGAAGAATGGTTGGATTCCATTCCGACACGACAAAGGCGAACTCTCACATACACGACATACTCCTAACCTCAGTATGAGGAATTTACGAACTAGGAATATTGGAATTTTACCAACGCCAGTACCTACAACAACACTTTTCAATCTGACAGGTACAATCAATATGATGGCAAAATAATGCGAACATGCTCAGAATGGAAAAAAATGTATGTTTCGATTACGTTATACATAACAACAGTCATCGAACATAATAGTGGACTTTATTAAAATTGTCTAAATTATTCAGCTGAAGGGACTAACGACCTTGTATCACGAACTTTTCCGTCGCCGCCATCTAGCGGACAGAAGAAGAACTTACTTCAAGTATTTGGTTCCACTGCTAATACACGTTCGTCGAAAATAATCTTGGTTTTACTTTAAGATTATATTTGCGGCTCGAAAATATAAAAGTACTATTATTTCATGGTCTATTTTAGTAATACTACTTGTGAGCGATGCTAGCTATTACTGCTACTCCCTGCCAGATGGCGCTGTGAGCGTGAAATAATAATGGGTTCGCTCGAAAATATGTAGGCGAAAAATGTCTGTAGATAAGATCACGAAATAGATAAATTCTTTTTGTTTTCATAACTGGTTCGTTCGCGGCTAATTTTAAGATTTTCTTTAGAAATAAATTTGAAATGTGGTCTCGAAGTGGTACTGATATTTCACATTAGGAAAACTGAAGACAGTTTCAGCGAAGTGGAAACTTAGAACTGTTATCACTGATTGGTATAAACTTTAGTTAGTAATAGAATATTCGCGGACTTCAGCAACATAAACCGTCTTTCAATAACTCCTATAACTTGGTTACTTGCTATGGTTGCACAATCAACATCCAAGGCGAAAGTAAATTGAAATCTACAAACAAATTAAACTGTCTTCAGTACTAACATATGCGCATATGTAAACCCAAGCAAAAGACTGTTCCGCGGAAGGCTAGCAATTTGACAGAGATTGAAAAACATTCACCTGCCTCAATCTGCTCGTGACCTACAAATACAAAATATCTGTTTCCTTTTTCAAATATTTCTATCGGCCATTCGCTGAATATTTCTTTTATGAATGTGGTCAGCATGAATTTGAAATATAGTCTACAGATTGAAACATGTATTCAGAACCATAAAAATGAAATTGGAAAATCCAATCATTCATTTCTAAACGAACTGTAACTAATCAAGTCTTAAATATATATATTCTTAAATATATATAAATATAAATAAATTATATAATACGTGTAATACATAATTATTAAAAACGAAAAATCGACCGTATCTGTTCTCTGTGTATAGTGACCGCAACAACATGCTCAACTCATTCAATGTCGGCGAATGAAATCAATGCCTACCTACGATCTCCACGTAGACGTTTGCTACGACAATCGTAGCACTGCTACGTAACTTAAAGTAACAAGACAACAATTTGAAGCTCCTTCCTGATTTTCACATTTAGTTGAAGGTGTTTTCACATTGAGGTGATATTCGTTTAATTGCATTTAAGTATCTTTTATTGTGTGTCTTACGGAGCGTTATAAACCTGGGTGGTGATCCAGAGCGGGCTCTTTTGGAGTGTGAAGCGATCTCAAGTTGGAGTTTCAGGAGAGCGAGTGAGCCGGCATGGCGCCGAGCGGAGGGCGAGGCGAGGGGGGTCGGCTCGGTGGGCGGTACTAGGGGATCCCTCTCCCCACAGCCTTCGGGAATGATACAGCAGTGCGACGTCGGGAGAAGAGGGAAGCAGACGCTGCGGTGCCGCCGCCACTAGGTCACAGATGCACGTCACGAATGGATGCTTACACAGCCGTTCGTTAGGGCACGCTTCACCTTCTGCCGTTAATTAGCATTACGTTTGAGATCTGCCGTATCTCTCTATCAAGCACTTACCACGATATAACTATCGTTGCATATGGTTTAGATTCATGATATTTTATACTACCTACTGACGCAAAACTAATGACGCAAAGCAATAATATTTTATCAGCATTATTAACATTATTTTATGTGGTTATAAAATATTAAATCAACGTAAAAACAATTATTGGAAATATTTATTTTATAATTATTATTTTAATTAATAACGCGGAAGTTGGTTATTAAAATATAATTTATCAGTATTAGCAATGGTACTAATCATTTAACTTTGTTACGAAATACCTACTTCATCAGTAATCAATAAACAATAGGAAATATTTTTTTTATTAATTAACACATTAAATACATTAAATAAAATACCTTGTAAAATAATGTGAATATTGTGAAAATATGGTAATAATTCCTAATTTTTCTGTCATCTTTAAAGGAGCAATTCTTATATTGTATCCCATGATTGTACCTGTGCATATTGAAAGCAGTTGTTAGATCAGTTAGGATAAAATTACTTTTATCAAGCTTCTAAGTATATATAAGTAGTACGATATTCCGTAAAAAAAAATATTTAGAATTTTGGCGCCAACTCGTAGAACTCGAGGAAACCTCGGTCGCCCAGGTACCTACTTTTCTTAAAAGCTACTAATATTAAGCCTTTTATTTTATAATTATTTTAGGTCGGCGCAGCTGAATCTAATCAGAGGAAACTTTTATTAGCATTTGGCTTGGCAAAGGGGACGCATACAAGATTTATTTTCCCATTACCTATGTATAAGTCTACGAAAAAACCACCGATAGAAGACAGTAGGGCAAGTGGTTTATTTGTGCGATATTATTTACAGGGGATAGAAGTATTGAATATCCCTTTGTCGCTTAACCCAACGTTTAATTATAAGGAAAAGTTTCGGAACATCCGTGACAAAGCTCCAGTTTTTCCGTTCGGGGTAAATAGGGCATGCTCTCTCCTTGTCTGCCGCGCTGACGTCACGCCGCATCGTTCACCACTGCAATACAGCGAGCACTGCTTCCACAGGGTTGCCAATGTTGCCATCTCTTATACCACCTCATATAATTATTATTATAATATAATGTGTCAATTCTGTGCGAGAAGTGCGAGGCTAATTAAGTTTGTTCGATTCGATTATCACTTGTAATTTTTTCCTGTAGTTTTCAGCAAACAAGTGGCTTTCGTTATTTGGCCGACATTGTCATTAATTTAAATCATATCTCCTCATTTTGTTACTTTCTCTGGCTTTGCAGTATTTAGTTATACTGAAAATGTATTCCTAATTTTTAAATAATTTCTCGTTATTCTTTATGCACTCTGAATTGTATCCCATGACTTTTTTGGTTTTTCTTTTACGTGATTTGCCTCGGACACATTCGCTATTTAGTCAGGTAAACTTTAAATTCCTTAATTTTGTTACCTACTTTTCAACCATTGAATGAAGTTTGGACTCGAGTTATTCTTTCTCCATTCCCACATTGAAAAGATAATTTGCGAAAAGTATCAGAAAACATGATTTGTGTTTTTTATTGCATTTTTCTGTTCTGCTAGACAAGTAATTCCTGCTACCATAAAAGAACGTAATTTTTTGACTATCATGTTGGTCTAACGAAAGCTCGGCTAGAGCTCTGACTACCTCAATCGGGAATATGACTAGATCCTGTGTGTTATTTTTGAAGTAAGTGGCAACCCTCCCGTGTAGGCGCTGTCTCTGTGTCAAATAAAACCATCGCAGAACCTTGTTTTCATACGAACGTAGCGCCGCAAGCGAAGGTTAAGGTTGAATCTCTTTAATTGAATACTGCTTGCATCAAAAGGCCCGAATGCGATTTTTAATTAAGTACTTGCTTTTCAAAATATAGCGGCTGAATGAAATGTTTTGACATATAACCCTGAACGTGAACTTCGTTTGCACAAGTGTCGCATTCATTTTAATGAGACAGTTTATTTGTAAGGAACACTCAAAAATACACAAAATGTCTTGATGATATATAGTACGAGTATGTATATATTATACATTTATTAACATAAATGTTACTTGTTAATAAAAAAAACCGAATTACTGTAATTTTAATCGAGTGTAAAATGTAATTACAACTGAATATTGTTGGCTGAAATGGATGGATGTTCAAATTATCGTTCGAAACATCGACGTCACAAAGCCCTTCTATCCTTTGTTACACCTCGCACAGAGCTCTCAGCAACTCACACTACTTACTTTTGAATGTAAATAAGTACGCGAAAAACTTATCGTCATATTCACAAAGCTTTGATAGTGAGCGAGATATCGTGTTCAAAGGAAAAGCAATCGAGTTCAAAAGACACGTGCTGAAAAGGAGCGCTGTGTCGTTGAAACAAAAACATACTGCATTGAGATGATTTTCTGCACAAAAGGTTTATCCAGCAGACCTGCATCCATTTAAAAAATAAATCGTAAAATAAATAAAAGAATAGTATTCGTATAGCAAAGAGAACTCTGCCGAAAATCAGGTTTAATGCAACCATCTAACTTGCTTCGTTTCCGCAAGAGTTGTCCGAATCGATATTATCTTTTTGTGTGTGCCATCTCTTTCACTCCTGTTAAGCGCGGGGTCTCGTAAAAGCAATTTTTGTCAATCCTGACTTCAAAGACGACTCGGCTACCTCTACATTTATATTTATACTTAATATTAAGCTCGGCCCTTACCTTAGGTAACAAATATTACCGTAGAGTCATAGACTGGAAACCACCATCCACCATCATACCATCATTAAGCAATGCAAGTAAAATGTAATGAAGCGAACTAAACGAAACATACATACATACATACATTTTGTAGAAATGAATCGTTGTAAAACAAGTTAGTAGCGATTACTAAGCAGTAGCTTCTTTGCTGGACTAAGTAATAATAAAAAACAAAGAGTACATTCAGCTGCTCATCTTCCTGGGTATGTAGTAAAATCCCGTTAGAGGGATTGTACTCTACCTAAGAGCGATAGGCTAACCCATAAAGTCGCCATATCCATCTTAGGACTTCGTATCAACAGTGGCTGCAGTCGCTGTGCCCACCCCATTAAAGAGTACGGGCGTAATTTTACGTACATTTGTACCAAGCAAAGGTAAATTATGTGGAAACCCCGTTCGTTTTTCTGTTAATTTGAGATTATGCCGAGTCTGCAGTACCTACATATTTTTTTACCCTACTGCGGAGGATATCTCTGGATATTACACCAAGCCATTGGAGATATAAGATACTCACAGTTCTTGTAATGTAACTCTATTAAGTATTCCTTCTTTGGGTACACCTGACTTAGATAATTATACCCATTACAAACGGTGAAGCTCAATGCTGCTAAAATAGGATTTAGTTGACAAGACGAGTGCACCTCGAACGGGTGAATCAATATGCGAAACAAGGTCAAAGTAAATGAACGATCACATGCAAAATAGCCACTCTAAAAACATAGTTCAACAACATAACCCTATTCGAATGAAGGTCACTAGTCCACCATAAACAGATCGAACAACTTGGCTCACAGTTACGTTTTGTGAAGGCTGTTACTAGTCGTTCATCTAGATTAGTAAGTGAATTGGCACCGGAAAGTCGCCTCGCTGCTTGCATGAGATCGCGACGCTGATGCAGTAGTGCGCTGGTCTCCCAGCTGGACTGAATGGAGAGTCGGTGCAACAACTTGACACTTCTCAATCGCGTACTACCTAGTGAGTGAAGTGAAAATGGCTCTCAGTGTGTGATATGGCAAGGTTAATTACTTGCCTCCTAATGTGGTACTACAGCATTATGGAACACTCCAGTGCGGAATCTTGTCTGATGTAAAATTTTACGTATACATAAACAATTAATTCATATTGCAGGTGGCATCTCGCTAATTTTAAGATTACTTATTTGATAGTGATAGATTCACGTACGAATAGTCATGACAATAGTGTCATGATCATCGAAGCTAAGTTGGGTTTTTAGTTTGCGGTTTCTAGTTTTTGTATTTGGTTAATTGTGCTTTATAGTGCATACACATTTTATGTTATCATTAGAGTCGATGACTGAATTTGAATCATTTTGTCTCATACGGCACGTCCTATCTTCAAGCGAAAGCACATAAAGTAGCAGGTTTAAGAGTCTAGTGTTCATGTTTTAATCTTAACAGGTGATAACGGAAAAATCACAAGAAAGTGAATTGGAGGCTTGGAAGAAGTATGTAAGGGCACGGAAAGCGAATGTTTTCATAGGAACTCGTAACGAGGTGAGGTGTTGCGTGCGACAGACTGGGCGCGCGGGTGAGCACGTATGCGGGCGTGCAGCGGAGGCGGCAGCGTGGCGGGCACGTGTGCCAGCGTGCAGCGGCGGCGGCAGCGTGGCGAGCGCTAGCGGCGCGGGGCGCGCCCGGTGCGATGCAGTGGTTGGCGCGCGGTGTCGATACGCGTGCGGCCGGGTGCGGGGCTGCGCGGGCTGCGGGGGGTGAGGCGGGGTCCGCCACCAGGCGCCAGTACGCCGCCGCCGCGTCTCGGCGACACACGCGCTCCTCCGCGAACCGAGCCCGCCACGCGGCTATCTGCCGAGAACATGACTCGTCGCGTCCGGTGAGGCGCCGTCGCACGCGCCCTGAATACGCATTACGTAAGGACTCGCACAAAGGACACTGCCCGTAACGTATCACGTCAGCGGTGGTCGCATACCGATACATATCTTCAATATATCGAACTTTCTCACATAATCAACAAATTATCATTAGTTTAATGATCGTCGTCGCATAGCTGTCAGACGCGCGACCGTGATCGCGCGCTTTAGGCGGCAGATATTCGTATAAGAAGTTGCGCACCTCAGAGAGAGTGCGCGGTGCGCGCCCGCTGCCCGGCCGCTCCGGGCGTGCCGCAGTGTCCGCGAACGGGCACGATGCGATCGCCGCCGCGTTCTAAGCTCATTATGAGGAGGTTCGCGGAGACGCACCGAGCCGCAGAGGCTTAGCACGCAGCAAGGACACGCGCTGTGCGACCGAGCACGGGCATGGCTCGCGAGTAAGGTGGCGGCCTCGGCGCGCGCCACGAGCCGGCTGGGGGGCGCAGCGGGCCTGCCGGCCTCTCCGCCGCGTCCCCACTGCACCGCCGCACCTGCTCCGAGCCGATGACATATTAACATTGAGCAGCCACCATTGCTCGCATAGAGTTGGTCGAGAAATGGGGGCTGACGCCTGTCCTCAGGCCGAGGCAGGAATGCCCCCGGGCCCAAGAGCAAGGCGGGGACGAAAGGTACGTATGGTCCTAGTATTGTGTCTATTTCCATGTGTGCGGATGTTTAGCCGGGCGGTGTCGTCGTGCGGCTGTCATTAAGCGGTGAGGATGTTTGCGTCACGATACATTAAACTGGCATTGCGATGTTGCGTCGTCGGGTCTGCCGGGAGGCACACGGTCAGGCAGAGTGCGCCCGTTGCACGCGCTGCCCGCCCTCCTATCTCCTCGCCCGACACGCATGTAGAGCGTCCCTGTTATGGAATATTTCGACATGTGTTGGTGAGTGCGCCACCTCGAGACAACAACATCTACTAACATCCTCCCAGATTCTCGGATGAACTAACAACACTCATGACATCGTGAGTATTGTTCTAAGAATTAAGTATCTCATGTTGAAGTCCTCTAACATCCACAACCTAAGCACATTTAGACTATACCTATAGAATGTTAGAAGAGTAATACGGTTCATTTCCTTGAACGCAGATGTTTTTGTGTATGCCTACACGGCGGGATCAATGCTGATACGGAGGCCGCTCTTTTCTCTAATTCCTTTGAACGCCTTTTGTTCGGTATTCTCTCTTGTTTCTCGTGCGCTTTATTGAATTCCGAACGCCATTTGAATAGACAGTAGGTATTATTCAATCTGATAGTAGTTGGATGCAACAGACGTCTTTACTTTGAATACGCCTGAATACGTGAACAATATTGAAAGCGTAAAAATATCGATGATGGAGGATTCGGACGACACAGGAAGCCGCGAGTCAACATGTTTTTAAAAAGCAGGATATAATAGTTGGAACAGGGAAGCATCAGTTTTCTGCCATAAGGTACCCATTTTACATATATTGACGCTCCGTAGTACCCGTAGTAGGTACCTTATCTGTAGGATGGCCTACAATGAGAAGCTGCACTAGTTTTAGGGGGATTAGACTTGCGTTATGTTAAAAATTATTGAAAGTGTAACTATCTCACCTACTGAATAAAAATATATTTGAATTTGACGACTTTAAATAGATATGTTAGTCCCAAATGTTATGTAACTAAAATATTTTTATGTGTTTTTAATCATTGAGCAACATTTGGCGGAGTTTTAAATACCTACTTTCACTATACATATATTTACTTAATTATGCATATAATTAAAATGAATATACTAGCCACATGGTTAACTTACAACAACATCCACAAACAAAATAGGTACCTATTATGTCTGTAGTACTTATTGTCTTCTTTGGCATTGTCTACAACCTATCGAGACCACTCTCAACGCCCGCTCAGCAATTTTCAAGCACTATCTTGAAGCTAGATGACTGCTACATTAAAGAAGAGCTCTTCTTCATAAGACTTTTTATAATTTTTTTGCCATTTTGCAGTTAGTTTACAGAGGAAATTAAATTCTGGACAAAATTCACCTAGTTTCTGCTAACCATATTCATCGTAATCATAATGTTATCTTAGACCGCGTCAGTACTCGCTATTCTCGCCGTCTATGAGTAGCCATTTAACCGAGAAAATTGTCCCGGAAATTAATTTTGTGTAAATACAAAAGCTTACTGGAATTCTGGTTTACTGAAAATGTCCAAAGTAAACCAAGAAACTTTAGTTACATTTTATACCTTACGTAAATACAAGAGTTCTTTAATAAAAGTCCAATTTAATTAAATATACCTGCCTATATAAGTATTGTATGTATAGTGGACATAATTCTACGATAATATAATCATTTAATATAATCATGCTGTTCTGGGAGCAAATAAAAAACATAGAAAACGTTCAGCTGCTTGTCTTCCCGGGCATGTCGTAAAAACCGACAGAGGGATTGTGTCCTCTAACATGATGGACTAATGTTATGGGCGATAGGCTGATCCCTTATCACCATAAGGTTCATCATATCCAGCTTACGTCATCGTATCAACAGTGGCTGCAAGTTGTCTTTGATTACTTGTGGCTCTGCCCACCCCATTAGGGATTACGGGCGTGAGTTTGTGTGTGTGTGTGTGTAGAAACAAGAATAATTTTAACAAGATTTCTGATTTGCGGTTAAATATCAGATCTTCTCTACCGTGGTGGAGAGCGCAGATCCCTGTGGCGCGGGGGATGATTGGTACGCCGGTAATTAATCTCATCGTGTTAATCTAATCGGAACAGATCTACCACTAACTATTTTTCGCCCTACTACGTGTGCGCTACGTACGTAATGTACAAAGTTACCTTACGTTTTCTTATAAAATCTTAACTTATTCTTATGATCAGCACATTTTACGTAGGTCGTGGCTACTTTTCAGGTAGTTTTAAATCAATTACGTTTTCTTATAAAATATTAACTTATTCTTATGATCACCACATCTTACGTAGGCTACTTTTCATAACGTACATAAACAGCTTATATACGTCAAGGTACTTTGCACAAGCCTCCTTATATCAATCAACCGAATATGCTACGGAGTACACACCACCAGATACGACACAGGCCCATGAAATCTCACCAATCCAGTTGCAACAGTTTTGAAACCAGCCGAAAGCCTCCAATCGGCGTAACAAATACTCTCACGTATCATCCATCGCCACTACAGAAAACTAAAATCAAATCTCGCCCTGCTATAGCCCAGCATAATTAAGTCGAAACTATCAACTGGCAACCCGATGCTGTTAATGTAATGCAATAAATGACTTCACCAGAAATTGCTTAAAGACAGTTATGTCTTGATAAGACACAAGTAACAGACGCCACACTAGCTAAAGAACCCCTTAAAACCCCATAAATATCGTGCACTAGGATGCTATTGGTAGCTCCCACCCACCGAACTGATTACTACGGCCAGTCTTTTACTGTGCAAGCTGTGCGTTTATGGAACTCCTTACCTGCTTCCATCAGAGTCGCTAACTCTCTTCAGAGCTTCAAAAACCAGTTGCGAGCTCATTTTGAATCCTTATGCGGATATTCTTAGGATATTACTATTATGTATGATGTATTTTATTTATTTCAATACTTGTCTTGTATGTGTGTGTATAATCTATTATTTATTATTATAGTTTTCTCAGATTATGGTTAAGTATATTTTTAGTATATATGGATTACATTATATTGAGTATTTATTAATATATGTACGTATAGTATAGAGTATTTATAATATTAACTTTAGTTTTACTTTTAGGTATTTATTTTTTTGTTGCACCATCCCGCATCCAAGTTGTAAATGTTTGTTTCTTTTTGTTGGTTGCCTGGAAGAAATTACTCTAGAGCAATAAGGCCGCCCAAATTGTACTGTATTCATGTGTTTTGTCTGATTGTTGAAATTTTAGTTCTGTGCAATAAAATATATTTGATTGATAAATAGCAAAAAATACCTATGTTTACTTATTTACAATAGTATCCAATTAACAGCATTGACTGGTAAGAGAAGAAATCGATGGGTAATAATGTAACACTGGGTAAAATTAAAGTTCTTTTACCTCTAAGATTTCCGGGGTCAATTTCCAGCAACAAATGATTATAATTTTCGCTTTAAGTATTTATACAAAGCAATAATATAACGATATAGCACCGTCTAGCCTAAAAATATATCATGTGCTGATGGAGTAATATCATGTACCTAACAATACCTACCTATCAGCCACGTCGATCTACTGTTAAACTTATTTATTAGTTTAACCTGGAATATATTTCAACACAAACATCTCTAAACAAATACTAAATGTTGCCTCCGTAAAGTACGCAATAAAGCTGGTGAATTTATTTTATTTGTTTTAGTCATCTCCTGTAGTCCTTGTGTGTTGAAACGCGATTGACAGACAAGCAAAGCCATTTTACATGACTGATTTTCAAGATAAAGGAGTTAGAGTTTAATAGTTTATCTCAGCTATTTTAGATGCAGCAGCAGACTATAGTATTGTAACGTAAGCGACACAAAGATTCCACTTAAACAAGAGTACATATAATTGAAGACAAGTTTTCTTATCTGTGGCACCTGATGAAGATCGCTACATTATTATATTTTCGTCAGGCGCAGGTCTTCTTACGTGCATGAATGCATCAAATCAGTTTATAGCACCGGAGATCCAGCCACTGAAGCCAATTCCATTTCACTAGTTAGTTACATTTCCTTGGATTCAAACTCGTATTCCACACCTCATCTCAAACATTTTGTAGCGTTTATGTTTTGAATTCATCATATTCAACATGTGTGAATGTGGCAATAGGCCAATAGCCAAAACAATTTCTAACCTCAGCGCTTAGATGTGACAAGACATGCTGTATGTTAAATGAATAAGATATATATACATATAGATATATGTGGATATAAAAATGGTAATCAACAAATAGTTAACGAAGTAAATGTGGAAAAAGCTAACGGTAGGAGGAGGATATAAAAATGGTCCAGTGCTGAATCGAATAGTATTAACTTACGGAACCATGAAATTAGGTAATCAGTTTGTATTAATTCTATGAACTATACAATTTATTATGATAATCTGAAAGGTAAGAAAATAAAATAATATTTAAACTCGTAAGTACGCACCTAGATAAGAAACGAAATAGAAATATAAGTATTCGTATTCGGCTGGTTTTATTTAAGTTTGAATTACAAAAACATAGTTTGAGTTTGAAACAAATTGACCCACATAGCCTAAAGAAAATAAAAATATGACTGAAGAAGACAGTGTTGGACTCTCACGATAAAGTTCCGGCACTATCTTGATTGTGAATGTCTTCTTAAAACTAATAAAAAGTAGTTATTTTAAAATTTTCACAACAACTGGTGTTGTGAAAATTTTGATTGCATGGCAGTGGGACCAAATAGATTACTTAATATTTTCACTATATAAAACTGCAACATGAATTCATGAGAGATTAAAAGTGTTGTGACATACAAAACTAAGTAGTCATACATAGTCTTAGCACGGATCTCTGAAACAAGAGTATAGAGGAACGTTTGAAGAGCTGAATTTGCATACTTTAGAAATTCCAGTCCAGTCAAGTATAGTTTGTCACCTTCATGTAAGTAACAGTTTATCTTATCGGTTAAAGTTTTACATCTTCATTTCTGACATATAGTTACTATACTTACTACCTATAATAAATGCTTGAAAAAATAAAATCTATAATTTATAATAACTTGCAGTGTGGGTTACATTTTTACAGTACATTTTTTTAGCTTGCCGAATATTTCGATGTTTTCCTGTTAACTTTTTTACACGTTACTTATTAGATAGACTTGATTACCTCCCGCGGCTTCGTCCGCGTGGATGTTTTTTTTTTAGTTAGCATATAAAACAGTCACTAACATAATAGTTGGTCTAAAACAGCTCGATGAAACACTGGTCGATACTTCGTGCCTCATGTGATGCTGTACCTCTGGATATCCTACTTGGGAATATACATATAGTCGTGAGCTTACATATTTTTATTACATAGATACATACATAAACAAACAACAAGAAAAAATTACTCATAAAGTATCAATTAACATCACTACCGTTTTTGCCTTTAAAAACAACATAAAATCTGTTATCTCTAATTAGCGTAGCTTTTATATGAAACACAAATAGATTTTACATTGTTCATTAACTAATTGACCGATTGCAAATAAACATGCGTTTGCGCACCTAACCTTAACGCCGCCGCCGCCGTTACGCACACACACGGCGTACTTAGTGTGCGCCATAGCACTCACGGTCACATCGCAGTTCGATATACATAAATACACGGTGGTAATCCCTAATGGGGTAGGCAACTTGCAACCACTTTTGACACCTATGATGTCCTAAAATGGATATTCTGAACCGTTTGAAGATTAATCCATCGTCTATAATATAACAGCCCAACATAACTATTATTTACTATTATTTATTATTATTTTCTATTTGTGGAGATTTCTCATTAGCATTGTCTACATCTATCGTCTAGATCTATAGTTATTATTTGACTGTTAATCTTCCTAAGAAAATAAAATAAATAAATAAGAAGAAACATACATAAATTCATACAAATATAGGTAGGTATTACGCACACAAAAGTTTAAGAATGAGTAAGGACAGACAGAAAAGAGAGGTAAACCAACGCACCCATTTTGTTATACCTACCTCGTCTCCCTAGTATTATCCCGTTTATTCACAGGGTCCGCTTACCTAACCTGAAGATTTGACAGGTCCGGTTTTTTACAGAAGCGACTGCCTGTCAGACCTTCCAATCCGCAAAAGGAAAACCAGCCCAATACAGATTAGGCCACATACCTCCGAAAATCCATTTCTCGGAAATGTGGGTTTCCTCACGATGTTTTCCTTCACCGCTGAGCACGTAATAATCATTAATAATCCAAAAATGAATTCGAAAACAAATTCGACAATCATTAGTTTAGGTCTGTTCTGGATTCAAACCTCAAAGTGAGAGGCAAGCATTCTACCAACTAGGCTACCAAGGCTCCCCTAAACCTACACTTGTCTTGTTATACCTACCTAAATATTAAATAAATTTAAGCTTTTACAACCATGTAAATATATTTTTGAAGATGTAACAATACCTAGCGGCTACCATATTGTTATCATTTATTATGCTGGTCGAATGCGGTTTGAAACTAATTCGGTCGTTTCAACCCTGTCTGCTATGATTTTCTTATGAATGAACCTCGCTACTGTATACGTCACTAAATTTAATCGGCGATGAATAGGAGATATTCCTAAAAATTTAGGTTAGATGTAACATAAAAAATCGGCAGTAAAGCAAGAGGAACGCTGTGTTTGAAAGGTGATGTGTTGTTATGGCGCAGATTAATGTTTTGATAACACCACCGCTGGGACAACAGGATATTGGCAATAAAAGCGAACCTTCCTTAGGGAGGCTACCTAGCTATAATATTTGATTGATGCGTATATAAAATGCGTAAAGTTTTATGTAATGAAACATAAATAAATAAATGATAAGCTTTCTTAACTGTGTTAAAGTTATATTGAAGCTTGTCAATCGCTCAAATCTCTATCAGTTAGCTATTTAATTACCTTGAGGTTTCTTTATAAGTGTAATTTCCTTTTTATCGATGTACTGCAAGGGAACTTTTTCCATTTTAAATTAAAGAGTTAATAAAGTAAGTACGTACAACTTAGAATTGTACAAAAATCGATTTTTCACTTATCGATATATAATCGCTAGTGTTACGTAATAGAACTAAAATGATAACCCACCGTAATCGCAGAGACGTTATAGAAAATCTAAACGGTAACATTCATAGAAATTATCCGGAAAATAACAGAGAAATTTACTGATACCGTGTATCGACTCAATATTCCTTGCATTGATTTATTTCCCTACATTGATTTCCATCAACTGCATCTATCAATTCGCGTGACCTGTGACTATAGAGCAGTGCATCATTGGTTGTGTGATAGAGCGAGGATAGAGCTATCAGAAACCGATTTATACACTCACTGACATTAATCAATAGCTTAGACCGACTAACTGGAGAATGTTTTCCAAAGTAGGTACCTATCTTGTTAATATGTGACGATGACTACGCTTAATTGCGATTCAAAGAAACTACAAAGAACAAATCGTGATGACCAAAAAAAGTTTATAAAAACTTGTTTATAAAAAAGTTATTATGTCAATTTACTTTGATCGTTTTTATAGTTTCTTGCAATCCCCATTTTGCGTAGAATACATAATAGTGACACAAATCGAAAGAAATGGGAGTCAGATGAATATCTGCAACTGGTACTTCTTCAGTTCATCATGTTAAAATCATACTTCATTATATGCTGCCTGTACTTACTATATTCACCTTGTGTTCAGGTGGATTTTAACTGGCTTCAATAGGGCTGGAACGTTGAAAAAGTCCATAATTTCATCACGGTTTATATATGACTTTTTACATTGGAGACATTGAAGGTCTTTGTAGAATATTTACATTCACAAAACCATTCCACAGGGATTGTTAATAGGTTACTGGTAAGCTCATGACATATATACATACATACATAAACTCACACCTATTTCCCACCGGGGTAAGCAGAGACTATAGAATTCCATTTGCAAGATGCGAGGATGGCTGTTCACAACGCAGTGCTTGTCCCTACGCTGAAGTACGGTAGTGAATGTTGGGTATGGCAGAAGAAGCATGAAAGTAGGATCAATGCCGTAGAAATGAGGTCTTTGCGTAGCATCTGCGGTGTGAAGTTGAGTGATAGAGTGAGAAACAGTGTGATAAGACAGAGATGTGGTGTAAAAGACGATAGGTATAGTGACTAAGATTGAGAAGGGAATGTTAGGTTGGTTTGGACACGTTGAGCGGATGAAGGATAATAGAATTGCAAAAGCGGTATATAAAGCGAAAGTTGATGGTAGGGCTGGCAGAGGAAGACCGAGAAGGACTTACGATGATCAAATTGGAGATGTCCTTAGGAAAGGCTCATGACATAATACGTCGAATCGATTCCTTTATGAAATACTTACCTGTTTTACTAGAGACCTACCTCTATGAGAAAGTAATAGTAGAGTTTACGAATACATTTCTCTTGCGCAATGCTGAATGCGAAGTATTCACGAGAAATGAAGAAATAGCTAATTTCGCAATTAAAAGGTTATTTCGAGATTAAAACGATGTAGTTTTGTTTCGAGCGGAGTGTTCATCGCACGTGGGAGCGGGCTCGTCGTCGCGTGTCCCCCCGCCTGTCACACCCGCCGCCCGCCACAACGCACACACCACAGCTCCTACGCTCCACGCATGTTTCTATTTACTGTGATTTTCCAAACTGACAGCATGTTTTACCACGCTAAGCTATTATTAGACCAATCTTATTTTAACCTGACGGAATTCGGCTTTTGAGATCTTACCGCAGCTCCGTGTAACAAAAGTATTCAAGAATAACTACACTTTCACAAATATTTAAATACTGCCACCGATGTCTGTCTTGAGTTTAAAACAAAACATTTGGTTTATTTATTTAGTTTTAGGAAAGAGAGGAAGGGGAAAACCAAGAAGAGCTTACATGGAACAGATTAAAGAAAAGGTTAACGTCGTGTCTTATAGGGAAGTCAAGGAATTGACCTTTGATAGACTGGAATGGAAAATGCTACACCGACAAGAGCGTGGCTCTTAAATTGATGATAAAGATGATTTAGTTTTACTTAGGAACCTCCTACTACTAAGAGCATTAATCTCCAAAACTCCGGTGAGACAACATTTTGAAAATTACTTTGTAGGCATTATTTGGTACTAGAATACTAAGCGTCCTTACGAGATTACTGAAAGTAATCGGTTTTTAGACCATAAAGCAATAGCTATAGTCTTAGTACATCACTGCGCGGAGTAGATCAACAAATAAGTACAAAACGTTAAACTCTTGATTTACGCCTATCGCAGTTTTATGAGAATCTCATTATAATAGAGGAGCGATAATGACGGGAGCGTTTAGAAAATCAACGTTTATTTTAGCCTCTTATGATTGGAGTGCTGAAGCCAGCGCAACGTAGCGCTTTCCCTACGCCGCTTAATCTAGGGTTGTATGTAGCCCGTAGTTGTAATATATACTCAGAACATACAAATAAAATATACGAAAGCTATCCCTTGATGATTTTTACAATCCTAGCATTGTGTGTAAATAAAAAATCATTGCTTATTTGCGTTCATCACCATCTGACACTATACAAAAAAAGAAATCAATTCATCTTACGACACACATATAAATGACCAACTGATTTGTTTTCTAACAGTTTATAGCTACATCGATACAACACCCTACCTACCCTGGTAGGGTCAGTACCTTAACATAAGTAACTTGCCCTAACAGTGCCCTAATAAGTCTGTCCATTGTACTGGATTTTGGATTGGTTGAATTATTATTACTCCGAAACTTGATGGCGGTAAAACGCTGTTTTAAAAAGTTTGTGTTTTTAATGTTTTGTTGTTCAATATCCTCCTTTGTCATGTTATTTCTGTAGTATGAAAAATAACCCACAAACACAGATAAGTGCCCGGGGTTTAGGCAAACTTGTAAAGGTTGAAAGTTAACGAACATAGGATTCCAGTTGCGATGTTTATTTATACACCAGCAGCCCTGCAGTAAAGGTTAAGAAGTCTGAAAGAAATCGCAGCAGCGAAAAATGGTTGTCCGAGCACCATTGAAGAGCTCTCGTGTCTGGCGTGTATTTGAGCACGTTCCTCCGCTCTCGATCTTCATATCGAACCAGTCTATAATAAATAGCAAACTAGTAGCCAATAACTGCTAACAAATATACGTAGACAATAAACACATAGTTTGAAGCGAGTTTTCGGCAAATATTCTTCGCAAACTTAGTGTATTCTATAAATAGAAAACATAAACGTCCATAAGTACTACAATACTTTAGTGTTATACTACCGCGATAACACATTAACACTAAGCTTCATTCGCAAGTCTTGATGTTTCATACATGACGTGCAATGTTACTCAGCCGACAGCTCGTAATAACACAAATGACGGAAAATGTTTACAGAAAATTATCTTACCTGATACTTAAAATGTTTTCACAGTATTTCGTATTAAACATAACACATAACATAAGCTTACGACTAAGTCAAATAAGATAATTTTTACAAAACGTCAAAAAGAAAGTTTTCTTCGGAGATTGTATGGAAATACTGTCCTGTAACGTCATCAATAAAAGCTGTCAAACCACGTTCTAATTATTACTTAATTCATAGGTAAATAAAATTCTAAAATAAGTAAAAAAGTAAAATGGCATAGATTTTCGATCATCTTAGACTGGCTTCTATTTCTAGATTAGCATTTTATAATTTATCTTTGACCCAGTCAAATACCCTATTGGGTCAGTCAGAGGTAAGTACATCCAAGTGATGAACTGACTAGCCACACTTCGCCACGCTTTTTATTAGAGCAATGTAATACGTGGTGATTCTCATCACCGTCTATAATAGTCGATAGCCAATTATGTTAGTGTGCATTTAAGATGAATTAAGATCTTATTGCTGCAAGTCCAGAACATCATCGAACCGGAAAGCAAACCGGTGAACCACAGGACCCAGTGCTTATTTTGTATTAAAGTATCGAATATTTTGTCCACAGGTCGCTGCCGAAATTGTGCAGTCAAGAAGAAGAACAGGGCAGGCCACCGCAGGGTGGCGTGGTAACCTTCGAGCCCATACAACACGACCACGACTTCTGCGAAAGAGTTGTAATCAACGTAAGTTTTATAGTATCCTCCTTGGTATCCCTAAACATATCGATGCATAAAATACATCGCAACGCCAATCGTACTGATTTCCTTATTACATACGACACGACATGATTACCTAGGAAGGCCTTAAATAACTAACTACTTTAAGCCGATTGCGCGATATATATAATAAATGAGATTCCGAAAAGGTTAGCTGAAAATTCCTCTCGCTTACACTACACTTATACCTGGATTGGAACACCCTAGTCTCTAACATTGGAATATTTGCACAACATGAAAGATATAGTTGCTGTAAAAACTAATTACACAACTCAATATGTGTCATCCATGCAAAGTTTCAGTTCGTTCGAATCATCTAGTTTTACATTTGCATGAAAATTCGAGGTTACTGATGACTTCCGTGAATTTCAAAAGTTAGATATAACAGAATCGATCGGCCTAATCTCGACTGATACATCACTATGCTAATGAACGTCACAACACAGGCTTTGTGGCCTAAAGGTCTATGTAACCAGGCCAAAAAAATCCAAACCCACTTTGACAGATCTAACTCGTACCGCACATTGAGTTATTGTAAAACGTTGTCGACATTGAAATATAATCACTAAATATAATCACTGTACTGAAACTAAACCATCTGTTCAATACTAGAAACCTTTAAAAGGAACGTTATTAATTGATTCATTCGAAAATGCACACGACGGTAATTATATTACTAACTGACGACATTTAAACGGACGTGACTGATCTTTAATAAGACGATTAGAAAATCGATTATAGTCAATTATATCAGTCGCAGTGAACATCCATGATTATAGGTTAATAATTAGACTGAATATAGTAACGCTGAGAAACGCAATTGTCACAGATTATGTATTACGAACGTACTGTGCATCTAAACAATGTTATCTGATTTTTTAGGCTGCATAGATTCGAAGAATTTGTACAATACTTGAACTACTTGATGTAAAAATATCGGAACCAACTGCTATTATGTAGGTCTATTGTTCAGGCAGTTCTGCTACCACCATCGAACCGCAGAAGGCTTATCAAATGCGAAATAAATGCTAATACTAGCTGACTTTGTGTCGGCCTCGTGACAGTCAAAATAGCCATAAAATAAAAAGTAGATAAATAAAGCTTGATACCTACCTGTATCATAGAATAGAGTGTTTTACATCAAAGCATAGTGAATAGACCGGCACAAAGATAGTGTTACAACTGTGAAACCTGAAGGGAAGCAAAGTAAAGTTGACTGCCGCCTGCCTTCAATAATGAATGGGTGCAAGAAAGACTAACATTGGCGAGAGGCCCGCTTTTTCCGGGCTAAGTAATCGAGGCCACCTAGGGCTAATGTGTCACGATAGAAAAAGAACTAACTTTTCAACACAAAATTTAATAGCCTAGTTTAGTTCAAAGATTTTCATCATAGTTCATTTACTTAAAAATATTGTTGTTTTCGATAGACGAAGGACGTAATATACGATCCCGACGATCCGATTACTCTAGCCATAGAGGCGGCCAATCAGCTCGCGACACCAAACACTTCAGGACCCCAATACCGACCCCGCCGGCGTGTTCGAGGATTTCCCTCAATCAGCGCTTATCTCTATCGACCCACTAGGGTCGATTAATTCTTTCAAATATTTTTCCTCTCAGACGACGCCCGAGCCGAGTTTCGCGCCCAACTGGGCACCCTCAGGCCTGTTGTCTTAAATATTGTACCGGGTGAAAGCCTTCAGCGCTTCCCATTTGTCCGGCCAAGTAGTCAATACCATCTGTGGCAAATCTACAATAAGTCACGTCAAAAAGAAAGGTAATAAGTGATAATTATTTATCATCATCATCTCCCTAGCATTATTCTGTTTTTTCACAGGGTCCACTTACCTAACTAACTAAAACCACAACCACCACCACCTAACTGTTAAAATTTACAAACACAAATACTATTGTATCAGGTTAGCCAGAAACATTTTGAATTCGTTGCTCAGATAGACACGGCTAACGGTATGGTGACAAGTTAGCAGCTTGTCACCTTTATACTTAAATGATCCATCATTTTAGAGATGGCAATAATCCCTCAGCCGTCTTTTACGGCATGCTCGCGATGGACCGACTTCAAAAAAAGGAGGTTATGATGCCGTAAAAGACCCGTATATGTAATATTGTTGGAATTGCACAATTTTCGTATGTGTTAGTCAACGTGGCCTTATAAACACGTGTGACATACAGATGTGTGTTTCTATGTATATTACTCCACGCATTCATTTTGTATTGCAATCATTTTGATTAAATAATAAATAATTTGGATTAAGTATGATCCAATTTAGACAATTGGGCAAGTTTTACCAAAATCAGCTAACGAAAACGATGATGTCGTTGATGTCTTTTGTATGAAGCAAGCCCTTATCAGAGGCAACATGAAGCTGTTAGAGGTCATTTTATAATATGTAAGTACTTAAGTATAATAAAATTTAGACGTACTTAATACTAATTGAGGAGCTCGGTGGCGGAGGAGCTCGGTGGCGCAGCGGTAAACGCGCTCGGTCTGCGATTGTTGAAGTTAAGCAACTTTCGCAAAGGCCGGTCATAGGATGGGTGACCACAAAAAAAAAGTTTCCATCTCGAGCCCCTCCGTGCTTCGGAAGGCACGTTAAGCCGTTGGTCCCGGCTGCATTAGCAGTCGTTAATAACCATCAATCCGCATTGGGCCCGCGTGACGGTTTAGGTAATCCATAGGGAAGGCCCGTGCCCAAGCAGTGGGGACGTTAATAGGCATCAGCCCATCATCATCATCAGATGATGATAATACTAACATTATTAGGAATCTTGCGTTTCGACTATACTGAAAGTTATTTTAATACTAATATAAATCATTAAATAGAACTGGTTTGAGCGTAAATAAACAAAAAGGGAAGACGGCCAAGGGTAGGTTATAGTGGTTGGTTATAGATATAATAATATTTGAAGTGTTACCTACTCGAAATTAAACCAAAAAACATCCGATTCCCATATTCGGGGTTTCGGGGAAGCTTTGACTTTGACGTTGAAAAACGATTGTCTTCGTACATCGACATAAGTCGCGATTAGTTTACCAACTTCACTGTAAATTTGTAATGAAAAACATTTTTTTTGTAATGAATCAACAAATTAACGATTTTCGGATTTGTTCTTTTACTTGTGCTGTAAGACCTTCTTTCTTGCCAAATTTCATGATTCTAGGTCTACTATAAACTAGACAAAAACTAGAAAGTATCCCGAACGTTTTGATTCCGCTACGAAATGTTTCGATTGCGTTGACTTAGAAGATTGATTTTACTACAGCTTCAAAGGACCGCAGATATAAATACCCCAAGTTAATTTTAACTTTATACTTTCCGAGAAAAAGGTTTGACAGAGAGACAGCCAGACGGGCAACAAAGTGATTCTATAAGGGTTCCATATCAAAACCTAATTTACAAGTATTAAACACTTCAAAAACAGTGCAATCTATATACTTATAATAAATCTGTAGAGAGGTCAATTCTGTACATTAAATATTTTTTCAAAATAACTATCAGGGGGTGATAAGTGATCGATACTGATGCCAAAAATGCAATCAGTAAAATTTTTGTCTGTCTGTCTGTCTGTCTGTCTGTCTGTCTGTCTGTCTGTCTGTATGTTCCTTATAGAAACAAAAACTACTGGACGGATTTTAATGAAACTTGGTACAATTATTCTTCACACTCCTGGACAGGTCATAGTATACTTTTCATCACGCTACAATCAATAGGAGCAGAGTAGTGAAGGGAAATCCTTTTGTATGAAAAACCTAAACCACTCAAGTTAGACTTTTGAAATTTGGCATGCAGGTACCTTAGATAACGTAGAGGTGCACTAAGAAAGGAATTCCCGAAATTCCCACGGGAACGGGAATTAGCGGGAAAATCCTTTTGTATGAAAAATCTAAACCACTCAAGTTAGACTTTTGAAATTTGGCATGCAGGTACCTTAGATAACGTAGAGGTGCACTAAGAAAGGAATTCCCGAAATTCCCACGGGAACGGGAATTAGCGGAAAAATATTTTTGTATGAAAAATCTAAACCATTCAAGTTAGATGTTTGAAATTTGTCATGCAGGTACCTTAGATACCGTAGAGGTGTACTAAGAAAGGAATTCCCGAAATTCCCACGGGAACGGGAATTAGCGGGAAAATCCTTTTGTATGAAAAATCTAAACCACTCAAGTTAGACGTTTGAAATTTGGCATGCAGGTACCATAGGTACCGTAGAGGTGCACTAAGAAAGGAATTCCCAAAATTCTCACGGGAACGGGAATTAGCGGGAAATACCTTTTGTATGAAAAATCTAAACCACTCAAGTTAGACATTTGAAATTTAGCATGCAGATACCTTAGGTACCGTGGAGGTGCACTAAGAAAGGAATTCCCGAAATTCTCACGAGAACGGGAATTAGCGGGAAAATCCTTTTGTATGAAAAACTAAACCATTCAAGTTAGACGTTTGAAATTTGTCATGCAGGTACCTTAGGTACCGTGGAGGTGCACTAAGAAAGGAATTCCCGAAATTCCCACGGGAACGGGAATTAACGGGAAAATCCTTTTGTATGAAAAATCTAAACCATTCAAGTAAGATGTTTAAAATTTGGCACGCAGGTACCTTAGACACCGTAGAGGTGTACTAAGAAATGAATTCCCGAAATTCCCACGGGAACGGGAATTAGCGGGAAAATCCTTTTTTATGAAAAATCTAAACCACTCAAGTTAGACGTTTGAAATTTGGCATGCAGGTACTTTAGTAAACTTAAAGCTTAGTTGCAACAGAATATTACAAAATTCCCACGGGAACGGTAGTTAGCGGGAAAAAACATTTGTATGAAAAAATCAAATCTAAATAAAAGGAGAAACTGACTGACTCAGTGACTGACATATCAACGCATAGCCTGAACGGCTAAATGTAGGCATTTGAAATTTGGAAGGGACATAGCTTAGGTACCGTAGAGGTGCACTAAGAAAGGAATTCCCGGAATTCCCACGGGAACGGAAATTAGCGGGAAAATCCTTTTGTATGAAAAATCTAAACCGCTTAAGTTAGACGCTTGAAATTTGGCATGCAGGTACCTTAGTTAACTTAAACCTTAGTTGCAACAGGATATTGCAAAATTCCCACGGAAACGGGAGTTAGCGGGAAAAAAACATTTGTATGAAAAAATCGAAACCGCGTAAGATAGATGTTTTCAATTCAATTCAATTAAATTATTTATTGCATTCCATGTAGTACAATGGGGTGTTACATAGGCATAGGAACTAAAACATGGACCCTGTAGGGCACAGCAACGTTGAAGGGAAGAGAGGAAGTGTGTATTAAAATTAAAACTCAATGAACAATCAATTAAAAAAAAATCAATTCAATCAATTGATTCAATCTAGCATGCATGCATACCTTTGTAAATATAAAGTTTATTTTTGGCTGTATTTTGAAAAATGGGAGTTATTGGGAAAAAAATTGTATGAAAAAATCTAAACTGCATAAGTTAGATGCTTGAAATTTGATATGCACTCCCACACACACAAAGATCTCTTTCTTATATAACACGCCACGCGGACGAAGTCGCGGGCAAAAGCTAGTAAAAATAATAAACTTTTTGTTAAATACAATGTTACAATATAAATTCTTCAGTCGGTGCTAGTAAAAAGACGGTCGAAATGCATGTTCCACCCGTTTGTAGGTAGCCAAGGTGGAGCATTTGCAGGGTTTGTAGGTTGCGAAAGTTGTTGGTGCGCCGACATAAAAATTTAGATTCTTACATTTAACAAATTTAACAAAATATTTTGTCTATTTAAAAATATTTTTTTTTACCAACCAAGCGGGGAACTGCGATCAACTAGACAATCGATGTAAATTTATATTTACAACATGGTAAAGTTTGCACTTGTCAGCAGAGCAGGGCACTCAAATGCAATTAGATACCTGTGTCTTGCCCTGCAAAATGGCAAAGAACTACATCTGTTTAAAATTGCTTGCTCCCTCTGAATGCCTATTGATGCCACATCATGCATACAATTAATGCTACGCTCTGACCAACACACAACTGAATTAGCCCCAGGCACATTCAGAGCGCGTAATAAGCTGTAGCTAGCAGCGCGGTATTGAATTATGAACGCGCCGCAATGAATACCTACTGAATTAGGATGCAAAATGTAAACATACGCTGAGCACGCTCCACTATTATCATACTATGAAAACAGCCAATAATAAGAGCCAGTTTATAACGCGTTTATAAAATTGCATTATGTTGCATATTTATGCTTTTAAAAAACTTTTTAGCTTAGACAAGTCACAAGCTTCACGCATGAGCTAAAGAAACAAAGTATCTTGATACTTACTTAATAATTTGTCTTTCAATCCACTTTGTCTATTCGAAAGCCCACATGTTTGTACGGAACCTTCGGTGCGCTAGTTCGACTCGCACTCGGTTATTTTTTTAATTCAATAATTACTTCACGGTGCACGGTGCTCTAGCGGTCAAAACATGTCTTAAACTCCGAAGGTTGCAGGTTTGAACCAGGGTCGGGCCCGATCGATCCCACTAAATTCGAAATTATTTTCATGTATGGGTCGGAAATTAAAAAATCATGCTTCATAGTGAGAGAGAAAAGCTGGTTTCACTTCGAATTTGAAAATCGATAAGTTCAGCTTAGGTTAGCGGAGTCGCGCATAGCGGATTTGATAGAACTGTGGGGTGGAATTAAAATATAATCTTATAAGTTCAAAAAGATTTCAAATCAGTTCCTGTATCAATAATAATCCTGTATTAATTGTTATTCTTGAACTTACAATAGAATAATGTATAACTACATATAATACTCTTATATAAAAGAAATATTCACAATGTTGATAGTCGAACACATTGGAGGATACTGGCTTCCTCGGGTTAATGATAAATAAAACACAATTAAATATACTTAAGGCAATAATAGGCTAGTTTCCAACTAGTCAAATCAGTTACTTTTTACTAAACGTCAAAACACGAAATTACTATGGAATTTGTATGAAAAAGCACTCTGTGACGTCATAGAAAAACGTGACAAAATGTCGGACTTATTATTACGTTTTTCTTGATTAAAATTCATAAATAAGTTTAATAGAAAAAAGAAAATGTTTTTCGTTAGTTTTAGATGTGTCTTTATTTAGTAATCAGAATTTCATAATTTATCTTGAACCTAGTACACGACCCAATTAAAGTGAAATTTTGTAAAAAGTATTTTTATAAGGTCAACAACTAATTAGAAGATAGAAATGCACGGGAACAACCGCCAGGGAAATAATATATAATATTATTCAGCCAAATTATATTCAATATTTCTTTGTTTTCTTTTAAGAACGTCTAGGGCCCTGTGCCGAGGTTTTTCATGCAGCTACTTTCCCTCGGCTATACGGGTCGTGAGAAGCTGCAGTAGTTATGCGGATAAGACTTACGACAAAAAATAAAAATTGACTTTCATTTGATTGAAAGTGTAACTATGTTACTTAATGCATAAAATAAAAATGTTTTCAGTTCGAAACATAACTTTCCTCTCTTATTGAGCAAATAACTAATCCTCCCACGCACCGACTCATTTTACATACTTACAAACTAAAAGTAGTAATTCATCACTGAATTAAATCATATTACGATAGATATTAATTTGGTATACAATGTAGTTTTTTATAAGCAAGTCTTTGTATTTTATCCTCTTCTTATATGATTTTATCGCAAAGTCACGAACAAAAATAGCCCAACACAGTTTTTTCACCTCCTAAATGACTCGGATCAAAAATCACCACAGCAGGTCAATGAATGGGCAGAACTGTATTTAGTAATATCTGTGTCAAAACATGCTTAGTATGTGCTGAAAATCATTTAGAGAATCAAAAATTTTAATCTAAACAACTACTTTGTACCATAGTTCTAACATCTGGAGAACAACATATGGCGAACATTATACATACACATAAACTCACGCCTATTTCCCACCGGGGTAAGCAGAGACTATAGAATTCCATTTACTTCGATCCTGACACACTTCTCTTGCTTCCTCCACATTCATCAATCGCTTCATACACGCACGCCGGTTCAGAGTAGATCGTATTACTTAAACCTTTTCTAAGGACATCTCCAATTTGGTCATCGTAAGTCCTTCTCGGTCTTCCTCATATGGCGAAAATTTTATCATTTAACGTCATGCAGAATTTTGAGACATGTGAGCTATATTCTAAGCGGCGATAGCTCGTTTCTGCGTAAAGTGTTAACTGCTTATTCCCGGTTCCCGGCTGACAGCCCGTGTGTTTACAGACATGTATTCTAATGCACGCGTAATTACAACTTCGATAAACGCAACATAAACCGTGGATATTCTGGCATGTAAAGTTTCATTGCACAATTTCATGCGCACACAAATATATCCTTTTGACGTTACAAAGACGAGAGCTTAATTTGCGTGAATAAGCCGTAATTAGGTACTGACCATGTATAAATACGTCCTAGGTCGGTCGTATTTTCTATCAAGTCATAATTTATACTGATTCATCGTTTTACACAAGCAATAAATATTTTGCTTTTTACGTAGTGTCTGTAATTGCTAATAACGAAGTTCAACACATTTTTTTATAAAATATTTGGCTTGGCATTGGCCAACACTGTAAGTAGGTATTTCTCAAACCCCGCCGATATACATATCAAAGCAAATACAAATCAAAACAATGTTTATTCATCTGACTCGCGATCCGCCGCGCGCGCCGCTCCCCCCACTTACCAAGGCCGTCAAAAGTATAATGGAAACCACTTACAGCATTACAAGAAACTGCTTTAGGTAAACAGATGCACACCAAATGTTAATCTTGCTTTGAGAATCCGTGACCTCACGGGAAATACGTAAATAATCCGGAGCATTCAATTACTGAATCGACTTGTGATTTATTGTTATAGATCGCAGCGTTACGTGCTGATAAAGGTGTTTACTTTAGTTGGGAGTAAGCGTCGTTATGAGTTTTTCTAATTATAGTGTAAACGTAGAACCGGTGTGCTAAATATATCAGCTTGAACGAGTCTCTTACAGCACAGGAGCCAAATATACAATTTATGGACACAATTACACCGTTCATATAAATTAAAGCCATTTATCCGTGACATGCGGGTATTTACGATAGGCACATACTGCGGATGTGTTTACTAGCGATCGTCGAGCGTACTAGGTTTCACGACACCTCTAACCTAAAAAATATATTGCTATCCATCATCTCCCTAACATTATCCCGTTTTCCACAGGGCCCGCTTACCTAACCTGAAGATTTGATAGGTCCGGTTTTTTATAGAAGCAACTACCTGTCTGACCATCTAACCCGCGAAGGGAAAACCTACCCGACACATGTCCTAACCTGTGTTCAGGCGTCCATACCTCTTAAAAATGCAGTTCTCGGGGATTTGTTTCACCGCTGAGCACGTGATAATCATTTATGATCTAAACATGAATTCTAAAACAAATTCGACAATCATTGGTTTAGGCCCGTGCTAGATTAGAACATGTGACCTCAAAGTGAGAGACAAACGGTATACGAACTGGGCTACCACGGCTTTATATTGCTCTATATAATATTTTTTGGAATAATTTAAGGATACTTTACTTTATAAAGTATAACCGTGCCGTTGCCGTGTAGTATCGTTTGTCTGTTTTATGTTAGTAGAATTGTCTTTATATCCTGTTCTGTGTACAATAAACTGTTGAATAAAAAATATCAACATTTTTAAAAAATCAACATGGATAGTTTTGTAGAAAACATAAATAGAGTTCGGGTAGTACGTACTATGTACTTAGCTAGTATTACTGTCATGAAGCATTTCCTCATAAACAGCAGTTTATTTGTCCACATTTGCGTCTTTAATTAAAATGAATACCTACCTTTACATATAAAGTATCTACTGTTTCATGTTGTGTTGTTGATCATAACAAAGCACACCAATGAAACAAAGTGAAGAAATTATCCTCCAGTATTTGGTATTTAGAAACTTATGAAGGAACTAACTTACCTCGTGTGCTACATGTCATTGACAATCTTGGTCATATATACGAACGTATATATGGTCCAAAGACATCGTTAGATCGTTAGCGGTTAATGGTATGTATACCGTTTGTACGATGTCTTTGGACTAGCGGGCTGCAGATGTGCCCATTGACCTTACTCTTGTTCTAAGCTAACGATGTGATACCACTTATCTTCACCGTCTATGATCTAGTCCTGTTATGTGTCTGTGTCATATGCTTCACCACCGTAGAGCGTTATAGTAACTATATGTTGCCCATTTTAACTTTCGTCATTTATCGAATCTCCGTATATGGGGATATGGGGTCTAACTGCTAGTGAAATTCCTTACTTATACCAAACGCTCTATAGCGTTTATTTAGGTAATAATAGGTATGTACTTAACAAATACTAATACGAAATTAAAAGAAAACAACAGTCAATAGCTTAAACAAAAACATTAATTATTTGCTTACGTCTTACTTTAAATAAGATAGGTAAGAAAGAATCGACTTTTATTGATTACTATAATTATCTGTCACCTGGATACCGCTTTCATTTTCAATAGGTAACGAGTTGGTACAAGAAAACATTGATTTTTTACTACCTACCAGTAGGTACAGAAGCATTTCGATCGCGTGTTTACATCTTTTCATTACTACTGCCACAGCCCATTGATGGTCAATGACTTCTATTATTACAGTACCTGTTGATTTATCACGGTATAGCTATTCTCAAGGACATTTCTACACATGGTGCTAAGCAAAGTATACTCTTACTTTTGAAGTTATAATTAGTAAATTATCATTTATGATACCGCCTCAACATTTGATATAAGTATTAGTAACAAAGATTATATTCTAAAATACACCCTTGAAACATTTACATTGCGTCTATAAATATGAATAAATATTTTAATTTATACGGTTTGATGTTGCCTTTAATACAGTGCTTACCTATAATATTTTTACACTGTGGTAATTAATTAACTTAGTACGAACTTACAATTGGGTTGTCTAATTGGTTACAAATACATTTTGACTTAACACTAATCAGAGTAGATTAAATTTCGCTGCTATATTGGTAGAGCGCATTAAACGTGTACCTATTGTGCGTTCGACACAAAAGTTACGCGCAAACCAGCAACCATTCGTGGTTAGGCTTTATGTCTCCGCGTCGCGGAAAATTAATTAAAATCTCTTCATAAAAGCGCGCTAGCGGGGCTGCCGCGCGAGTTAGTGGTTGCACTGCGCGCTCCTCGCCCTTGGAGAACACACAATAAAATGTATTTTTGGAACGGTCCATTGCCAACCGCAGAGTAACATCCGCGGCCGCCAAAGAAATATCGTGTGAAACTCTCGTGGAACGGCACTGGACCCACAAATCGTAAAGTCAATTTACGCGAAACTGCGTGCACTTCGCGTCACGTTGTAAATATTGATCCGATTAATTCCGATAGCGTTGACACAGCCACCCATTTGTTTACGTCGCTGCGTCATCGTTTTGAGAGTTATTCTCATCAATCGTTTACAGCATTTTTAGTAGTATGTTTAGAAGTCGCGGTGTTAGTGATATTCGCAGTAATTAGCATTGTAGGCTGAATAGTGTATATGAAGAAGATAATAGATTAGATTAGATCTATAATAACAGTGATTGAGAACTTCGCTGCTAAAATGAGAATAATAGAATCTGAACAGCTGCTTATTATCAATTATTTCAGTAGATATAATCCGCGACATCCTTATTTGCTCTACAATTCCTCTTTTTCCAAATTAGGTATTTTACCCAGTTGACTAAAGTCGTTATTTGTACAAACTGTTTTACTGACAAAGGGTAGTGATCAAACCAGCTTACATCAGTATTTACCCACACTTTCGCGTCAGTTTCCCAAACTGCCCCAGTCGTGAAACAATGATCAAACCATCGGCGGCAGGCCCGAATTATCTCACTCAAGTACGTGAACCATTCGGGCAGGTATTGGACGGAATATGCATCCGTATGATCAATCAGTAAGCTGTAACACTCGCATAGGCGGCGAGCGATTTGTTGATGAATCGTCGGGGTCATCGTGATATCCATGATTTTATTGTCACTCAGTTCGATTTTGAGGCATGCGCATAATTTTAAGAGCAACTTAGTCTTCAGTATCGTTAGTTCAACCTTGGATACAGTGTTAGCTTTCGTTTATTGAAGCAACGTCGTCAGAAAATTAATATCCTTGAGAATCGCGTTACGTCCACACTATCAAAGGAGACAGACGACGATGCCTAGCGACAAAGGTTTAGTTAATTCAGATAGTAATTATAAATGAAATAGGTAACATGACAGCCAGAAATCGTTATAAACCAAAAGCTAACGATATAGAACCTGATGTTGCCAACACCAACCTGTATAGTATGTATAGCCTGTTCCATTTTGCACCATGTTTCCTTCTAGCACAAAATAATTAGATACTTACTAAATTGTTTATTAATGAACTAGCTGGTACCCGCGACTTCGTCTGCGTACTTTTAATTGGAATATTAAGGACTAGCTTTTGCCCGCGACTTCGTCCGCGTGGCGTGTTATATAAGAGAGAGATCTTTGTGTGTGTGGGAGTGCATATCAAATTTCAAGCATCTAACTTATGCAGTTTAGATTTTTTCATACAATTTTTTTCCCAATAACTCCCATTTTTCAAAATAACTTTGTATTTATACCAACCTTAAATGTCTCCATTTCAGATACGTCCCACAATCTACCACGATACATAGAACATTTTTTATAGAACGTACCGTTTTTGTGATATTAGCGAAAATTTCAAATATGGTACCTTCCCCCTATGATTTGTACATGAAGGACTGTCACGCACTTTATAACCCCATTATTGACTGAACTAATAAAAACAATACATTGGCTGCGACTGCAAATATGATGGAAATTTCATAAAGCCTAGCAGCGCGTCTGCAACTGTCGTGCTACTTTACCAACAACTTCAAACCACCTGTCGATCACAACGATTTTATAGGTAGTATTAATTCCAACGTGGCTTGCGGTTGTGATGTTTATAAGTATCTATAATACTCGCACTACGTTGTTTTTAAAAACTTGCCTCGCGTGTAATCTTTCAAATGAAAAATAACTTGGAACTTCACTTCGCTTAACATAATTAGCAAGTCAAATATTCCTAACATTAGGACGCCGTATTAGTTATTTATCAAAATACGTAAGTACCTATTATATAAAAAATATTATAAAAACTAAATTACAATGCAATGCAATTTAATGTGATTATTGCTTAGGTAAATTCTGTACCGTCGGTGAAAAGTAATACAACTCGAGTTGTATCACTTTTGAGTTATTAGCACACACTTCATGTTCAAAAAATTCTCTTTCTTTCTGTCTAATTCTCGTAACTGTAGCTATTATAAATACGGAGATAATTTTTGTGTCTAGTGATATAAGTACTGTTTGTGAAGGATTCATGCTGTTATAACACGTGTAACATAATTCATCTTAACTTGCATTAAAGTGAAATGAAGATTTTCACTAAATATTTTGGTGTAAGTAAATGCAACTCAACATATATTAAAATACACGCAATCCTTGAATTCTCACAGTCCGTGTTTAATGATATAATTTTAGTTGTAACATCAAACACCAAATTTATTTTTTCGTGAAAAGTAATATAAATTAATATATATCAAAATATTTCAGAAAATACGATCTTAGATATCAATAACGTGTCGTGTATAATGATACATACAAGTTCGATTCCATGCGCCACCAGTGTGTATCCTAGGGTGACCTCCGCATAAACCTGTCTATGGGAAGACATTTTGTCTAGAACCACAGCAAACCATATCTGATCCGCATTGCGAATGGGTATAGGTTAAGTTAGTACTTCAGACCAAACCGTGTTTTTTCTCTTTCTGCTATAACCACCTTGTAGTACTTAATTACAGTACCTCAATAAGTTGTGGGTCCTGATCATGGCGTCGTTATCACCATGGCAGGGTTAGTCAAGAGGTATTTGAGATTTGTCATAACTGTCGTTAGTCTCCTTCCCTTAGCTCGAAGCATAGCTGTTTTACATAGTTTTCTAGATTACATGCAGGTTAAGCGGTGGCAGATTGAACGCTGCCTTCATTGCTAAGGAGGTTGTAGACGTGAAATAATGGCTCCAAATATTATCGAGCTCCAATTAATATGCAAGCCATTCAATACACGCTGGTTAGATCTTTTATGCAAGCGCCGGTAGTGGTATTTTTGAACCTACACAGCCGTAGATGACAGCTCGGCATCGGCAGCATCGGGATCTGCCACATCTTCTCAAGAGAAGATTACCAGTTTCTCAAACACGTTCAATGGTGTAAATTTGTCGAGCTTCCTCATTTTTATAAAGGGAATAACTGCTCTGAACTCTTGAGCACCATAAGTAATATTTGTTTTCTGTATTTTGATTACATAAGAGAGAATTACGCACAGGACTGTGAAAAATGGAAAGAGGAAGGGGAGGCCTTTGCCCAGCAGTGGGATCTTGTAGGATAGATTAGATTAGAATAAATAATTGGCGACACTACGGGCACAACCCCTTAATTAAACCAGGTCACAAAGTTTGTAAAAATCCCAGGAGGTATTTGAGCTTCTGAAAGGAGTTAGTTGGCTTACATAGTCAATAAAAGCACGCATAATGGACCACTTGTGTTTATGCGGAAAACTGAGCCCATTAAAATAACATTACATATGGGACATTCGAGTATTCATTGAGTCAAGTCAGGGGCCTATGGCGGCTCAGTTATAACCCTGACACCAGGGTTGATGGGGTTGGTAATTCACCTCACAATCCACACGATAGAAGAAGAAGAAGATGGGACATTTGCCCATACATGTTGTGCCGACCCCACCTAGAGTGAGATAAGGGCAGGAGGATGATGATGATATAGTGGGAAGTTTTCCCACTTCACAATAGTGTCACCATACGCGAGGATACGCGGAAAGTCCCCCACGTGTGCTTACGTGTAGAGTTTTGCGGAAACGAGCTCATTTAGCTTAACCATAACAGATCATGGTCCATGGTGGTCATGGTCATGGTCTGAGGATAGCCCTGTGTAACCTATAGGTTTGGAGGTGAACCAATGATCTTCATTTTCACTACCTATTCTCATCGTCAACATTGATTCGACTCCGTTTATCGTTCTGTCAATGTTGCGGGCTACCATTAGACCGGGAATTTTGATAATTCGAAATATCGAATTTTACTTTACTTTAGGGGATTTTGATTGTGGAATGAGTTGTGATCTTTTAAATAGTTTCAGCAAGAAAGAAGTAACACTTACCGGTTTGTGTGATTTTGGTTTAAAAGTACGTAGGTACATCACCTTTATCTCCAGGCCATACTGCCAGGCTAGCCCGAAACATTCCTAATGACTAGTCTTAATATGATTCCTCTTACCTTCATTTGTTAGGGGTGGAAATATTATCATAATTGAATTTGTAAGATTTTGACTGCAAAAATGAACCAAAAGTGGTTTTGATTAGGGGCGTAGTGTAGTGGACAAAATGTGTTTGTAGTGGGCAGCAGTGGTGGTTTTGACCGGTTATTTATGAGTTTTGAGAGTAAAATCATAACAAAAATATCTTATTATCGTCACCTTACACTATATATACGTGTACCATCTTTATATGTATTTATTATTAGAAATTCGTAAAAACATGTATCATTTTACACAATAAAACCGAAAAAATAAGTCATGTTAAACCACTTGACACAAATTCGTTATAGTTTATCGTTTGTGTCAATTGATATAAGTTACGTTTCTTTACTTTTTAAAGAAAATAAATAGAATTTTGCCTTTCTACAACATTATGAAATAAACTTTCTTCCAAGACATTTTGTTTTTTGTAGAATAAGACTGTAAAATTAATAATTGAAATATGATATATCAACGATGACTTTTTTATAGTTATGTGTGTAAAAAGGTATAAGTAGACTTGTATCAATTTACACAATATAAAAGTTGGTGTCAACTGATACATGTAATTTATTTTGATCCTCTACCATTTCTGTTTAGGTTCTAAATATAACTAAATATTAAAAAAGAAACCTTCCATCATCACCTATCGACACATCTAACTTCTGTTCCATTATTCCTTATAAGTCGCGAGCTAGACTATTTTTAACTTTAAACTCGATTTTCTCAAAACTTGAATTTTGGACTTGTATTACTTTTCACCGACGGTACAGAATTATTAAGGACCTGTCAATATAAACCAACAATAAGAATGCACAACAGTAGCCTTATTTGTGCTAAGCAATCATATTGTATTTTACATTACAGTAATCACTATAGTGGACTAATGTGAAACCGCCATACTGGCTTGATTGACTGGACTATATTGTCTCTTGAGATGACTCTCTAAATCTCTCTCATTTAAAGGTTATCTATACGTTACTGATTCGTCCAATCCAAAGGTGTGCAATTTCGCTAACTCCCCATGATTCTAAACCGCGACCTTAGGATGCCACAAGTCGCTTGTTCTCCCAACGCAACTTTGATTTATAATCCTAAAGTTAAAACATAAGGGTTGATGGACTGTAAATTGGTAATGACAAATCGAAAGTCTTTAGGCTCCGTTGTACCTGTGTAAACACATTACACACTGCTACGAGACAGGCTGGTGGATGGCACTTTGTAGATCGGTTCCAATTATTCAAAGTATCAAACCAATATCGAGGGCGGTTAGAGGCTTCATAGGGAATATAAAGTCATCGGTCTCGCACGGCTAATAGAACACGCCAGCCGCGGTTAAACCGAGCTTTAGTAAATAATGGGAGTTATCCTGGTTAATACCTCAGCTACACCAGCTTTAATTTTGTTGCTTGAAGACCTTGGGCAACATGAATAAATAACCGATTAAAAAGTAAATATTACTAATCCGTTTTCATATTAAATTACTTGCATTAAGCTCGCTTACATTACTTAACTCTCGATAAGAAAATTTAAGAAATTATATCGTACGGGGATTATTTAATTTGTTTTCATCTATACAATTCCTTTGCGTACATTAATTCTGCCATAAGAATAATATTTTGCGTATCGGTCCTCAACAATTGGGCAAACCTGATTAACTCCTAAACTAAATGGAGACAACCAGTGGTACTTATGTACACTAATCACTAATCTAATAGCAACATAATGTAACATAAGCTAACGACTATACTCCCAATTGGGCTAGTCAGAGGTACATCCATGGCAACGTGAACTGAGTGCCCACTCCTCACCGAGCTTTCTGTTAGACCAACCACGTTCTTGTCGGTGAAGCAATCTCCATTCTTGTCTATTCAAGCCCAATTCTTTGACTTCTTTATAAGATACGACGTTTTTAATTTGTTCCATGTAAGCTCACTAATTTGATAAATCATTATAAAATGTTAATTGGTTCTGAAATCTCCTCATGCAACAGGTGTTCGAAATATGATCATAAGGCTTTTAACTAAATTTATCAGAACACCTCAAGTAACTGTAACATAAAATAAATAATATAGAATTATTACGTCTGATGTACTTAATTTTCGAAGACTATTAGTGGAGTTATAATAATCACAAATTTTCTACATTATGACTACTTTTGCCAACAGGTAAGCGGTCTCAAATTCGAAACCCAACTGCGTACATTAAACCAATTCCCGGAAACATTGTTGGGGGATCCCGCAAGGCGGATAAGATACTTTGACCCCCTAAGGTAAGTTGCAATATTTCGTAAAATAGTGACCTGTTTGACTGTATTTTTACCCGACTACCAGGATGGGTTACGTGTTTCACGCGTATCTATGTATGTGCATATCTTTATACCCTCAAAACATCCCAACGGTTAGATGCATTTGATGAATGAAGTGTCTATCACTTTATCCTAACCGTACGATGATTAAGTTTCGTTTTTCAGAAATTCAAAATGGTGACCGTAAAATGCAAAATGGCGGTAATGACGAAAAAATACGTACATAATTATTATCATGACGACGTATCTTAGACTAATTTACAAGTCAGTGGCAACTATATCCACAGGTTAGACCAATAGACGCAGTAGATGTTATCTACGGTAGATAGATGTCTCCCTATTGGTCGAACTCTGAGATATAATTCGCACCGTGCGTGGCGCGGTTGTAATACCTCAAGGACAGATAGAACATTCCATTTAAATATTACACTACCTGAAAGTTGTGTAGGTAGGATCTTTAGCTAAACTAAAACTCTAACCTTCTTGGACATCTATAGGCGTCATCAAAACAGTGTTAATTGATAGGAACTAACTAATTGAACATAACCGTTAATTCACGTTACTATTTTCCAACGTCATCTTGGTTCTCTCTTTTTAGGTTGCTTTAAACGCGGTCGGGTTTCTTTATTATTGCCTATTCTGTTTTATTTTAATACAACAGGTTTTCAACAAGAGTCTCGCAATTAGGTGCACTGTATTTTTTCAGAAACGAATACTTTTTCGACCGGAACCGACCATCATTCGACGCAATCCTGTATTATTACCAGAGTGGCGGGCGGCTGCGGCGCCCGGTAAACGTCCCGCTGGACGTCTTCTCAGAGGAAATCAAGTTCTACGAACTTGGAGAACAAGCCACCAACAAATTCCGGTACTAATTAACAACAAAACTCTATTAAAAGTATAAAAGCTCCCCGTTATTAACAAAATAATGTTATTTACAGTGAAGACGAGGGCTTCATCAAGGAGGAGGAGAAACCCCTGCCCTCCAACGAACGTCAGCGAAAAATCTGGCTGCTGTTCGAATACCCGGAAAGTTCCCAAGCCGCCCGAGTTGTAGCCATCATCTCGGTTTTCGTCATCCTTCTGTCAATTGTCATCTTCTGCCTGGAAACTCTGCCCGAGTTCAAGCACTACAAGGTCTTCAACACCACCACCAACGGCACTAAAATCGAAGAAGACGAAGTACCCGACATCACCGACCCATTCTTCCTAATCGAGACTCTCTGTATAATCTGGTTTACGTTCGAGTTAATAGTGCGGTTTCTTGCTTGTCCGAACAAGTTTAATTTCTTTAGAGACGTGATGAACATAATAGACATAATAGCCATTATCCCCTACTTTATCACCCTCGCCACTGTCGTCGCAGAAGAAGAGGACCAGTTAAATCTTCCGCGTGCACCAGTCTCTCCGCAAGATAAATCTACCAATCAAGCCATGAGTCTCGCTATCCTCCGTGTGATTCGTCTAGTACGAGTGTTCCGAATCTTCAAACTGTCGCGACACTCTAAAGGATTACAAATCCTTGGACGGACTCTGAAAGCATCTATGCGCGAGCTGGGGCTATTGATATTTTTCCTCTTCATCGGTAAGTGGCAACATTTGCTTTACTATTTTAGAAAATACTTTTTGTTAATATAAATTCAATAAATTAAATCTTTGGATACCAGTAAAGAATAGGTAGGTATTAATATTAGGCTCAAGAAAAACCCTACTTTGAGAAGAAACTTTGAAAGGACTTTTAAAGTGTTATTTTAAAAATCAATCAGAGTAATCTGATCTTCGAAAGGGCTGGCGTGGAGAATAACACTTGGTTTCGTCCCTATAAGAAGGCTTCGAATTGTACGCGCTCTACGTAAGCGACGCGGGAGGCGAAGCGGGTGGCCGAGAACTTGCGTGCACCGAATATTGTGTGTTCGCAGGGGTGGTCGTGTTCTCCAGCGCCGTTTTCTTTGCTGATAAAGATTGCCCCGATACAAATTTTTCCTCCATTCCTGATGCATTTTGGTGGGCAGTAATTACGATGACCACCGTGGGCTATGGAGACATGAGGTAACCCCGCGTCGCACGGCGCCCTAGCCCGCTCGTACAAGCGCTCCCTGGCACTGTATGTCGCACTGTATTCTCCGTTGGTGTGTGCTTGTTCTTAAAGGTGTGGTGCTGTTTTCATCTGCGGTGTACTTCGCTGAAGCCGGAAGTGAGAACAGCTTCTTCAAATCCATACCCGATGCGTTTTGGTGGGCGGTCGTGACAATGACGACCGTAGGATACGGAGACATGACGTATGATACAGCGACATCACCCTAAGTTTCATCTTTGCCTTCTCGTCATCTCATTTTATCCTAAAACTTTACCATTAGCATTTTAACACAGTTGTGATTTTCTTTCGCCACATCATTGTAAACTACATTCGCTTCAGTTTGTTTTTATCGTCGGTTCGCTTAGAACTTAACCGAACACTTTTATTCACTTTTTGAAATACTGCACGTTCAAAGACGTTCGTTATGATTGTCCTACTATTATTTCGACGAGTTTTCTTGTTTCATCCCTTTCTTCCTAAACTCTTACAATTTTACATGATAGCGCAACAGTAAAATTTTCCATACAAAATTACACGTTCGATAATGCGTTATTAACGTTTTAAACGTACTCGTATGACACGTGATCAGTCGTCGGTGTGACAATCGCCCTTCCCAAAGCGTAATCAAGAGAGAGAACAGCTTTAGATGTTAAAACACTTCAACTTTGATATTGTTAACATTAAAGAGCCGGCATTATTATGAAGATTTGATAACAAGACCGACAAGTGTTTATGAATCGAGTTGAAGTGCAACTTTCCGATGTCTGTGAAGTTCACTTTCTTTATCGAATGTATGCTCCTCTGTGACGCTTCCGCTGAAAGTTAATGTCTACCCCATGTTACCTGTGTCGGTGTTGTGTTGTACAATATGATGTTATCTATCTATCTGACAGACAACTCATCGAAAATGGTGATCATCTCGATTGTGCACAATAAGTTCATTAACAATTCTTCGTAGAGGGCAACATTACAAATTAATTTGCTTACATTTATTTTAATGTAAAAACAATTATAATTTCGTCTTTCTCTCTCACCCTTTGCCTTTTGAATGTACCGCTATCCTTTTATTTAGTCCCAAAAAGATATGGTAAATTTTACTCACGGTGCTGCTATGTAAAATTGGCGTTCCGATTTATCGTTATTTTGTTTTTGTCGTTGGCTTCTCATCATTAGCTTTCACACCATTTTCGATAGAGAGTACCTTCTTTAAATCAATTTCTTAGATGTAAATGTGTTAGATTTCAATGGACAACTGCATGTCATGTTTCTGTTTCAAAAATTATGTTAGTTGTCAATGTTTTAGATGGTATAGTATATACGTCCGTTAGTAATTTTGTGTTAAATGTTAGTTCCATTTTATGAATTTTATAGTCGTTTTGTATTCTTAGCTACCTTCCTGGCCAATGTATTCAGTCTAAGAACCAACGTATAGGGTGGAACATTGCTTAGGCTCACTCGAATTGTTCTCTATCACTTTTAAGTATATAGGCTGTAAAGGTACGTGGACCTGTATATAGGCCCTCACGGTGTTATCTACAATCATTATTTTCGTTCAAAGTGTACCTTTCTATTGCAAATGAAAAATATTACTGTATTCGATTGAAATCCAAGAGTCAAAACTAGAGGATATTATTGTACAAATATATTTGTATCTACCTAATTGGATTCAATAAATACGGAAGTATTTTTTTTGTGTTGGTATAGGTACTTCAATAAATAAGGATTATAGAAAGACACCCAAATAAAAACTTTTCGAGTTGCCAAGGCGTACGACTTGTAGCATAATTATTTGGGATGCTACTTTAGTTATAACTTTGTACGTCAAATATCTAAAACTATTTTGAATGTCATGCATAATATCTATTCTAATTAGGTCGTGATTCAAAAAGCATCCCACTTACATAATATATTTTATAATATGTTAACATTTTTGAAAATGTAACATAATATAAAATATTCGTTGTTTTATTTTCGACGTACAACTACTTACCGAAAATAAAACAAAGAAATAAAATTTTGTTACGTTTCCGTATTGTTACACACCTATACAGCTGCTGGCGATAACTATCAAGCAAAGCGATAACAATAGTTGCAGTTTCTGTGACACGCTGGCGAGTATGAAAGACGAAGGATGATAACGTATTGCTTGCGTCCTGAAACCAACATTTTTGCTATGCGAATGGTCTTCCAATTATAAACTTAAACCGCATACCTTGAAGCAATCGAAAAAAAATGTCATCAGTAAACACTTTTCTACCACGTACAGGAAGAAAAGTAATTACTTTTCGACGAAACTTTTCATTTGCTCAAGTTACGAAACAATCCAACAGGTGGTCAATACATCATACATCTCTAAAATATTTTATCCATTGAATCTTCACTGGTAGTTTAATAGGCCAATAGCGGATCGGGTACGTACTAAACAATAACGCATGTCCATCAATTTTGCGTTCATACATTTTCTAAAATTTTCTTTTTTTATATCACCACATAAACTTTTAGTTTCGTATGTCATTTTCAATAATATAGCGATTGATTTGGGGTTATAATGAGATTTGTGATGTAGGCCGGTCGGCGTGTGGGGCAAGATTGTGGGCTCGCTGTGCGCCATCGCTGGTGTGCTCACCATCGCCCTGCCCGTGCCCGTCATCGTGTCCAACTTCAACTACTTCTACCACCGCGAAACCGACCAGGAGGAGATGCAGTCGCAGAACTTCAACCATGTCACCAGCTGTCCCTATCTGCCCGGCACTATGGGCGAGCCTTATCTTAGTAAGTAACTCTAATGTTATTTGTTATACCTGCCTACCAACTATGTTAAACTGTCCCAAGATCACGCCTAATACACATATATTATCAACATTATAGCTGTACAATGTTGGTAAATGTTAATAATAGTTCACTTTTTAATTTACTTATAAATTGTTTCGAATGTCCCTTTGTTTTAGAAATTGCATGTAATATTTAATTAAGCTTCTTAGATTGATTTTGAGTGCATGTTTTGCTTTTATGTTTATAATTTGGTTCTTTTATGTTCATTTTCGGTAATTTCAGGTGGAAAGGACGATGAAAGGGACGAGATCTGCAGTGATCATTAGTTTTGTGTTTAAGTACAATTTAAAACGGACTATTAGTTTTAATCGAGAGAGACGATCATTGTGATATTAAATTATAAGGGACGAAGAGTGAAATGTGCTTTGTAAATATTAGAATTGATAATAATGTACAGAAATAAGATAAAATTGTTATTTATTTTCTTTCTAGTTGTGGTTGAGTGGAAATGTTTTATTGCTTTTCCGTGTAGTCCAGTTTGTTAAAATACAATTTACGTTAATTTCAATAGTGTCGAAAGTAATAAGTAGATATTCGTTACACAAAAATATGAGTACATATGTGTTGGTGTTTTTGTTTGCTCACCGTTCTATACGTAAACAATGAAATGTTATTAAGAGCTAGTGTGACACGCCTACGCGATGTAGTCGGTCGCACCGGGTGCTATCATTCAACGTAACAAAATTTAAAATCGCGGATCATGTTTCACAAGTTAATTTCTCTTACATTATTATATGTATATTAAAAACCAAACGGATATTAGTAAATAGTAACTAATATCGCATCACTTAGGGTACATAATACGGAAACAAGATTCGTTTTGTCATACGATCCTTGATCTGAACTTTTAACAGAAATCAATGTTCACATCTCAACACATTTCAAAAGTTCAAAGGACAATGCTTGTTTTATGTGCATATACCTATAAGCCTAATAAGTGCTGTAATCGACGGATCTTCCTACATTAAGGCTTAAGTACCTAGATATCTATCAGTATGTAAGCTGCACACTAGCTCGAGATAATTATTGTTACTTTAAGATTACATATATTTTAACTGTTTTACTGCAATGTCACGGTAAGTTTGATGTTTTTTTTTTTTTGAGCTTCATATTTATTTCACACATAGGACTTATTCATTTATGTTTCTAACATAGGCATACGTCTTCTTAAAAGTTCGTAACTGGCTTAGCACAGCACGATTACACGTCTGTAGCTGCACAGTAAATAACATAATTATTATTAAACACAAATTAATATTTTTTCTGTATGATATTACGAAAAAGTTTATCGTAAGGAAAATGCTATTTTTTAATTTAAAAATGTATTCAATAGTTATCTCGCCATAAAAACGAAACTTTAAATCTTAATACCGAAACCAACCCCTCTCTACTCTTTCTTTCATTTCATACGTCAAGTCTATTCTGGAGTCGACCTACATATATAAAACAAATCGAAATACTTACTAATGTTATTTACATTGAGTGAGAGAATATTAATGTTTGAAACTGACCATAATATTTCTACTACACCTAATGATTTCTTGCTAAATTTAATTTCTTCTTGTTGAGATATAAGCCATGTATTCCATTCACTTGGATACAACAATTAAGTAGCCTTACCGAATACTTCCTCGTGCCAAAACATGCGAATGATAGCTTACTAGGTTCATTAACTCGTATAATTATTTATAGGTACCATGCATTACCTATCTGTTTGGAGTCATTCAGTGAATACACGATTTTATAATACTTTGCTAATTTACACTAAATGGACCTGCACTACCTTATGCCTCCTCCTACCCAAGAACTATATACGTACGTATACCAATATAGCAAAATATTCTTGCCTAGAGGCGTTCAACCGTATGATTTATGAATTTTCACGTAAATTAACACTATTAATGATAAAGAACATGATGCGTTTTCATTTCGTATAAAACTCTTTGTAGTTCCCTTTGAAGTAAATACAGGATTTTTTTGTATTTAGAAGTAAATACAGGATACAGGAGCGAATGGGATAGTTTCAGGGCCGATCCAAAAGAAGTCGTCGATGAGTGACGATTCATCTTCAGAGATGATGGAGCTGGACGAGACGGCGCTGATGGCAGATCCGCACTTGGAGCAGAACCTGCGTCGCCTGCAAGAGGAGGAGCGGTTGTTGCTGGAGCAGCAAGCGGCCATGGACACGGGCGCCGTGGACGACATCGCCGCACTGGAGCATCAAGACGCGCTGCGGCTTAATTTGGCACGTACCTACCTTGTCTGTTCCTAAAACTAATGCCGCTTTCCAACTTAACAAAATCGCCTCAGTGGAATAGGAAATTTCTCAAAATACGAATATTGTTTAATATTATGTTTAAAAATTAGTTGCAGCAACAAGAGCTGCAGAAGCAGCAGCATATCGCGGCTCAGCGACTGGCGCTGAGACACGCCGCGCACGGTCTGCCGCACGCGCCGGCGCAGCCGCCGGTGCAGGCGCCGGTGCAGGTGCCGGTGCAGCCGCCGCCACCGCCGCCACCGGCTGCCCCGGGACAAGCACCGGCCCAGGTGCAAGACGGCGTCGCAGGCAACGTGCGCACTGCCCCGCGGACCCGCCGAACGGTCTGCACTGTGCGCGTCAATAACCTCCATGCCGCGGAGGCAATAGAAACAGACGTCTGACCAATAGGTAAGCACTCCATAATCATATTTTATACACCTGTTTTTTTAAATACATTTTTGTACAAATGATGTATTTACTTAAATAAATAGTCCACCTAACTTGTTATTACGTTTACAGGCGTCAAATCACATTATTTAATCCTTGTGAAAAAATCCACTAGGCAACATGTTTGGTACGACAGCATTGAAAAAGACTTCAAGTTTTTGTTTTATTGTTTAAATGCAAATAATAATATTTAATAAGTATGAATAAAGTGTAGTACAGCAGTGCGCTATTCGTCATATAGCATGCTAGCGCAGCAGGGGTACTGTGGGTGAATGGCGGTAAAGACACCATTCAATGTGTGTGCCAACAAGGACGCAGCGGTGCAGCGTCCGCCCTTCGATCCGACTTGAATGAATGCGGAGACTCGCGCCAAGATCGATACCCGCTGCGGCACCGCGCCGGCTGGCGGCTCCCGCCCCCGCCCGAGCCCGTGACGTCACGCACGCGCCCCTCCCTGCCGCCACGTGCTCGGGTGCACGGGGTTGTTCGGTCGCGGTCGCGGCCCTAATCAATGCCCGGATCCATCACGCTTTCCGTCCGTTGCTGTAGCCTTCCCTTTCTAACTACTCTGTAGTAAACTCCGAAAGAAACACATTCATGTGATGTTGTTTAAATAAAATTTCTCCTTATTTAATATTTTTATAATCATTTACCTAATAACGTGTTTGTACTTACACAGGATAATATATCGACCTTCATAGTAAATGCTCTAATGTGTAAGTCAAACATTTACATATATTAAGTATCTCAAATGTTGCATGTTCCCTAAACGGTATCCGCACGCCATACAGATTGAGAGAATTTTAGGATGTTTTCCAAATTATCATTGAACGATAAAACAATTGGCATAAAATAATAATTATTTCATAGTCATTCAATAAAACAAACGAATGCATTTTCAATGCATATTTTAGTGAAGTAAGGCACGCGGACACAAAGTTATTGAAGTGTCCTTTCCTATAGCTCATGGCTTCGCATCTAGACTATCAGACCCTATATGCGTTTCCTAAATGTCATAAAGGTACAAAAATATTGTCGCATGCATTTACCTTTCAATGGATTCCTTTTACATACCTATGAACGTCGTTATTTATGTCAGTGTTAAACCTGTATTTCAGTGGAATGTCTACTCTATAAGTTACCTAACTCTTGCTATCCAATACTTCTTCTACTTGCACTAGAGTAACAATGACAATCGTCACATGGTCAGTATTGCTAATTGAGTGATATTATTAACATAATTAGGATTGTTTCGTCAGCTATAAGTGTGCACTGTAATACATACTACGCTTTTAAAAAGTAAGGTGTCAAGTAAATATTCTACAGTAAACGTGAGATAATATTGTTTAAGGATTTAGTTAGAATAAGTTTCGACCCATTACAATATTTACTGGTACCACCAGTATCTGCTAAAGCTTGCTTGCTTTTGCGTACTTCCGCGCGTAATAACTTTATTTTGTGTGTCTCACAACATTCTCTATAACCTTGCCAACCTTTAATGTCCTTAAAAAATATTTAGGTGTAGTATTTGCCATGACAATACAGATTATTTAAATAAAATCTGCTAAAGTCTGAATCAGTTCAACAACTAGTTTAATTTCAGTTTGACAATATAAAGTTTTATCTCAGTTTTCACTTTATCGTAGGGTATGACTAACGGATTTAAATTCCAAATAATTGTTTCTATAACCTGTATTTTCTCGAATTCTCAATGAGACACTATCGCTCAAGAAACTCAAAGTACGTTCTATTGTTTCTTTTCGTTGACTTCCATGGCCTACCTATTCCATTTATACAGGTTGTTTCCGCTGTCAATGTTCTTGGATAACGCATGGCTTTACGACGTTTTCTACAAAAGTGTTACTGTAAATGCCAATCAAGCCCATAGAGAATGCTGGTGTAATCAATGTATCGTTATCTAAATAGGTTAAATGGATGTTCGTTCAAATGGTCAGAAAAGGATGATTGAGAAACCTAATTGGCTATAAACACATTACGATTATCATGTCTAAATCTCAGCAGTGAAAACTCGCTATCATTCACTGTTGCGGTATTCACCATAGCAAATTTCATCCAAATTAAGCCGCTCATTGGGTTGAAGCGCAATAATAATAAGAGGAATCCTTCCATGACCAGTGCTTGTGGAAAAAAGATGGTTAGATTTATAAATGTGTATGTGTATGGTTGCAGATAAGGCGAGCCGGCGCGAGGGCGCGCACGCAGTATGGCGCGGCCGGCTGCCCGCGCGCTCGCCGCCTCCCTGCCATGTGTGACGCCACAAAGTCGCCGACACCGCCCCGCCCCACCCCACCACACCACTCACACTCCGAGTGTCAAAAGAACTTGTCAACTTTACTACTAGGTGCTTCACGTAAAACTAATTTCGTCAGCGGTCCGTTAAATTAGTTAGAATAAAATTTAGCGACGAAGTGTTTTCGAGTACTATAAAAATCTTTTTAAATACGCTTGTATTGAGTGCATGATGCGCTCGCCTCCTATTGTAAATAAATCGAAACAGCTTATAACTACCGCTTCATACACTTTCTACATTTCGACACACATGTACTTAGGAAAAGGTTCTTCATGAAATAATAATAATCAAAATAGGCCTATAGAAGTGCTCGCTCCACTCGAGAGAATTTCGAGTGCCGCTTGAATGCTTAAAAAAATAGTTACATGTAAATATTGAGATGGGCGGGGGGCGTTCGCGCCCGCGCCGCCGGCTCTACCCAGACCTGACTAGCGTCCGGCCGCATTGCGCGGTCGTTCGCCGCGGTACTACCGCTCCCGGTATTGAGCTCCAATCACGGAATATTACTCAAACTAGACACACCCGAATAAACGGAAGCTATATTAACAACTTTGCGGCGCCAGTGAACAGAGATATTGGCCTAAAACAGACAGCCTCCGAAACACTTTTGGGAAATACGAAACAGTCTTAAAATGCCTACAAACAGGTAATTTGACACGACAACCCACTCCGTGCTCACAGCACGTCAACAGTAGATGTCGCGCATTGCTTCTTCTTAGATCAGTCAGAAATAGATTATTAATGTCGTAATTGTTTAGAATTTGTTTCTATGTCCGGGCCAACGCAGTCTCGGTTAAATGTAAAGCATTTATAACGAGGTTGTGACTAAGTTATACCAACCTCGTGAAATCTGAATTGTAGTTAGGTATAAGTTATTTATGTTATATATGTCGTGCGTGAATCAATTTCCGTGTTTAATCGTGCAGTATCATACATGTTCAATATAATAGATTAGGAGGTGCTGTGGTAGCGACGCAGCATTCTCAAGCCCCCCACCCCGTGTTTCCGTGCAACAGCCTCGGCTCCGCTAAGTGTTGTACATTACATATACATTATGTGCATAGTATTTAGTCGTCTACGAAGATCTCAATGTGGAGTCGTTTATCATCATTCAAGAGTTGTTTTACAAATATTAATAATTTTATCGATGTTACTCATAGTAAAGTACCAGAGGAAGGTTGTGAAGCGATTGCCACGTGAGAGGACTGATATCATCTAAGGCAACTGAGGAACGTTATATACGCGGATATTTTCACGAAAGAACAGACGTTGCATTAAAATTAAGCTTATAATATTACCTTATAAACATATCCAGGACGTGAGTTTAATATTATATGTTGAGAATAGGTTGTTCGGCAGACTGGCTGCTGAATAAATAGTTGAGAAAAAGACAAACTAGTTCAGAAGTAATAAAGATCTTTCAGAAGAGCGGATTTGTCTCTACGAAGTCATACAATGTATTGGTGCCAAGCATGGTGGCTCGCAGCTCAGTCTGTCTGTGTTGAAGGAAAGTTTTGTAGACTTGAGTTATGAAAATAACGATAATTATTATTAGTAGGTATAGAATACATCCGAAATAATTTTCATCATATCATTACACATTTCATAGCGTTTAAACATCTTTATGAAAAAAGACATGATGTTTTACATCATATATTTAGTGTAGAGTAGTTTTAGCGATATTATAGGATTAAGTGCTGCCCTTTTACCGGGCATTGTTTTTCCACGCTGTCATTGGTCTATCCTCTAACTGCAATGCGCAGACACAAACGCCGGGGCAATTGTGATTCCACTAGCTTACGGGTAGCAAAATAGACAAAATACGAGACTGCATAAACCCCAAGAACCTGGCTCTAAATCAAATACTTTCTAGATCGGTTTATCTGTAGACTTACAAACTTTCCACTTATTCTGAAGTGCATTTGAGTTATTTCAATCAAAAGGAAAAACACATCTTCAAAAATCTCCAACGGCTATGGTTTTAACTTGATTATAATATCATAGTTAACGATACTGTAGTTGTATACATACATACCTATTTGGTGTCATAGCATATTATGGATGTTGTCGATGTTTTAATCAGTGTTTACATAAATAAGCAATCTACATTATAATTATTAAAATAAATGTGGGCTTTTATTGAAAACAGTGAAATAGATATCTGGTAAGATCATGAACTGTGTATTTCGGCTACAGTCTAAAACTCTTTTGTCAATTAAATATCGAATATATGCCAATTTTAGTTCACTTTTGGAACTCAAAAGAATCGAAATTATATGAATGACGTGTTTATATTATAGTGTTATATTGGAGTTAATTTTATTCAGATCTAGAGAGCGCATATATACTCATCAAAGAAAGTAGGAGTCCCGCTCGCGCGCGCGTTATACGTTACATCGGACTACCGAGGCTGTTGCTGCGACTTGTTAGACTCTACTATTATATTGATTGTAAATTATTGTGTCACTGCTGCAAAACTAATTGATTTTCCTATGAGTACAGCACACGGGTCCATATGACTGATAATGTTAAAATATATTACAAGTATAAAAGGCAAGAATGGAAACCACAACCGCTAATGATAAATTAAATAAAAACGTTGGCATGTGCCAACAGATATTTGATATATTTCATATATAAATCAGCATGAAAGCTGCAACGATTGTCATTTATTATGCTATAACGATGCCAACTATTTATTTAATTATATTACGGAATGTAAATTATGTATATTTTAATTTTAATAAAATATAATAAAACGTGGACTGAAAGCACGTAGGCCCATGTCGGCAGATAAGCATGTGCTGCTGTGCAATAAGCATAAAGAGCAACGATAATATGTAGTGAAGTTACAGCCGAAACTTTTTAAGAGAATGGGTCTACCTCAGTCCAGGTTTTACTGAATGTGAGTGCTCGATATGTGATTTGGAACGAAATATCAAAATGTAAAGCGATCACTGTTATATATGTATACAGAATGTTACTCGTACAATATATTGAATAATAAACTCTTATTGGCCAAAATTGTAGTCATGCAACGTTCATTAAGGTGTATTATAATTTCGCTCAGTATTATTAGTTATTACATCAGAAGAGTACGTAGCGTGTGTAGAGATGCGGGATATTTTTGCATGGGCCCGGTGCAACCACTAACATAATATTTATTTACTTATAAAAACTCCACCACACAAAGCTAAACTTATGTTACAAAATTGAAAAGTTTATTGAAGAAATTATAGTAGATAGATAAACCCACATAGATTTCGCTGAGGAAATCACGTTTTTCTATTTACTTGAGTAATATCAATCTTGTAGTTAGGATGGAGTTGGCAAATTTTAAATTTATTAAGAAGTCTGAAAATGTCCGTTATGTGTAACAGACTGTATTTAATATGGTCTTTAGGAGACAATTGTAATCAGTAATTATATCTGTAAATTAAATTCAATTTGATTTAAGATTTATAGTTAGGTGATATCTGCAATCTAGCGGTGTGTGGTATCTAAATTGATTTTAGATATGTTTGCTTCGATTATTTCGGCTAAGGGACGAGTGGTAACGCGACGAAAGCATGAATTCCGAAATCTTAATTGGGACCTGCCTCTTTATGTTCCACTCTGTCAAAGTATGTGCCACGTTAGTCCATAGCTGCTTCGACGCGTGTCTATACGCTTGATTCCAACGTAGTCGTTGTGACGTCTACCAACGAAGGCCGATTTTAGCTAGTTTGAAATTACTATTTTCTATTTTAGGTAAATGAAGCCATGTTTCAAAATAGCTAAAAAAAAAAGCACCGGCTTCTTTGACTTTTCCATAAAAATTATATTGATTTTAGTTTGTTACATTGTCCGCTTAGTTTATTATATCACGCGCTGTACGACAATGTAACAAATTGTAATAACTTTGTCAATGTAGTTATAATTTCCCTTTTTATCGCCCCCTCTCCGTCCAGATTGAAGCGTGTTCATATATTGGATATAAAATCAATTGAATATCATATTTAAATTAATATTGGTAAATGTTATGAAAAAAATTGTGTTATCTATTATGCGTAACGTTTTTGGTCCCTATTTAATAATTTAGTTTAAATCATATTTAGGTAACAAAAAGTCCACATTCATTTTTCCGATACCGTGACTAAAATTAGATTTACCTACTGACGTAAAAAATATATAGGAATTTAATCCACTGGCTGTTTGGCTTATGTTATCGTATCGCATCGTATAGGTCCTGAAGCTATTAAAATAACGAAAGACACGAACAATGGTATTTAAGATAATATAACTAATTTATGAACTTGGTTCAGGATCAATATGATAATGTCATGTTTAAGTTTGATTGACAATTTGATAATCTAACAATAAATCGAGTTACGCTAAAACTTTGCTACGAGCTTAATGATTATTTCAATTTAAATATTAACACTATTTTTATTCAATCACCTAAGATACGATAGGGTTAAAATGAGCGAACTCTTTAGGTACATAATTACTTATCCTCTTACAAAATACATAACATTTAAATAAGGATTTATAATATTAAGAGCTTTTTGACTAGTATACTTACAAAAAAAACATGAGATCTTATGAAATAATCTGAATTTTTCGCGATAATTTATTATATTTAATGTCCATCCAGTATTATTAGATAAATAGGTATAATGGTCAAAGAACCATATTCTAGCTCCTATAGTACGTTTAATGTAACATAGGTTCACTAATTGGCCAATGTATTTATAATCCTTAAGTACAAAATTTCCTTTCATTTTGGTCCTAGGCTACGGCATCAGTACCTTATCTCTCAGTATGCATGACGGGTTGCTCCAATGTTCCTTTATTCATAAGAATCTTGTAACCTGCAACACCGATTTAAATTCCCGTTATTATATCGAGGAGCACTACATCAAAAGGTGATGTAATCCAACGTAAACCACAACAAGTTATTATCATACGATGTTGCTGTAGGATGCGCACTTGTTTAATACGAATGAGGAATAATTAAAAAAACTAGTAAACCATCAAAGAAAACAAACTCATTAAAAAACTATGAATGTAAAATCAGTATCTAGGTACCACCCATGACTAAGGCACCTTCTTTTTGTAAAAGGAGGCAGATTTTTCATCGTTACTGCCATACAAATACGGACGGGAACAATATATGAAAATAATCACTCAAAATGTTAACGTGCTGTTGAACAGCCTCGTTGATAATCTTTAGGTGAACAATGTACCTACTATTGTAGTATCGGAGCAACACGTCATTTTCCACAATGAGCAAGATTTCGGAATTCAACAGCTCAAGCGTTCCATTCCTATAAACATACCTATGTATACTTCGTGTACATTTTAGTGAAATTCAATTCGTAGTCCTGTGTATGTCGGAAATTATGTTTTAATCACGAATAAGTTATTTTAATAATAGAAGTAGCAAAATAATAAGTGTGTCGATATCTCTATAGTATTGTAAAATGAATCCTAATTGTCATCCCACCAAAGTCTATTTGTTATTATTTGTACTAAGCGAGCTGGCACCACGATGAGCGATGACTGCCTCCTCAAGCCAGTTTCCATTTTTTTAGAGTTAAACAAGACGTCAACTACGTCAATTATTGGTTAACACGTCAAGCGTTACTGTGTTGTAAAGGAACGCAAGTCAAGTGGAATAATGTAAGTAAAGAGAAGGCAGAGGATCCTTGATACAATACTGTATAGATGTTACTGAATGTTGAGAACTGTTTGGTATGATGATCCCGCTGATAGTGATCTACACTGTAAATGTTCGAACACATTTTACCACATAGTGTAAATAATTTTCAAAGCACTACAGTCGGTGATCGTTTTTTTTTTAAATAGAAATGTGAAAGTTGCTACGGCATTTGGCAGGTTTTTAAGGTAATGTGGCTCTTCACGTTCATGACAAAAATGATCTAATTATATAAATTAAACTATTAAATCGCGCTTTATCGTGGAGCCAATATCAGCCATTTTTTTCAGAAAAGCAAATTTGTTGCTGGTGTGTAGTACTATACAATCTTTTGATGATATTTCAAATACTGACTATATTCGATATAAACAGTAACCAAGCATCAAATTTACTAGTCTGAATATACAATAAACTAATCTTTCCGAGAAAATTGGGGACAGTGTTTGGACGATAAACTGCATTGTTCAAAGTACAAAGGCTCACATTCGAAAAACAAAGTATGTCAATACCTCACTCCAATACAACTAAACATTCGTCCAAATGAACCTGTACCCATGACCACTCGCTTACAATATGATATCCCTTGTATGTATGAAGCTTTTCCAGTTTTTATACTTGAGTTTTATCAGTGCTAAGCTGTACGAATTATCTTTCCTTTTTCGTATAAGTTGTAAATCGAAAATTGTATAAATGATTCAATAAAGTGAAAATGATGTTTTATTTCGTAGGTAACCGACTAGACCTCTTACCTTTAAGCTTCAAATTAAATATACGAGGTGGTCCATAGATTTCATAACCACTAAGTATGTATATTTACTATGTCAGAGTCAAACTATGGACGGTCCTGTATAGGCACCCATGTAACATAACATATGTATTATAAGCGTATCTGTTATTTTAGCTACAGCCGGCGACTACGGTGGAATTCCGTGGAGCGTCTCGCACGAGGGCACGCTCGCTTGCGTGTTAGTTTCGAAATACTCTGAGCACCGCCCGGTGATCACACGCGCGGCTATCGGCGGGCGCACGGAACAGGCGTACTTACTGCACGTGTTCGAGCGGGCGGGCTTGTTCTACTGTTTGAAATAAAGCGGTTTAACGCACGGCCTCAGGCTTTCGACCTATGTAATGCACCAATTAAAAAAAAATATGATGATATTTTCTTATGAAAAGGCATTATAGTCATGAAGTCTTCAGCAATCGTAAGTTACCTATGATGCACCTGTACCATAAATGAGATAGGATATAAGAATACCTTAGCACCAGGCCACATCTGTTTGCACTGCGCACTTACTTTTATATATAACACATATGCGCAATGTCAAATTACAAGGTTACTTTTTTAGATGAATTGCTTCGATGTGGTCTTTTAACCCCCACGTATTAATTAAAGGCACCTGTTTTAATATGTACATCTCTTGAAAACAGAGGTATTGCGATCTCTACACGAATATCGAAATATCCATTATGACGACTATCGCTACAAACTGTGAGACTAACTTCTCGCGCCTATTACGTATCTTGTACTTGGAGCGTAAGGGCAAACGTGCAGATTAACAAGATTAAGAAAGGTAGGTTTACATTGCCAGTAAAGTGTCCAGTTACTTCGCACAGTTTGTACTTATGATAGTGTAGTTTATTATATCTATCTCGGAGTAGCCGTGGTAGCCCAGTCGGTAGAGCGCTTAACTCTTTAATTTGAGATTGCAGGGTGAAGGAAAACATCGTGAGGAGACCCACATTCCCGAGAAATGTATTTCAAAGGTACGTGACCTAGCCTATATTGGGATAGTTTACCCTTCGCGGGTTGGAAGGTCAGTCAGGCAGTCGCTTCTGTAAAAAACCGGACCTGTCAAATCGTCAGGTTAGGTAAGCGGACACCGTGAAAAATGGGATAACGCTAGAGAGGTGATGATTATATCTATCTTGGAACGAATATCAGGAGCGGCTACGGGTTGTCTTATTGATAACTTGTTGCGCTGCTCACCCTAATGAGGATTCTGACGTGATTAAATATACCTATGTAGGTGTGTATGTACTTATTAGTTACTTTGAAGGTACTCTAAATGTCAAACCACAATAATTGATATAGCAATATTATGTTTCATCATCATTGTATTTCCAAAATTATACCAAAATATATATTAATGTAGGACACAATTAAACATAAACAATTATTTCTTCTCTATACATGAATATAATTAAAATGGAAAATCTAAGAATATCGCGATTAAATTAGTCGCGCCGCTCAGTTATACTGTCAACGACGTAAGAAAATCTTTGAATGTATTACTAAATTGAATATACTGATCCACTTGCGGACGTTGTCTATGTGGTTGCTACACGACACAACCTATTAAGCAACAATTGATAACCTATTAGGCAACAATTAACGCAGTCAACTCGCATTTATGTACATATTATACAAATCTAATACCAACGGCCTCAATGTCATACTTATGTGCCCTATCGCACATATTATTGCCTATAAACAAAAGTTACTTGTTATTACTGTTATAATTTATACACAAAATTTTAAATAAAGAAGGCTATTGGATTGTCAATATAGTAAGACAGAAAGCACCTTTGCAACAGCGGATTATTAATTAGTTACGTAAGCTGCAGTTAGTTCCGATACCTAACAATTCGATAATACTAGAACAATTATGATTGCTGATTGAATATAATGTATGAATACTATCAGTTCGGCATTTAAATGTGTACTATTTTGCTATAAGGCAACGTAGAATGCTCAGTTTTAATCCTTTTGTTGTAAATATTATAAGATATATAGGTATTTCTGTCAAGGTAACACTATATTATTAACGAGAAACCTGTAGGTATGACAAAACCACATTACTCGTTTATAAAACAGGCGTATACAGGGTGACCCAGAGGTTCATGTTCAAAATAAAAAATTAGACAGATCATTTGCTAACAGAAACCCCCCATGTTCAGCGATTATTAATACATATAACATCAAATATTAATTCAAATATCTCTGACTTCCAATCTTTGAGGGCCAATTACTTCGTTTTTTGCCCCTATTAGAAGTTACTTTTATTAAGTTTCTAAAAGCCTCTTAAATGGAGCAGTCATTAGAAATACTTTCAGGGTTCATGACAACCTCATGTGTTTATTATTCTTCGGCGAGGTTTCAGCAATGGTAACAATTTTGATCAAATTCTCACTTTGACTTCGAATAAGTTTTTTTATCTTTGATTCGGCAAAATTTTTTATCTAGTGGTCCACTTTCTTAAAATTATTATTAAGAAAGAAATGGCGACAAAATAATGATGAGAAAATGTTGAAAAAGGTACAAAATAGATCATATCTTCTAAACCTAAAATATTCGCTGATCATAAATGGGAGGGGGAGATGCTTCTGGTAGCCAATGAGTCCCTCATTCTAATGTTTCATTTTGAAAGTGAACCTTTGGGCCCCTCTGTATAATACATAATAAATTATACATAATTATAATACGTATCATCATGTTTTGGGTGCGAACATTTAAGTTATTCATCGCAATGTACAGGTTTAGAACTTTATTACAAATATAATAGTAAGTACACTGTTCACCAAGGGAAGAAAGTGACCGAATACCAACGAGAGTGTAGTTTGAGCTTCTTACACACAAGTTGGGAATTGTACTTTCTCCCGAGTGATACCTAGTGCTTTATACTACATCTACAAGGAAAATAACGTTTGTTTATACTCAATTAATTTCATATTAAGAACAATATGGCGAGACTTGTATATAAAACCTCTTAAGGTAAGCTTCTAATGATGTTGTCAAAAAAATAAAAAGCAAAAAGATGGAGGTAAATTTAGTTTTTCATACACTTTCTCTTCCCTTTTATTTGTATAACTTCCCCTTTTTCAAAAAAGGTAAAAGGCATTTTCCGATTAGATGTAGTATAAAAATCCTATCGTAGATGGGCTATAATTCTATTTATTCTACCTTCTATAGTAACGAAAATAATTTTAGATCCTTATTTCACGTACCACGACCCGTAATCAGCTATATTTGTCTAATCTTTAGTACACCTTTCCGTTATATGTTACCACACGCTATTACAATATTAATATTATTAGTTTTAGACGCACTAATGAATCAATAAAACTTGAAATATACAATAAGGTAATTTCGGATCTGACTATCTACTCCGTCAGGTTGCCATTAAACTGTATCTTTACCTAATCGTATATAGCGGAAGACTAACTACATAGAGAGAATTTATAAAGAGGACTTGCGTGACTTTAATTCAAAGACAGCAGCTAATGCGAGATGATCGGAACCGTAAGCGTCGTTGGGTAACTTGCCCAGGGTATCACATTCATCAGCCGTAGGAAGGCGGAGACGCTCTACAAGCTTCAAAGTACTGCAATAGCTGAAATTAGAAAAATCGGACTTTTTATTAACGACGTTATGACATAAAATTACATAGTGCCTACCAAATGTCATTGCATAAAAATATGAAATAATCCTTTCCTTGACGTTGGCAGAATCATCGTTTCTAAACGATGCAGCCATAAACTTTAAAAAGTGAAGTGAAGTGAAATAATCCTAATATTGTATAATCCTGAAAATCCCGGGTTTAACGAAAATTATCCCGGGATTATTGGGACTGAAATAGGTGCGGGATCCCGGGATTGATATCTGTCAGAAACTGAAACATTTACTCGTAGACCGCTGATGGGCCCTTCTCCGTTTCATCTGGTTACGAGGGTAAACGCAACAAGGAATTGTTAGGAATATAATCCCTAAACAGTGATAAAGATAGTGAAAGATATCTTTAATAGCAATAAAATTACCTGAAATAAATATAGTCGACAGTTATCCAAAAATCCTGGAACGTAGTAGCTTCTTGGCAGCCGTCGGGTTTATATTTATTGTAAGTGGATTTAAGGTTGAGAGAGTGGCTGACTAGCCCACTGTTGAAAAGTTCGCTGTATGCATTGTGGTTGGGGGACACACGGCATAAGTCACTCGGCCCCGGGGTGCTTTCTCGGTAGTCTGTATTGTGAATCTGTGAAAAAAATACAAATAAAATTTACCGCACTTTTACTGCTGCTTGGGGATCGAACTTTTCTGACGTAGGGCCGGTGGTCTCATCTGGCGGATTATAGCAAACGGCGGCGCATATGAACGAACTATACAGAGTGTTAGTGATATCGTAACGAATACTGAAAGGGTTGATTCAGACCATGATTCTGAGTTAATATCAAGTGGAATTTTCCGTTGCAAAAGTATGGAAATGAAAATAATAAAAAAAACATGTATTATCCGACAGGAAATTCCACTTGATATCGACTCAGAATCATGGTCTGAATCATCCCTCTCAGTATTCGTTACGATGTCAAAAACACCCTGTATAAACAAAAAAAAAGATAACCCCTATCCCAAATTATGACACCCCATTAGTAGGAATAGAAGAATGAGGTTGGAAAGGCCCTAACGCGCATTTTGTAAGAGAAGAGCCCCTCTATCGCTGCTTCAACCCCACTCTCTTTCACTACTATTCTTGCAAACAGATAACTACAATAGCTCTACTGCTTTACAGATTCCATGTCTACTTTACCGACAATGTAAATATATTTTATGTGATAGGCTGCAATTTATCATTACTTTTCGTAAGATACTGCATACATAAGTTTTTATTTTCATAAATAGCCGATCATACTAAGGTTTTCAGCTTTCCTGTGATAAGGACAAATCTCCTTGCAGGATAGTCGATATTTGGCTTTTTTCCTTGAAGGTTCTAATACACAAGATGACCTTTTAACATATTTCCGCGGAGCTCCGTGGGTCGTAAATTTTGCGAATTTGTGAAGTGTAAAGTTGAAGTATGAACTATTTGCTAATACTTGTATACCGCGCGTGGCCTGCTCCCTTGGCCTTTATAACCTCTTTCTTTTATTCCGTGGTTGAAATAAATACCTTTGTCATGCAAAAGTCAGTCACTCGACCTTGCTGTCTGTTAAGATAAACAGATAAATGCTGACAATTGTCTGTTACTCCTATGTTCTTCCAGTCAGATGTATCCCGAAATGGCCTTGTACTGAAATAGATATCACATTCAAGTATTCATTATTTAAATATAATTAGGTATATTAAACGAGGGAAGTTAGATACATGTAACTTTTTCAATTTGTTTTTCTTAATCTTTATAATCTATCTACTCTTTTCTTCCATAGTACATGTAGTAGTTTAACTATTGATATTTATTTTACTATATATGTATATTATTATTATATAGTTTATATACTCGTAAGTGTATATATATATATCGTAGAATCTTATTTTTATATGTAGGTACAAGTATTCCTCTGCCGCAATGTCTCATTATGACTCCTATACCCGAAGTTTATCTGGAAGAGATTCCTTCTTAGCAATAAGGCCGCCTATTCTACTCGTTTCATTTCTCTTTTGCTTTGCATTATATGTGCAACAAAGTATTTGTTATCTTATATTATGTTATAGCTAATATATGTAAATATACAGGGTGTTAGTGATGTCGTAACGAAAACTGAGGGATGATTCAGACCCTGATTCTGAGGTGGTATCAAGTGGAAACTTAAAATAATTAAAAAAGAACACTGCTAGCGTTTGAGCACGAGCCTGCGCGGTGGCAACGCAGTTCATCGCAAAAATCTCAGAAATTATGTGATGTATCGCATTGGATTACTTGTTCTTTGTATACAGATAATTGAATGTGCATTTGTCATTGTCTTAAAATTAGGCCCGGGACGATCATCATTATCTCCATAGCGTTGTCCCGTTTTCACCGAGTTCGTTTACTCAACCTAAAGAATTGACTGGTATAACATAACATCATAGCATTACGCCTGTTTCCCCGAAGGGATAGGTATAGGTGTCCAATATACCCACTCCTGAGTCAAGTATGTTTAAGTCCCATGTAGAATCTCATGTATGTAGAAGGGATAACCAGCCCAATAAGGTTGGGGCCTTGGGGCACATACGTCCGAAACATATCTCTCGGAAATATGGGTTTCCTTACGATGTTTTACTTCACCGCTAGACAAATGATAATCATTTATGAACCAAACGCATTCGAAAACATTCGATTTTTTTTAGGCCAGTACTGGGATTCGAACCCGCGACCTGACAGTAAGAGTCAAGCGTTCTTCCAGCTACCACAGCTCCTTTAAGTTGCTATAAAATAATACGTATCAAAATTATTTACAACGCAATGCATTATTACCTGACACGTCCCCTATCTAAAAGCTTTATGACTGCACTGTCGGGAGTCGAATTGAAGTCTCCAGTTAAAATTATAGGCAAGTGACCCGTTCTGAAAAACAGTAGCTAAATTATGACTTAACTCAAATGTAACTAAAACCAAAAAACAATATTGTAAAACCGTTTACATACTCTCGTCCATCGTTGTAGAAAGCAAATCTGTCTAATTCTGCTAGAAGCAACTGTATTTGCGCCAACCTCACGTCTGTCCTTTGCGGATTGTACAAGAGGTGTGTTGTGGCGATTACTATAGGCGGCCCGTAGTAATTCCTGGGCATCAATTTCACCATCACGCCGATGTTATCGCGGTTCAAAATTGGTAACGCCGGCTGATAGTATTCAACCTGCAATAATACGACATCAAAATAGCAACCTACACCTTTCATTACAACGAAAGTGCAATACATCCCAAATGCACTACAGCATATTGGCGAACTAAATATTATACGTCATAGTTATACCCCTTACAAAATGCGCGAGGTTCGTATAGTGGGTACAGAAAATATTCCTGTACAACGTCCGACAGTAAGCCATGAAAAGGGTCAGCTAAACTTGATCTGAACACCGGGTGGAATTTCCTGGCCAATATAGGTATTACTACCTCGCATTGCCAGTACACTGCATTTCTTGTCCATATCATCGTTACCATTAACTAACGCTTTAGATAACAGTCGTTAAAATTATCTTACAGAGCAGTAAAATAGTGGGTTTTTAATTATTTTCCACATTAATTACACCTATTATACGATTATACAACAATGTATCAAAGCTATACTCGTATTACACCTAAAGTTGAAAAAGTGAGAATAGATGCGAACCAACTTTAAAGATTCAAAAACCTCACACAAAAATGAAATCGCTGTTTCGGCTAAAGTAACATAGCTATATATACAATCCTGTTATGCGCAATAATATGCTTCATTTTTAATATTTCGCAATAAGCATTTGAAAGACACGAAAATCGCTTTAGAAATACTTATATTTCGCCATGTAATTCTGATCTACATCGCAACTCTTAGGTACTATTTGCGAACCAACTTTGGACGTAGCGTCGAGACGTGATTTTTGTATGATGGTACCGAGGCAATGTGGACATACTATACTAAACTTATAACGTCATCGGTGCGAGGTGCAAAGTTGACTAGCAGGAGTTGCAGCAGCAACAGCAACCAAGAACAGGTAAAGAAATAAAGGAAAACTTACAGTGACCTGGTCCCACAAGTCAAATAGCGACTGCTTGAAGTAGATAGCACAACCATCATGTCGGTGACCCGTTTTTTGTTTGAATACTCCATAATATCCGATTTTTTCAAACTTTGAATAAAAGGAATTTAGATGCGAAGCTTGTACTTCTTGTAAGCATAATATCTGAAAATACAAAAAAAAATTATAGGGAGTTTCAAATATATTATTTGTATTATAATTATGAACAATAAACAGAAAATCTCTTACATCTGGTGCTAGCTTTACAATTTCATCGTATAGTCTTGCAGCTCTAACTTTCCATGTGAGATTATGTGGGACACAATCTGTGTACAAATATGGGTGACACTCCAGTAAGTACTGAGCCAACACGTTGTACGATAATATCTTAAACTTGAAGGAATTTCCTTAAAATGAATATATCATACATTAGATTTAATCAATGAACCATAAGAAAAACAAAACTGTAACACAATCTCAGTAGACAAACCATCACTGGCGTCAGGTTTCTTCAGGATTTGTTCCCAAACACGAAAATTTGGTGGTATGGGACAGGGTTCCTTTTTATTAGCTGTAGACCCAGAATCACCCAGTGGTTTTTTCCACCTACCAGGGCTGCTACCTTCTGATGTACTGGAAATAATACATTGCTTATAGTGCCTTTTCAATGTTTTACATTCTACAATAATGCATGAATTTCAAATATATGAACAATGCTTACATTTCAAATTGTCCTCCATAGCTAACATGATTCAGAGTAGGCTGCAGTGACTCACTCATTTGCTTGGATTTTTTTGATTCATTAGAACTTTTATTTAGTCTTTTGAGATAAAATCTTTTTTTTATATTTGCATAAAATCTTAATTGTTGGCCAGTATCAATAAATGGTGTAGCAAAAGAGGGATGTGGATGATTCTCTAAATTATGACATGTGTGTCTTGGGTTTGTCAAATGTGAGAAAGTTTTCACATGTGCCCTGTTATAATGTCTATTCTCACATGTGAACTTGAGATATCTGCAAAAACTGTTGGTCAATTTCAGCATATCTTTAAATATATAAAATACTTAGCATAATTATTATTATCACTAGACTAACGATAAGAGTCTACACACATGCATTAAATATTTTCAACATCTCCATGAGCATAAGAAATACTTTTGAAATATGTTGCATGGATTTTGCTCTTCAATGTTGTTTCCTAAAACAAAAAAGCAATATAAATAACAAGTGATAATTTCAGAAGTAGGTACCTTTACAACATTACATTACATATAAAATGTGGATGGTATTTTGTTGATTACTGAATCAACTAACCACTGGGTTAATTTTGATTTACCTACTTTGAATAAAACAATTGGCTTAATAGATCAAAATAATTGTGCTTAACGCCCAGATTTCGATCAGAAATTCATAAGACTGATAACTGCTGACACTAAGTCTCTTAATTAAAAATATAATCATATTTTTTTTCTTCCAAAGTAGGTAGACGGTTTTTGTTAAATTAGACTAAAGTGGAACACACTCAATTAGTAAAATACTGTTCACTCTAGCTTTCCATACAACAGCTTGGGCTTTTCTCCTAGCCATTCAATATAATGCATCAGGTCAAATGTGTCGAGATTGGGCAGTGTAATAGTACATAGGGTGCATGGGGCCATAATTTTGCCATACATTTTATACCTACACTTGATGCATTGGGCCCAATAGGTTGGGTAGTGTAATAAGGCCTATATCCTTATCTGATCCAATTCTGTGCATAAAACAAAATAGTTTTGATCTGCATAAACCATTGCAGCCATTAATCACATCCCAATGTGAAATGATGAAAAATACACACATGTACGCTTGTACATGCAGGAAGCCATTTTAAAGTATTTGTTACCCATTTACAAATGTGTGATGTGTTTAATGTGAATCTAAGCCATATGACGAATGTCCCAGCAAAGTTTAGTAATGCAGCAATGTACTTTTATGTTAAATAGGTAGGTATGTTTAATAATGTTTTTTATATCAATCAAAGACAACATTTACACTGCAAATGTGATAAGCAAGTGATAAGGATGGATGCTATCAAGATTTGTCTATAAACATCTATTTTCTAAATTCATAAAGTAATTAAGTGTAATATAATTTTAGTTATACCTACATAGATTTGTATTTTATTGCTTAACTATAGAGTTATTTTGTATAATAACTCACTGAATAATATAAAAATTAGAATTCACATAATTTGTTCTATTTTTATGTCTCCAAAGTAGGTATAGTTATATTTTACTAAATCAGCAATACAAAATTTCATTCACGCCTCCCGCCAAAATTTTCCTTGCCTTGATGTAAAATAGGTAAAATTAGAGGTATTATGTAACAATAACATCTATATCCGACAAATATAGAAGATAATAAAATAAAATAAGACTTAATAAAGAATTTACTCGAGTTCTGTTTGATAACCAAATAGTTATCGAAGGTCTATAGTAACAATCAAAATGAACTTACATGCATTCAAAGAAAGCCATTTTATTTATTTGAAAAACAAAGAGCAAAAACCATGATGTTATATAAAATCTATCTACTAAAATTCATCTTTGTTGACCCACCGACCTCTCATAGAAACAGAACTTGAACAGAAAAATGTATTATATTGTGATGAATGGATCTGAGACAAACGTGAGTGACGGATGAAGGTCCGTGGCTCTATGGTATCTGAGAGGTATTTTTTTTTATAAACAGTGATGCGTAGTTTTTGAATATCAAGCGTGAAATGTGAATATCATGTAGCTTGTAGCTAGTACCTCTAATATTATACTTACACACTACCACACTGTTACATTTTTTTTTTTTTTTTGGTTATTTTGTCCGTAGGACAGGCAAAGGGATCATAGCCCATACAGCCAAGTCATGTGTTATATTTATTTATATATTTTTCGTTATAAAATTCATAGAAGGTTTAAACCAAGTCTGGCGTATTTTTACAAAATTAAGGCCGAAGCCAATTCTTAGTTTGATTTCAGAATTAAGGCCGAAGCCATGTCTTAGTTTGTTTTAAAAATTAAGGCCGAAGCCAAGTCTTATATTATTTTCAAATTAAGGCCGAAGCCAAGTCTTAATTTGTTTTCAAATTAAGGCCGAAGCCAAGTCTTTAATTGTTTTCAAATTAAGGCCGAAGCCAAGTCTTATATTGTTTTCAAAATTAAGGCCGAAGCCAAGTCTTATATTATTTTCAAATTAAGGCCGAAGCCAAGTCTTAGTTTGTTTTCAAATTAAGGCCGAAGCCAAGTCTTTAATTGTTTTCAAATTAAGGCCGAAGCCAAGTCTTATATTGTTTTCAAAATTAAGGCCGAAGCCAAGTCTTAGTTTGTCTTCAAAATTAAGGCCGAAGCCAAGTCTTAGTTTGTTTTCAAAATTAAGGCCGAAACCATGTCTTATATTGTTTTCCAAATTAAGGCCGAAGCCAAGTCTTAGTTTGTTTTCAAAATTAAGGCCGAAGCCAAGTCACAAAATCATAAGTCAATAACAACTACAAGTAATCAAGAAAGACGAAGGGTAAAATCCAAGACTAAAACACTAAAACAAACAAAACAAAACGTATGTCGGTTGACATCTGTCAACACAACATTGAAACAAAAACAAAAGATACACAAAAGAAAAGAAAGTCAAAACGTAAAAAAGAACACAAATATATTCAAATTCAAGGTATTTCAAAGCAATAATCAAAAAGAAAGAAAGAATGTTTAGACAATCAAATATCTCCAAAAGTTGCTAAAACAAATTCATAGAGGGGCTTATAACAGTCCCTGTTTTTGAGAAGTTGCTGAAGGGAGAGCGGGATTTCTTCAGCTGTACGATATATGTTCAGGAGGCGGTCTATGAGAAGCAATCTGGGAAGAGTGAAACTACTGCAATCAAAGAAAAGATGTTGCAAAGTCTGATCAGCAGAGTTACAGAAATCACAAGTAGGTGATGTGAGAATTTTGATTCTATTTAAGTGGGCATTAAAACGGCAATGTCCTAGTCTAAGACGACATATAATTGAATAAAATTTTCTACCGGGGTACAGAGTACCTTTTGTAAACCATGGTGTTGATAAACTATTATTAATTTCGGCATACCATTTGCCTTTAGTTTGAATAATTTCCTGCCATGTTTCATTAAATTCATTTTTCAACTTTGTCCTGACAATAGCTACGATGTCAGAATCAGGAACTAAAACATTTTTAATGGGGTGAGACTGGGAACTATTTGTTATGGATCTGGCAAGAAAGTCTGCTTGCTCATTACCAACCACACCAATGTGTGACGGTGTCCAAGTCAATATTATATTTTTATTGTTTATTGACAGATTTTTATATTTTTCCCTTATGTCATAGATTATGTAGTTGGTATTACTAGTAAGGTTGGGATTATTAAGAGCTTGAAGAACACTCATACAATCTGAAACTATTAGCCACTTGTTGCCATCCTGAGACTCAATATAATCTAAAGCTATTAGAATAGCCAAACATTCAGCTGTATAGCTACTGACAAATGAAGGCAGTTTATACCCATGTCCCCCCTTAGCATGGGCATCATAAATTGCAGCAGAAACAGATTTGCTATTTTTGGCACCGTCAGTATAAACCTGATGATGATCAGACCAACCATTCAAAAAAGAATATACCTCTTCCTTACATTTCAAAGATGAATTTATATCAATTTTCATTGGAAAGAATTTAGAATCAAAAGAGTTCTCATAGCAAGGCCATAAAGAACTTGAATACAAATTAAAATCTTTTTGTAAATTTATAATTTCAGGCAGAAGCTGCCCAAGGGAACCAAAATATGAGCTACTAATTCTTGAGGAAGAAGACTGCAACTTCAGAAGCAAAGGATGATTTTTAATAGAAGAAATTTTCAATAGAAACTTAAAGATGAGATATTTGAACCTGCTTAACAAAGGAGGTACATTACATTCCACCTGCATCGATATGATGGGGGTGGAGCACATTGCACCAAGAATAATTCGTAAACAACGATTCTGGATCTTTTCTAATTTTTCAACAAATTTATTTACACTAGAAAAGCAAAAAAAAGCATATTCAAAATGACTCCTTACAATAGATTTATAAAGAATCAATAAAATTTTGGGATCTGCACCCCAGTAGGTACCAGTTAAAGATTTTAATATATTACAGGATTTGGATGCACGAGTTGTTAAGCAATCGACATATTTTTCAAACTTAAAATTATGCTGAAATAAAACACCCAAAAACTTAACTGTATTATCAACAGGCAGCAATCTATTATTATAATAAAGTTTAACACTTGACGTTTTAACCATTTTTTTAGAAAAGATAACTACTTTACTTTTGTCAGTGCTGATCTCTAAACCAAGACTTTCAAAATAAGTCTGCAAGTTTAAGAGAGCAGCATTAAGTTTCCCTAGAATATCAGGCAACTCAGTACCAGAACAATACACAGCCAAGTCATCAGCAAATTGTAAATTTTGAGTTTCACTGCCTAAAACTAAATTTAATTTATGAATATACAGTATGAACAACAATGGGCTTAAAATCCCACCTTGAGATACTCCTTTGAAGGAATTTCTAGGACCAATTAACTGATTATCATGTTTAATAAAGATTTTTCGACCATGCAAGAAATTAAATATCCAATTAATTATTTTTCCAGGCAGCTGCAATGAAGACAGAACAGTTGTTAAAATATCCAAATTAACATTATTAAAAGCGCCAACAACATCGAAGAAAATACAACCCAAAATCTGATCACGAGACAGAGCATCACGGACATCCAGACAAAAGTGACTCAGGCTTTCCCGCGCCGACCGCCCTCGACGAAAGCCAAATTGATTAGCTGGTAAGATACTATTGCTTTCAATGAAGAATTCCAAACGCTGTTTAATCAGTTGTTCAGCTATTTTACCAACACAAGAACTTAGTGTTATAGGACGATATGAATCAGCATGGCTACTATCCTTTCCTGGTTTTAAAATAGGCACTATACAATCTGTCTTCCATTGTTCAGGGATTAAGCCGTTTTGCCACAGATAATTTAGTAAATTCAAGAATAATAACATACTGGATGGATTTAGTAATTTAAGCATTTTGTATGACACCCAATCCAGGCCACATGCTGTATCCTTACGAGATCTTAAGGCTGATTTTAATTCTTCAATAGAAAAGACTGTTGCCAGAAAAGAATTCGTGGAACTTAATAATATATTAAAGTGATTGTTGTCAGACAATTTTTCAGCTGTGTCAGGAGTATACTTGCGCAAAAACTGAAATACCCAGGCTTGACTAGAAAACTCACTGTGTGTTGAAAAGGTTTTATTAAATTTCCTAGTTTTAGACCAAATTAGTTTCATTGGTGTTAGTCTGGAAATAGATATACAAAAATTTTCCCATGACGATTTACGTTCCTGCTTTAATGTGCGTTTTTTAAGGGCTTGCGCTCGCTTGAAGTTAATAAAAGTATTGTGCCCTACATATATATTTTAAAGTCCTTCCGGTAGCTTGATGAGGGCAACATAAAAAACAGGCGATTTATAGAATCACGATATATTTATTTTATGGCACGAAAAATCTTACACCATTTTATAACATTGAGTTTTTCTTAACTAACCATAGACAATCCAAAAAACTATTATAATATAAAAATATTTATGGTTGACTTGGTCATAAACATATTGGGCACAGCCACAAGATAGGTATAGTACCAGAAACATTTTTTAAATACAATGCTTAAACAATAAACTTAATTATAATCTATAGGTAATGGCGAAACTTTCATTACACTAGTTCTAACAATGAACCCCTTAGCTGTTTTTACATCTAAAGCTCTAACTAAGTTATCCCTCCCCGGTATGACATTTACAATTCGTCCAACAGGCCAACTTAACGGTGATATAGAATCAGACCTCAGTAGTACCATAGTACCTTTCTGCAAGTTTGGCTGTTGATTTTGCCATTTAGGACGGCTCTGTAACATAACTAAATATTGTTTATGCCACTGACGCCAAAACGTCTGTTGCATTTGCGTACACTGACGCCAAAAGCTAAGCTTTCCTACATTTACATCCATTAAATTTAATTCTGGATATGAGGTGAACGGAGCACCAGTGAGGAAGTGTGCAGGTGTAAGGTAAGTCATGTCATTACAGTCCCTTGACAAGGGCGTCAATGGGCGAGAATTTAAGATACTTTCAATTTGTACAAGCACCGTGTACAATTCCTCAAAAGTGAGTACCGCATTTCCAATTACACGTTTCATGTGGTATTTAACGCTTTTAACTCCTGCCTCCCACAGACCACCAAATACTGGGCTATAAGAAGGAATAAAATTGAATGTAATCCTTTCAGAGGTACCATATTCTAATACCTTGTTTTGGTGTCCTGTGGAATTCAGTAGATTATACAATTCCCTTAGTACATTATCTGCACCTTTGTAGTAACTTCCATTGTCACAATATACTTTCGTAGGCTTATTTCTACGACTTATAAATCTTTTAAAACATGACAAAAATGTATTAGTTGTCATATCCGACGCTAATTCAATGTGAATAGCTTTTGTAATAAAGCATATAAAAATCACTACATAGGCTTTTGTTATGACAGGATTTCTTATTCTAGTTTGCTTTACATTGAAAGGCCCGGCATAATCGGTGCCTACAATTTGGAATGGACGAGTAACGTTAACACGATCAAGCGGTAGAGATCCCATGAGTTGACTGGAAGATTCGGCCTTAAGTCTGAAACATATTACACATTTGTGTAGCACAGCCTTTATTTCTCTGTTAGCATTGATCAGCCAATATCGCTCGTACAAACTACTGAGAGTTAACCTTTGACCTGCATGCTTAAGCCTTATATGCTCATTGTAAATTATTAATTTAGTCAAAGTTGAAGATTTAGCCAGAATAATGGGGTGTTTCTGTTCAAATGACAGATTTGTGTTTTGTAAACGACCACCCACTCTAAGAAGTCCATAACCATCAATAAATGGACTTAAACTGCCTAAGGAAGATTTTAAATGAACTTTAGACTCAATATCCTTCAATTCTTTTTCAAAATGTTTACTTTGATCAATTTTTATTAAATCATGCAGAGCAAAAGTCATCTCATCAGGGCATAAATGACCTTGTTTCTTATTGACATTAGTCTTTTTACAATTAAATATGAATCGCTTAGTATAAGCCATAATACGGGTCATTTTATTCAAATTAGAATATTTATGGAGAAAATCATGAAAATAATTATCTCTATGACAAACATTACAAGAAGCTGAAGGCTTTTTTATTTCAAGTAGTTCGTTTTCTGAAGTATTTACTTGTGATATGCAATGCACATAGTCAGCATTATGCAAGTATTGTGGACCATGAAACCACAATGGATGTTCCTTCAGCTGGTCTGGCTCAACACCACGTGATAGACAATCAGCTGGGTTTTCAGTTGTGCTTACATAGTGCCACTGAAAATTACTTGATAATTGTTTAATCTTATCTACCCTGTTAGCAACATAAACTGAGTTTCACAGGTTCAATTTCAATCCAAGACAAAACTATTTTGGAATCTATTTACAAATGTGTATTAATATTATTATATTTTAATGATAAAGTATCATATACTTTTCTTGTCAACATGGCTAATAGCAAAGCACTGTTGAGCTCAAGTCTAGGAACGGTTAAATTCTTGTCTTTAGGGTTAATACGAGACTTTGAACATAAAAGATTAACAATCACATTACCATCAAAGCCAATTACTCTTAAATATAGACAGCATCCATGAGCAATATTCGAGGCATCTGCATAACCGACAAGTTCCATTTTTATACAAGATTGTAAGTTAATATTCCTAGGCACAGAAATACAAGACATGCGCATTAAACCTTTTGTAAAGTCAATAAACTTTTTATTTAAATTATCAGGTAATACATCATCCCATTTTAAGTTTTCCGACCAGACTTGTTGCATCAAATATTTAGCCTGCACTAAGATAGGCCCTACTAGACCCAATGGGTCGAAAAATTTACTGACAAAACTTAACATTTGCCGTTTTGTGTAGGTTTTTTGGCTCTGAACTACAGGGCATTGCATATTGAGAGTATCAGAGTCAACATTATAAGTCAAACCTAAAGTTTTTACATAAGAGTTTGTTTTATCAAAATTTTTATTATTTAACTGGTGAAGTTCAACAGGTATATCATCAATAAGATTACTATTATTAGAGCACCACTTGTGCAAAGAAAAACTAGCTAATCCTAAAAGCTCTACAAGTTGCCTTTTCATCTCAAGAAGCTCAGAGAGATCATTAGATCCACACTGAATGTCATCAACGTAGCTTAAATATTTGAGAACAAATGAAGCTAAAGGATATTGATCCTTATATCTATCAGCTAACTCGATTAGACAACGAGTAGCCAGAAAGGCAGAGCTTTTTAACCCGTAAGTTACAGTTTGCAGTTGCAAACACTGCAAGGGATCATGAGGTGATTCGCGCCAGAGAATATTTTGCAAGCAGCAATACTTATTATCCAACATTATTCCACGGTACATAGCTTTAATGTCACAAAGTAAAACGAATTTGAAAGTCCTAAACAGTGTTAAAATGTCAAAAAGATCATTTTGTACTACGGGCCCGTTCAACATGATATCATTTAAGCAAATATTTTTGTTAGTAAGCATGCTTGCGTCAAAGACAGCTCGAACAGGTGTAGTTTTACTATTAGGGTTTATAACAGGATGGTGGGGTAAATAATACACATTTCCAGCTTTAGAATCGTAGTTTGAAATATCATAAAGTTTTGCATGTCCCTGTTGAATATATTCATTCATGAATTTATTGTACTGCTGATGCAAGTTCTCATCCCTAGAAAACCGTTTTTCCAGATTGTAAAATCTCTGCAGTGCACGCGAAAATGAGTCACCTAATTCAATATATTCTAATTCAAGTTTTAATGGAAGTGCCACATAAAACTTTTTATCAATAAGTTGTACAGAGTGCTGAAAACATTCCTCAGCTAATTGCTGTTCAGTTGTACCTTCTTTAAAATTATTAGGCACTTGTTCACATTCCCAGAATTTTGGGATGGTGTTATTGAGATCATTTAAATGATCATATTGTAAATTACAATTATTATTAATACAAATATTAAGATTATCTGACTGATCATTTTGCAATTTGCAGTTATTAAACTTATCACAAATGTTATGATCATCTAGCAGATCATTTTGTAATTTAAGGTTATCATAAATGTTACCTTGAACTGTTACACAAAAGTTTGACGAGGATACCTGGCCTGCAGATACAGGCAGGCTGCCTGCGACAACATAACCGAAGCTCGTGTTAACCAGGAAGGGCCCCGTTGGTGTTAGCGGCAGCGACTCGCGTTGGAGAACCTGGAAAAATACGTCGGCTCCTAGAAGCAACAATATCTCCCCAGTTTTATTGAAGCTTTTGTCGGCAAGGCGGGCATGAGATGGTATATTGAATCCCTTTATGTCAAAACTCTGTTGTGGCAATTCACAAGTAATGTTTTTTGTTACAAGGCATGACACATTTAATTTAAAATCGTTTATAGACGAATAAACAGAAATATCTGCTTTTTTATGCATGATGTTAGTGCCTTGAATGACCCCAGTAATAATCTGGTTAGTTGGGGATATATTACAGTCAATTTTACTGGCTAACTTTTCAGAGACAAAAGACACTTGACTGCCTGTATCTAATAAAGCTCGTGCATGAATAAATTTCCCATTTTTGTCGATTAGACGTACCACTGCAGTAGGCAGCACCACGCCTCTCGCTTGGGAGGTGCTCGACATCACCACAGCACTATTATCGGTGTTAGTAGGCATTGTAGCAGCAGCATTGCTGGCCTCGGTCAGTTTAGTTTGCACCATGTGCAGAAGCGTGTTATGCCTGCCCTGGCATGCAGAGCATTTTATGCGCAGTGTACATTTCCCACGATGTGAATTAAGGCAAAGCACACACAGGTTGTTCTTCTTTATCAATTCACTCTTGTCTTTGTCAGAAGAGAGTTTAAATAAGGCACACTCATATAACTTATGTGATTTCTGACAGTACTTACATGAAGTCGAGGCTGCTACAAAGCTGGCAGACTTGCCAGGCTTACCACCTTTAGAAGTGCCTGCTGAGTCAGCTGCGGATGAGTACATTTTCTCACCGCTGGTATTCTCCATGGCAAGCGCTCGCTTTTCTAGAAATTCAAGAAACTCCTTTAGAGAAGGCACTTCCTTTTCATCCCTTTCCAAATGAAAACCCCTGTTAGAATAGGCATCAATTTTTCTGGACAAGATATTAACAAGCAGAGCGTCCCACTGGTCAACAGGCAAGTTTAAGTTCTTTAATGCTGCAATATGAAGGTTAACATTGGATATAAGAGACCTTATATTCTGTGCTGTGCATTTATTAAAGGCAGGTAAGTCGAGCAAGGTATTAATGTGATGGTTCACTATCATTGGCACGTTATTATATCTTTTATCTAGAAGATCTAATGCTGACAAATAGTTTTGGTCAGTCAGTGGCAGGTTTTTAATTAAATCAAGTGCTTCCCCTGCTAAAAATGTGGTCAAATAATATAACTTTTGACATAAACTTAAATTGGAATCCGCATGTATAACCGCCTTAAACATGTTGATGAAAGGGGTATAGTCCACTACATTTTTTCCATCAAATGTTTTAATATTTATTTGCGGTAATTTTTTAAAATCGAAATTATTCGGTTTGGGCGGATCTGTAGCGCAATGTTTACGCGATTTTATTGCAAGATCGATCGAAGCAATAGAATTATAGTACTTACTTTCATACTCTTCCGGGTTTTCCTTGTCATCTGGATTAAGGAATAGAATTTCCTTGTTGTATTTCTCGTACTCCTTGAGTATCTCGACGAGTCGTGTACGTTTTTCCTGGAGCAATTCTAGTGATGCGGTTTCTAAACCCGACGCACAGAAACGTTCTATACGTGTAAGACATGACTTCACGTACCCGCGCTCACTTATAAGCCTTTTAAGCTTGTCGGAATCGTCCGGCAGCGTCATCTTGTATGTAAAAACCTATACAAAAGGACAAATGCAAGTACGTAAAAAAATAATTTCCACGTTATGAATTGCAGGTAAATACTTAATGCAACAAGTCTTACGTACAGTGTCGTCGTATGCAGGAACCTTTTTACAACAATTTGCAGTTATTTTTATTACTAATACTTTAACTTTTACCATAAAAATTATAATTACACGAAAATGATAATGGCGGCGCACGCGTCCTTCACAAGTAGAAATAGTGGAAAATGAAACAGCGCGACAATATGGCCGCGGCGTAGGCGCTTCGTGTCTCGTCGGCAATCGTCGGGAATCTTCGGAAGCAACGGGATTGGTCGAACACCTGTCTGTTGTCTGTGACCCACCTTGAAAACGTTCCGATACACGTACCAAAAACCGGTAATGACTGCAACTGTAGTAAATTCTGCTAACTCCGGCAGGAAAAAAAATAGAAATTAAAAAAATGACAGGAAGTACGTCACGACGTTTTCTGTCTTCTTTTTTTTCTTTTTCTTACGAAGAAATGCACTCGATGCGTCGCAAAATGGCGGACGCTGTATGAAGAGTATGAAATGCCGCGGTCGAATATTACGCGAACACTTGACAGCAATTTCTTTCACGTTCGAATCCTCGTCGTGGCTTTCTTCTACAAATGGCTTCTCAAAGCCTTCACGCACGGTGTAATCTGGCCGCGACGTCGTATTTAAAGGTGTATTATAGATACACACGAACAGTCACAGCGAAGTTATTTATTCACCGGCGCACTTTTCACTTTAACAATTTTACGGATCGAAGGACCATTTTTATGTGCCCTACATATATATTTTAAAGTCCTTCCGGTAGCTTGATGAGGGCAACATAAAAAACAGGCGATTTATAGAATCACGATATATTTATTTTATGGCACGAAAAATCTTACACCATTTTATAACATTGAGTTTTTCTTAACTAACCATAGACAATCCAAAAAACTATTATAATATAAAAATATTTATGGTTGACTTGGTCATAAACAAGTATCGACACAAGGATTTAATTTAAATTCTAAATATGCTTGTTTACAATTATTTACAGTTTTAGTACATTTTTCGTTCCACCAGATTAGAGGGATTCGATTTTTAGTTCTATGTTTATTATTATGAGAAGTTGAGGGTGAATTAACTTTGGTAGTACTGCCAGACCTTGAACATACTACACATTCATTTATAGTAGAAATGATGATATTGCAGAAATTGTTATAGCTCTCAATTAAATTACAAACATCAATTTGAAATTCGGATAACAACTCATTTACACGTTTCTCATATAGCTCCCAATCTACCATTTTCAGGTTGGCGTGAGGCGGGATGTTCGCCGAAGAGTCTGTAGCAACTGAAGGAGAAGATGTAAAACAATACTTCGTCAAAGTGGGTAGATGATAGCTACCACCTAAGGGATCTGACATAACCTGCCATTCACATGACAAGGCCAGTGATGAGGAAACCAATGTTAAATCAAGGCCATTTGGCCGCCAACTAAGGGTACCTGTTGTCGTTGCACGTCCGTCATTCAAGAGAACCAAGTCATTCTCATCCATGGAGTCCAAGACGCTTCTGCCTCGTGTATCAATACTACCACACCCCCAAATGGTGTGATGTGCATTGAAATCGCCTGCTATAATCAACGGTTTTGGAATACTACGAATCAAATTGTCAAATCTACCTTTATTAAAGGTAGGGTTACAATTACCTGGACTGTAAAAACTAGCGATAGATATGTATTTTTGATCAATTTGAACCTGAACTACAACGTTTTGTAGTGAGTCATCAAAGAAAGTGTCTAATTTACGAAATACTAGACTTTTATGAATTAGAATGGCTACTCCATTGTGGTCATTGCCGCAATCATTACGGACAGTGGAGTACCCTTTAATATTAAAAATTGTACAAGATTTAAACCAAGTTTCACTAATAATAGATATATGTATTTTATTATCAAAGAGAAATTTTTCAAATTCATGTCTATTACTTAACAAACTCTGTGCGTTCCACTGCATTATATTTATTGTTTGGGCTGAGAATTTGAAGAATTTTTATTTTTATGCTGAATAGTTTCTTTTATTGTGTCTGTTATCATTTGAGAGCTAATACTTGTGTTGTTTACTTTGTTTAATGTAATAACTTTTATTATAGATTCTGTGAGCAAAGTTAATGCGTTTTTATTAGATAGAATTAAATTTATTAATTCCTGACTGTTTTCTGTTTTGCTGAGTGATGGAAAGTGTTTATTTTTATTGCTGAATAAATCTGAAAAAGGTGTCGGCATAACTTTATTTTTATTTTCAATTATTTTTTGTTTCTTTATAGGACATTGCCCCGAAATAGACAAGTGATTTCCCTGACAGTGGACACAGATAGCTTTGTCTGATGAAGAGGTGCACGATTTAAAATTGTGCTGGTCACCACAAATTGAACATCTTTCAGAGTTTTTACAGAATTTTCCCAAATGACCATATCTTAAACATCTGAAACACTGTTTTACCGGGGGGATGTAGGGTAAAACAGGGAACCTCCACATTTTAATAAAAACATAGTCTGGCAAAGAAGTCGACGCTGAAAATGTAATTGCGACCGATTGGGTGGGTTGTAGTTGGAACGACTCTCCAACTTTCTCCCTTCTCATAATTCGTCGTACACAGATTACTTTTTTACAATTTGTACCTAGACCCAGTTCGTTAAATATTTTTTTGTTTGTCATACTGGTAGGCACTGAGTTGATAACGCCAGTCATTTCAGTGGTACCAGCAGGTATCGTCGCTTTTAAATTTTGGTCTCTCAAGAATGTAGAGTTATCCAAAAAAGCATTTGCTAAATTTGGGCGATCAAAGACTACGCCAATTTTAAATTTATTTATTTTTTTGAGATATTTAATGCCTTTGACTACTCTGGTGAAACAAGTGCTTAAATTCATCATATCTCGTGTCCCAATCGGTTGTTCAGTGCTACTTTCGATAAATACAACAAATTCATAACCTGCTGCGCTATCTTCTGGATACCGGCGACTATAATCAGTCACTCGGTATGGAGCATATTTGTCTTCTTCAATCTCCGTGTCCATGATCCTTGGCGGGTCGGTAACGTCCGAGTCAGAAGACTCGGGCTCAACAACCTCACCTGGTTCATCCCGAGACTGGGGCTGCTGCTTGCCTCCTTTTGTTGCCGAATACTTCCGCTTTGCCGGCTGGCCAGGCATCTTGCCCGCCGCGCGGGTCCTTAGCGGACCGCCTCTGCTACGGTTTTTTATAAAAACTTACCAAACGATAAATATTTACATTCAGATATGAAATAACTATTTATACAATAACTTAAACTAAATAATTATGTACAAATTATGCAAATATCTACAAAATTTGGAAATAAAATTGAAATTAAAATCGAGAGCTTAAAAAATCCCGCCTAACTTGTTCGAAGGTTCCCGCCCTTTTTTCACCACACTGTTACAAAAAAAAAGTAAATAAAAAATTGACAGATGGAAGAAGGGGCAAAGGGGGGAAACTGTAATGCACGACCATGATAAAGCCCAACCGAGTATTGTACATCCAAATATTCCGTGACCATATGTACACGGATTATCATCGCGTACATTCCGTGGCTGCGAATTAACACCTTGGACAAAAGCGACACAAGGTGATAAAGCCCATCCAAATATTCCGTGTACACTTCCTCCTATTGGTCGATCGCGCTCGTCGCCTATTGGTTAATTGATCAATCTATTATTTGTGGTTGTGCTACGTTTACACGCAGTAGGAATGTACTCTATTAAGATATAGCGAGAGAAACGGTGTCAAACAGGCTTGTTAGTAACCTCGTTTGTTTTTTTATTCTATTTTTATACGTTTAAATAAATGTACGAACAAACGAAGAGCCGTTAACTTTTATCACAGTATGTTAGTATATCCTAATAAACAGTTTATAAAAAAAAGTCTGGAGGTTTGAAAGTTGTTTTATCAAAATGTTTGTCAGGACTTAAAGTTTGTGGACAGGAGCCATGCTTACCAGCTGTTCACGTTTACAATAATACATAAACTCAGTCCCGTGCACAATCCTTTGTGGGGTAATTAAATTAGAACCATTTGTTATAAGACAATTTTTGATACAAATCTTAAGTCAGATATGGTTGCCCAATCCGTAAGCCAGGAAAATACCCGAGAAGACAGGCAATTGAAGATATTCTACATTTTTGTATAAATTGACCGGTAGATTAACAAGGATTGGTTATGTAGATAATGGATTGATTAACAAACCATTCCCTCATACTAGACTCTTTTTGTCAGAAAAAACCCAAAATCATAATTGCCCAGTCCATATGACCCAAAGTCAGGAATAACACAATTTCGCTGTCTATTTTTACAATTTGCCAGTGCAGCGAAGACAAGCAACTGAAAATATTCTATATTATTTTTACAAGACTAATAAGGATTTTGTAAGGATTGGTTATGTGATAATAGATTGGTTAATAAACCATCACCCGACATGGGTTAAGTCTTGAAACCTGGCCATATAATATAATACAAAATAAAATGAAAGTCCAGTCATTTCAGTAGGTAATTAAATTTACACATTTGAAACAGTTTATTTTAATATTTTATAATTACTTTTATAAGAGCATATTTATACCACAGACCAAGTAGAGATGCTACGCACTAGACGGTAATGTTCCATAGTAAAAAAATTGCTCTGTGGAAACTGCTCTTATAGAACATGACAGCTTTTTTTTTAAATTGAATTATATGCCTTGGAAGTTAGTAGCTTTAGTTGGTAGCAATTTTAGCCTTTTTCAGCCTAAATCGCCTCCCCTTTTCACCCTATAAAATTTATTTATTTTCAATTGGAAGGGGAATTTGAATATGATGAGTAGTGCTATTTATTATTTTATTTTGGGCAATTATTTTGATGTTGTTTCACTTTCCATATTTATCTACAGATAGAACACAAAAAAAATAATTCCCTCAACAGAATGGACTAGGTATGGGTGTGGCGTTGTAGGATGTTTATTTGTTTCTGTCGATTTAGAGCTTTATTATTTTTTTATTTTGTGTTTCTTATTTCAGATGCACCCATTTACTCCATTCCTCGACGCCCTAGATAAAGAAAGCGGGTGATTGTCACGAAAAAAATCTGACATCAATTTGTGCAAGAATTTACTCTGATTACATGAGATCCAAAAAACAATCCATTAAAAAATAAAATAATAAATAGCACTACTCATCATATTCAAATTCCCCTTCCAATTGAAAATAAATAAATTTTATAGGGTGAAAAGGGGAGGCGATTTAGGCTGAAAAAGGCTAAAATTGCTACAAAGCTACTATTTTTTTATTTAGGTTTTCCCCGAAGGGTAAGGCAAAGGGAACTATGCCCATACAGCCATGTCAAATTGAAAAATAGATTAATGAAATGATGAAAGGTGATGATGATGAAACCTAAGCCCCCACCCTCGAAGTAGACTCCTACTCCGAACCCCAAACGAATTAACTCAAAAGTTCGCATAAACTTTCGAGTTATGAAGCGGCTTCCTGGCACGAAGCGAAAATAGGCAGATACACTTTGTTTATTGAATACTCCGATATAATAACACTCGCGAATGTCTTCCGACTAACTTAATGCGATCATTGACCACAAAACACCACTTCGTATTAATTATTTAGATTATTCAATGAAGAAAGCAGCCGTACCGTTTCCGTTACCGCCAAAAAGCCATATAATGTGGTCGGTTTCAACAAATAAAGCTGAGGGCACTATTGGGCCTATATTTTGTCCTTGTCTAACATTATGATAATAAAAAATTGCCTCATGTAGCTACACGGTTAACTAATTAAAACGACGCATAGCAATGGAGTTTTGTGTCTATGATACTGACCCCTAATTGGCTGACAGAATAGGTGGCCGCCATCTTGGCTTCCAATTATTTGGATGTACATTACACGGATGGGCAATCCGTGTACGGACTGATAATTCGCAGCCAATATTTCCCGACCATGGATTGTACACGCACGTATTCCGTGTACATTGTTATGTACACGGATTATCAGGTCGTACATTACGTGGATGTACATCAGCGGGTGTCAACAATGTATGGGGGGAGCTCGATACCTACGGGGGCCAAAACAAATGTGGCCATGTATAATCTGAAAGACTTTTAGTAAAAGTAGTAGAATTCAGGGCGCATATACCGAAAATTATTACTGAGTTTTTTACTAATATAAAAAATAAAACAAAGTCTTTGTTAGATAAATTAAACATTTATATAATTATCATTTTTTTTGGTAAGCCAATTATTTAAAAAATACATAAACTTAATTTTTGGAAATAAATATATATTAATATACTGGCAACCCTATCCCTTGATGTCTGTCACTGTCATTTCAAAATGGCGGCGCCTACGCAATTACGCATCGGTGTTGATTTTATTTCGTGAATATTCCTTACCGTATCGTCGAGTTGAGCTGCTGTTCCTCCGATAACGTGCAGAATATCATCATTTTTTAGTGATTTTCGAGACAGCGACTCTTTTTCGTGGTGTTTTGTGAGGCAGTGACTCTTTATGTGCTACGATGTCGGATAAGGAGAACAAACGGAAATGTTTTAAATGCGGCTCTTCACCCGCTGAAGACGGCATTAAATTGTTCCGAGCTCTTAAGCCTGGCACCAATAACCTAGTTCGGTAAGTAAACATGTGCTAACACCAATTGATTTCCTTGTTATTTCAATTGTCAGTTATCTAACCTAGTTATTTGTCTGTTGATAACATAATAACATAATGAAATAATGTTATATTTTAATTTATTGTTTCAGTTGTGAGCAATGGGTGTGCCCTGGAAGAAATGTTAACTCTGTAGAATTTCTGAAAAAACTCTACAATGAGCACAGGATGCTTTGTTCAAAAAGAGGATTTTACGGATCTGACTCGAAAATATTTATTAAGGACTGCAGTCCCTAGAGACGTAAGTTATTGTTATTTTATTTTGTATTTTGACATTTTGTAGAACTGCTTTGACGTCCAAGAATGGACTGGACATATTTTTACTATCATCTCCCAAGCCTTTTTCCCATATTATCTAGGGGATTTGACGAGGGTACTGGCTTTTACACAGAACGACTGCCATCTGAGATCTACCTCCGCGACCCAGAAGGGAAACCAGACCCAATCCTAGATTAGGTTCCTAGAATAGGCAAACTGGACATATTTTTCGCTTAAGAAAATATTGAAATTACATACATAATGGAATCTTCATTACCGGGTTCTTGGTACTTTATTTGTCAGCTCATGTTGCTAGTAGGTATTATTTATTTATTGTATAACTTATCCCGTGCTATGAGTTTGGTGTATCATCCAGTTGTATTGTGCCCAATAACTCCACCCAGGGCTCGTCTTGAGTACTCGGGGAAGCCTGCCGGAAAGAAGTGGCTCTATGTGAGTTTTGTCTCCCATTTCATCCAATATTAACTTTAAATTTGTTTCTTTGCAGATCGAGCAACAGGAGCAGGGTCCAGAAAACCTAAGACGATGAGACGACCAATGAGTATGTGTACGAATGACGAAAATTGAAATTGAGTTTTATGTGTAAACATTAAAGACGTGGCATGCGGTAATATCGCACGTTGTTTCTCCGGTGTAAATCAAGCATAATACTGTTTGTTCTGGAATGATTTGATTAAGGAGGCTTTTTCTTTGTGTTGGTCGTAGTGGTCCTAACAGCCAGTACGACCTGGGGCTTATTTCTAGAAACTTACAAGTCACAAGTTACAAATGTGTAACCATACTAACCCTTAAATTTCACAATTACTACGCGTGACCATGGTCACACACCTATAATTACAAGACTTGGAGGTTTCGTGAAACAAACCACTGGATTTATTATCTATCTTGACATTTAGTTAGCAATCTTCTGTCCACTACGAAACATATTGTATAGAATAAAATAAGGAAGTAAATCTAAAGGATTGGGACTGCCGCAACTTTTGCGTAGGAACTATTTGGTATTAATAAAAACTATATAAAAATAAAACAAATAATATTGATGAATGTGGAGGAAGCAAGAAAAGTGTGTCAGGATCGAAGCAAATGGAATTCTATAGTCTCTGCTTACCCCGGTGGGAAATAGGCGTGAGTTTATGTATGTATGTATGTATGTATATAAAAATAATTGTTTGGCCCATGTTTCGTGAGAAAAGTTGTTCAGTTTCATGAATGAAATCCAATCCTTCAGTGTAGGTACTACACCACATTTCTGTTAATTCATGCAACAGAATCTTTTCACAAGAAGAAAAATGTGATATTTGCACCATTGCTCCTAATTTACGAAAATTCTATTGTTACAAAATATATAGTTTTCATTTAATTCATTATCATCGACACTAAAGAAGAAGAATAAATAAATACATTTATACTTTTCTCAGTACTTGTTGTTTTTATTTATTATCTTGTAAGGAAACTTAATGTACGTTCTTGGATTTTTTTTTAAATTCTTGTTTTTTTTTTTCAAATTTCCAAGAACATACATCGAGTTTTCTTACAAGTGAAAAAAACCTAAATTTTTAAATTAAGGATCAACGTAGAGGCCACGATTCGTAATTCCCGCGCTATTCTGTGTTAGCGTGGGCCAAAACTAGATGGCTCTCGTATCGAACCGCTTTATATGGAGTTGTCATTCTTCTCCGCTAGGAGTAATAGTGTTCTGTGATGTACATTAACCGGACTCGGCAAAGGGAAAGACCGGGATAGGTTTATTAAAATTTGCTAAATAAATAGAAAACACTTTTAGGTACCTACATTATGATTTGTTTACTATAATATCAAATTTTTGTGGAGTATAAATTGTTTATGCGCTTTGTTCATCGTTCAGTTTTATGATTTATCAACAGGTATGTACAAATTTCGAATATCTCGTTTCACGATATTTTTTATTGTTGTGATTGCAAAATCCACAGCTCCTGATAAAACGTTTCAATGAAAACTGTGACTTGCATAACTTTTTCATCATTTTCCTATTGCAAATAAGTATAATCGAGTAGAAACGAATTAAAAACAGTAGCTAGGCCTTCAGTCTCTTATCTTCCCGGTAGGCATGTCGTATCGACAGAGGGATTCTGTCCTTTTAGACATAGTCGACCAAAAAAGCAGTAAAAGTTGCTGCAAGTGTAACCACATTTAGATATATCTATCATCTCACCCACAAACCTGTTGTGTCTCTCTAAAATGTGGAAAAGCTCATATTGAAAGTAAATAAACTATCACACTTCCATAGTTATTTTTGTAAATGTTTTAACAATTGCAATATCTTCAATTGGACTTTTTATGAACTAGACAGAAGTTGGAAGATTTATTGTTTCTTCATAAAATTATTAACGGACAATATAAATGCACTCATTTGCTCAACACAATCAATATCAGTGTTTCATACAAACATCCTCGACAGCTGATATGCAGAATTTTAAGGTTCCCCATTCTAAAACCAACTTAGTACACTAATCAGATTCTTAGAAAATTGTCAAAGTGCAACAAATTAAACAATAATGGCTTTTGTTCAATTCAAAAGTGAAATGCTGATTATTAACCACAAATAATTTTAAGAACCCATCTATTTCTAAGTTTTATTTTGCAATAGAATTTTTTATACTATTTAAATATTATTTAAAGAAAGTTTACATGATTTATGTTTTTAAATTTTAATTTCAATTATTTTTCTTTTTAATTTGTTACATTTGTTCCTAATTTTTATTATTTTTTTAGTCAGTGTTATGTGCATATGTATTTTATTTTGTGTGTTAAGTATGTGCTGCATAAGCATTATAATAAATAAATAAACCTATTATATTATTTCAGCTGAAATATAGTTTATTTCTAGTTTTGAAACATGGATTTGTAACAGGCTGTCTCTGCACATAATTATAACCAAAAATGTTCAAAATAGAATCTTATGTGACACCAATTCTATTGAGCTATGTTGACAAATATGTGAAAGACTTTAGACCTGCTGATGCTCAAGTAAGTATAGTATTCTTCTACTTCTTTTATCGTGTGGATTGTGAGGTGAATTACCAACCCCATCAACCCTAGAATAGTATTATACTACTACTATATAGGTATAATACTATAATGATTTCTTTTTGAATTTTTAATTATTATTTATTTTTTATGATATAAACTTTTAACAACCTTTAGTAATGGTTAACACATATGAAACCTATCTATCTCTTCTGTAAAAATATGATTCTCCTAATTTTGATATTGATGTTTTATTTTTTTGTCTGTACTCTTTTGTTAAAGTATAAAGATTTTTTTCTATATTAAACTAATCATTTTCAGGTATCACTATGGGGTGGAGGTGTGATTCTCCACAACTTGGTGCTCAAAACAGATGTCTTGCAGCAGGAAGTGTCGTTACCATTCACTCTAGTTTCTGGACGTATACATGAGCTCCAAATACTAGTGCCATGGACGAAGATCATGTCAGAACCGATTGTAGTTACCATAGACACTATAGGTAAGCGAAAGTGTATTTCAAATTCTTGGCTTAAAATAATGGTTTTATAATGCTGTTATATTTTTTTATGTACCTGTATAATATATGAAAGTATTTTATTAGTAGCTCAACATATAACAGTACCATGTACCTTTATATAAATTAAATAATATACAATTCTTTTTCAGAATGCATTTTAAGCCTAAATCCACAACCTGCTGATAAACAAACAACTGAATCATCAGTGTATGTAATATGATCTTTACTTATTTGATTACAAATAATGTTTTATTTTTATATTATTGAAATATTTATTTGCATGATTCAAGATGTTTCTTATCCATATTAATATTATAAATGGGAAAGTGTATGTGTGTTGTCCGTCTTTCACAAAAGTAACCGGTAATAACCGGTAAATTGGAGCGACAAATTCATTTTTAAGTAGAGATAGTTAGAGGGACTGACAGCTTATTTTTTGTCTCTTTTAAACCCTCCCACTTCCCTAAAATCGCGGGGTGTAAGTTTGTTCCATACAATTTTGCAATTTTCAAGGCAGAAAGCTAAAATTTGGTATACGGACTATTTGTGACTAACAGAAAAATCACGCATAATTTTTTTTGGAAATTTTCCCCTAACCTCTTCAAAGAGGGGGTCAAATTTTCAAGGTAGGATGCTAAAAATTGGTACATTAGAAAAGGAGAACCATGTTACACCAAATTGAATGCGAGTGAAGCCGAGGGCAAAAGCTAGTTTTCAATTAAAAACACACCTCAAACAGAATACGTTATTAAAATTGGACTTGTCCAAGGCAAATCAAGTTATTCAGAGAGGTTAACAATAAATACTAATAAATATATGAAAAATATTGCAGGTGTCTAACTTGCACTACTTCAATTTCAGTCGCAGAACACAAGTGGTCGAAGCACCTCCGGGTTACATGCAAGCTCTTGTTCGGCGGATAGTAAGCAATATAGCAATCAAAGTGCAGCATCTTATTGTCAAATACGTGCAGGATGATATTGTCCTGTCCCTTAATGTGAAACAGCTCTCAATCGACAGTGCTGGCGCTAATTGGGAACCGGCATTTGCTGGTAATATAATATTATTCAAATAACACTAACTCAATAACTGGTTTTATTCATGTATTTAATCACCCATATATTTTATCGACAGATATTGATCAAGCCAATCCAGAGATTAGAAGACTAGTCACATTAGATGATCTCACATTATGCCTGGATAGCTCAGATTCAGATGGAAAGATACGATTCTACCAGGATCCTTTGCTTTATAGATGCAAACTTCAACTAAGGTAAATATATGTTCTTTAACGAGAATTCGTTAAATTTCGCCTTTGGATAATAATTCGTCAAATACCTGAATAGGTATTTGAATGATTTTCTGTTAGTATTATAGATAATGTAAATTATGCATTTTGTGCTGAAGTTAAGTTGAATTTGCTATTCTCTCAGATTTCTAACAAGATTAGTGTCAGCTAACACTCGACGAGCCAGCAGTATATCAATTCAGTTCCGGTCAGTGAAACTCGCGTGGGGAGTTACTAATGAACAGTTGCTGCTGCTGCTGAGGTTGCTAAAGGAACAAGAAGTTGTAGACGCGAGGGCCACATCGCCTTCTGCTACTAAAAATCTTGCGAAAACGTCAACCGCCTCTGTGGCCAACGTGCTCCGTGAGTTTTTTTTTTTCTTTGTCTAATTTGTCCCACTGCCGGGCACCGTAACATAGGCGATATGAATCATTATTTTTGTTAACCATAGGTTTTTTTTTCCCTTTTGCGCGCAATCTATCGCCTTTGGATAATAAGCACTTCTAGTAGTGTATAGGTATCATTTTAGGTAAGCGACCAGTGACGCTTCCTATTTTGGGCCTTAGTTGGCTAGATCCTGCGGCAGCCATAAGTAGATTTAACCATAGGTATATTTTATTTTGTATACTCATACTGTTATTATACAAAATGCCTAACGCAATGTCTTTCATGTAGATCCTGTTCAATCAAATACAGCAGAACCAGCTCGAAGTGAGAGTTGGTCTGAATGGGCTTGGTCATGGATGCCCTCATGGAAGGATCGAGAAGGTGGCATTGAAGAAGCACCAATGCCTGCTCAACCTACACCTTTCACATTATCAGCATATTTGGATGATATTTCACTTGCTCTCAAAGTAAGCGCCTTTTGAATTATAGGGGTTTACTAGAATTAATTGTCTACTTTTATTATAATATTCACTCTCATTTTATATAACGTCAATTTGTTTATTAACAGTTGGTGGAATCTGAAGGGAATACTCGTAAGCGATTCCGAAACATCCTTGAACTGTATGCCACCTACGCAGCGGTAAAAGTGTATCTGTGCGTACCAACAGCACTGCGAGTTAAAATGGGAATTCGTACCTTAGAATTAAAGTCATGTGGCAAGTGTCCATGTGGGCACATTGATGTCGATTCTGTAAGTATGTTGGTTGGATTGATGTTTGAAAGATATAAATATTTTAATTAAAATTGTCGTACATTTTCCACCAAGAGAAGAAAGTGAATGCACACGTTTCTGGAACCGTACTCTCTCCCGAGTGATACTAGTCCTTTATACTACACCTACAAAGTAAATAGCTACTATATTTGCATTGGTAGCTGTAGGTACCTAATCATTTTTATATTAATTGATAGCTACAACAATGTGGTCGCTGCGATTGTCATTTTTAAATTTACTGTTCTACCCTTTTTTTTAAACTACACTCTTGTTAGTAATCGGTCACTTTCTTCCCTCGGTGAACAATGTAGGTACTATTGTCTTGATGTATGACAGTAATGCTGCTATTTCTACCCTTTTCAAAAAAGGAATAAAGCACTTTCAGATAAGGTGCGGTATAAGAAATATTTTATTGTTTGCTGAACTGGTAGCGGATAAAAAACAGAACATGTTCAGCTGTTTATCTTTCCAGGCATGTCGTAAAAAGCGACAGAGATATTGTACCCTTTCTGACTTGTCGAATCATCACCCTCCATATAAATACATAGGAAAAATCTTGAACTACATCAAGCCTACTACTAGAAACTTGAACTACTAGGATTTTATACTAGGATTGGATTATTAGGATTACTTACTGCACTGCCTATCAGTTTATAGGTATGAGTTTATGTATGTATGCAGATTTTTATTATAAATTCTTTTATATTTGATTTGACAGTCAAACGACGAACTTAGAAGATATTTATATAGAGTAACAGCTGACGACGATAATGACAGTTGGAAATGGCCCCAAGATATAAATGATGAACGCATAGAAATAGCAGAAATCGCTGATGAGACGACTGTTAAAAGTGAGGCTGTGCCTACGACCAGTAACGTAAGTAAACAAATTAAATTGCCCAGTGGTTTGCTTGTCTGTTATGAAAAGAAATTAAACCCAATATAATGTTTACATAACATAACATAAATAGCCTATATACGTCCCACTGCTGGGCACAGGCCTCTCCTCAATCAACCGGAGGGTGTATGGAGCATACTCCACAACGCTGCTCCAATGCGGGTTGGTGGAGGTGTTTTTACGGCTAATAGCCGGGACCAACGGCTTATGTATCAAAAGTGGCTGCAAATAGTTTCTTGATTATTTGTAGCTCTGCCCACCCCTTGGGGGAATACGGGCGTGAGTTTATGTATGTATGTAACGGCTTAGCGTGCCCTCCGAAGCACGGAATCATCTTACTTTTTCGGACAATCAGGTGATTCAAGCCTGAAAACTCCTTACCAAAGGACGGTCTCACAAAGTGATGAAATGTTTATATCTGTGAAATAACTTGAACAATGGATGAATGTATTCGTTTTACTCCATACATTTAAGTAGTATAAAATATAGTTCAAAAACCCGCAGGATGAAGATGAACAAGGAGTCGGCCAGAAATGTTATTCACAAAATAAGGACCAATCTAAAATATTTTGTGAATATGATACTGCTTCTATAAGACTTGAGATGAAAGGAGACGAAGGCGATGACCTCTGGAAACAAATGGATCCTCTCATCTATGTACACTATATACATGAAAGGTCGCCACCAAGTCTCTATACGAATCCTTATGAAAATCCACCCAAAGACTTCGAATACAGGTGACGTAAAGTTATTATTTTCATTGAGTAGAACTTACTGCATACTTTAATACAAATGGGCACAAGAACCCCGTTTTCTCTTTTTAAAATGATTTTTAATGTATCCTTAATCTGTTCAAAAAATATGAGAAAATATATTCGGTATCAATCAAAATTATATATTAATGTGACCTTTTTGTTCGGTATAGTGATTGGGAAGAAGAGTGGGACTTACTCGTGCAACTACAACCAATGGAATTTCACGTATGTATAGGACTAATCCATCGCTTGGCATCCATCAGGAGCATCCTGCGTGAAATTACACCAATCGCAAAAGGTATTTTTTTTAAATAGTACTTGTAATAATTAACTCCGCAATACTGTTTAACTAATATTTTTGTCATAACATTTATTTTTAGTACCTACAATGCGTACGTTGACAGTGGAAGAGTGTGATGCCCTGTTAGACAACTTGCCTCAACAGAGGATCAATATAGACATAAACGACCTCGTGCTGCGGTTCCATCCGTGGGACCACACACTCAACGAGCGGCCTGTGAAGACGGTACTGTTGTTTGCCGTCGACATACCTAAAGGAAGCATCGTCGTTACTGCACCATTGTATCCACACAGGTATTTACATAATCTTCTTCTTTGCGAGTCGTTGGCGATCGATACTAGATTTTTGCTGACCAATAATTGGCCACGCTTACGGCATTGTCATTGTCATAAAACACATAATAACGGGTTCTTACCGCGTTTAAAGCAGGGATATGAGATTCCCGATATTTCGACATTGTTGCAAGTGCCATGATCACGGGATGACTGATGAGATTGGAGTGGAGTAGGTAGACAAGCGGCAAAGAAAGAGGGTAGACAGATATGTCTGCCCGTAGAAAATTATGGATCTACCTACTCCACTCTAATCTCATCTGTCATCCCATGATCATGGCACTTGCAACAGTGTCGAAATATCGGGAGTCTCATATCCCTGCTTTAAACGCGGTAAGAACCCGCTATTGTGCGTTTTAATTATGATAATAACCGCGTAAACATAAAACAAGGTATTTACGTTCTGCTATTACGTTTATGACTTGCAAATAGTAATTAAACAATGTACTGGGAATGAAAATAGGAATCCTTTCAACTACAAAGTCAACTAAAGGATTATAATGATTTCTATTTATTTGACGACCCGTGTACCGTGTTTACAGGATTACGGGCAGGCAAACTTCACTATATGTATGATCATATCTATCTTAGAACTTTGATATATGTATACCTTAACAACGTACAGCTTATTGTAGGGACCGCTGCACATGTACATGTTTAATCTGTGTTGCTATAATAAGTTGTCATATTTTCCGTAGAGTATGTTCAGCAGCGGGTCAGATGCCCCAGGACACGGGCGCGCTGTGGCGCGGCTCACGAGTGAATGTTACGGCTGCATTTACCAACATGCAGGCCTACGTCTGCTCACCCTCCGGAGACCAGCGCAAACCGTGCGCCCGGCTTGATCTGCGGTTCGTCACACATCTGCTCCTATATCCGCAATACTTCGACAAAAAACAAAGCGTCTTATTCAGCTATGCCATAAAAATACGTAAGTTATTTTCGGATATTAATATTATTGTTTTATTTTTGTAATGTACCTAAAAGTCTTTCTTTCTTATGTGTCTAGGTGAGGCGAATATATCTGGTTCGGCACCTCGCTTGTATAGCGCTGCACTAATACCCTTGTCATTACTGAGAAACCGCTTGGCTCCGACTCTACGCCATACTACTGTAACCCTCGACGCCCTCAACGACGAAGGTGAGTCCCGTAACAGAGAACCAATAAATCTGTTTCAGAAGCTAAATCACATGTATAAGTATACTTAGTTATTTTGAACTTAATACGATGATTCGTATTACCGCCAATGAACGTATTCTCTGACTAATCCAAGTAACCTTTCGAAATATCAAAGTAGAATTTATCACAATACTTTCTGTAATGTTTCCGTCGTATAGATCTCGTGGCGTTGGACATCAACGTGGAAGACCTAGCAATACGCGGCTATTTAACAAAGCAAGTAACCACGCACATTGGGTCGTTACAAGCCGCACGAGCAACGATATTCCACTCGCCAGGTAAGTACAGAGGGGTTAAAAGCCCACATCAAAGCAATTCATCTAAAAAAGCAATATTGCAATTTGACATTTGCGCATATAAAAGTAAGTACACAATGCACACAAATGTCAAATAGCAGTATTGCTTTTTAGATGAATTGCTTTTTAACCCCCCAGTTGACATCTAAAGGATCCTGTAATGTTTATTTGCTGGGTATTTAATTTTCATCTTTCACTTTTATCGAGCCTGCTATAACTCGTCGTTGGTCGATTAGGTCATACAAGAAAACAATATCTACGAAACAAAATTATTAACTTTTTCCAGGTAAAGGAGAAACCAAGCAGGCGTGGCTATTTTCCGGGCCAGATGTACCAACTTCTTCGTAAGAACACTTCAAAGTAACCTTTAAAACGTGTCTTAAAAGATGCGTGTATTTTTACCAGCGTATTTTTTTTTTTCAGGCCTTATATACGATTAGCAATGCAGTGGTGTTCTCAGCCATTTCTCGGTTCGATGGATTTTTTGGGCATTTGGGCTGAGCCAACCGCAGTGAGCATCGACCCTCTGTTCATATCGTGGCTTTCATATAGACCCTATATGAAAACTTTCAGTGGTGAGTTCATAATTTTCGTACGGATTGTTTGACGACATTGGCAATACAATGTATTCTTTTGATTCTGTCAACTAACTGGGGGATGCGGAACGCTGCGTTTTGATTAGCTCACTCCAAATTCTAAACATGTCAAAGGGTCACGACACAGACCGCGATTAGTCGACAAACCCGGGTTCGTCGTTATTAGGAGTCTTAGAGATTGTTGATGCTTTGATTCATTGATCTAAGTACAATTACCGTAGATTGAACGTGAACGCTCAAAAAGTGGGTCGAAAAGTTAGTACATAAACAGCGATGCGTGCTCTAATTCTCCGCAGTGCGCGGTTAGCCTGCCAACTGTAAACACGGAAAAGAGTGCGCTATAACATTACAAAAAATGCGTAAAGCAAAAAAGAAAGACTTTGTATTGTATTTCATGTGACTACTCACATTGTGCATCCAAACATAGTATAAACATTGTAATACTAGTAGTAAAACCCGGCGGCTGTGGCCGAGTGGACTTGTATAATCCAACCGCGTTACGAAGAACCACGCGCTACTAGACGACAATGCACCTAACTAATTTTTGACGATTTTATTGAATCTATACAACGCTGCGTATGAATGTATACATAGATAAATTTTCGACGTGTTTTTGTATGTCGCACTTTATCTACACGTTGGTTATGCTTTGGCTACGAACATGGATCGCCGATGTTTGACAAACATGCAAAACCTATTTGTTACTTTTCGTTCTGACAACAGTTTTTGATAAACTTGTAACATTCGCAGATATCCCTCTAACACCGGTCCAGAAGACCATCTCGTCGTCACTGTTTTTCAAACGCCGCATGACACCACCGGTATGTACGGTAGAATACGTTTTTGTGTAGTGTAGAGCTACTAACTTACCCTGGCATACTGAAAATATGTAATGAGACACTTTATTATTTTGTTTGTTTGTTTGATGCTGGCAATTTATATAAATATATACCATGGTAAAGTTTTGCCGTCCATAACGATTCTTAGTAGCTATTGTTATAATATTGAAAATGCCTGGTCTTAACATAAGTTTATTTTTCAGTCATCCAGTGGGAAAGGATCATCAGCCCGCGCCCCAAACGCAGAACAAGTTCACGTCAGAGCCAAAAGTGCGGAGTCTAGCAGCGAAAAGAGTGAAAAGAAAGAACGCAAGCCGCCTTCACCGCCCTCGGTATGTATCCTGTTACGATGTCTTCAATAAATTGGCTTTTGTACTGTTATGGTAGGCAACCCATCATACGGAACTCACTCGTATCCGCTATATTATTAACTTTATGATTAAAAAATCAAACTGAATTAAATTAATTAGATCCAATCGCCTTTAAACGCCATAACTTATGATGACTGCAAATGTGAGAGGAATAAGTAATATTGTTTTTAGCAGTCTCAAACTGAACCGTGGTGGAAGGGTCGAAATCTGCTGAAGCTTCATGAGCGCCTTAGAAAAGTATTAATAACTATGGAACTGGGTTTGGTACTTGTCTATGTCACCAAGAAGACTGCGTCCGCGGTAGACTGCGCCACTATGCGCATTGCTATGGAGCAACATGTGGTCAAAGGACATCAAGTCGTCGTCTTGAGGTACTATACAATCGACTATCTTCTATCTATACTTATAAAAAAAATTAAAAAAATATCTTCTTTTAAAATCTAAACCCCATTGTTTATTGTGTCTGGAAATCTTGACTTTACGAGGGTGAGGCTAGAGGGGAAATTGATATAAGTCCTTCTTGTTTAAAGTTGAATTTACAATTATTTCCAATGGCGTGGAAAGCATTTTACCACGTCCATCATCTCTCTTGTCGTTAAACGAACGGTTCCAAAACTTGAATATAAACCTCGAATAATCGGTAATACAATTTGCTATATCTGTTGCAGTGTGGGACGGTGGACCATGCACACAAGTTCGGTCACCAAACATTTGTGGCAACATATTCAACATGATGGTCCTACGTACATCACATTACAGGCAGAGTTGGATGGTGAGTTAAATGTTTTTGCTGAATTGCTGATATTAATTTTTACATTTTCTTATATTGTTTAAAAATCTATATATTTGTGAACAGAAAAAGAAAAAGAAGAATCGTTTCCATGGAAAATGTCGCTAGCTGACATGTCGTGCTATGAGCTCGCGGTAATTACCGGCATAACAACCGGAATGAACCAGGGGATGACGACGGGACTAAAGTCGCAGTTGAAACAAGCGACCCACATGGTGAAACCGAGAAGCATCGTTGAAGCGTTCACTTCGACTGTGATACTGTCCGTCGCAATAAAATCACTTCAGCACAAAATTGTTATAAAGAAAGCCGAAGTGCCAAAACACGAACCGAAAATGACTGCTGAAGAGACGGTAAGTGGATTTGTAACAGGATAGGTCTAAAAAGAGATTATCACGTGCAATTAAATTAAAGTCAAGCTTTCGTTTGCTTCAGTTTTTCAGGATTTAACACTTAAAAATAGAATTCAACAACGAATTTTAAAATGTATTCTAAAACACAACACACTTTATTATTTCAGAGAATGAAATTCTTTACGGCCGGGCAAGATTTTAGACCTACAAGTCTGAAAGAATTCTTACGAGGGCCATCGAGGTATTTAATCACACTCTTTAGTTTTCAGCTCAATTGTTCAGTTGTTTTTAACTTAAAGTAACTTTAATTTATTATCCTGTCTCAACTATGATAAAAAATGAAAAGTACTTAAGTATTGAATTGTTTTTTTTTTTATGAACTGTTCAATTCTGATTTGCAGGCGAAAGAGAGAATCGTCCACGTCAGGTCAAGTAAGTTATTTTACACACATACATCGACACAACGATTTGTCTTTTGACTTTTACGACATGCCTGTCTTGTTAGCCATCTAAGTTTTTTTTATTTGTGTAATACAAAAGGGAAAACTTTGTAAATTGCCAAAAAAAAAACAATGTTTTAAATAACATACAATTTAAAATGTTGCAGCAGTCGAAAGGAAAGAATCCACCTGTAGTACTGGCACCTGAACATAAACTAATGAGTGGGGCAATGATCTCGCTTGGCTTCAACTTGCACGCCGACACTCCGCCTATTGTGATCAGGGTGGAAGACGATCAGGTAATGATAACGTATTAACGGATACAGCCTATTGTGTATTCCACTCTTTGATACCTCACTACCTTAATTACGCTTATCCTATCAGGGAGCATACCTATACAACTAAGTATTGCTCTCCTACCATAGTACACCCGCTCTCACACAATATGTATATCGCTTCTCTTAGTTTAATTTTTTTGACGTGACTTATTGTAGATTTGCCACTAATGGCATTAACTACTTAGTCGGGCAACTGGGGAGCGCTGAGGGCTCTCACCCGGTACAACATTTAAGACAACAGGCCCAGTTGGGCGCGACCCCTAGGGCGTCATCTGAGAGGATAATATTTGAAAGAATTAATCGATCCCAATGGGTCAATACCGATAAGCGCTGAATGAGGGAAATCGTCGACCACGCCAGCGGGGTCTTTTTCGGTGTTCTGAAGAGTTTGCTGTCGCGAGCTGATTGGCCGCCTCTATGGCTAGTGTAATGGGATCTTCGGGGTCGTATATTGCGTCCTTCGCGTGCCGATACTTTTCAGTACCGTCCCTAAGCTTTTCTTAGTAAAAGTAACGATTACTAAGCGCTACGACGATAATGTCCATAACATTAGCTGCAGTGGGTTTTCTATTTTTACATTCTTGATGTAGAAGATATTATTTTATTATACTCCTAAATCTGTTATTGTACTCTACAGGTACAGCTGGTTAGTAGCTTATTGCATTGCTTTACGCATCTGACATCGTTGTTACGACAAAACCCTCTGGCAGTAGCAAGACAGCCCTCTCAATCCGCAACGGGAGCACGGTTATTGAACAGGTAATTATAAAATTTTAAAAACAGAACATTATTATAACTATAACATAACTAAGTCATAATATATTGTGTTTTTTTTATCATTATAGATCGATGTCTGAAATCGATGAAATAAGAAGTTTGTCAGAATCGGATCGTAGCGAAAACAGATCAGACCTGATGACTATATTTGAAGCTCATCCATCTGTCACGGACGGTGAGTTTATATTATTATTTTTTATTTATTACAAAGTCACTGTGGTTCCTAGTACAATCCCCGGTACTGCACTTACATCATTGACTTGACCATTGTAGAAGACGATACACCTCAAGTTGGTGTAACAGAAGGCTCTGTGAGGTGTGGGTGCTTAGTTCATCAAGCGATAAGTGTAACTCTGACATTTTGGAAAATATTCATAAGCTTATCTAATGTTGTTTTATTTATTATGTGTGAAAAAACAGTACTAATTGTATTTTTAGATTCCTGCAAAACCTTCTTTTGGTTGCAATGGGTAATCAGCCGAGCAACTTTAATCGTCACAACGGAAAACGTGAAACTAGCTTTTGACAGTGATGATATCATTACTTCAATCGATATACAAGAACATTACAATCAACTGAAGATAAAAATTGGCTCGGCTTCTATCAAACAATACACATGGTAAGTAAAAATCTAAATTATTTCTCGAAGAAATCGCTGAAGGGTTCCGTAATCCACAAAGAATCCTTACGGTTTCGCCACGTTAGTCCTTCTGTCAAACCTCGGGATTTTTATCTCTCTCGAGATTTTTAGTACAAGAATGCTGTTATTTAGCATGGATACTACGTATTAATTGGATATGCTTACTGTTTATTATTATTTATATATACAGTCTCACCTGATGAAAAGTGGTTTAAGGTGATACAAGCTTAACTAGTTAGTTATTCACTCTAGTTTTGAAGGTTCATAACTATATTGATCCAATGGCGACCATAGGGCGGTGCGAACGGTGCGATAGCACTGGGCGACGTTTTAGGGGAGGCGCCCAAATCAGCCAAAACGGGACCACCCTGGCTGGATTAACTAAATTGGGTACACCTACCCTATGAATTAGACCTCTTAGCGGCCACATAAAAGTCATACATTTAATAGGTGGCCGTAAAAGACATTTTTAGAAAGATTTACTTAGGTGATCGGTGAACTAATCGAAAAAAAAGAGGAGGGGCGCCACTGTGAGGTCTCGCACCACCTAAATATTTTGCTAGGGCCGCCATTATATTGGTCTATATTGTTTGTACAGGTCAGAAGATGATGAGACATGGACGACGGGGGCTATGGGTGGACGTGTGCTGGAAGTCCGCGAGCCAGCCCACGCGCAGGAAGATAGCCGTTTCCTTTCCTTAACCATAACACAGGCACAGTAAGTTTTATTTCTCTCATGTTAATATTCGTTTACATTTTCACCTTACATTTAACACATACAGGTATATAGACAAGTTGCAAACGTTTCGGTCGAATGAAACGATAACATATAATCCGCACGAAATAAATTAATAGCTATTATCAAGGACGATCCGTACCTGCGAGACGTTTCGATTCTAGCGTGGCCCTATGGAAACTTATGTTCTATTTATAAATATGAATACTAAGTTTACTTTTGGTTTGTTTTTCACGTGGTTTTTCTGCGTTAATGGATAGCCATTAACGTGGAACAAATCCTATTGAGCCTATTAAGGCTCGCACCCTAATATATGGGACTTAATCGTAGCTGGCGAAGAGTAGGTGCCTTATACACCTCTCCCCTTTGGGGATATGTGCGTGATGATGTGTTATGTTTTAACATTTATTACTCCATTACAGGCGAAACATGAATTTTATAAAATAATGGTGAAATTATGTGTTATATTTTCAGAATATCTAACCTGCCACCAAGCTGGAAAGAGGAAATGCATCCAAAATTACTGGAGCAAAAAACCGTGAGTAATTTTTGTGTTTCTTCACAGCTATTCTAAAACCCTGAGAAAGTTAACGGCAACCCTTATATATGTAATAATTGTACAAAATGACAAGTGTAAATAATTGATAAGTTAAAAAACCTGTAACAATTAATAGTACTACAATATAATACAAAAATTACACATTTTTGCACAAAAAAAATCTAAAATACACTTAACTAAGTACATGGCAAATGGCGGCCTTATCGCTTAAAGCGAGTACTATTGTAAATTCAATATTTTTGCAAACTACATACGTATTCTAATAAGTGTAAATAAAGTTATGAAGATAAACCTCTTCTAATAAAAAAATGTCTTGTACAGGGATTGGACACCATGTGGGAGATATACGCAATAGTAGCACCATTGGAAGTGGTCATACTGCCGTCGGTGTTAGACAACTTCAGAACAGTCTTGAATGCACTGTCAGCATATACTTACTGCCCATTGCCGGCGAGAGAACACAAGTACGTCTCCTTGCGTATAGTCACTTAACATAACATTAAACAGCCTATATACGTACCACTGCTGGGCACATAGTTCCCCCCAAAGCCCCCTTAATCGGAAGGGGGATGGAGCATACCACGCTGCTCCACTGCGGGTTAGTGGTTAATAACCGGGGGCAACGGATTAATGCCCTTTGAAGCACGGAATTATCGTTCTTTTTCGAATAATCAGATAATTCAAGTCTATAATGTCCCCATCGGGAAATGAACACGGACCTCCTGATCGTGAGCCCAGCGCTCTGACCACTAGACCTACAACATTTTCCTAATTAAAATGGCCCTAATTACCTATTTGGGCGATGGGCTGATCACATCATGAGTCGTATATAATAATATTAGTGGCTGCCAGTTATCTGGTTGATGGACTTGTCCAACTCTGTATGTATGACAGTAACGACCTCTGTAGTTCAGTGGTTGAGCGTTGTGCTCACGATTCAGAAGTCTTGTTTAAATGTCGGTGGGTCATATCACAAAACTCACTTAGTGAGCCCGGGTTTGGTTAGAACACTGCAGGCTGGCCACCCGCCTCTCCGAAAGAAAGATGATCCGTGCTTCGTAAGTCATGTGACAAGCCTGTTCAGGTTGACAAGTTGGTTCCGGTTACTACTTACTCATGTAAGTATGTAGTCGTTACAAGAGTCATGTCAGGGGCCTTTGGCGGCTCAATAGTAACCCTGACACCAAGGTCACTGAGGTTGGTAATCCACTTCATAAATCCGCACGATAGAAGATTCTGTGTGTTACGTTTTCATACCTAAACTACTGGAGTCCTATTTGGATGAAAATGGTTTTATGGATAAGTGGTGGTGGTGGAGTAGTGGTTTTCCCAGTGTCGAAAACCAGAGGCGGATTTCGAATGCTTAGCGCTATCCGGCTGTCCGAAAGCTATTTTTGCATATTTACTATACATTTTTTTCTAGTCAAACACCTTTGAATTACACAAAATATGAGACAAGTTTTAAGCGATGCTTTAGAATAAGTTTTGAGACGATGTGAAAGACTATAAAAACGAATACTACTAAGCATAACGAAAAAAACATGAAGTATACCGCCAAATACCTTTTATCAAATATCTTTATTTTCAGGAAAACCATAGCTGATATGCCATTTTGCTACCTCAATGTTGGAGGCTTGAGAATTCTTATGGCTTGTGACTTACCGCAAGGAAATGTTGATGACACGTTTATACTATCTGTAAGTTAATTTACATCACGTATTTACTAGTTGTAGACCCCTGCAACAATGTTATTGACAGGTTGTTAATTAAAGAAAATAAAGCTATGTTTGTCGATATCCACTTGGTGGCTGTCAAGAATGTCTACTGATCGACAAGTCACGTGTAAGTAGTGTTCAGTACATAATCAGTAAACACTTTTTAGATTTGACTATTATTAGTTTTAATAACAACCTACAAAAGTAACCCGTTATTATGCGGTCTGTAATTCCGTCCGGAGCCCAGGAAACATACGGTGAGATAGGCATTTGACTTTTTATATGCGAAATGCGGGTAGATTCGTCTCAGTTTAGTCGATTTTTTCCCGATACTGCGAGGGTAGGCGCGCAAAGCTATAAATAGAATGCGCCTACGCGTTGTGACTCAGTTGGCGTTTTGACTTCGTCGTGTGCAGATGCGCGAGCGCAATGCAATTTACATCAAATTCGTCCAGCGAAGATGGCGAGGAATACGTGCCGCCGCGAAAAAATCCACGGCTCGAAGAAGAATCACCACGTGCTCCACCGCCGGTGGAAGCTAACGTCATGATACGCTCGGTCGTGCAAAGAGTGAACGAACAGCTACCACCACGTGCTCCGTCAACATCGAGGTCCACAGCGGACGATAGATTCGAATTATTAGCGCGGGAAGTCGCTAGTATTAAAAGTATTTTGGCACGCACCGTGCAAGCTCCACCTGTCGTGCCTGCGGAACACGCGCCAGCAAAGCCAGCGACCACGTTTGCGGTGCTCGATGACCTTGTCCCGCCCGCTGCACCGCTCTCGCCCGACCCCAAACTAGAGACGCCGCAGACTGTGATAGCTGATGTCACTAAACAAGCGGACCCCTCACGGCTTGCCATAGTCGATACTTTGCAGCATTTTAATGACCCTGATTGGGCGAATATTCGCTATGCCGACACGCAGAAAAAATATTTAGCATCTCCAGCGTTCACTTATCTTGAACTGAATGATGAATTGACTCCTTTCGAGTTGAAGCCATACTTACATAGGTCTCTGGACCAAACCTTTGGCATATTAACCAACATGCTGCTCGCACAGCGCGAAGCGGTACAAGTTGCTATGAAAAATATCTTATCATTACCCGGCGCACCGCCGGAGCTACATGAGAAACTAGTGGCTGCCTTCTCGGCTGGCAGCTCGTATGCCGAGGTATCCAAGGACTTACTGCAAGTTGTGTGCGGACGGCGAGCAGCCGTTATCGAACAACGTCGGGATCACGTATTGTCGGCAGTTAAGGACAAATACCACAAAACTGCTTTGCGGCGCATACCACCCACACGTGGTCATCTATTCCAAAAAGACCAGTTTGCTGACGCTGTTTCCAAGATGGGAGGAGTTACCAAAGTTTTTCGTCGTCCTTACGAATCCGCTGAGGGTCGATACTGTGCAGCTGCCAGGCAGGCTCCTGCCGTTTCACCAACGCAGACATTTCGTGGCACCGCCGGCGGCGCTGGCGCCGCCAACACCCGCTACCGCGCAGCAGCGGCACGCGGCCGGGGGGCCGGTGGCAGGCGCCCCGAAGGAGCGCGAGGACGAGCGCAGCAGCGGAGAGACGAGCGCCCCCGACGCTGAGTTCCGCGGTGGCAGATTGCGACACTTCCGCGCAGCATGGAGTGACAGAGGCGCGCCAGCGCACATTTTGGATATAATCAACGGGTACCGTATCCCCTTTTGTAAAAAGCCTCCTCTGAGGAGCATTAAATCTTGTGTGAAATTTCATATCGACCGCTCGTCGGAAATGTTGCGTGAAATACAGCGTATGTCTGCGCAAGGTATTATTGAGCCGGCAGAAGAAAATGTTGGGTTCGAGTCCCATATTTTTCTAGTAAAGAAGCAGGATAACTCCAACCGCCCTGTACTCAATTTAAAGGCTCTCAATCGTTATATGAAGCCAGGCAAGTTTAGACTCGTCAATATGCATAAGGTACCAGCATTTATACAGCCAAACGACTGGCTAATGAAACTTGATTTAAGTCAAGCATATTTTCATATAATGGTGGCGGCCTCCCATAGACGATTTTTAAGATTTACGTCAGTATCGACATCTAATACGCATGACACTATTGTCTGGCAAATGACTTGCTTACCGTTCGGTTTGGCAACGGCACCTAAAACCTTTGCTACATTAACCAATTGGGTAGCCCAGAAACTACGTGAACTTGGTATCAGGTTACTCGTATACTTGGATGATTTCTTATTGGTAAGCCAGTGCCCTCATCAGCTTCGGGCACATGTACGCCTTGCTAAAGCCCTCCTACATGAGTTAGGGTGGATAATAAACAACGAGAAATCATCCGAAGTTCCCTCACAAGTATTGGAGTTTTTGGGCATTCAATGGGATACCGCAAAGAATAAGAAATCGCTACCAACTAAAAACTAATACGCCTTCAGAAAACCCTAACTCAAATGATTTCTCACAAAGTGTGGTCCACATTTAAACTTCAATCAATAGTTGGTTGGTTAAATTTTGTCAGTTTTGTAGTGTCATACGGTAGACTGCATTTCCGCAATTTATTGAACCTAATGAGACAATCGGTTCGAGAACAGGTTCCAATACCCGCTACTGAGGCTGGTCGAGCAGACCTGCTATGGTGGAAGACCCATTATAATGACATGAGTGATATCTGGCCGCCGCCGGTTACGCAGTTTATTGTGTCTGACGCTTCTGACTTAGGGTGGGGAGCATATGTAAACGGTTATCACATAAAAGGTACCTGGACAGACTGTGAAAAGCTTCTATCGACAAATATGAAAGAACTGCTTACTATCCATTTTATACTAAAAGAGTTCGCTCCTCACTGTCGTGGAGAAACCGTTCTTATACAAAGTGACAATCGCACTGCGTTGGCATATTTGAGAAATCAAGGCGGAACTCGCTCAGACAATCTTATGAGCCTAACTAGGTCAATTTTTGCCTACATAGTGAAATACCGCATTCGACTTACATTAAGTTATATTCCAGGTCCACTGAACACGATAGCGGACAGCCTCTCAAGATTCGAAAAACTTCCCGAGTGGCACCTCATTCCAACGGCATGCAACGTACTCTTCACGAAGTGGGGCACCCCGTGCATCGACCTGTTCGCGTCGCACAGCGCGCACGTAGTCCCTCTATACGTGAGCAGAGACCTGCGCGACCCGCACGCAGTTCATTACGACGCGTTCAGCCGGGACTGGAGCTACAGCCTGGCTTGGGTGTTTCCCCCTCCTTGCCTGATGCCACAAGTCTTGCTGGCACTCAACCAAGCACGAGGCAGGTTCATAATAATTTGCCCACAATGGTCAAACGTACCGTGGAGAGCCGATCTCAAACCGAGGGCGCTGAGCTCTCCATATACCATCCGACACCTACATCGGTCATTAATAGACACAAGGACAGGCCTGCCACCCCCTCAGGTGGACAAGTTAAAATTGGAGGCATGGCTGGTACAGGGTGGGATGACCTATTACAGGACTGGTCACCCACGAAGAGATCTCTTATAGAGGCAAGTTGGCGCCCCTCTACTTTAAAAACCTACCGACAGGCTTGGACAAAGTGGATCACTTGGTGTGAGAACACAGGAATTAATCGCAAAGATCCTGGTGTCGGCAGTGTGGCGAGCTACTTAGCCTATTTGCATAGCGAAGTTGGTCTCGGATATAGGACAATATTGATCCACAAAACGGTGGTGACTAACTTCTGTAACCCACAACTTGCAACGGTTTTGGGCTCTCATCCTCTGATAAAGCATACACTGAAAGGCATTGCTAACACATCAAACACTAGATCAAAGGTTAAGCCACCTGTTTGGAACCCCCAGATTCTGGTTGACTGGCTTATTAAAAATAATCCACACAAAGAAACCTTATTTGAAATTTCTCGAAGATGTGCTATCTTACTGCTACTAGCATCGGGCCGCCGGGTTCACGACCTCACTCTCCTTTCAGTCGCAGAAGGTCACATCGAATGCGGAACCGATTATATCACACTTTGGCCGATATTCGGATCCAAAACGGACTCATTGACACACCGTCAGTCAGGATGGCGACTCACTGCTGGTGCCCACATCAACATCGACCCTGTGCACTGGCTGCAGAAGCTGGTGTCGGCTGGGGCCGCGCGGCGTCGGCCCTACTGCGGCAGCCTGTTCGTGGCCACGTGCGGCGAGCCGCGCGCCGCCAGCCGCGCTGTCATCGCCGGCTGGGTGCGCACCGTGTTGCGGGATGCCGGTATCGATGAGTCACCGGGCTCGCTTCGCTCCGCTGTAGCATCCCTTAATTGGGCTGAGGAGGTCCCGATTGACGAAATACTTGCGAGAGGTAATTGGGCTTCAGAAAACACGCTAGCAAAATTTTATAGAAGATCGTTAGCCCAACCTCTGTCAAGTGTCCCGTCTGTCGCTTCATGTTTTCAACCCATCTAAATTGTTTGTTTTCGTACATAATTGATCTCTAGTACAGATCTCAATTAGTTATAGTGAGAAGCACTGTTATGTTATTACACTTAATTAATGAATAAATATGCATTGATCATTTGTTTTGTTTTGTTTAAAATGACACAGTAGCCTGTGAGTTGTGTAGAGGCATTAAGGCAGTTGTTAAACCTAACAAGTACCTAACAAAACTTTTGTTATCATTTTCGTGTGTAATGTCTAGTAATAGACCACTCATTGCTAAACAGCTATGTACAGCTTACCTTGTAAATAGCATATGCTACATAATACATGTTGAGTTTTCGTGTCATTGGGCATTCGATTTTCCCTCACCATGCGATAATAAACACGTCTCACCGTATGTTTCCTGGGCTCCGGACGGAATTACAGACCGCATAATATACACATTTTTCCTAAAATAAAAATGATTATTATGCGTCTATTCCGTCCGGAGCCCAGGAAAACCATTTCTGCATGGTGATGACGCAACTGAGTCACAACGCGTAGGCGCATTCTATTTATAGCTTTGCGCGCCTACCCTCGCAGTATCGGGAAAAAATCGACTAAACTGAGACGAATCTACCCGCATTTCGCATATAAAAAGTCAAATGCCTATCTCACCGTATGTTTCCTGGGCTCCGGACGGAATAGACGCATAATAATCATTTTTATTTTAGGAAAAATGTGTATATTTGTCGCAGGAATTCAATTTAATTATTATTTATTTCTTTATATAATGTACTGTCATATGGTTTACCGGTTATTATTTTTCAGATCGGTAAAATTTCACTCAATCCACACCCGGACAATCCAATATGCAGGTATTTTTTTTGTCATAACAAAACATACATTACATAATGTCATGTTAGATTGGTTGGAGACAATAAAAATAAAATTACAATGTTCACAGGCGATCAACAACAGGGCCTGAGTCAGGTTGGGCCTTACTCACTGCAAATTTAGAAGGTCGACAATATGAAGTATTCGCCAAACGCATTACGTTGCAAACCGCGCGATTTTCGCGTCTGGTCTCACAAGAGGTTAGACCAACATTAGTAATACGTATGATACGAGTATAGTAGGGTATTGCTGTATAATATGTTAATATTATACTATACTACTTCTTTGTATTATGTCAATATATAATATGATGTTTAAAGTAACGAATATAACGAATAAACTACCATTATCTCATATGCGTATTCCAGTTCTGTCTTAGTAAAAAGATAGAAAGGCTTTAAATAGACATTTATTTCAACAGGAAAATGAAGCAGAAGCTAAAAAAGGTATTACCGGAGAAAACCCCGCTCACAAATGGGGCCAAAAGGTGGTAACCGCTGAACTTACTACCATCCTTCACCCGTAAGTATTCCAATATATTTGTGTTACATATTTACCAAAAATATCCTCAACGAAAACACGATATTTTCTAACAGTCTTTTACTTGTTTATGTAAAGTTTTAAATGATTGTAGGCAAGATGTGATATTCGTGATGGCCCCGCCTCTCTTCGTGGCCGGTGTACTTGCGTGCGGTCCCGCCATAGAGCTAAATTTGACCTCAGACTGCTCCTTCGAATTCAACGTAGACCAACTGCACCTAATACTGGCTTTGCAGAAAATGTTAACCCGAACTGTCCAACGTCGGTAAGTAAGTGCGGATGTTATGGTAGCTCATTTGTTTTTCTTCTTTTGTGTGTAAATGAGGTTTTAATGTAATATGTTTTGGTTACTTTAATCTTCAGGTTCAGTATGGAAGGCCATGAGGATAACATTGAGGATGATATGTGCCCTTACGCGCAAATCTTGATGAATAAGAGGCGTTCGCGACCAGAAACGTCGGAAGGTGTAATATCTTTGAACAGCGACGGTGTACCTTCGGAAGGTATGATTTACGTAGTTTAGAACCGCATTCACAGTCGCATTTTCAGAGTCCATAAATTATTTATGATTTGCCAGAATTTATGAACGACTTTCACCTCTCACTTTGAGGTCGCAGGTTCGAATCCAGCACAGGCCTAAACCAAACCGGACCTGTCAAATCTTCAAGTTAGATAAGCGGATCCTGTGAAAAACGGGATAATGGTAGGGGGATGTGCCTGTTTGTTATTAGACAAATACTATTCATAAGGCCAAGATAGACATGATGCATAAAACAACTGTCAGTCACTCTTACTCTCACTTGCTGAGGACAGCAAGCAGCAGCTAGAGCAGGAGCAGCAGTAGTAGCAGGAGCTAGAGCGCAAATAGTACAGTTTTTTTCTTGTCTCTCAGGTACCGGTAACGTTTCAAAGTGCAATGTCAGCGTGAAAGATGTCGAAGTAGACAAGGTGGCTACGTCTGACAATGCATCTCAGTCGGAATCCGCGTGTGCAGCGACGATGGACTCCGGGGTAGAGACAGCCACTTCGCGATCCACACTAAAATCCGGCCAAAATACCGATATTACTGCCAAAAAATCTGTCTCTGTGGCTTTTTCCGAACACACGTATGTTTTTAATCATTTATATTATTAATAATTTTAGTTGGAAAATAGTTGTTCTACTTAAATAATTCATTTTTACAGTTATTGTAATTCTAGGAATGATCATATATTCTTGCAGTTCATCAGTTTTAATGTTGACATGAAACCCAGTTGTTACATGGCGATTTACCACATTTTTTTTATTGTTTATTTATTCGTTACATAGGGTCGACGCGTCAGAACATCTCGAAGTATTTATAACCATGGGGATGATCGAATTGTCGCTTTATGCTATCGACGATGGCAGTGAACTTATTAATGAACTCAAACCAGGAAAGTCGAGGGTCGCTCAGCAAGAAACTGAGAAACCCCCAGGAAAGGTAATTGAAATAAATATCTTATTACAATTATCATACTATAAGCCCAGTTGGGAGTCGGGATCTAAACCACTCAATTTGAATTTAGATTCCAATCCGTAAAAAGCAAAGACATATTTTTATTGCCTACATAATTTATGATCTACATAAAGTTAATACATATTTACAATTTTAGGTAGTAGAAGAGAAAAGAAGCGAAGCGACACCGGAGACTGGCTCATACAAAAGCCTTACTGACAAAGCAAGAGAGGAAGACATGGGAGTGGCTGGAATGAATCTAAGAGTAATTTAGCGAATATAACACATAATATAATACGTAAAATAATACCTAATACTTAGAATATGTATTGACTTCAGGGTGAGAATTCATAGAGGGATGCTTAGATGGTTCCGGCATGTAAAGGGAATGAATTAAAGTAGACTTACGAAACAGGTTTATGATGCGGGTGTGTGTGGAAAATTCGAAAGTACCGTGTCAGGATTGTAGTATGTGGGATTCCGCCCCAATTGGAAATAAGCGTGACAATGATATTAGAAAGTTAAAGAATATTTATAATATACTTATTAAAGAATATTTATTATTCTCTAACGTCCATTATTGGTCCCGATCCCTGCAGACATGTTCTAACTTTATTTTAAGTTATACCTGTAATTTTCTTATCCACCGAATAGGAAAGGGATGGATTGTCAACTGTTAATTTTAAAATGAATGAATAACCCGGGCGGATAAAATAGGCATCTCGCTAATATGCAACCCGTTTGACGTGTGCTGTCAACTTAATTCTGTCAGGTTATTGCCCAATATAGAATTTTGAAGGTTTTTAAAATTTCTACCTAAATTTGACGTGTTCCATAAAATTTATGCCTGTCGATTACTCGACCCTTTCTTTTTCAGCGGTTAAGAAAATGACAGGTATAACAAAATAAAATTAGATGGCGTTTACAGGAATCAGCACCATTATTGTCTTTAATTTTTAGGGTGCCGAAACGATAGAATTTGCACGGAAGAAACAAGGAAATGTACCACTGTTTCACTTGACATTTTATCAACCAAATCTATACTACTGGAAAAGGAAAGCTATTAAGAACATTCAAGTAAGTTATACTTATTATTTATTTATTTATAAGACTTTTACACTATTCTACGTATCTATAATTTATAACATACTAGTGGCCGCTCCTGGTGTATGATACTTTCGTGTGAAAAACAAATAGATATCCATACATCTCAATTTTTTTCTCATATGAATAGAATATCTAATATCTTTGCGTAATATTATACAGCATAAATGCCCTATTACCTCAGGTGTCTCTGTTCAACGCTTGGTTTGGTCTCGGTGTGGGTTTCATCGAAGGCCTCTGGCATACTACAATCCTCAGCACAGCGCGTGGGGTTCCCGATCCGGTAACAGAAATACCACCAGCTCTCGTGACTATGAAGTACACATCTGCAATGGTCGGTGAGTCTTTTTTTAGCGTGTCTTATTGTACGTAGATTTGCTGCATATGGCATTAAATACTTGGTCCGACAAATACAGCGCCTATTTCCCACCGACGTGAACACCACGACTAAGCTGCTGGGCTAGGGTGGACTCACACCTAGTAAAAATATTTAAGACAACAGACCTATGGGCGAAGAGTTAGGCGCGAACATCAGCTCAGGGTGTCATCTGAGAGCATTGTATTTGAAAGTAATCTGCTCCAGTGGGTAGATAGTGACAAGCGCTCAATGAGGGAAGAGGGGAGTCTTATTTTTATGCATATACGTACTTATTATATACAGAAGTCCTGCACAATACGTAAGTAGATATAAGTCGAATACAAATCCGCTTTCGACTTTTTAAATTTTGTGTTCTGCTTCAAGTCACAATACAATATGTCACAGTTATGTTCGCAATCTTCATTCGTAATCTTCATTTACAATTATTACTTAAATAATTAACACATGCCCGCAGTATCTCAGGGGCCTTTGGCGGCTCAATAATAACCCTCACACCAGGGTTGATGAGGTTGGTAATCTACCTCACACCACCCACACGATAGAAGAAGACCTTAAGGGTTGGAAAGACACAATCCCTCAGTCAGGTTTTAAGTCATGCCCCGAGATACCATCTCGGGTATTTGCTGGACAGACCACCGGCAAAAAAACTATTTCTTAAGTATTTGATATGAATAGGTTTATATTAGAGAAACATAAGTGACGAATGTTTTACATCATTTGCAGGTGGTTCACTCTCATCCACAAGCATGTCCAACCCGCACGCCATTTGCAATATAGACATCGAACGACCTGTGTTGATAGAATTATCTGCTGACAGCATACGGCGTATCGCGGGGATACACAAACTGGTAAGATTCCAAACATTACAATGTTATGGCGATTCCAGAAAGACGAGAGCAGATAGTAGCAGAGATTGCTTCGAACGTGTTACAATACAACGCATCTAGCAATCAACGCAATATGATCTGTTTGTTGGATATAAAAAAAATGGGCCATGTACTAGGTTCAAGATAAATTATGAAATTCTGATTACTAAATAAAGACATATCTAAAACTAACGAAAAATATTTTCTTTTTTTCTATTTAATTTATTTATGAATTTTAATCAAGAAAAACGTAATAATAAGTCCGACATTTTGTCACGTTTTTCTGTGACGTCACAGAGTGCTATTTCATAGTAATTTCGCGTTTTAACAATTAATCAAAAGTAACTGATTTGACTAATTGGAAGCTAGCCTAATGCAAATGAAGTTGTACTACTATACCCTATTTAACGTAGCATGATGGTAATGGTAGCAGGACAGATATATAGTATAACACCCAGTGCGAAAGAAACGATTGAGATCCCTATTCCGCAAAGCATACTGTTTAGTACGAAGGAGACGTGAAATATGTGACTACGATCATGCTACGTACTAACGGGTACTTCTATACGGCTGTACAAATGCTCATTGCCTATTAGCCTTTAGAGCAGGAACATCATTCTTTAATTATAATATAACTTTTTGTGACGCTTGTCTGATACAATATAACACTTGTAATATAACAGAGACCATATACCTAAATTATATTTTTGCAGATGCAGTTGAAACTATTACATACGAATGCAAGCGCTAAGGCAGACAGTAATGTAATTACGACTCCACTTATGTATCGACTCCGTCTTCTTTTGAGTAAGTGAGCTTGACGTGTAATTAGAATTTTATAAAGTGCAGTGTTACCCGACGCAAATGAGTAATCGGTATTTTTTTTATTATTTAGATAACAACATTACTAACCAAAATATTACTGTAAGGACGAAAGACTAATTTCATCTATCTGTATAAGCAGAAGATTGAAACTCTCAACTTTAATGTTATTTTGCAGCAAAATATGCGCTCGACAACGTTACAATTCAAATAAGTCAAGTAGGAGTGAGCGGGTCAGAAGGCACAATTGGGTGGGACAGCGGGTCGCTCCAACTGGCGTTCACAGCGCGCCCGGATCGGGTGATGGTGCGCGGACTCATTAACGGCCTGATGATTGCTACCGGGACGTTTAACGAACCTCGACATCTGCTGCTGCAACCGCTACAAATCGGGTAATTACTATTAATTTTCAAGTGCTATCGCGAAGGAGTTTGCCTTGTTACACACACTTGGTCAAGCAGCCAGTTATCAATCACTAGACAAATTAATGGCCATTTATTAATAAACACTTCATTCGAAAAGTACTTTACATATTAAATCTGCTAATATACGAACGGAAATTTTGAGTTTTATTTATTTATTTTTCATGCGGCAGAATTTAAATTCGATATTTTTTTAGAACCCAAATACAGGCTTCATGGGACGCGTGGATACGAGCTGAAGGCGGTCTTTCGTGCAGAGATCCCATAGTCCGTATGAATATAGACCTCGACCGTATTACCGTGGAATTACGCCCCAAAATCGTCGCATCCTTGAACGTTATTATCAAGGCTATACAGGAAATGATGAAGATGCAAAAGGTGGGTTTTTTCCAAAATTTCATTATCAATATTATAATTATTGATTCATATTTTGACTTTTAACTGTTACAGAAATTTCGTATCTTAGAGAACGAAATCATTAACAAGTGACGTAGAATATTCTTTTCCCTTATCATGCATTTGTTTTAAAATTCATGGTTTGTGCTAATGTGGTTCTTATTTGATATATTTACTTTACTTACTAGGAATTTGATGAGTGTGGTGAACCCAATGACGACAACGTGTCCTGTAGCAATAGCAATCGATCGAAATCTTTCGAGCCTGGAACGTCTAGAGCCACGTCATCGTCCGACGCCAGTGATTCTGAACACCACTATTACAAAGACGATTTGAGGTATTTGACTTATTTTATTGACCATTATATCCTGTGTTACAGCCTGACTGATTACATATTGTAGAAAAAGATAATTCTTATTTTTACTTTTTGATTTTGCAATTTCTTGTAGGAGCGGAGCATTTAAAATAATCAGCGGGGGCCAACTGCCTATGGCTTACCAAGTGACGCTTCATAACGACATGGTCGCTTGGCGGTATCCACATCCTCGTGCCATCACTAGGCTATTGACGTTCCCCTTGCCTGATCAGGTATATATGTATTGGCATGTCTATGTACTAGAACATATGTAACTTCATATGTGTTTTTGTAACATACACCTATAGCATGTCATTGTCCAATTCCAATACCCGCTCACATGATTGGAGCACGAACTACTGTGTCCTTGTTGTGAGTTAGTAAAGGACTGTGGTAAAGGATGCTGATTGTAGTTTCAGTTGCACACTCGCTACAGTTATTTATTGTTCGTCCACAGTATGAGGAAATAAAGGCGGTCCTTGAATTCTTCAATAAATTGCTGTACCAGTGGGAGCCACATACATACGTTACCATACCAGCCAACGATCCCAAGGAGTTTTGTCTTCAATTAGCACCTCCAGGTAGTTATTTTAAATCTAATGTAATCAAGCCCACTGCTGTGCACAGGCCTCCCCATTTTACCGTTTTCGCAATCTTTTACGTTAGTACTCCGGTCAGTCCCTCCAGTTAGTCTGAAAGTCGTACGACATCTCTTTTGAGGTCTGCCACGATGCCTTTATGCTTGTTATAATAAACTTGTGAGCCTATTTACAATTTATGTATTTTTTTTTACAGATACAGTGTTTGCCACCACTTGGCGCTTTCGTATCGTTCCGAAAGAAGAAAAGAAAACTCCCTATACATTTGATATCAACAACTTTATGCCGAGACCGGAGCCATGGGTTAGTGATACTTGAAAAGCAATTCTTTCCTTATTTAATCATTATTTATATAGGAAAGTTATTTGAAATATACCTTTAATCGGGTCCGGGAATGCAAAGAAAATCTTAGAAAGTTGATAAGCTTGACGCCAAACACGATGAGTTGAAAGACCGACCGCCTGCGGCGATCAATTATACATATTTGAATGGTCACATGCTCACATGCCCGCTATGTGCGAGGATCTTTTTCAATAAGATTGGCTATATAAGCCACATGCGAGCACATGAACGTCGGAGTTGAAGCGGTCGCCGTAGCCAAAATCGGCTGGATCACATCAATGTAAAATAAGTACTATCATAACGAAATTGTTTTAGTGTATCCGTGGCGAGGTGGCTGCTGAACTGCAACCAGGGAGTCAGGTCTGCGCAGAGCAACTGTCCGGCATTTTGCGGGTAGATTCCTACTTCGCGCCAAAACTGACCCCGCGGGTCAATTGCTCTTTAAGATTTGCGGCGCTAGAAATTCATGTGCATAACTCAGAGCCTCCTTTACATAGGTTTGTAATCAATATCTAATATTAGTTATATAAAAAACAAACTCATAACTAGGAATTAATTATAATAAATGGCAATGCAAGGATTATTTTTAGAATGTGGTTTTACGTCGAAAATGTGTGCGTAGTATTGTATAATGTTCACGACGACTGAGTTTGGTCTTAGAATAAGCAAGCTGTGTATTAAATGTAACTGATTTAAGATTGTATGAAAATAATCTTGTACGTAACAGTCACAACAATCTTGAGGGGTACTACGTATCGAAGCCGCTGATGCGAGCACACCGCGTGTTAACACTCTCCGCGCGGGATACCGTTGTCAACGGCAAGTTTGGTAGTCCGGCCGGGAAACTCGTCTTACTGAGTACTCGATTATCGTAAGTACTGCACTCCCTTATATTCTAGTTATCTAGCTTATGATATGCATGAATGTATACCATCTATATGATCATTACGACTCTGATTACGAGTAGCTTATTTCTTACCATAATATAAGCTTCCGTTAAGGTACTATTGCATGAGTCTTGTTGCCTGATATAAAAATACTACTTGACTGCTTTAGGAGCGACATAATGGACTGCACATCAGGCACTATGGAGGGATTAATAGACGGATTTGACCTACAAGGCGGGGTGTCATTGCGAGAAAAATTGTTTGATTCGTGGAAGATAAGAGTGTGCGCCTCCGTCATCTACGCAGCGTTGCACGTGCCTAGACTGCGAACCCTGCGAGCATTAGCCGACGATTGGCAATCAGCAATCCAAGAGGTACTTATTTATATTCTCATAATAGACATTTTAATAAACAAAGATGCCGAAAATATGTATTTCCTTTTGTCATAAACTGAGAGTCAGGTTTCTTTTTAGTTTATATAAAAGTAACCAGTCAAATAATGTAAATAAACGTTAATGATAGCATTAGCCTTTAACAAGTTATATTGTATTCTAATTATTTTATAATTGTCTTGGGTCCAGGTATCGGACGATCCAATGCCGCTAGAGAAGGTAAAATCAACATCGGAGTTGCTTGCTGAAACCCCGTCGGTGTTAGAGGGGAGGATTTCCTTGTGGATCTACAATAACTGTTCCGTTGCCTTGCGGGTTGGCCAGGAGGGCACTGATGAACTCATACCTTTGGGATCAGGCATCCGGCTGGCTTATAGGTACGTACGTCAGCCTATATGACGAGTCGGCTCACACACTTACATGTAAAATCGTAATTCCTCTCGGAGTAGGCAGAACTACATGCCGTCATAAAAACAAGTAGCATCCACTTTTGTTATCACTGTCAAATGGTAATAAAATTAACATTTTATTGCAGGTGGCGAAATCCTGACGCGGTAAAAAGAATTCGATTCGCGTACGCAAACCCGACCGACTGGCACTGGTCCAACAGTAAGTTTATTGCTACTTATCTAGTTTGTCGAAATGTTCTATGTTCTACTACACTAGAAAATTAACTTATTTTTGATTGGAACAATTAAAAAATCTTATTAAGTCGAACTTACTTCCAAATGTTCAATCGCGTATTAAGCGACCAGTCATTCGCTAGTGATTAGGTAAGAAATGTATAAGATACTACTCGTGTTATAAAAAAAGTAAATGGGTAAATACGTAAAGCAACTTACGTGAAATGACTTTACTTGCAGGTATACCATTCACTGTAGGCGAGCTTAAGATCAGGCTCGAGGACGAGGGTACTATCAACCAGCCAAACAACACAGGAGACTTCCTTTACGTGTGCATAGAACAAGACGGCGCACACCGGACTATGCAGATAACCGGCCGACTCACGCTTGCTAGTATGCTCAGGTTGAACCTGTTGTACAAGGTAACCGTCATAATTTTGTTTACTGTCATCATCATCTCCCTAGCATTAGCCCGTTTTTCACAGGGTCCGCTTACCTAACCTGAAGATTTGACAGGTCCGGTTTTTTACAGAAGCGACTGCCTGTCTGACCTTCCAACCCGCGAAGGGAAAATCAGCCCAATACAGGTTAGGTCACATACCTTCGAAAATGCATTTCCCGGGAATGTGAGTTTCCTCAGGATGTTTCCCTTCACCGCTGATACGTGATAATCATTTATGATCCAAATGTGAATTCGAAAACAAATTCGACAATCATTAGTTTAGGCCTGTGCTGGATTCGACCTCAAAGTGACAGGCAAGCATTCTACCAACTGGGCTACCACGGTTCATTTAATCAATTAATTTTTTCACTGTAAATTGGGGAATTTTTGAAAGTGCCTGTATACGTAATTTTGGTGATTCATTTTCTATATGGTTCTAAAGTATTGGCTACAAATAAGGTTATCGAAGAATACACGATTCGATGGAGAAAAAAGTAAAAAGGTATCGTAACGCGCAATTACTGCCTCATTGAAAAATCATCTCCAGCGAAATGATGACAGGCACTTCAAAAAGTTCACCCAAATACAATTGGTATTTCGAGTACTGTAGAGATATAATAAATTGACAGGTTCGTGCCCTCTCGCCGGATAATCAATGGCACTCAATATCTTCCGGAGAACTGTCCAGTGAGAGCATCGGCCGCAGTGTCATCTGCAGTTCCAGCTGTGATATGGTGCTCAAGTGAGTCACAACTTACAAGGCCTGGCCTCAGTATGCACATACAATAGACAAAGAAATATATTTTTTTCTGGTCATGTTTGTCCACTGTGTGTGTAGACACACTGCAAAAAATGAAGCCCACATCTTCGGCGAAGGAATTGTAATCTAATAGTAAACGGCTTATCAATATGATAATCATATAATGTTTGCTATATTTTAGGATACGATTTATGCAACACGACACGGGCTGGTCGGGAGATATCCCGTTAAAGGAATGCCCCAAGGAAAACGTACCATGGCTAGTCAAAGGTGAGAAATATTTGAGTTTCATTTATATTTACTGCAGATGTAATTACGAGTAGGTAGAATTACGACTTTCTTTGATATTTTTAAAGGATACTTTACTACATACGTCTCTTGCTGAAAGCTCAACTCAAGGAACGCAATTCTAGTAAAAAAATATTTATCTAGTGACGATCAGTGTCGTTCATTTTATTCAACAGTGCCAAGTGAAGGAGATGTGCCGTATATATCGGTCTGGTGCCGCGTCGTGCGAGCGCGTGCCGACGGGCGAATCTTTGCTTCGATATGGCCACTCTATGTACTACAGTCACATCTGACTTTGGATACCGACGTAAGTGTTTTATCATCTACGTATTCATATAACTGTTTCATGTATGTTACATAACACACAACAGCCTATATACATCCCACTGCTGGGCACAGGCCTCCCCTCAATCAACCGGAGGGGGTATGAAGCATACTCCACCACGCTGCTCCACTGCGGGTTGGTGGAGGTGTTTTTACGGCTAATAGTTACGACCAACGGCTTAACGTGCCCTCCGAAGCACGGAATCATCTTACTTTTTCGGACAATCAGGTGATTCAAGCATGAAAAGTCCTTACCAAACAAAGGACAGTCTCACAAAGTGATTTCGACAATGTCCCCATCGGGAATCGAATCCGGACCTCCAGATCGTGAGCCTAACGCTCTAACCACTACACCACAGAGGCTGTTAGTATGTATGTTAAAATGTTTTGAATTACGACCAATTTCATATTTGCCATATTATTATAATAATATTTGTGATAAGACGTAGATTTTGTTTGCTTAAAGGTTCCTTAACATAAAAACCATCCGTATTGGTTTTTGGATCACTTTGCAAAGCGAAGTGCCTAAGCTCTTTTAAAATGGTTGTCGTGACAAACACGTACACTCATCCACGTGCGATTTTAGACCTCTTATTGGCCAGTTGATTATTACAGGTACTGGTGGTAACGGAACTAGTTGCACCGACGACAGAGGGGTCAGAGGAATCTCGACCCCCGCCATTGATACAGACAGCCTCAGGTCGTGGCACCAGCACGCATCTACTTGCACCCGGTACTACCGCGGCTAGGCATAACCTATCTTTTCAATACAGGTAACTTACAGGAAACTGTGTTTATTATAGAAATAGGAATAGTGTGTTCATTGTTCGCTAATTGCTAAATCAATACACACTACTACTTTACTACTTTGACAAAACTACTACTACTACTTTTACTTTTTTCTCTTTTTTTTACTACTACTACTTTTTATATTTTATTCGTCTTGTACGTCTTTTTTCTTCCCGTAATCATGTTGTGCACAGAAACCCATATATTGCATGGTCGTCACTTCTCTGTGTGGTTCAAACAGAAATATCGAGTGTCCAGTGACGAGGGAAGCGGTGCCGCTGCATTATGGTGTCACAGACACATCGGTGTTTGAGAAGCGACCCCCAGTGATCACTGTCGACGAGGTACTACAGGAGATTGACCAATGGTAAGGCTAACCTAGTAACCAGCTGCGGCACGACGGGTGGAGGTGAAGGCCCTGAGTCCCGACGTGCCGGCAGAGTAGTGCGACAGGAGAAGCAAGTAGTAGTAAGACAGGAGTGGAACAGTAAACAGTACTTCACAAACAGGAACTTAAGTCACAGTTGAACGATAATAATATATAGAATACAGTATAAAGAAAATAAGATGCAATGGACAGATAAAGATAGTGGACGCGACCACAGGCAATGTAGATGTAACTCTCATCAAGGTCGAGTATGTAATGAGTCATGGAATGAAAATTTCGAAATTTAAAATGATTGACGGTAATAAGGAGATGCCAGTATGTGCAGAGTTTGCACTCTGCTACACTACTTCTATTATGTTACGTTCTAAATATAACTCGTATAATGATCAGAATGATTATGCTATGAAGTTTTAAAGTGAGGCTACTACTATGCTAAACTGCCAAGAGCGTGGCTGATTATTTTATTAGTTCGCCATACCAAATCGTAAACACCATCCACATAAATGCTCGTATTATTAATATTAGGCTACTATTAATATTAGTCATGTGACCTAACCGATAAGGTTTTTGCTTCGGGATGGTAGGTCAGTTTTGCTATATGTAAAAATTTTAGGTAAGCGGAATCCATGAACACGGGATAGCACTAAGGTAACGACGCATAATATATTTTTGGAGGCTAATGAGAGTAACCCCGCAGGTTGGAAACGTCTGGGCGGCGGGCTCATTCGCCGTGGCCGTACTCGGTCGTAGCCACACATTGGCCTGGTACCTGGCAGCCGGCGCTTCTGCAGCCCAAGTGTGAAGTCGCCGTAAGTACAACGATGTCATAACACATCAGGTTGTATAGAATATGGTGGTGGTATTGCTACCTTAGCAATAACGCCACCTTTTATAGCATCTGTTTAATTGTAATTTTAATGTATTATATTTTCCTTTTGTACAATAAATTGTTTTGTATTCGTTAACATATATTATGATAAGTTTTTAAGTGATGCCTCTAATTTTTTACCCTTATTGCAATTAGACAACTTGCGTACAAGTTATATAATAATTATTATTTAGGTACTAGGTACATTTAGTATTCTACCTGTGAGTGAGACGTGGTAGCCCAGTTGAAAGAACGCTTGACTCTCATCATGAGGTCGCAGTTTCGAATCTCAGGACGGGCCTATAAATGATGATCACGTGCTCAGCGGTGAAGGAAAACATCGGGAGGAAATCCACATTCCCGATATAAGCTAATAGAGCCGAGATAACTTGTATCGGGCTGGTTTTCCCTTCGCGGGTTTGAAGGTTAGACAGGCGGTCGCTTCCTGTAAAAATTGGACCTGTCGAATCGTCAGGTTAGGTAAGCGCTCCCGTGAGAAACGGGATAATGCTAGGAAGATGATAATATGTAGTATTCTACCTGTGTAGATCCGGTACCAAGCAGTCCGCGCTGGAGGGGGTTGTTCACTCAAAGTCCAGCTGAGCCCAGTACTACTGCTTTGCAACGCGTCGCCTATAAGTCTGACGTTGCGCGCGCACGACGCTGCGCCCATGTGTAAACTCGAGCCGGGTACTGTTATCTCGCCGCCCTCCATAGTGCTGAAGGTAAGATTGTCATCGTCAAATTACATCTTCATACTGTTAACTAGAAATCACAGCTCATCACAACGGGTTTTAGTGTCGAAATGTATGAATTTCATGTAATTGGTTATTTTAATACAAATTAACTTTTGCAATAACTTCAATCCACGGCGAGAACTAGAAATTCGATAGAATGGTCAGTCATGATCTATTTCACTCCCTCTAACAATACGTAGGTACATAAAGTAACGATCGTGTTCTCAAATAGTTCTTGTTATTTTGCAGAAGCCGTTCTTCATGTCAGTAGAGATCGTGCGGGAGACGTTTGTGAGCAACCAACTAGAGGTGTGCACAGAAGACCCCGGGCGTTATGGCACGCCCGGGCAAGGCCAGGTCGCCATCGACCACCCCGCTACCTTCGCCATACAGTGCAACCAAAAGGTGAGATATAAATATAAGAAATCGCCCAACCATCGCGTGTGAGAGAGAAGACGCTCTGTCACGCTGTCTCTCGCGGTTATGAGTCGATTCTGTACATTTCTACTCCTCTCTTCTCCCTGCGCTTTGATCGAGACCCATTGTGGTTGTACAGTCATGAGCAATATCAGGTGCTTAACCATTTCGCGTTATCATATTTGATATTTAGTGAGACTTACAGTTCAGTTGGTCCAAAAAGTTAATGTGACATGGTACTAAACGTCGTGACCGTACACATGATAGTTTCTGTACTCCTCAGAAATTATTGTTCTTTATTATTATTTTTACGGTTGTCTCTTTCATTAGTCCAGGCAATATGGAGCCATCGTCTGAATTAATGAAGCTGCAAGTCTGAAGCAATGTCTTTATACGATGTATACACTTGTAGGTGGCGATAATCAACCTGCACTACGAAATAAAAGAAGACATAAACATCCTTGGCCTTACATCGGCATTTGTTTTTGTCAACAATACAAGGAAAGATTTGTTGGTATGTATTTTCTTTATCTGTAACCGTAAATAAAATATTCGAAACCATTTCTTATATTGTGCGTAATGTAATTAACTTATCAGGTGGCCGCGACTGCTGTACCGAAAGGCGGAGATAGGGAGCTAATATTGCGACCAAAGACTTTCAAATTAGTGGCTCCAAATAGACCTGGAAGGTAACTTTTAAATATAAACATTATAACAGCCCTCCTTTCTTACCTTCTTAGATATAGGTATAGAATCAACTACCCAATAATACTACACACAGAATGACCACTCCTTGCTCCGCACTATTCCCATCTTCCTCGCCTCACCGTTGACTTTGCCGGTCAAAATATTGCTTATTGACTACAATATTTGTATATTATGATTTTTATATCAAAAGAATGTCAATTTGTACAAAAGGTGATGTAAAATGTGATTAATGCACGAAAGAAGAATGCAAAGAGTTGATTGGGTGATTTCGTTTATAGGCTGTATGTGACTGTAGTATACTAATTTTATGTTTTTAGTTTCCAGAGCATTCCCCTATGTAAGTTCTGGCTGCGGGAGCGCTGGCGCGGCGGCAACGTGTCGGAGCTGCTCTTGTTCCTAAATATCACGCTGTCTTCGAGCCACTTACCTGCCTACGCCGCAGCGCCCATCCGGCTAGGCATCACGCCCAACCGACGACCCATCGCCCTTAGCGATGGCAACACTCATTCCGTAAAATATATTTTTTTATTATCATCATCATCCCATTAACGTCCCCACTGCTGGGGCACGGCCTTCCCTATGGATGGATAGGGAGATCGGGCCTTAAACCATCACGCGGGCCCAGTGCGGATTGATGGTTATTAACGACTGCTAATGCAGCCGGGACCAACGGCTTAACGTGCCTTCCGAAGCACGGAGGAGCTCGATATGAAAACATTTTTTTTTTGTGGTCACCCATCCTATGACCGGCCTGTGCGAAAGTTGCTTTACTTCAACAATCGCAGACCGAGCGCGTTAACCGCTGCGCCACCGAGCTCCTCTATTATAAAAACCCCTAATAATAAAAAGTGAAAAATAATCTGCATAAACATAACATAAGCTTACGACTATACTCCCATTTGGGGTAGTCAGAAAAACCTCCGTCGCAAGTTGAAGTAGCTACCCACGCTCCCCAAACTTTCTGTTACGCCAACGAGTTAGGTGGTGAGCCGTATCGCCGTCTATAATAGGCTACTTGACAGCCTAGTTAAATGAGATACTTTTACGAAGCGTCGAAATGAAAGATTTCTTTGTAGTTTATATGAAAATACTACACTGTGACGTCATCAATAAAAGAGGTCAAACGTCGTACTCATTGTTACTTAATTCATAAATATAATTCGAAAAGTAAACTGTGATTGTTTTTTGATCATTTTACACTAGCTACTATTTCTGGGTTAGCATTTTATAATTTATCTTTGAACCAGGAAAATACCCCCTGTGTATGGTTATTATGTTAGTTACTCGAAAAATGTTGAGTGAGTAAATTAAAATGTAATACGTTACCGTCCAGATGCCGGTGGTAGTGACGCAGCACAAACACGAAGGGCGATGGGTGGTGACCGTGGCAGACGACCCGTGCCCGCAGTTCGTCATACACAACCAGTCTCAGACAACCGTCGCCGTCGGACAACCTATAGACACTGACGACAACGCGTTCCACGTACAGGTAACACCTGCTTACCATGACACTCATCATATTCCTAGCGTTAGGTATCCCGTCTTTTCCCGACTCCGCTTACCTAACCTGAAGATTTGGCAGCACCCTATTACATAAGTGACTGCCAATCTGACTGCCCAACCCAAATGGAAAACTAGTTCAATTACAGATTAGGTCATGTACGTCCGAAAACACATTTGTCGAGGTTCCCTCACAATATTAATTTCGACCATGATTCTACTAGAAGTCGGTTAGTTATCGGTTAGATATATATACAAAATTACTTTTTTTTTTGTAGGATTTGCAGTTTTTGAGAAATTTTAGAACAAACATAAATTAATATAGAGACTATGTAGTCTCTACATACACCTGTGAAATTTGGCACACGTGTTTAGAAGTCTACCAAAACTCCCATAAACAAACATGTATATGTATGCTACACATTGCATGGGTGATGTTTGAATAAATTATCTCTCTTATATATATACAAATTAATTGAGAACATCATCCTTTTTGACATAAGTTATTTTTTTACATTTGATGCTACGTCTGTTGGCGTGGTCTCAAGTGTCATACTTTTATGAATCTTAGTTCCATGACACGTGGTCAGTGAGGGAGAACGTGTTACTAATGTGTGTGTGAAACAGGTGGCACCTGAATGCCCGGACTCGCAGTGGTATTGCACTCTGCCGCCACAGGCGGTAACGCACTACTCGACCCCAGGATACTGCTCCAACCTGCCGCCGGCGCCCGAAGCCGCCTCGCCAGTGCCCTTCCTTACTTTCTCTATGGTACACGGAGGTAAAGTACTCGTATTACTAATTTTATAATTACTTACCTAAATGTAAGGGTTTGGTCGTGGGGACCACGGAAAAAACAACAATTTGTTATATTTAAGAAAAACTTACTTATACTATTACTTTGATTCTTTACGGGAGTAATAATAATGTAAAAATAATGTGTTCACATGTTCTTTTGTAAAACGTAGAAGGCGGCTATCCCGACTGGTGTCCGCCAGTGGCAGTGACCGACGGGGAACAACTAGTGCAGCTGACACGAACTATAACCGTCAAATTGCGCGTGCGCACCTTCCCACATTCCACTCTCATCGAGTTCCGGGATGTCGATCAGGTACACACTAACTGTGTAACTCACACGGGGTTCTTGTTGCGTTTGATTAAACTAGTAAAATCTTGTAATTTTCAATAGACAACATCGCTTACGTAATGTTTGGAATATGCAATATTGCCCTGTTGGTGGTCCCTGATTTAATCTGTTAATTGTTGCAGCACGACATATCTGCAAGTGACATCAGGCGACGACTCGGAGAGCCACTTGGCTCCGAAGCAATACTAGTACCAACAAACGCACCAGGTGTAAGTACATCGCAATTACGAGTACCCCTAAGGTTTCTACTTTGCTTATTACATAGTGGTGGACCCGACAGACGTTGTTCCCATGGCCTCTAACCTTACAGAAACCGTAACACTATAATTGTACCTCACTTTACCACCCACAAAAAGTTTCATCAAGATCCGTCAAATCAATTATGCGAGTTAACGCGAGGCAGTTCATAATCAATATTTTTATTTACAGAGAAGCCAGTCCTTGGATCGTATCGTTGCAAAAGCCAAATGTAAGTAATAAATGCGGTATTTAAAAAGCGCACATACATATTTTACCTAAAGACAAATTAATAATTGTTTTAGCTATCAATTCCACAGCGTCATTAATCATACTCGATAATGTTATTGCCATTCCACAACACCAAAATCGTTAGTCATTATCGAATGAATCGTTTATTACAGTGTTCAGCAAATTAAAACGAGATGTATCAACGTCCTACTTAGACCTTCTACACAAAGAAAAAATTGCGAGCCTCGACAGGGATTTAGAAAATTTAAAAAAAACTGTGGAATTAAGAAAAAAGCAAAGTTTAATGCGCGTACAATCACGCTCGACCAGCGGTCACAGCGGAACCGCAGAAAAAAAAACGGATCTAGCATGTGAACATACAAGTATTGCTGATATAATTGATAGATGTAAAAATGCAGAGGTTCATCAAGAGATACCCCTAGAAAGAAAGAAGGATGAATTTTTTGTTGTTAAGGCAGAGACACAGGAACAAACACCCGAAAATATTTCGGCAGATGAAAACAAACCTGAGGAAAGGAACAAAGCTGAAAATATGAATACTAAAGAAAATATCGGTTTTGAAGAGGATATAAAACCAGAAGAAAATCCAGTACTGAAAATTGAAAAGAAAAAAAGAGCTCAATTACCTGACGACCCAAATGAAAAAACTGATCCAAGCGAAAATCTACAGACGCATATGGACAAATTCACGATTGAAACTTACATTTCAGAGACTAGTGTAAGAGATGATGTACACCTTCTAACTTTCAGAGGTGACATGCAACAGTTTGTTCGTAGATATTAAAATGTTAAATCAGTTTCTGAACTGTATAGGTGCAGTGTAGTTTGTTGTAGGTTATGTTATTTGTAATTTAACGTAGTCTACTGAACTGTAGTCTACTCGGTCTACTGAACGACGCCAAGTCTCTTCACCCTTTTGCGTTTATCCGTAGTCGTAGTTATTTCCAATTTGATTAAGGTATCGTTCTAAGTCATATCATAACATACATTCACACACGTTCTTCACTTCTAATGAAGTAGGTAGAGCCACTAAGAACAACCAAATGCAATATCACCATCCACGAAAAATAGTACATAGTTTACTCCGAATATCATATTCTTTTATGCTAGTTATTATGTTCATCAGTATTCATCTAGGTTTCAAATATTTTATTAAGAATGTTTTGTTAACGATTACATTTTTTTTAATAGATGACAACGATGAAACTGTCACAATACAACCCAGTTTCTTCTCTTCCGAAGTAGCGTCTACAGCCATCGAGGAAGATGCAAATTTTGGTGAGTTTTATATCATATACCTAACAGTATCTCGTACAATAGTGTTCCTAGTTAAATATGACACGAATACAACGCGCATAAGCAGCGCATTTTTGGCAAATGAGTGCCTATTCTTCACACAAATTCAACGTAAGCGGTGTTGCCTCGAACAGCGTCATCGGAATAAATACTATTTGCAGTTTGCACTCTTTACTATCTTTCGATTATTTTTTATATCTCGATTTTTCATACGTTACATACCAAGCCACGATGATCCAAACTTCAGAGCTGCTGGTCGTTAATAATGCGCAGACAAAGTCTGTTTTTTGTAGAATAACACATGGTATAATAAAACAAGGTATGCTCAAAAGTGACAGCTAGTATTTCAAAGTTAGCCGCGATGACGTCATCTCACCCTCCGTTAGTATTTTTTAAATACCCACGACTCTCTCTCTCTCTTTATTTAAGAGCTGCGCTCTTCAAGTAAGTTAGTCAGTAATTCGCTTAATTTTCAAAAATAAAATTTAAAGCCTTGGAATGTTGGAGACACCAATTTAATGGTAACACCCATGTATAACACTTACGTCATCAAACGGCTAGCAATGGCGCCTTTTCACAGATTGAGCATACCGTGTTTTATTATACCATGGAATAACGAAGACGTGACGGTCGCTGGTTCTTAGACAAATATGAATATAAGCAATAACATGTCTTATTACATAATATAAAACATGATTGGCTCACTATACGTAGAATGTCCAGAGTGGCGTCGCAGCTTGGAGTCGGAGTCGGAGCGCGTGCGCTGCATGTTAGCGGGCGTGGTGGTGAGCGTCGCGGCCGCCAACGACACGCCGCCACTGCTGGCGCTACACGTGCACCGCGCGGCCTGCATACTCACCACCTTCTTCGAGGCAAGTCTCAATTCACTTTGTAATCTAGCCCATACGAATGTTCATTACCGGGGAGAGCCCTCAGGGCTCCTCATTTGTCTGGCTAAGTAGTTAACGTGAACCGACGCAAATAGACAATAAGTCACGTCAGAAAAACTACTATGAATAACACTGCAAACATGATTTAAATAGTTTCCACCTTTTGCTGTAAAAAGTCGCGTTCCCAATTCATCGATGCAAATGCGATACAACCATTTACGTATGACACAAAATGCAGCCTGGCTGACATGAGTGGTCTCTCCATACGCGTATAATGAATAACTTTTCCAAATTAGGAGGCCATACTTATTACAGTTATCACCAGCACCATAAATATATTACCACTTATTTTATTACAGAAAGTCAGAACAACGATTTCGATAACCGACATTCAGATAGACAACCTTCAATACGAAACTGGACAGTTCGACTTCGCTGTGATCGCGACTACTTGCGCAGAACCACCGCAGCACGACGATTGGCCAACGCTTTGGAATATGTTCACAGACCAGAAAGTATTCTCGTCGCGGCTAGAAAAGGCGCGGGTGGTCCTCAAGACCTGTCACGACACGTGGTCAGTCGTCTCATATAAATATACCGGTGAGTTTTATCTACCGAACAAAGGTCGATGTATTTTTGAATAGAAAGGCTATGAGACGGGCAAGCAACGTCGCCGAAAATTTTACCATAGAAATGTCGATTTTGCCCTACGAATAAATAATAAGTCAGGAAGAGTAATTATGAACAAACGCCGGCGAAATATTGGCCCCACGACATTCTAAAAGGTCGTAAATCCATAAAACCAATCAGTAGCGATTCCGTGACGCGCTTCATTGCGACAAGCGCTGTGATTGGTTATCAACAGCCATCGTAATAGAGGTTGGTGCGTGTGTTTCCGGGGTTCTCAAATCAAGGATGTTGTTATGCAATGCATGGGTGAGTATAAGTAAAAAGTAAGTAAACGGTGGATTTAATAATTTTCAGTGTTTTGTATTTTGAATGAGGGGTGTTGTTGAATTATTTATTCAAGTAGTATTGCATGTTTTGTGTTTTGAATTAATTGATATTTAATAAAAACAACTATTTAATATTTAAAATTTTTACTAGGGTGATATATAAATATAATTACAATGTGACTTATTTTAGTAGAGAGGATATTGAATTGTTGTTTTGATTGTTCCTGTTCATGGCAACTAATGTTGTCAACAATCTGAAACAAAAAAAGCAGTTTATGAAACTGTCACATAATGTCTAATTAACTGCTCTCTACATTAAACAAAATAAACTAAAAACGAATTCGCCACGTTTTCTTGTTTTTTAGTAAAGCAAAATTATAGCACACCATTTGTTACACGTTACATGGCCTACTGAAAGCCTTACCAATTTTTATGCATATTTTAGCTTCAAAATTGACAAAGTTACCAATTTTTATCGCTTTTGCTTCAGAATTGATGGTCTTTCATGCAAATGCTCCCATTTTTTACTCCCTTAGAGGAAGTATTTCCAAAAATATAGTCTATGTTAGCGAGGACTAAAATAGCTGTATAATAAAAAAGTTTCATTAAAATTCGTCCATTAGTTTTTGCGTCAAAGGCGAACAACAAACAGACAGACAGAAATTTCAAAAATGATATATTTGTATCATTTTTTTTAAATTATTATCAATGTACAGAAATGAGCCCTTCTACAAATATGAAATATAATGTTTAAGTATAGTAATACTAACCGTACAAACAGGCACAGCAGATTTTTTTAACATCATATTCCCAGTCCTCGATGTATACATATATGTCAGTAGGGTTAAAGTGTATCGAACACACCCTACTGGAATTGGATGGAAGCCAATCATCCTGTCTTCTTTCGTAGCGAACTGCTTTATCCATTTTTGAAGTCGGGTTTCATTTTTGGGGAAACTAAAAGAAGGAAATTTCGATAAGACCAAATAACAGAAAAACTTATATTTTGCTGGAAATTGTTAATATTACTTGACTGCATAGTATTACAAATTATAATTTATCTGAACTAAGGTAGGAACTTCTTGCATTATGCGGACCAAAGTACAATGTTTTTAGGAGAACAAAATGTTATATTTACCGGTGATAAGTTATTCCAGTTAACTTTTTGCTGCAATCTTTTCGTTTCTTACACCAACTCACTACACGTGACGACATTTTTCATAATATTTCACTGTTTTTTCTATAGAAATAGAGCGTAAATCGAGCAATGACATACGTCACTGACGGCGCGCGGCAGATTGAAGTAGGTGCGAGTAGTCATTTTAAGCCCCGCCCACTCAGTGTTCATTTTAGTGGCGTCAAATTGTGAGCGTTGTTGCTCTTCCTGACTTATTATTTATTCGTAGATTTTGCCCAATTTTGACATTGCGGACCTCAAACCATTGGCGACAACGTTATTCATACAAAGATTTCGATCCCTCATCTATTATGTTCCTTTAATCTATTGTGTTATTCATGTTTTCAGTATTTGCATGTCTCGTCCCTGCCATAAACTTTTGATTTAGTACCAATGCTCGCCATCGGCGCTTTTGTCGTTTGGCTAGGACCTTAGTATATTATTTCATTACTCACTTGCACAGGTTAGTAGCTTAACGTTTTAACGGCAACTTTGTTAGTATCCTTCAAGGAATCCCTAAAGACCCTCTGTTTTATGTAGTGTATTCGTTACTCCCCGTCCCATGGAATTTAGTACATGAAGTTAGTTAAGTAAATTAAAAATACTCAAGGCGTCCTTCATTATATTCTGTCAATATGATACACATTTCGTTTTAATTTATTTCAGAGAACATTTATACAACAACAAATTAGCTTGAGAGGTTTCAACTGTTCTAGATACTTCGTACAATCGCAACTCTATGTACGTCTTCCAAAGAAGGAAACTTAATTCTCACGAATTTTATCTATTCGCTACGGACGAACAATATAAACAATTCTTCTTCTATCGTATGGATTGTGAGGCGGATTACCAACCCCATCAACCCTGGTGTCAGGGTTATTACTAAGCCGCCTTAGACCCCTGACATGACTCATGAACAACTATGATAAACAATTTCTTCAATATTTCATTCAACAGAATTGTCCGAAATAGAAGTAGAGGCGGGCCCACTTGCTCTGTACGTGGAAGACGCGTATGTGACCGCCTTGGCCGAGTTATATAGGATGATAGTATCGAGTAATAAGGCTAATGAAGACACCTCAATGGCCGAAGCGGAGTCCTTGCAGATACCGCTGCGGCTGCGGCTGTTGTGCATCCATCCTCTAGACCTAACTTTGACATTGCACACTGCGGTAAGTTTGTTTTTATTCAAAAATATATACGAGTTGCGCGTGTGATATTAATCCAATCTTCTCAATATTAATAAAAATGAATAGCCTCGCGTGTGTCTCGCAAAATAGTCAACCAAAATGATTCGACCTATTTTGATGAAATTATTGTGCCGTTGAGTTCTTCAATAATATATCCTCTGATTTATTTATAAAATTGCTTATTATATTTAAGGTCCGCATGTACATAGCGTTGGACCAAAGCCCGCTGCACTTGAGCACGTTCAAGCTGCAAAACATGTTCACGTCGCGAGAGCGATTGGCGCATGCGCTCACCGTACACTACCTGTCTGCCGCTATACTGGGTGCTGGTAAGTAATACTATGACACTACAATTCTGCAAATGTAGTTGACAAAGATAATAAATAAACTTTTTTTTTGGTGTTCATAGCTGATATCTCGAAATTGTTTTCAGGGTGGGTAGTGGGTGGTTTAGAACTATTGGGCGCACCGGGAGCTTTAGCGGCTCGCGTGGGCGGCGCCACGGGCGGGGTGAAGGGCATCGCGTCGGCTGCAGCAGCGGCGCTGGTACGGTCGCTGAGCGCGTGGGCTGGATCACTCGCGCGCAACCTCGATCTGCTGGCCGGAGACGAGGAACATGCGAGGCGTGCCGCCGCCGCCAGGAGACGACCGCCCGACAGCCTAGTCGGAGGACTCATCGCGGGAATCACTAACTTCGCTATCAATATACTCGGTAAATTAATGAACTTACCTATCCTACCTTGCTTGAGGCCTAAAGACTGCTTAAGCCCCATACATACTTCTACTGAAAACGATTTAAGTAGGTTAAGTATATATAAACTGCTTATAAGTCAGCTGAGCACACGCTTACCGTCATGCTGTTCTACTGCAAGTGACTGTCTATGTATGTGGATAAGAATGACAGCAGGACAGAAATATATTACACAGCCTATTGTGAAAGAAACATAACTGTCAGGGAAACGAACTGTTCTCAGGTGCTGTAGGTGGTTTAGCGCATCACCCTCTAGTAGGGGTAGCGGTGGGAGAGACGGAGAGCAGTACTGCGGCGTTGAGGCGAGGTATACTCGGCGCGTTGACTAAGCCGCTGAGCGCCACCGCCGACCTCGTGGCCTACGCCGGACACGGCCTACTCAAGCAAACAGGCTGGGACCCTGTGCCACAGGTACAACATTCAAATATTCATGTATCTTAGCTTTTGACTTACAGAGTTCATCTATGGATCGGCAATCAACTTGTCAGATTTTGTGGATACTTTTGACATAACAAGATTTAGACACGTTAATATTCTACACAAAACCCGTAATTGTTGATTTTTACGACTTGCCTCTACGATTAGAAGCTCTTTTCTCCCAGTCCAGCAGGGAAGTGTCCAATACTAATATTACGAATGCAAGAAAGACTGCTGCTGTCTTGCCTTACCCGCATATGGATAAATCGAAAATATCAAAACACATGGATATCCATTAGGTACTTTCGAAAGATGTACTTAAAGTACGTTCCGAAACGAATATATTCGGATAACCGAAGTCCACGCGGACGTAGTCCCGGCCGGAAAGCAAGTGAGGAATGTATAATGTTACATGTGTATTGTTGTCAAGCCGCGGCCTCTAAGGGTGGAAGGAGAGCCGTACCCGGCGGGGTGGCGGCGCGACAGCGTGCGGTGGACGTTCAGACTGGCAGAACTCAGCCCGCTCGCTGGCTTCGAGGCCCTGGTCGACACCACGCTCTTTCAACTACTCCTCACGCATAAGGTAAAACCTACTTCTATAAGGGGGCTACATATACTTGATACTACCGTTTAACAAACACACGAGATTATGATGTAATAGAGTAGTTACCAACTAGTCAAATCGATTACTTTTTTCTAAACGTCAAAATCAAAACACGAAATTACTATGGAACTTGTATGAAAAAGCAACCTGTGACGTCATAGAAAAACGTGACAAAATGTCGCACTTATTATTACATATTTCTTTATTAAAATTAATAAATAACTTGAATAGAAAAAAGAAAACTCTTTTGTCACCTTTAGATTTGTCTTTATTTAGTAATCAAAATTTCATAATTTATCTTTGACCTAGGAAACTACCCAATTACAAAATTATTATACTAGAATACTGCCTATATAGTATATATGTCACCGTAAAATTGTAAATAACGTTAGATTATAATCTATCGATTTGAATCCCGAGATTGTGAACTGTCGAATAATTATGAATCGTATCATATTGCTTACAATTTAACGTATTATTTTTCGGTAGATTATAAAGTGAAACCGTCAAATTGTGATACGAAACGCACCTCGCGTGCTATACCATAGAGTTACAAAACTATTAGAGTGAGCATAATGTTAATTTGGGATTCTCTTAAAATGCATAAATGTTTTTGTCATAATTTTAATTATCATAATCCTTTTTGCATAACGTTTTTTAGCATAATAGTTTTACTTTCCCATAATAACATCTAGGAATACTGGTTTGTTAGGTATAACTTATTTTTGGGATTAATAAATAGATATCCATAATTCTTTTTTAGAATAATAGTGTTTTGTCATAATTTTTACAAGGCATAACAGTAGGTTAGGGTGCGGCGGGGGTGGCCCTTGGGCCACCCCTATGCCGCCAGCATGTTTATCTTACACACGAAAAGTATACTGAATGATACGTTTCAGATTTTTTAATTTTGATACATTTTTTCTTACCATGTGATGTCAGAATTATTGATTACTTACTAAATAATTAATAAATACTCGTACGTACTTGATTTCACAATCTTGAAGAGCATTTATTTTATTTGACTGACACCTGTGTTTTATTCCTAACTCTATGGACACAGAACGGTCTACTGTAAGGCCGACCAATCAGGGACAGCCGTCGGACAGTTGACAATTTGACAATTGTAAGATTGTGATTTAACAGTTTTACTTCGATAGATTATAATCTGACGAATAATAATACGTTAAATTAGTGCTGCAAAGGACTTTAGGCTTTTAGCCCTAAATTTCAGCCTACCGAGTCCTTTTTGGGACTAGACCAGTAAAATAGGGCTTTAAAAGCTTCGTCATTTTAAAAAACTTTTAGCCATTTTTAAAGTAGTAGGCTTTAAAAAAGCCTATAGCCTTTTTAATGTAGTAGGCTTTTAAAAAGCCTATAGCTTTTTTTAAAGTAGTAGGCTTTTTGGGACTGGAGTCTTTATTATCATTTTTTAGTAAAAGCCTTTTTACCGATTTCAAAAAAGGGAGTTATCAATTCGATACGTATGTATATAATATTATTGGAGCTACATAAAATTCACACATGATATTGGCCTTAAAAATCGGTTCTTCTGGCGTAAGTAATTTGTATGGGGCTGACGGGACGTGCTGTTACGTATTACTATAATTATTAGACTATTTCCATACTAATTGATAGTAAGAAGTTATTTTCAATATTCATAGTTAGTTAGCTAGTTGTGCATCTAACAATAAATCAATTTTTCAGTGTTTGTGTAGGTATATATGTTTTTAAAGTTTGTTGTACCCACCCACACTTTTACTTTTTTTTACTTGAGAAAGGGACTGTATGTATAGCCTAAATAACCTTAAGGTCTAAGAGCTTCATAGGCTTTTTGAGCGTCTTATTTTATTAAATTAGTCTTAAACAAGGTTAGGCCTTTTTAAGGCCTTTAGGCTTATAACCAATAGGCTTGAATAGGCTTAACCCTAGCCTAGCCGCAAGTACTAAATGGCTTTATAGGTTTTTAGCCTACTAAGCTTTTTATTTAACAGTCTAGTCTTAAAATAAGGGCTAAAAGCCTAAAGTTCTTTGCAGCACTACGTTAAATTGTAAGCAGTATATTACGTTTCACAATTTTTCGACAGTTCACAATCTCGCGAGATAGATTATAATCTAACGTTATTTACAATTTTACGGTGACATATACGTCCCATTGCTGGGTACAGCCCTACGCTGGTTAGCGGAAGCGATTGGACTAATAACCAAAACCCTTTTGGCCCATTTACTTTTAAAATTTTCGTAATGAATTGTAAAAGTTGTCCAGAAACTAGAAGAAAAACTGATAGTGCTTTTCCCCGGAAGATTATTGTATGAACTCGCAATGAGAAGGCACAATCCAAACGAAGTTTGGGCATAAATGTTAGCCAGAAAAGGCAATTAGATATAGAATATAAAATTGTATATTGTTACAGTTCATTGTAGTTGCTGAAGTGGATACTGAGCGCATCGTCGAAATGATCGATTTGCGTTTCTGCACGCTCGGCCCGTTTGAAGGCTCCATAGTTGAGGTAATACCACACAATACCAAACAAGTGCGTATACGACGTTTGTGAGACGTGACCCTGACTGACTTAAATCTCTTGTTTCAGCTTCATGTGAAACAAAGACGTCCGTCTAGAAATACTGAGGCACCGGATGAAGATGATGAGGTTCAAGTCAGTGTTTATTATTAATTATTATTAAGCCCATGTTTGGCACAGCTGTCTGCACTGGATGGAACACACTTATAAAAACTAGTGGAAAAACGTCTGGCGTTGTAACTAGCGTTGTAGTACATGTCCAAAACGTCAGTCTTTCCACAGTATCTTACGCTAAACCTGTTTGAGTGACACTTGCAACCTTCAAAAGTTGTTAGAGTGGTTTTCCTTTCAATTTACGCTTATCATCCTGGCTAAGATGTGCGTGCTTGTGTAGTTAAATATAGTCACAACTTATTATAATATATACAAACAGCCTATACATGTCTCACTGGTGGGCACAGGCCTCCCCTTAACCAACCGGAGGGGGTATGGAGCATACTCCACCATGCTGCTCCACTGCGGGTTCGTGGTTGACCAACGGCTTAACGTGCCCGTGCACTAGTTATTAATTTTGTTAAATGTAAAGAAAAAGGTCTGATGGACTGTATTTTATTAACTAGCGTAGTGTTTACTGTACTAAAGAGTTGATTTCAATGAGGTGAAAGTAATATGACATTTTGTTGTGACGTGTCAGGTGACGGCGGCGGCGATGGCGCGGGTGGCGCGGTACACGGGCGCGGAGGGCACGAGTAGCACGAGCAGCACGCACGAGTCCCGCGTGATGGCGCTACTGCCCACGCCGGGCCAGGCGAACGCGCTCTACGCCGCGTTGCTCACCGCCATACACAACACTGCCGACACACACTTCTCACTATTGTGACCTTCGACCGAACACATGCTCGGAATCCCCATCTACGATCCGAAACACCTACGAAAATGTTCCCTACTTTTATCTCGAAATTGTTCCCACGAATACTGACTCACCACCCGGTGTCCACACCAGACTTATTTTAAACATAAGTGTGTGAGAAACCTCTACACCGAATCGATAATTCTTGTATATTTTACCACCACATTAAATTTATAAGTGAACACACACAACGAATGTATAAATAAAACTTTGGATTTAAAAGTGTTTGATAAGGACAACAGTTACAGAAATGTCAGATTAAAATTATATAGCTTACTTCTTAGATAATAGAACGTCTTTGGTTTACAGATAAAATATTGTGTATAAATGAAGATCTTTCGATATGACAAGCAGCTAAACTGCCATGACACAAAACTGAAAAAGGTAATTTGCTAGAAACCACATTTTGGATACATCATTATATCAGTATTAAGCGATTTAAACTTACTACTAGTATTAGTTAAGAAACTTAAATACAATTGTTTATTTTTTATCCATTTTCATATAAGTCACGCATCACTATGAAGACATTCCAAATCCTTTATATTTGTAAATAAATATTTAATATATTTTGTATCAGGCTTACAATTAATAAGATAGTGTTAAATGATGATGGCCAGTTACTAGATTGAACTTGCAAGTCAGATGAATTCTGGCACTTAATATATTTGTCAAAATTATAATTGATATTATTATATGTATAGATGTAAATAATATAGTCTACAAATTGTATTTTTGTTAATATTATTTAGATTGATTCATTTTATGACAAATCGGTGCTTCCTCTTTCTTACCAAATAAAATGATATAATAATAGTAAAAGAATGACATGCCCCCATAGCTGGGCACAAGATCATTAACGCAGTAAATATGTAATAAGCTTCGTTAATCCGTTAACTAAATTAAATATTGTCAACTGTTAACTTCCGTTAATTTTCCACAAGTTTACGAAAAGATTACCCCGCGGACCACATCGCGCTGCAGAAAAAATATAAACACTGGTGCTAATTCCTGTAAATACCATCTAATTTTATTTTAAGTTATATCTGTCATTTTCTTATCCGCCGAAAAGGAAAGGGACGGGTAATCGATAAGCATAAAATTTATGGAACACACGTCAATTTTAAGCACAAATCTAAACCAACCGTCTAAAAATTTTACACCCGTCAATAACCCGACACAGTTAAGTAGACAGCACGTCAAACGGATTGCATGCCAGCGACGTACCTTTTGATTCGCCCGGGTTATTCATTCATTTACTCATTCTTCCTAAAATTAAGAGCTGTGAATCATCCATCCCTTTCCTTTTCGACGGATATGAAAATGACGGATATAACTTAAAATAAAATTAGGCGGTGTCTGCAGGAATCGGGGCCACTGTTCTGTTTGTATATACAAACTAATGAAACGTGATTCTTTTCGATTTTTCAAGCCTTGTCTAAACAACAAAAACCCATACCAACTTTTATCGCTAAATAACTAACGCAACAATACAATTCAATTTCTGTCACGTGTTGATCGTTAGATCAACGTTGCATGTAAAGTTTATCTTTTAAAGAAGTTAACGTTTTTATTAACGGATTAGCGATTAACAAAGTTTTTGATTAACGGTACCCAGCTATATCACAGTTATTAACAACCTTAATTGTTATAATTATATTTTTTACTAAATATTTGTATCTTATAAATTCGAATTTAATTTTGAAAATGACAACAGGTGTTTTTCCTACATTCCCATGATTTTATAAAGATTTTAATATCTTTATAAAATAATGCACTATTTCTATAATGTAAGCTAGCTCAATTTTACACTTTTTGTACAGACCTGTTATTTTGGATTTCGATACATAAGGAGGCCAAATTCGTATAAAACATGGTATGAATATTAATCTTATTATTTTGTATTCGTCATAAAATTAGGACATTTGGTTTTGTTTCTTTTCATTACGTGTGTTGTATTTTTTTAATAAATTATGAAAAAAAACTACATTTTTTATTATTAACTTATCGAGCATATTGCTATTATACGGGTAGAAATCCTGGAAACCACCGACTAGACTTAAACGGAGTTCCACGACCAAAAAGAACAAACCTAGGTGCATAAAGTCTTACTCGTATACCTATCGAGGTGGACAGACAAATCATAGCGGACTGAAAAATAGATACAATAATTATAAGTAAGTAACGTTTAATATAACTAGGTAAATAATTCAGTTCGGCAAGGTAACTAAATATTTTTTTATAAATAAACCCGCTTACCTAACCTGAAAATTTGACATCCGACTTCCTGTCTGACCTTCCAACCCGCGAAGAGAAAACGAGCCCAATACAGGTGAGGTCACGTACCTCCGAAAATGAATTTCTCGGTAAGTAATGTGGGTTTCCTCACGATGTTTTCCTACTGCTGAGCACGTGATAATCATTTATAAATAAACGCTCGAAATATAATACGAAAAACCGAAAACAAGATTTGCAGCCACTTTGAACATCTTTCGTATGGGTTGTGAGATGAGATCAATGACCGACCTCATCAAGGCTGGTATTATGGTTACTATTGAGGCGCCTAAGACCCATGACGTGGCTCCTGTAGCGATAACATTAAATAGTAGCCGCGACAGACTGCTTATTAACGTTCCCACCGAAGCACGGATCATCTTATTTTCGGACAATCGGGCGATCTATGCAATGTCCTAACCAAACTCGGATCACAAAGTAGTTTTTGAGTTGAGCCCAACGCTTCACACTGGACCACGGCGGCCGTTTTGATACGATGTCCTAAGATGCCACGGATCATCATCATACGTCCCACTGCTGGGCACACTACTGCTGGGAACGCTCTAACCACGGATAATACAGACAATTAATGAAATCAGCATATCGCCTGGATATTTTATTTTCGTCTGGATATTATTGTGTTTAGACACAATTCCATTCCAGCAGCAAAATAAATGTATTTTTTCCGGAAAATAGAATTGTCGCTCCAAATCTAGTGATATGAATGAAGATATCTTAACATACATAGTCACCTTGTGTGAATACTTCAGGCTGTCCACTGACATATACATTTGCAAATTGCAGTGCGGTGACTTGCAATCGATTGCAATAAGCGTTAGAATGAACCTTGTCAAACCAGTATTAAGGTAATATTATCCTCAAAGCGAAGGGAAAGGAGGTCGGGGCGGGGTGGCGAGGGATTCCCTCTGTGGTTGCTGAGTATGTACGGTTACAATAACAACATTACCATTCATTTACGTACGTGATTGTAATTACGTTGTGAACATCATATTGTACTTACACATTTTCCAAGTGAATGACACCAACACATTCATGATTTACCACATTAGTAATATAGAGAATAAGTTAAACGATGGCATGGCGTGAAGTATATATCCTGTCTATAGCACATAACCCAGAAGAAGTTTGATAGAGGAAGCTTCAGGAGAAAGAAATAAACACAAATAAAAAGACTAAATTACAAAATCTAAATTTAAACACAATAAAAATCTTTATCTTTAAGATGCATGTGATGATGAATATTTTAAGTGCAGTAGGAATTTTCTTTAACCATTTATTAGTCGTCTTAAAAGAATTCAACATCAACTTATTCTGATAGTATAAGATTACTTTATATTACACTTGCGCCATATTAACCTCCTAACCTTCGCCTCTTTATGTAGCAATCGCAGTCTTCCTGTTGATATGCCCTATATCCTGAGTGTCACCTTGGCTATGCTCCTCGGCATTCGTATCACTCTTCAGTAAACGATTACAGGATGTCTTATTGTTGCTATCCGCGTCCTATAACGGAAAACGATTTCATAAATGATACGCACATTAGAACATGGTCACAGAAATATAGACCAGGTATTTGTACAGGCGACGTATCTAGTAGATATTATCCTTTATTTTACGATAAGACTTATTGTACGTTTGCCGCAGATGGCATTAACTACTTGGCCGGACAAATGGGGAGCGCTGAAGGCTCTCACCCGGTACAACGTTTAAGACAACAGGCCTGAGGGTGCCCAGTTGGGCGCGAACCTCGGCTCAGGGCGTCGTCTGAGAGGAAAAATATTTGAAAGAATTAATCGACCCTAGTGGGTCGATAGCGATAAGCGCTGAATGAGGGAAATCGTCGACCACGCCGGCGGGGTCGGTATCGGGGTCCTAACTTAGATATAGCCACTACCCAGCAAAGTTCTGTCACCAACCGAAGAGATATTTCTTAACAAAACGAGAGATCCAACCCTAATGTCACATCGTTATGGTCATAAATGACCATAACGATGTTTTACATTAAACACATATATATACAATACAATCTATCATTCTTCAATTATTTCAACAATCTAAGTACTTACGCGACATTGACATAGTGAGGTAGCGCCACAGTGACCGCGATTTATTTGGACTGAAATAGTTCACAATAGACATAATTTTATAGAGCATTTAGCGGTGTACGAAGGTACATTACAAACGTGCCACACTTCTGTGTGTATTGTTCGAATAATGAGAGACACTACTGCCCAGTATCGCTACTACAGTCCGGTCGATGTTCGTTTGTAAGTATGCATCATAAGCAGAGGATAAAGGCATTATAATTGATTACGGCCCTTGGCTATAGCACTATTATAGGATTTTCCTAGTGGTTGATACTATTTTCTATCACCCTTAAGTACATCTAATTTCAGGGGAAACTTGTTAGTTTATTATCACCTAACTCTCCTCTGCAGTACACATTTAATATGGTTGAGGAATAATTTAAAGGCCACATTGAAATATTTCATCTTTGAAATGCAATATTTCCATCTGACATTTGTTGAAATTACGCACTTTCTTTTAAATGCGCAAATGCCAAATGGTAATATTGATTTTTAGATGAACTGCTTCAACGTGGCCTTTTTTACGATCCCATGGCACTATATATCTGAAGAAAATTCATACTCATCTTGAGTGAGACCGACGCGCTAAGTCGAAGGGAATGTAATGTTTTGGCATTCACCTGTTATGGAAATTCGGTGATTTCCGCCCGCAAAGGAGCAAGCGCTTCCTTGTTGGCCTGCCAGCCCTCCAATACGATCAATCTGGCTGTAGCCAGTTATAACCAGTGCGAGTTATTCTTGGCTTTTCTTAACTGACACGCGCCGATGAGTGGCGGCAGGTGTCGCAACTGCAAAGCAAGAATTTGCTGAAAGACGTATTGTACACTAGCAGAAAATCGGCAGTCAACTCCTCTAAATTCCTCTGCTGACGGTTGAAAGTTATCCTAACCAAAACCATTATTTGTTGCATATATCCATATGGATAGCATCCTGTTAATATTATGATTTATTATATCCCTGTCATGATTGCAACGCAAATATAATTTAGTGGACAAAAAAATCGATTGCATCTGTTACCGGGTCTTTAATAACTGTCTGCAAAAAATATGATTTATGCTATAAGATATAGATAGGTACTATTTTAAAGTAGAAGGTATCCAGATTCAGAAAATAAAAGAAAAAAATATGATAAATAATCATTTGCATAAGTAATGCAAAGTATTTTCCGAAATGCCCACGATAACAAGACTCGAGTAGATTTTTTTATCCACCAGTGAATATCTTTGAGTGATGGGTTTATAATCAGGCACCATATTCATGTATGTTATATATAAAAATATACAGGGTACTAGTTATATCGTAAAGAAAACTTTGAGGGATGATTCAGGCCATGATTCTGAATCTCTATCAAATTGAATTTTCCGTCGCAAAAGAATGAAACTGAGAGAAAGAATGAAAATCAAAACACTAAAATTTTCATTAATTTTCCGACAAGAAATTCCATTTGGTATTATCGCAAAAGTAGGCAAAGAATTGAAAATAATAAAAAAAAACATGAATTTTGCGATCATCTTCCCTGCATATATCCCGCATTACGCGAGGTACGCTTACCGAACCTAAAGGTATCGACAGGTTTTTCCAGAAGCGACTGTTAAAGGGAAAACCAGCCTAAGTACCTACAGGTTAAGTCAGATGACTCCAAAAACACTTTTTTCGGACAAATGTGTGTTTACCTTAAGCACGTGATATCAATTATTTATGATCCAAACATGAAAACGGTAATAATTGCGGCTTTAGTGGTTTATAGTATAACTCTGTGGTTTGGAAGATACGAACCCATTACAGTTATTTATATAAGTAATTGCAATAAGTCGCTATTTAGCACGTATTCTTACTATGGACATGATGTACGGGCGGGGTCTTGTATGCATGGACATGATGTACGGGCGGGGTCTTGTATGCGGTATCACTGACTACACAAGAATTGAGATAAATAAACATAATAAAATAACTAAATCATGCATTGACCACATATTTGTCCGATCACGCATACAAGACGTTCGCTCAGCCGCACTATGTACCATACTGGCCGATCACAGAATGACTGCAGTCGCGTTCCTTGGTATGCCGCATGTACAGGTTGCTCCACAGATAGTGAAACGAATAAATAATACAAAATTGCAACATGAACTTAATAAAATAGATTGGAGCGTAACAAATAATATGAAATGTCCTAACCTTATATATAATTTTATCAAAACTAATATTACAGATTGTTATAAAAAAGCAGAATATTCATGTACAGTCGGGTGCTCTAAGCGTAGTGTGGAACCTTGGGTTAATAAAGAGGTAATAAAATCTTGCAAAAATAGAGATAAGTTGTTTTTAAAATGGAAAAAAGACTTGAATAATATGGTATTAAAATCAGAATATAAGAAGCAAAGAAATAAAACTTATAAATTAGTAAATAAAAATAGAAATGAGTATTATAAAAATGAAATTAATAATTGTAAATCCGATCCAAAGAAACTATGGAAACTGTTAAATAAAATCTCGGGTAAAATTGCGAATTCCATCGATAGCGTTATTTTGAAGGCCTTTCAAAATTGTGGCAATGAGAAACATATAGCCGATAACTTTGCGACTGAATTTCAAAATAATGTTAAAAATATTATTCCCAACTGCGACAGCAAACTGTTAGATGAATCGTTGTATAGAAAGCCAGCAGACAAATCTATGCTTTGTAAAAGGGCTACGCATCATCAAGTGCAAAAAATCATTCAGTCAATGAATTGCAATAAAGCTCCAGGGATAGATGGTATTCGACCCAGAGACATAAAAATGATAGCAGATAAAATAACAACCGCTATAACGGACTTGATAAATACAAGCTTGATGACTGGACAATATCCAAATGATCTAAAAGTGGGAATGGTTAGACCTATCTTTAAAGCAGGTGATCACAAAGATTACTCTAAATATCGCCCAATAACCATGCTTCCAGCCATAGATAAAATCGTAGAAAAGTATTTTTGTAATCAAATACACCAATATTACAGATCACACGAAATCCTGTCAGCGAAGCAATATGGATTCCAACCCAAAAAGAGTACCACGTTGTTATTATCTCGCTTCTCTGATGAAATTAATAACCACCTTAATAACAAAAGACACATATTACTTATATTTATAGATTACAGTAAAGCGTTCGATACATTGAGACACGATACACTTCTAGATAAATTAGAGGACAGTGGAGTTAGAGGCCAACTATTGGAGTGGTGCAAAAGTTATCTTGCAAACAGATCTTATAAGGTTAAGATAGGTGACTCGATCAGCGATGCCGTCAATGTTACAGAGGGTACAGCCCAGGGCTCGGTGCTAGGACCGTTGCACTATCTGGCATATGTCAATGACATAAATAATATTGTACATAGCTGCGGAGTTTACCAATATGCAGACGATACATGTATGGTATCAGCTGATTCAAATCTCAATGTTGCAATGCATAAATTACAAGAAGACTTTGATAGGGTTTGTCAATGGTCTCATGACGCCGGTCTGGTTCTTAATGCTGAGAAGACTAAATTAATGCACATACACTCAAGCTACAATAAAACCGTAGGCAAAGTGGAAATCAAAGTTCACAGCCATGATTGCCTACACCTCAGTTCCTCTAATAAAACATTATGTCAATGTAGAACATTACAACAAGTACCTGAACAGACATATCTTGGCCTTGTAATCGATAATAGATTTAATTGGAGTAATCACATTAATAAGGTATGTAGTAAGTTACGGGCAATACTGGCAAAATTCTACATAATCAAAAATAGAATACCCTACACACTAATGCTGACTATGTACAAAGCTTTGGCTGAAAGCATCATATCATATGGCCTCAGCAGCTACGGACGGACTTTTAAATCTTACCTTGACCAAATATATAGGCTACAGGTAAGAATCCTAAAATTAATTACACCACATAACATCAAAAATCAATTAAAAAGCTATAATGAGATCTTTATGTACAATAAAATTTTACCAGTTCATGACAAATTTAAATTGAATATGCTTACCGAACAGTACTTTAGAACAGAAATACAGCATCCAACAACACATACTAAGATAACAAGACAAGTCACAAATAAAATACTAACTAAGCCCCGTTATAACAATTATTATGGCAGAAGAACATCCGAATATATCTTACCAGACCTAATAAATAAACTACCTAATCATGCTAAATTAAAAATAAACAAAAACAACTTATCTAATACATTAAAAAATGAACTGTTAAAACAACTAGAGTATCAAAATAATAACTTATATAAATAATACATATTATACCAACAAAATACAAAAAGATAAATAAATAAATTACATAATTGCTACAAAATGTAAACAATATTACTAGAATAAATAAAAATATAGTTTTTTCAGGTTAAATAATAATAAATAATTAATAATAAAATTAAAATATCCACATAATTTAAAATAAGTAGGTACATATCTAGTTAACATTATCTGTGCCTCCTGTATATCGGTTCTGAGTACGCGGCGGCTGAGGTGAAGGCGGGAGGGTCCGGCTTAGCAGTGAGCGCAACCATCACCACTGCCGTGTTGCTATGCACATCGGCCAGTAGGCATAAGTTTTATAGGTAAAATTATAACTGTAGTTATCATATCACTTGCTTGCGCTCTGCGATGCGTAGCCGAGACACGAACTGCACAAAATGTTTGTTTACCTTTTGCTTACCCACAAGTTTTTGTTACCTACTTATCTATGTATAATGTAAGACGGACATCGTAGATACCTAGCATCGACACAAACCATGGTTTAACGATGCTAGTTAGTTTAATCACTGTTTGTACTTAATTTTTGAAATAAATAAAAAAAAAAAAAAAAAAAAAAAAAAACTAAGGTATGCGGTACTACCAGTACACAATTTACTTAAATGGTGACAATGGGGGACTTTCCAAGCTACGTTTCTCAAAAAAGTTATAGATGGCGCTGTACAGATTTTGCTTTAATTAGTCTTTTAATTTTATGGATAACAGACATTATGCAACTTTTATCTTTGTTTTTGGGTATAAATGATGATATTACATCGAGGCACAATAACATCTTCCACCAATTATTATTCTGATCAAAATAAAAAGAAGCAATATAGGTAACAACATAATTATAAACATAATGAAATCCAAATATCAAGCAACAATCATTTTTATATATGCTTCTGTCAATGATGAAATTATCGAAAATATCATAATGAGAAAATAGGTAATTATCACGTTAAATCTCGACAGTGCCATCTATATTCTTTTTGGGGGCGTCGTAGCCTGGAAAGTCTTTACTCACACTTTGTACAATTCTTCACTAAAAGTAAAGTCTTTAAGGCCTCTTTGAGGAAACTCTAAACTATATAAGATAATACGTAGTTAGTTATTCCGCGTGGTAGTGAAGCATGTCATCGTGGCACAAGCACAATAGTCAATAAAGCTTTAAAATGGACTACAAGACTTACTAGGTCATCCTCCTCTCATTGTGTACCATTATGTAATTGCTTATCAATGACGTATTACTAACTGCATTAAGGTTCCAAACAGCACAACACAATATGTACTTGCGTCATTGATCGAAGACGGAACTAGCTCTAGTAACAACGCAGGCAACATCGAATGCCTTGCCCCAATGCAAAGCTAACATTACATTCTCAAAAATGAACCTTTTTTCCTGTTCTCGCCTGACGAGTTTAAGTCACGAGTGCAACGCCCGGAATAATACATATCATCAAAAACTTTTCGTACCCACCTCGCCAAAATATACTTAGGTATATTTAACTGAATGGTCTCTACTTAAGCAGTCGGCGTCCGTGACAATAATCTCTGTATTAGGCCTACGAAACAAATGGAGATAATTAAAAAGGCAATTACTATAATCGACTGCCCTCACAACGTTGGAAAATCTCGTACTAACATGCCATGGAAAATTTGTGGCATACCTACATTTAAACTACACTTATTGTTACTTTTATTACGTACCAATCACATACGAATGCGTATAAGTAGGTGGACAAAATTTACTTACGCTAAGGAAGGAAGGACATTATTTTCATAATTTATTATTGCAATATTCTGTTCAATCATGTCAACTTGGAACACACTATAAGGTAAGGGTAAATATTTTTATACAAAAATGATACTTACAATTGAATATCAAGAATGTGCGTAATCACACCACATTTTGCTTACTAACGAAATATTTTATAGGTATGTGGGTACGTCACAATAGGTCATTATTTGTGTGTCATAGAATATTTAATGCGACCACATCACTTGCCATGGATAAACTATCATTTCCTATGGGTGTACAAACATTTTATAAAAAAATATTTTCTGAATATTACCGAATGCGTACCTAAATATGCTAATTACCCGCGCTGTAATCATTATTTCGTATCTTTAATTTCCAAGAATGAACTGTGTTAGTTGGTCTCCTACCTCCTTCCAGGTCTGACTGGTATGTCTTACCTGTTTGTCTATTTCGTGTTTGACTTGAAATATTACATACAAAAAAGCACTACCTACATGTTTAGTGATCCTAGATTTCCCTTAAACTTTATTTCCAATATTTTTTTCTTACATGCATTTGTCGGGGTAAATCTATATCAAACGTTAATTTCAGCGTTTGTTTACAGTAGTCGAGAGGCTTTTCTGGTAGGGTGTGCAGTGTAAGCACCATCAGCTTTTGCACTCGCGAAGACTGACGTCATCCGCAGGCAAAACGTTATAAAGTTGCGCGAGCGCAGGCGCGCGCTCATTCGTACTTCTGCGCGCACGTCGCGCACCTCGCGTCAACTCAACGAAACAAGTGCATTAACCACGAAATTTGAACTTTGTTATTTGTGTGGCGAATTGTTGGTGCACCAAGATGCCGAAAAATATTTTAGCGGAGATGGGCTCCCAAGTGGGGCTCACGCCCGCACGACAGAACAGGAAGGTAAGTTGTACCATGGATTTAGATTTTAACATTTTCAGTGAAAATTAAGTCGATGAATTAATTGTTTTCAACACTGAAACAACTAGAATATCTTACATGAACTTTTGCTGTTATACCTAATATATTAAGCCGATAGATACAGGCAGGTAGGAGCTTTCCGTCACGCGCGAGCTTTTCCGATGAATAATTTCAAAACTAGTCGATTCCGAAAAATACACTGCGAGCCCAATGAATGGGCGTTCAGACATTCTCACGGCCAGACAGAAATAAACCCTACCCACACCGACATACACGTCATGTGCCTGGACTACAATGTCAATATCGCATACCTTAATTTGTTAAAATTTAAATTTTAACGACAAAGAAGACATAAACATAACTATCAAGCATTTCTGAAATATTATATTTCCTAATATGCACAGGAATTACTATCCTGTGCGAATATAAAATAAATAACAGATGAAGCAATCTTTTTTTGCTTCATGTTGTAGGTACTATAAGAAATCAACATTGTTTTATAAGTACCTAAATGCTTTACCATGTTATCGATAATTTCATCAAAATCGCCGATAGTGATTTCTTACTTTTGGATACTCGGACTGCGCAAGCTTGGATATGTGCCAAGAGTCTTATATTTGCCTACAATTTTTTTCCGATGTTATTTAATATACACACATTTGAGTCCAATACCGTTAACTGATAGGTATTTAGTAAAAATTCTCAATTTTCTCGGCGTTTTTCGTACACCATAATACGTACTTTAATTAATATTCATTTACACGACTAGGAATTTTTCACCCCTATCTTACACAGCTCCATTTCCCTAGATTCCACGACTATCATGGTCCAAATTTAATGTTCAGTTCGGGATTCGGACCTGTAACCTTCCACGTTCAGCCAAGTTAATATAAGTATTCGAATTATTGATCAGAAAATACAAAGTTAGTTATTTGTAATTATTCAAGGTACCTGTCTTCTAGCATTCGGGGCTTTTCGAGCGTTTTTGAAACAGTCAATACCCACTGTAGGTAGATAGTATGGGATTAGTATTTAGCTCTAACGCCAAAGTTCCACAAGAGACTGCAGCGCGATAATAACTACAATGTCTATGCCCAGGAGTAGGGCGTTTACTGCTCGTCAAATACGTTAAATGTTTGGAGACGGAAAGAAATCCATCAGAATACTTTTTTTCTAGGAACAAGAGATCTTTTGAGGCATACGTACGTATGCGTAGGTACCTTCTTCTATCGTCTGGATTGAGAGGTACATTACCAACCTCATCAACCCTGGTGTCAGGGTTATTATTGAGCCGCCAAAGGCCCCTGGCATGGCTCATGTAACGACTACTTACTTACATCATTAAGTAGTAACCGGCCCAACGGCTTAACGTGCCTTCCGAAGCACGGATCATCTTACTTTTTGGACAATCAGGTGATCAGCCTGTAATGTCCTAACCAAACTAGGGATCACAAAGTGATTTACCGTAGGTACCTAACTAATATATACAACTCAGCTCGATTTTTTACTAAAAAGTACCTATATTAAAAACCAACGATAAAAACTCCCATGTTTAAAAGTTACACTCGTTACATTCCGCCAACAAACACGACAGAAAAAAAAAGGCTTGAAATGTTTATGATTAGAGTTATTTTGCCTTTGAGCTCAAGGAAGCAAAACATGAAAATAAGCTTGAGATTAAATACCACGAAACGCATATTGAATCTAAATGAGATAAAAGACAGTCCGACTTCAGCTACAAATGAAAAAAAAACATGGGTAGGCACCCTCCAAGACGGTGAGCGGGAAGAGTTGTAATAATATATTAACTTTTACAATTAAGACAACCCGCAACATCATACTTAAGTAAATAAGCCATATTTTTAAGACGAGAACTCTTGGATATTATCCCTTTTTTATATTACCCAACCGCCAACCTCGCCCAGAATTGATCGTGAAAATGCACTAATATTTTTAAAGTAGACATAGTTCGTCGAGATATTTTTTCATAATATATTATTTGTACTCTACACAGAATAGATAATCAGATATAGTCTGGGGAATGATATACTTAGTGGGGGTGTCTGGCAAATAATATACAAAGATCTATGTCTAGTCTAGAGTATAAAATATATATCTGTATTTCTACAGTAAAAGTTTAGCTATAAATCTTGTGTCAATCTATTTTTATAAACTTCATTCAAAATCGCTTTAATATTGAGGAAATAAGCTAAGTTTACTACGTACTGGGTTCCTTATTAGCAACATGTATTATCCTCACGTCATGAAGGTACTACGAGTTAGTTATAAACTCAATGCGATGCCGTAAAGTGGAAAATTATTCTTAGATTACATTACCTACTACAGACAGAGTAGTCTTATTTTCTTAGTTATTAAATATTTATAGTCCTTCCAGTTTGACTGTTTACGAGCGACCTATTATTATATAACTAACTCGAGATGTAAAATTACCAATAAAAACACATAAATTATAGTTAAAAATACGCGCAAGAATTCATAAAAAAAATAACAAATATGGAAATGTAAAAATAGTTTTTAACATAATAATCACATAAAAGTACTTAGGAGTTACCTCGTATCAGAATCGGTACGGTACCTACTGACAAAGACACCATCAAGGATTTGTCTATTATATAGATAATGTTGTACAGATCATGTCAGGGCCGACCAGACCACTCCGAGTAGAGGCAGCCTTGCTGCTGTATTTGCCGAATATTTACATAAATAAAGGTACCTACTTGGTTAAAAAGAGATAAACATTCGTATGACATATTATACACTGTCCAAGGTACAAAGTAACAATGGGAAAAAACTGCATGGCGTATATGTATTGAAGCTGATCTTTATAATGCCATTAGTGTGGCAATTGATGTTTAATACCTGTTGTTAACACCACTTTGACAAACATTTTATAAATTACTCACTTAAATTGAATCCAATGTTCGTCAGTTTATCCCCATCTGTGCTAGATTTATTCGATTTTTGTGTTACTGTATAATGAACAATAAACTGTTAAATAAATACCTAAGTACTTATAATTATTTGTTTATATGCATTGGACATGATGTATACTTACATATGTATATTACGTGATTAGTTCACATTTTGAACACAGGATCTTTGATATACGAGTGTTGTACGCGCGTAATGTCCGTACAGGTTGTTAATTATCTGTAGTCTAAAGCGTTGCATCAGCGGCAAGGCGTTAACATGAGCTCAGTAACGCTAACTAACCCATCACACCCCCAGCTGCCTACTGAATCACGGCTACAACCTAGATATCATTCAGCACAAAACCTCGTGACCAACGGGCTTTTCAACGAATCTAACAAATACACGTTCTACAATCAATTGGTCAATAAAGTACACACTTGTGTTAATCTTCTCGATAACTAAGACTGCTACTGGAATGTTTTAAGTGTTTGTAGATACGGCAGTAATAAATAAGTCCATGTTAAGCGAAATATTATCAAAATAAATACTTATAGGGACGTAATTTATCTTGAAGAGAATCTAGTGTAGTGTGCACTTCATACAAGGAAAAATTAAATCTTTAAATGATTTCGTTGTCTCTTGTCCGCAGTGTAGGAGCATTTTAATAAGCCTTACTTATCATGCAAAAATAGCTATTCCAAGGCGGTTTTCATTGCTAATCATCTTATTATAGATACGTGTCCGATTATAAATATTTTCTGTAAGTTTATTTCGGATTTCTTATGCGTTGATATTATTGCTTAGCGAATGTTTTTGTTATATCGAAGTTGCGATTGCGAATTTGCTAAGCGACTTTGATGTATCACCATTACACAAAAACTACGGGACACGAAAATAAATGCTATGAATGAAATCTTTAATAGAAATAATAATAAGGTTTACTTCAAAACGTGTCAGTCGACGAAAGATAAACTGACTTTATTGAGCTAAGTATTCAAAATAGACAACCTAATATTATTTATATTTTTTTAAAGAACTAAATATTCTTTAATAAATCGTCTATAACTGAAGCAAAACTACCTAGCTCCTTATCAATGTAAATATTTGCGCAGTGTTTACAGTGCAGTCAATTAAAGGTACCTACAACAAACAGTTTTGTCAAGCCGGCGCGGACGCAATCTCCGTCATCCCGCTGACGCTTGCGCATGCCGACCTTGATCTTGCTTTAGTCAAAGGAGCACACGACATTACAATGGACTCTTCTCCGTATTTATCACATTTGTATCGCCATAGGCAAGTGTCAGTACAGTAAAGATACCTATATATTATATGGTTATAGTTATATTTTTAATAAAGCATAGTCCTTTCTGTTGTGGAAATTATAATAGGCTGTTTTACGGAAGCTATGATGAGAAATTTGATTCGTTCTGTTTTCGTCGTTATCGTACCTGCCAATTAGAATCAACCTGCGTAAAGCTGTTGGCTAATGATAATTAGCAAGTACAATTTGTAGTAGTTTCTGCTAAGTTTTCACTGGATATCAGTGTCGATATTCTGGCAGAAACAAACTTAATTTTAGTTTAGTTTACCAGTTCCAAAACAAGCGCACCTCCTCCTTCCTCCTCCTTCTTGCACTTACTTGCAAGAATCAGCACCATTTCATTTCACTGATATGTTTTTATCAGACTTTACCTATTCTAGTAGTAGCCTACTTAGTATATATCAGTACAATGTCTAGTAAAAACTCAGCAGAAATAACTATCCGCTGGGCTAGCCATCTAGTTAGAGCTTACTGACTGATACAGGCTCACGCTAAATACCTAGTCACGCAAAATGACGTAGACCATAGATCGTATTGAAATACTCATTCTTTATTCCTATTGTCGGGAACAGTTTAGAAGTAATTTTAAACGTAGTAATCTGGCAACAATCTTTTACTAAGTATAAATAAGTAAACATTCTGAATTCACTGATCTTTATTTTTAGCCGAGCTAGATAAACGATCTAATGGCTACATCGCTTTGCAGCGAGAGCTGAATTTAATACCTACAACATTATTTGGTTTTACATTTGGCTATATTTGGCTTAGCTTACAATTCTATTAACATTTAACTGTAATGCTCAATACACACAGATGCGATTCCGGATCCGTTCCGGGCCGCGCATGTGTGATGTGGACGGATGCATACAAACTTGAACATTCCAAAAATTCTCGCCTCGGAAAAGCTTTCTATACAATACTCTTTGTGCATCGAGCTTAAGAGTACCTAAATGTAGTTTTATGTTGTGAGTTAATTGTGCGTTGCGTAGTAAATATTATCATAATATAATATTATAGGTAATAAACTTGTTATAAATATAAATAAATACGCCAAAAGACCGATAACTCGATGTATTTATTCCATGACTTTTCGGCTTAACACTTAAGTAATTGATTTCCTCTCTTCATTTTATTAGCCATGTACCTAGCTAATAGGAATTTCTTGTAACATACCTGAGCATAAAAGTGTATAAAAAATTATGTGTGTGTTGTGTACACACATATATTGTATACAATATCGCAACTGAGTATTTATGATTGTCCAGCGTAAAACAACGCAATTATTGTATTATATGTCTAGTGAACGACGATGATTGCTCTATTGTAACGCATCAGTTGCGATGCATGCAACTATGTCGGACACGCACTATACTAATTTTTAATTTATCATTGAATAGTGGCCATCAATAGGAAATACCTCGAGTTGCTTGTATGATGTTATCATAGCATGTGCCCAGTATTTCAAAATATTACGTTATCTTACTTTCAGGTCAAGATAGTGTAATAATTTTAAAACATACTAAGTATTTATAACGTTCTAAGAAATACAAGTCAGTTGGTAGTGGCAAAAGTTCTCAGTGGCGAGTTTGAAGGATAACCAGTCGGTTTCCGCATGCGGCGCACAGATTGTTAAATTATATAGAACATTCAATCAGGTACAGCGCCACAATAATAATCATCAATATTATATATATATATTACATGAGAAAATCAATAAAATAACAAAGTTCATTATAAACGTATAAAAACATTGATAATAATTGTTTTAAGGTTAATTGATTCCATTTGAATGCGGAGATTAAGAAAAAACGAACGCATAGGTAGGTATTGGTTTCGCTTTAAAGAATATGTAAATTCTATGGCCAGCAACGTCGCGTCAAGTTATTAAAATTTTAGCACTTGATTTTTTTGCCTAACATGTTACTCATACATGCATAGCCTGTAACATCAAAATAAGCGACGAATGCAAAAGAACAAGAGGTTGACGTAATATCGACTTTTATTTAAAGAAATTAGTAAGTATTATAACAAGGCATTTCCTTTCTATAAAAGCCAATGGAGACTTAAAAATATTTAGATTTTTACACAAGCTGCATGCAATATGACGTCAAGCGAAACGAGCGGGAAGCACCGTTTATGTTAGGTAGACGAAGTCCGAGGTGTTTCCTTGCAATGATATATCATTCCGGTCCTAATTGTGTGGCGGAGACGTGGACGCGGCCAGTGCTTGGCAGTTACACGGCCTTGTCATTTCCCCGCACGACTAGTACCTACGTCGAGATGGGTATCCGACAAACCACAATAATTGGGTTTTTCCTAAACTGGCGCTTTATATACAAAGCTTGTTCGCGACCTGAAGGAACAAATTCCCAATGAGACGTTAAACACAAGCGTGCGTTATCCTTATGTTGTATATCCAGCAAAGTTTTTAAATTATATTAGTGTTTCAATTTCGCAAATCAACATCAAGAACTAGAAACTAGTTACAAAAGCCATTAGCCATATTTATGGAATGATTTTCCTTTTCTGCCAGTGTCTTACCTGATAAATGTTACTTCATCCTTGCAAATATGACCTTAATTGGTTGAGCCATTTAAATCAATGATAATTAGACAATAAATAATGATCTTACAAAACTATTTTTTTTGTCATTTTATATAATGTTACTATAGTTCTCAACTACTTGTTCGGTTTTACAACACGACATTAGTTTCAGAATTAGGATTTTGGACCGTGTCCAATCTGATTTGAAGATTGGATTGCAGTACTACCGGTGAGAATATACGAATTTTCGACAACTTTAAGATCAGTTAAACAGCTTAGGTATGTACTGATACCGAACTTACCAAATCTATTACTGAACACTATACAGTTCCCCTTATCAACTTCAGAAGGCAGAGGTCTAAGGTACTCCACCAGTAAGACCTACACGCCGCGGATAAACGATACCAATCTTCAATTCTAAGCTGCGTTCGGGGACTTACCTACTACATTAAAAATTTGTGTAAACCAGACGCACAAGTAATTTTTGATCGTGGGCTAGTTTATATTTTTCCTTATACGCACATTTTTTTATTCACAGGGTTTTGTTGCAACAAAAATATATTTTAAATACCTTTTCCCTCATTGTGCGCTTATCGCTATCGGCCACTCGAGGCCAATTTTATCAAACATAATTTTCTCAGACAACGCCCTGAGCCGAGGTTCATTTCCACGCCACCTGGACGCCCTCAGATGTAACATCTTAAATTTTATACCGGGTGAGAGCCTTCAGCGCTCCCCCATCTGTCCAGCTAAATAATTAATGCCATCTGAGGCAAGTCTACAATAAGTCACGTGAAAATTAAAACCTCGAATACTCATTAAATTAAGGACCATGCGAGTTTAATGTACTTATGTTTAATATTCATTAGAATGTCATTGAATCTTTATCTTTGACAAAATTGACTCAATTTCTAAAGTGAAATAATTAACAGTTATTGGGCTAGACCGCATTTAACGATTTTGATATACCTACAGCGGTAAATTAAGGAACCTTGGACATTGGAGATTATGCGTGTCCGACACGCATTTGGTCATTTCTTTAGTGATGGGTATACCTACGTAATCAGTCAACGAGTAACTCAAGTGATTAATTCAAGGTTAAATTACGAGCGAAAGTATACCCTGGAAGGATTCGTTTACATTAAAGCTATTCATGAGGCTGCTACTACATTATGGGCACCTGTTTTATCAAGACGGGATTGTTGTAACAGACAGCCACATCTGACTGTATCATTAACATACTCTTTGGCATTAGAATATGAAAAAAGAAATATCTTCGCATTCCGGCCAAATACCAAATGTCACCCAAGGCAAATCTAAAATAAGTCACACTAAAAAAGAAACATCGCTTATTTTAAATGAAAAGACTTAACTTTGTAAGTAGATTACTTTTCAAATGAGATTTTTTTTAATAAACCCTAGGGTTTATTGAGTTTAGTTTTGGTAAACAGACTGGACGCCTAATTGTAATTACTCAGCCAGCAAGTACGGTTCAAGTCAGCCACGAGTACGCATAGAAAATGTGTGTGTCTGCGCAGGCAGACCGGTTGGCGCTCGCGACCGGTCCACGGGCTCAGTGGAAAATTTCCACGCTTTCCTCACTCCCGACGAGGGAACTCCGTCACAAACCTCGACCACCTAGCCTGCGTTACCTCACCATTACTCACTATTTCTGTATAAGCAAATTTCTCGAATCTTCTCTCGGCTTCTAAATGTCACCTGAACTGAAATTCAGACTATTTAATTTAGATATTATGTCTTACGTTGTTACTTCTATGAAACTACATACGCTTAGTTTGGTAGCTATCCATTAGAATAAAAGGTGAGAGCTAACAGTTTAACCTCAGGTTATGAAACAATGTTGAATATACATCAGACTATGGACGCTGAAAATTGGAAATAGTTACATTTTGGAAAGCATGCAAAAATATGTCAGTCAAGATGTAATGTGAGCGAATCGTTGGCAAGTTTAGAATGCCGGATTTAGCACCACTAAGAATTCGTCCAAACTTGAATGGGCAAATATTCGAGGGCGGAATGCCAACCGTCTGAACAGAGCCCGCTGGCCGGCCGCCGGCGCCTTCGCCGCGTAAACATCGCGCTCACCGGCCACCAACCCACAAAATTACGTACTTTCAATAGCTGAAGGTCATGGCCCTGCTGATGTCTTGTTTACTCTATTTCAGTGTATCCGATATCCTTCGTTATATCTTCAAAAAGGAGAATAATTATCCCAGGTGTAGCTACGCATATAAATTCTTCTTCTGAGAGAACATCAGAGAGCAACAATAGGTACTATTGTCTCATTAAAAGGTGTGTGGGGCAAGCATCCAACTGCACATTATTTTGACATTCAGATATTAATTCCAACCCGACCGCCACGCGTACCGAACACTAATAAGCAAGATTTATATTACTAGCGGTTTATTAATTTACTACAAGTTGTCTTAAAATATATCAGAAACACGTGTACGTACGTTCGAGACATTCATATTCAGGGACAAAATTCACCAAAATGTATTGCCGCATTGCTGAGTGATTCAGAAACAATCACAACATGTGACTCACGAACACCGTTACTCTACAGTTCGTCACTACTAGAACGACAATAAGTATTTATGATTTAACGAATATCCATTAGAATGTTTCAAACCGTTATGGATCAATAGTAACCCTGACACCAGGGTTGATGGGGTTGGTACTCCATCTCACAACCCACACGACAGAAGAAGATGGATCATAATTAATACGTAGAAACATATCAAACTATAAAAATATCCTTTATTAAAAATTAATAAAATAAATGCCGGTCGTATGTACCTATACTATTAAAAGTAAACATACTGCTAGGTTATAACAAGAATTCGAAAATCATACGTCATAATAATGACTGAACCATGATAAAAATATTTATACAGGTGTTTTATTTTATATTATAGTTTCTCGTTGGCTACAGACATTCTGGTTAAGTATTTTATATTACTAAGCGCCAAATAATTGTGGATACAATTGTATGAAACTATAAACCGTCAAAACTAACCGTAATCAAAATTGATATTACCTACACATCATTTGTGATAAATAGCCACCAATGTAAAAAAGTCTGTCCTATATGTCAATCATACTTTAGTAGTACTTGACAAGATAACATGTATTAAAACAAAACTCTAAAAACTTGCAAGTGCCAAAATCGGTACGCATGTGCAAAACCGGTCGAAGTAATTATTTTTCGTAAGGCTGGTCCAGAGCAGCCAAATCAGGTAGTCGCAATTAAGTCAAGCCGGGTACTCGTACGACTCCTATGTACATGTGCCACCGGTAATAACGATTGTGCTGAAATTGGCGCAAGCTTCTGGGTTATTCTACCGTCAAAACAGATAGTTTGATATATTAAGGTTATTTTAATATTTTGACAGAATGAAAATCGGAGTTTAATTTGTATTTTTTTCAGGATTCTCTTGAGAGCCCTCTAAATAGTTTGGAGCAATAAAACCGTCGATAATATGTCACTAAGTTACTTAGAACTGAGTAAATATTATTCATATCATAAACGACGCATAACTTCAATATATGTTAGTACTATCATATGGAAACAAGAAAATATTAAAATTTCTTAGATTTATTGAATAGCCCGGTGAGCGTTCATCACTCTCGGCGAATCCAGTTATATCTGGTTTGAGTGACCGGTGGCCTTAAGGCCTGTGCACAACTCGCCCGAATGTTAAACACTTGACATTTTGCTATGTATGCAAGTAGTCAACCTGACTCCAAGTTCTGAACTTCCAGCGAAAAGGCATTGTACTACTACATTTTGTTGCATAAATTTCGACTGCAACCTTTCTAGCTGGCATACTGCATATTAATTATAAGCACATCTTCTAGGTACTTACGTTATAATAATCATACACACCTGATTGGTTGGTTAATTTGTGTTCTAAATTCGTGCTAAAATCTTTTCTGACGAGTTAAAAGAATTGCTCAACAAAATATTTACGTTGTATGAAAGCTCTAATGCAAATGTCACGGTTTACATCAAAGAATTTTCCACCAGCCTCTACTGTAAACAACCCAATACTTAGAACTTAGCACTTTACGGCGTTTCAAGTGTATTTTATGTTTGCGTCATTAACTAAACTTGTCTTCAATAAAACCTGTTTAATATGACTTATTGTTTACTTTTAAAAATGTGGATAAACTGAATTTTTGTTTACTATAAACTGAATTTACAACCAAGCTAGTTTCAATGTGGCATATATATATACGTATGATACTAAAAGAAATATCGTGTGATACGGGAACCAGGAACAGAGATCGGTATTCTGCTAATTTTAGTACCTCGACTAGGCCAAGGAAGCAGTCAATGCCGCGTCTCGTTAACACGCCACGCGTTCCTTACCTCAGACAGAATTTTCCATAAATTTAAGTATTACTGACTTACCTAGTTTTTAATTAAAAAACAAAAATATTGTAAGTTCCGTAATGCTTGTCACAACCGGCATATTTGTAGTGACGTTTATGAGACGATGATGACCGATTGACTTATTGTTGGCGCTGGTGTGGATATGCGATATAAATTCATGTTTGACTTGTAGTTTAGTATACTTACACCGATCTCTCTTTATTTAAGACCTGCGCTCTTTTTTTTTCTTTTTTTTTAATCTTTATTTAAGAGCTTAGTCACAAACAGAAACTATGTCGCTCTATAAGGCAACAAAAATGAGTACTAAAAACAAATTACATTATTTATCTTAAGTTTACGCCTATATTGACCAGTTTATAAAGTGCTTTGGCCTTTTTCGATAATGGGTTTGCCAAAGCAATGTTACATCCTCCAACATATCTTAAATCATCAAAAGTATTGTACAAATTGAACCTCGCGGACTCATTTCGAGCACACTCCATCAAAATATGGTATACATCTTCTACCACACCACATTCCAAACAGTTTGGCGAATCAACTTTTCGCATTAAATGAGCAAACTTATTTAATGGAATGTGCCCAGAACGAATCCTCAATGCCAAAACTAAATCTTTCCTCTTTAAACAGTTATTAATCCACGGGTGACATGGGTGACGCTCTTGTCGATGGAGAAATCACCATTCCTGTCTTCTTCCGGCCAAATCCTTCACCTCCTGATACGACACGACCTGCACCTTCTCTTTTATTTGTTTCATAAATATTCCCCTAGGTCTACCCCTTCCTCTCTTTCTAACAATTTTGCCTTCTATGATGTTTTTTATAAACGAATCGTGTCGTATCAGGTAGCTAATCATATCTCCTTTCCGATTCTCTATAGTCTTTATTATGGTTCTTTTTTCTTCTACTCTTTCCAGCACTTTCTCATTTGACAACATTCCAGCTTATAGAATAGAATAGAAAAAGTTTATTATAAAAGGACGCCACACACAAAAAAAAGACAACAACATCATATCAAATTTCCACTAAAACAATTAAGTACAAAAAAGCAAGACGGATGTTTGTCGAAATGACCATAAGGTGGTGGTGGACGTCCTGAGATAAATTTTATGCTCAAATTATACTCTCCATTCATCGCCAACACCACATCACAAACGGTTCTTATTTTATACTCCTATAGAAATTATAAAATACTTATGATATTATATGTTTCTGAAAGACGTACAGATGAATGCGTCCGAAGCTAATGGATAAAGATGCGAACGCATGGAAACATACAGAGGCCAACAGTCAACTCATCTGCTAAAATGAATGCTCTTGTTCAAATGATACCTTTATTTCAGATCATAAATCAATATTAACGATTCCATAAATGTTACTATCAATAGTAACTTGTAATCGGCCCCGTTTATTATGTCGTCGATGGTACAGTCAACAGCGCGTCAGATACATATCTAACCAGAATGTGAATCCAGTTACATTTTGTAATTAGAGAATTTGTTAATGTTAGTCATCGTATAATAGATAGGTATAATAAAAAGCGAAGGTAATCGTGCATGTTAACTAATTGGCTGCACAACCTACCTTCACTTGTTATGACAAAAAAATGTTCCCACAAGGTCGAAGTCGCAATGGTGCCCGTGCAAAAATAAAATCAAATTGTAAGGTAATCAAACAAATGAACCACGCTGGTTACACATACTCACCGGGCCTGGCGATAGGAAGGGACTACTGATACAACTGTACCGAGCTTTCGCACTTACAATTCCCGTATTATGCTTTTAGCAAGAACTAAGCAAAATGCCTCAGAGCTGACACGAGCAGTCAGAGCAGGTTAAACCCCAAAAAACACGTATTTCCAAAATATATCGTAAAATATCAATTTAGATTTCATAATCAAACTGAATGTTTTACTGATGTACCCTACTTAGCATTCAAGCATATGTTTTTAAGATTTTTAATCAATGACACTCTTACTGCGTGGTGATGAGTGATGACTCTTATCGATAAGGTGTTTACAATTTAAATTGATAAATATTCCATCGCCAAGTCTTCTGACCACTGCCACAAAAACCATATTTGATTCGCAAAACAAAAACATGTCAGAAAAGCAGTTTATTACTCATCATTATCATACCAAAGTATACCAGAACAAAATAACATGAGCTCACGACAATATTCCCAATTGGGCTAATCACAGGTACATCCATCGCAAGATGAACCGAGTACCCACGCGTTCCCGAGCTTTCTGTTAAACCGACGTGATAGGTGGTGCCACGAATCTATACTTATAATAAATCTGTAGAGAGGTCAATTCTGTACATTAAATATTTTTTCAAAATAACTATCAGGGGGTGATAAGTGGTCGATACTGATGCCAAAAATGCAATCAGTAAAATTTTTGTCTGTCTGTCTGTCTGTCTGTCTGTCTGTCTGTCTGTCTGTCTGTATGTTCCTTATAGAAACAAAAACTACTAGACGGATTTTAATGAAACTTGGTACAATTATTCTTCACACTCCTGGACAGGTTATAGTATACTTTTCATCACGCTACAATCAATAGGAGCAGAGTAGTGAAGGGAAATTCTTTTGTATGAAAAATCTAAACCACTCAAGTTAGACGTTTGAAATTTGGCATGCAGGTACCTTAGATACCGTAGAGGTGCACTAAGAAAGGAATTCCCGAAAATCCTACGGGAACGGGAATTAGCGGGAAAATCCTTTTGTATTAAAAATCTAAACCACTCAAGTTAGACGTTTGAAATTTGGCATGCAGGTACCTTAGATACCGTAGAGGTGTATTAAGAAAGGAATTTCCGAAATTCCTACGGGAACGGGAATTAGCGGGAAAATCCTTTTGTATGAAAAATCTAAACCACTCAAGTTAGACGTTTGAAATTTGGCATGCAGATACCTTAAGTACCGTAGAGGTGCACTAAGAAAGGAATTCCCGAAATTCCTACGAGAACGGGAATTAGCAAGAAAATCCTTTTGTATGAAAAATCTAAAACCACTCAAGTTAGACGTTTGAAATTTGTCATGCAGGTACCTTAGGTACCGTAGAGGTGCATTAAGAAAGGAATTCCCGAAATTCCCACGAGAACGGGAATTAGCGGGAAAATCCTTTTGTATGAAAAATCTAAACCATTCAAGTTAGATGTTTGAAATTTGTCATGCAGGTACCTTAGATACCGTAGAGTAAGAAAGGAATTCCCGAAATTCCCACGGGAACGGGAATTAGCGGGAAAATCCTTTTGTATGAAAAATCTAAACCACTCAAGTTAGACAATTGAAATTTGGCATGCAGGTACCTTAGATACCGTAGAGGTGCACTAAGAAAGGAATTCCCGAAAATCCTTTTGTATGAAAAATCTAAACCACTCAAGTTAGACGCTTGAAATTTGGCATGCAGGTACCTTAGTTAACTTAAAGCTTAGTTGCAACAGGATATTGCAAAACTCCCACGGAAACGGGAGTTAGTGGGAAAAAAACATTTGTATGAAAAAATCGAAACCGCGTAAGATAGATATTTTCAATTCAATTCAATTAAATTATTTATTGCATTCCATGTAGTACAATGGGGTGTTACATAGGCATAGGAACTAAAACATGGACCCTGTAGGGCGCAGCAACGTTGAAGGGAAGAGAGGAAGTGTGTATTAAAATTAAAACTCAATGAACAATCAATTAAAAAAAAACAATTCAATCAATTGATTCAATCTAGCATGCATGCATACCTTAGTAAATATAAAGTTTATTTTTGGCTGTATTTTGAAAAATGGGAGTTATTGGGAAAAAAAAATGTACTTATGAAAAAATCTAAACTGCATAAGTATGCACTCCCACACACACAAAGATCTCTCTCTTATATAACACGCCACGCGGACGAAGTCGCGGGCAAAAGCTAGTAAATAATAAATTCGTAGGTGCCGACTGAATTACGGAAACTTGCACTTAGTTAAACTCCGGCACCGGCGGCAGTCCCCGTACCGGACTTGCTCCAATACTACCGATACCATGAGTATTTTTTTATTGACTTTAAGGCTTATAAAAACCGGTCTGTTTAAGGATAACGATCTCAAACATTTTGCGATGCCTCACGCTCATTTACATCTACACACGCTCCCTTAGACGTGACATAACTTCGACCGCGATAAATTAAAGAAAAGCGATTTTACGACCCCTCCCTCGTACGTGTTAGGAATAGCCGTTCCATATTGAAAAAAAAATCTATATATACTCTTTGGGCAAACCCCTATCCAACAAATAAGCAGGTATATCCCATATTTCAAAACTAGCAATAAATTAAACAAAATAAGAAAATTCTAACAAAAACCTAACGTACCTTTTTTCAACATATTAACCCGTGTTTTCTTAGTGATGCACATTTTAAATTTTAAATCAGAATCAAAATAAATTGGACATTAAGGTTTCGTAATTTTCCATTGCTAATCATTGTTTGTTAATTATGAGGAAAACCTCAGTCTCCGTTGCATCAAATTCTTTCAGATAAATAAAGACAGATTTTTGTAATTAATTTGCATGTCATGTTAACGTTACTAAGATGAATTATAACAAAAAGGTGGTAAGTACCGTAATATTCTTCTAAGAAAATCGTAAACAATAATTCATGCAACTAGATCCATATCCCTTCAACATATACACTGATTGTATGATCTACAAAAATATATTATTACTTATTGACGACTATATCTAACATAGCTATCCACAATGAAAGGAGTTGAACCAATTGATAAAATTATGCACCTTTTGTGCTCCACCGACACAAGGCGTTCGTCAAGGCGAAGTGAAGTGTATATGATAGGGTCTAATTGAGTCATCTGCATACTACAGTCGCAAATCAGGCAGGAAGACAGTTGTTACGGGTACAGACGGCTGGAAAATTAAGGCCGAGAGAATAAGGTCCCGGCTAACTTTAGACCTAGATTGTCTTCAGATCTATTGTCATGAGACCGCATATTACCCACATATCCCAGTCAAGCCACGCAACCCGTCCTGTTCTATTCTAATATCTCGCCTTCTGAGCTAACAGAAACAAGATTACACGATAAACATCTTTGAGTATCCTCCATCGATATTTGGCCAACCAAGTAGTCCGAATATACCTTCAATAGCTAAATCAAGTCAAAAAATTCAAGAAAAATTGCACGAGTATTTGTATAAAATTCCTTAATTGTCTGTAGTACATATTTTAGTTTTCTGGAAAAATAAAATCCTGCGACTACGAGTACGATACTACAGTTACCTATATAATTCTCACACTTAGCCAGAACATTATTAATGTTGATATTTATTTACTCATTTCTAAGTATATAAAACCCATATCCCCATTTAAACGCGGTAAGAACCCGTTATTATGTGTTTTAATTAAGTATATAAAACATTTGAGAAGTTTGAGAAGTAATACCAATTGAATATTTGAAAACCTATGCATAATTATGTTTTGAACTACGAACTATAATTAAATAAAATGAATCCATTCCATGTAGCAAAAACATGAGGAAGGAAATATTTGCCTAAAAGCTCGTGAATCTGCTATGGTCGCTGTGAGGCTTCCGTAACTTTCCTCAGATGGGAGAAATGATAAACATATTAAGACTCTTGATCTGATGGGCGTAACAGATATGCACTGTCTATTTACATTTACGTATTGTTACTAGTAAGTACGCATAAAGTATATGGCACGGTAATGTCGTGAGGTAGGTAATATAGACTCGCGTGACGTCTAAGAAGAGTATTGGCGCCAATACCAGCGGTAATCTTGGCAATCATTAGCACACACTGAAAATACACTCTACCAAAAAAATTAACGTCTTTGAATCAGCCAATAGAAGTACGTACGCAAATAAACATTGGAACAAAATGCAAATTACCACGGCACGCAAAATTTACTTAAGAAATCAAATCTGTACTGAAAATACCTAAACATAAGCGAATGATTGTTACTAGAACTTGCAAAGCATGACTCAAAATTAACATTGCATTGTGGGTTTATGCCCATATTCTATGAATTGAACAAAAGCTATTTTTTGTCAAAGTAAGCGGCTTGATTTTTAATTGAATATGGTTCTAGGCCAGGGGCATGGTTTAAATCGCGTTGTGTGTCAGTAGACTTTACGTTACAATAAAATAACATGGACTCGAGGCAATGTCATCGACATTTGTTGGAGGCGTGACCGGAGTAGCGGATTTGTATTCTTCTATTGTCGATTATGATAATCATCAAATAGGCGTGAAATATCACTCCTTTATTATAGAAATGTGTGTCATAACTATTTTGCACATCTTTTTTGTAAAACAGGCTATTTATTTGTATTATATTCGTATATCAAGGTGTATCATATTTTTACACAACAGAATTATGTTGTATAGTGTACAAAATACCATGGTCTATATTGTGATTAAAATTGAGGCAGGTTTGAAACACTTTTTGATCACGAGAGATGAAGCTGATACATACGTGTTCCTTAGAATTTGATTCTTTCTGATTATTATCAGAAGCAATTATTAATGATTTTGTATAAATATGCTGATATCCGGTAAATTATTTAATGTTAATTTGTGGTGGAAATTTCCTTAATATGTGTGAATAACGCTAACATACGTATATACCTACGTACATAACAACATCATTCTTTTAAAATACGTCACGATGAGTGTGTATATGGGATTATTCAAGAATCATTTTTACCGACATCATTTTACTATTAGTACATAGGTATTGGCGTTATTTCATAATATTGGAAATAAATTGAATCTTTTACTATAATGAAACCGAGGAACAAACATTCTTCAAACTTTAAAAAAGAAATGTCAGCTCGAAATAATTACGGCGAGATGTGTGACCTTGAACACTTCGAGACCCGTGACCTGACCATACTCAAAAGACGGTCACGATCTTACACCAGTAGCATACAGTGGCAAGCGTCCAATAGCAATTTTACTGATGACTACAATCAAATCACTACTCTTAATAGGGTAAAGGTCAACCGAATTTTTATATGCTAAAGAAATCAATGTTAACGTGTATTATTTTTTTTTTACATAGGAGGCAGAAGAATGGGCGCGACGTCAAAGCGGGCCGATGGTAAACCCCTCCTTCGAACCAGACGACTTCTTGCCACACAGGTAATTAATGACACACTACTCGCAAAAAATACAATTATTGTCTCTTCTATTCGTAACAAGCACGGTCGAGATCAGAGATTAACCAACGGTCATTCCACATTCAGAAATGACGTTAGATAGTTTAATTACACTGCACAACAGCATTTCTGATGATTGGGTTCCGATACATGATATAAAGTCAATTTTTAAAGACAATTTAAAATCTGTGACTAAAATTTCTCTATCAGCTCTAGTTAAAAAAATATGGCATATGGGTCCTTTAACAATAAAACACAATATTTTAAAGATGATCCTACTTTATTTCGTTATTAATTTGAAAAAACTTTAATTTTTTGGACTTCCTTGCTGAAGATGAAGCCAGAGAGGCGTTCTGGATGCTCCAACAATAGTCAGCCATCATGTGCGCGTTTCAGTAGCCTTGATAGCGTTCCTCCATCGTACGAAGGTCCTGGTGGAATCGTTCGCCCTGTTCTTCACTTAGATCCCCAAGATTGGCAGGAAAATAGTCCAGGTGGTTGTGAAGAAAGTGTAACTTGATGCTCATGTTACATCCAAGCCTTTGAAAGTTAGTCATTAATTGTTCAATATGTTGAGAGTAATCTGAACTTTTCTTGTTTCCTAAAAAATTTTGGACAACCCAAACAAACTCATTTCATGCGTTTTTCTCATTTTCTGTCATAATATCCGTAAAATTTGAGTCATTTATTAATGATCTTATCTGAGACCGATCAAAATTGCCTGGTTTTATCTTCTCTGCACTCGATTTCGCCTCAAAATCCATTGGCTCCTGTGGTGAAGCATCAGCTTGAGGTTCAGGTGGCATCTTAGGGCTCAAGATACGTCTACACGCCGTCCGAATACATGGATATTCCCATTTTTTATGATTTTTTCGGTTAATGCCAGTTATGTTCACCAAACAAAAATAGCAGTCGTCCAAGTGGTTTACGGGTTTGTCCCAGATTATAGCACTTTCGTACCTAAATCTGTTTCTTTTCTTATTTGTCCACAAACGTATAAACTCAACGCACGTTTTACATACCTTTTGCGGAATCCAAGGCTTTTTTTTTAATTCATAGGGTGTCCAAAGTAATTTTTCTAAGCCTCATTAACGAACGCTGTCACATTTAAACGGTATTCTTTAAACATAATACTCTCCGCAAATAAAGCAAAAATGATTTGGATCATTTAATCACACTCGACTTGATGATGCCATTTCAAATTGTATTAAAATATTAATATTTTTTTTATTGTGTGCAAATTAAGACTGAAACTTAGTGAATTTTGAGTGAATGCTATAAATCGTAAACAAGAGCTGTTACAAAAAAAATGAGGGTATATTTAGAATCAGCGACATCAAATTAACAAACATCATGCATCAAAAGTCAATCATCAGGCAAAAATTGCAATTTTGTTGTCCAGTGTTATCCATTGTAACCATATTTATTGTTACAACGGTATTCGAATGACAATGTAATGTTGGTGATCGTACCTTCGTAAGCTATAGTAGACTTTACGGCAAATGTACACAGTATGTATAAATCGATAGACTGTGCAGACCTAACAACTGCTGTTTCCTAGCAATACGTGCGACCTGCCGCCAGCACGGACCCATGAGTTGGTACGTTTTCTGTAACTTAAAACTATAAAATAAAACCACTGTCACTGAAAGTAAAATTGTTTTGGTTTTAATTACGTGCTTATTGCGTTTAATCAAATAAAATAAGTCTCTTTGTGTCCGACTATAAGGGTGGTTTACTGTGACGGCTTATTTAATCGGTGTGTTACGGATGACCCTGAACTTTCCAAACAGTTAATTGTTTTAAAACGATCGCTAACTGAATATACGTATATACGTAATAACAATTGTGCTAGGTCAGTTTTAAATCTATTTTTAATTCTTTATTTTCTAGCTTATCACCGGTAAAAGATGAGAAAAAGAAAGCGGGGGCGGACAAGGGCATATTCCTTGTGAATATGAAGGAGAAGAACATGCAGGAAGTGGAAGAATATGAACCTTATGACAACAGAGTGGTTGAACACCCCACCACGTGAGTTTATATACATACCTACTATTATAGTTCATAATTTCTCAGCTAATGCTACTACATTCACACCAATTCATTCTGTTTCTCTAACATACTCGTGCGAAGTGTAGGTACTAACTTGAATCATAGAAAATGTCGTTCCAAGCACAAAGGCAAATTCATTAGCAAAAAGGGGAACATGAAATGGACGGCGTCGTCCCAGACCTTAACGAGAACAGCAATGGGTTAGTCGGTGTTACTGGTGTACATAATTTGTTTAAATACTAAAAGTAACTACCAGTTGTTTATTGGGAGCTATGGCCGTAAAAATTATGTGTAATGATTTAAGTATAACTAGATTTAGTATTTTGTTCTTTCATTTAGTATATGTGTGTGTTAATAGGTAGTATTAGCACAGCAGCGACATAAAACTACGAAAGGCTGAATAACACTGCCGCGCTCTATATCATCCATCAACTCCTGAATATTCCTTATTTTTTTAAATTGACAACTAGGTAATTCTAATTTATTTTTTTTATAGTTAAGAACTAAATATAACGTAGGTATAGGAAAAATAAAAACATTTTGGCGCCCCGGCACGGATTCCGCGCCGCGCGCTGATCGAGCTATATGGAAGACTTCGACCAATAGACGTACGACGTTTATCTACATAGAAAGCATTCATTGCGTCTATTGAACGAAGCCCTCGATATAATAATAAGAAATCGGATGTCAGCGATTCAGCTTTGTCAAATGTTACACCTTCAATAAATTGCATTTTCTTCTCTATTTTTAAATGTTCTAGTTTAAATTTAATTACTTTAGAATAGGTTAGTTATGGTAGTTAGTTGTCCCACTTACAAATGGGAGTACATGAAGAATTTATTCCACTTTGCTTTACAGGACTTGATGCGAATAGTGGAACAGCTGTGTTGCGATATAAACTTTAACTTTATTTAATTTACAAATTATTGTAAACTAACAGAACTTAATTCAATAATTTCCAAGCCTAGAAAATGTTAAGGTTCCTGTGATAATAATGACATTTTTAAAGTTCTCTTCTGTCGTGTGCGCTGTGAGGTGAATTACCACCCACATTAAGGTGTCAGGGTTACTGATGAACCGCGAAAGGCCCCTGACATGGCTTCCGTAACGACTACCTACTTACTTAAATAAAGAGTAATCTTCCCTTTGCATTATTAATCTGGCTGTATTCCTAGCGCTGATCGATACAATGAAGTCGCTCGTCGAATTTATTGTAAAACGAATGACGGACGAGTAGGAGGTAGTTAGGTAACTGTGAGTCACTGCATTTTTAACCTTCTAACATATGCAGATCACTTCCTCACTATACTTCCGGACGTAGTAAGCGGAAAACACAACAACACCTCATCATTATCCTCTTGCACCTACTGAATTTGCTGACGGCGTTCTATAGATAGACTGATTGAACAATTTTAACACTTTTCTGATATTTCCAACACGACACACATACTCACGTTCAACGGGGTGAGCCCTAACAGGGTGGGTAGAGCCACAACTAATCAAAAAATACTCTTATATGTTTAGATCTAATATATATAATCATAATTAAAACACATAATAACAGGTTCTTACCGCGTTTAAAGCAGGGAGGGGGTCATCCCGTGATCATGGCACTTGCAACAGTGTCGAAATATCGAGAGTCTCATATCCCTGCTTCAAACGCGGTAAGAACCCGTTATTATGTGTTTTAATTATGATAATTAACCGCGTAAACTTAAAACTAATATAATCACTTATCGCATCAGATTTTTAGCACTAAGTATATATATTTTAAAGTAACAAACCAGAACGATTTATTGGGGATTGACAAACACGTAGATCACAGTTTATCCACTCCCAAAGTGGATTCCAGATTACCCATTACGAGATATTATAGATCATAGTTAGGTATACTACAAATTAGCGCTCCGCGTGATAAAATCATTATGTAATATACATCCAACAACTATCATTGTATAAAAAATAAAATAAATAGAGCGGTATTAGAGTATAAGCCAATTAGTCTCCAATCAACAATAATTGCCTTCTATAGTTGATTATAGTGATATTCGTCTTGCTAGTCATACATACCTACATGTCGGGTAATAAGTGGATGTTGGAGTCATTTAGTTTTTTTTTTTATTGCAGGAACACAGAGACTCTACTCCACCTTCTAAAAGGTAGTTTAGGAACGGGCATATTGGCCATGCCTAAAGCATTCGCCAACGCTGGATACGTCGTGGGCACTATCGGGACTATAGTCATCGGCGTGCTCTGTACGTACTGTATCCACGTGCTCATCGACTCCTGCTACGTGCTGTGCAAGCGGCGGAAAGTACCCTCGCTCACCTACACGGGAGTCGCTGAAGCGGCACTCTCTGAAGGCCCTGATTGGTGCAAAGCGTGCGCGCCGTATGCTGCGTAAGTACTTACCTCTTGACGTAAAGTCTAATTATATTATGCAAATAGCAAAATACTTCAATTGGACATATAATGGTGCTAATTCCTGTAAATACCATCTAATTTTATTTTAAGTTATATCTGTCATTTTCTTATCCGCCGAAAAGGAAAGGGACGGGTAATCGACAAGCATAAAAATTTTACATCCGTCAATAACCCCACACAGTTAAGTAGACAGCACGTCAAACGGATTGCATACCAGCGACGTGCCTTTTGATTCGCCCGGGTTATTCATTCATTCACTCATTCTTCCTAAAATTAAGAGCTGTGAATCATCCGTCCCTTTCCTTTTCGACGGATATACATATCTAGATATACATATAAACATATCTAGAAAACCGTTTACAAGTTGTGAAAATTGAACAAAACCAAAGCTCTTTGAAACCCGTAACATGTGGCGTCCCCCAAGGATCTGTTTTAGGGCCCCTTCTATTCTTAATATATATCAATGATATACACGAAATCGGATTGAGGGGACAGCTTACGCTATATGCGGACGACACGTGCTTGTTCTACTTCGGCAGCGACGTTCATGCTATAGTGGAATCTGCTCAAAATGATTTAAATAAACTTAATGCTTATTTCCAAAATAATTTGCTAACAATCAACACGGCTAAATCAACGTACATTATATTCTCCGCAATCAATAAAAAAATTGCTAGTTTCAAACCCTTAACAATAAATGGTGACGTCCTTAATGAAAAACATCAAGAAAAATACCTTGGCTTAATTTTAGATAGTCAACTTACTTGGAAACCACACTTAAAAAAATTGAAGTCAAAATTGTCATCTTTAACTGGAGTCCTATACGGAGCTACACGTTGCCTACCGCGCCTAGTAAAATATACCATCTACAACTCACTCGTCAAACCGCACATTGACTACCTAATTGAACTATGGGGGTCGGCCGCGAAAACTAATCAGATAAACCTACAGAGGTCTCAAAATAAACTCATAAAAATACTTTTTAACTTTAAACGTTTAACTCCCACAAAGAAAATTTATAAAACGACACATATAATGAATGTCAAACAAACCTATACATACAATACCTGCCTACTAATAAGAAAAATAATAAATAAAGACCTACATTCGCAACTTACCTTCACAAAAAAAGTAACTGTACAAAAGCGTATTATGAGACGGGCTAGTTTTCTTTGCACTGGACGACCAAGGACAAATTATGGAAAAAAAAGTGTAGTTTACGAAGGAGTGCAGCTTTATAACCATCTACCCACTGAGATTAAAAATACTAAAACTCTAAATATCTTTAAAAAGGCATTAAAAGCCCACATTCTTAAACATTATTAATGGTTTTAATCGTAGTGTGAATCTTGTGTTGCTGGTGGATGGAACAATTAAAGTGTCGACGCATATGGAACACAGATACCTACCTACTAATTAGTATAGTAAGTCTCGGAATGTTATTTAAGTACCTACCTACCTTAGTCTAATTCCAATGTTGTTTAAACTACTATATTATGAAATTGATTGTTTCTCAGTAAGCGAATCAAATGTATTCTTTTGAGAAATAAAGTATCTTAAACCTTAAACCTTAAAATAAAATTAGGCGGTGTCTGCAGGAATCGGGGCCAATGTGTATATTCTAGCTATAATACCCTCGGAGCTACCTCAGAGTAATATATCTGATATTTCATGTCAAAATAATAGTGCCACGTTTTCTGTCTTATTGTAATCATACTCACGTTTTTGTTTGTAGTTTAGTTTCTCTCTAGGTACTTCATTAAAACGAACACTAGAACAATACTTAGTACAAGAGGTTGTACTTCAATAGATGATAGATGTGATTTGTAACAATGTTATTTATTGTTCCAGACATGTGGTGAACTCGTTCCTACTTATATACCAAATAGGAACATGCTGCGTATACGTCGTTTTTGTATCGGATAACATTGAATACGTACTGACCAAATATTTTGGACTAGAGGTGACCGTATTTCAAGTGATGTGCTGTATCCTTCTGCCGCTAGTGTTGATCAACTGGGTGCGAGACTTGAAGTACTTGGCGCCATTCTCCGCGATCGCTAATGCTATCACAATTGTTAGTTTTGGCATCATCCTGTATTATATATTCCGAGACGTGCCAACGTTAGAAGGCAAAGCGCCGGCTGGAGAACTGGCCAACTTCCCATTATTCTTTGGAACCGTCCTGTTTGCGTTGGAAGCTATCGGAGTGGTGAGTGATTTTCAAACTTTCTTTCTACATTGCCTACGTTATTTGTTATTGTTACAACTTTTTTCTGATTTTTTTCTTTGTTTACAGATTTTGCCCTTGGAAAATGAAATGAAGACACCGAAGGACTTTGTAGGCAAATTCGGTGTTCTTAACCGTGCTATGATTAGCATCATCATCCTTTATGTTGGCATGGGACTTTTCGGCTACCTACAGTACGGAAATGATGCTAAAGGCAGTATCACTCTCAATTTGCCATCTAATACAGAAATGTAAGTTTTAATTATTCGTGCATCTGTTCTGGTTCGTGGATGTGTTATTTTAAAGCTATCAATAAAGTCTAGCCCTTGACCCGTTCTGAAATATCTTCCGAAAGAAACAATTTGTGACTTCATAATTGTGTAATTACTTGCCTTGTTATCCAGATTGGCTAGCGTGGTGCAATGCCTGCTGGCGTTCGCTATATTCATCACCCACGGGTTAGCGTGTTATGTCGCCATCGATATCTTGTGGAACGAGTACATCGGCATCCGACTGCTGAACAGCAAACGTCGGGTCATATGGGAGTACATGCTCAGGACCGCGATCGTTTTAGTTACATGTAAGTTTCCTTTCATTTACTTACTCTAGCTAATCTTTACGTTAATTTTATATTTAATTGGCTGCGGGACGGTGGTGTAGTTAGCGATTATACACCTTAACCACCACACAATATTTGTTCTGGGTTCGAATCCCGTCGGGGTCAATTTCGGAACGATCTTTTCTGTGGATCTGTCTGAATGTTATTTATCTGCCCGCAGTGGAGCAGGCGAAATATGTTCCGTACCGCCTAATGTGTAATCGAGGGGACGCAAGTGTCCAATAATGGGACGCATATTAGCTGTTGTTGGTAGTTCGGTACTGTGTTTGTCACAAGTGCTTTAATATATTTTCTCGTTGCATACTTCCAGTTGGTATCGCGGCTGCAGTGCCGGAGTTGGATCTGTTCATATCTCTATTCGGAGCCCTCTGCTTATCCGCCCTGGGCTTGGCTTTCCCCGCTTTCATACAAAGCTGCACCTACTGGTACTACGTATCCGACTCGGAAAGGATCCGCATGATCATCAAGAATGCCATCGTTGTGTTGTTCGGTGCACTGGGGCTCGTCGTCGGGACTTGGACGTCTCTCGAAGGCATTATCATCAAGTTCTCAGCACATGCTCCGGAATCTCTTACAAATTCCACATTTTCCAGTACGGAAGCGAGTATTCTCAACACAACATCATTTCCCTGAACGGTGATAACACGTGTTGAAGTGAGTGGAACATTACTACTAGCGTAAATATGAGTGCCATTACGATAGAACCGTCCGTGGCATAAAAATAGTACACATACGCGTAGGAAAATGTAGATGCTTCCAGGGTTCCGTAGCAGCTGCTAACCCTAATGGCAATCCCTTTTATGCATTCTCTACTGTTGCATTATTTCTCTAGTTTACATTCTTATGAAACACACTTATTATTTTGTTATTCGTATTTTTATTATTATTATTATCATTTTTCTACGTTGCTGCTATAATTTTACGATTTAATTTAATGTGAATAGTCATTCCATATACTTGTTTAAAAGTGTATGTATTAGTGATAAAGAATTCTTTTTTATTTGGTATAGGAGTTCACATTTCCAATATGTTTAATGTAGCAGAAGTGTCGATAACTCTATCTAAAGTGGGATGCGATTAGGAGACTTAACTATCTTAAGCATTTCTATACACTATTCAATTAATTGAAATTACCTACATCACTATACAATTAATTCAAATCTTTTAGTAAACTAAACTTTAATATTTTCTACAGCTGTCTCCTATATCGGTAGATACACCATGGTAACTGCTACGGAGCCTTATTAATGCGTGTCCGACACGCGCTTGGTCGGTTATTTAGAATTTTATTAGATTTTTTCCATTACTAATATACAATAATAAATAAGATAACTAGAATAATTATTTTAACTTGATTAATTTTAATATATTTTAATTGTTAAGATTGTTGCCTTGTTTAGAATTATAGTCGCTGCAAATTATATATTGTTAAACAGACCATTAGGAGACATAGACATATATGAATCAATTGTTTGGTTTAATTTAATATGTTCGTTAAATTGCAGTATGGTTTATATTATAACAATCACGTAGTTCCTTAAAATGTCATAAATGACAAAAACGCGTTGTACATAGATTAATTATAATAGGTAAAGAAAAATATATTTAATAACGAATGACGAATGTGCCAGTGGCAGCAGGCAGTATGTGACGTACTATGTGAAGTAAAGAGATGGCCATGAAAAGCAAGATTTTAAATGATAATTTAATTATAGAAGCCTATTGAATAAGTCGATAAGTACAAATGTAACTGAGAATATATCACCCAGGCTCTGACATGGCGTGCACTCCTATCTGCCTGTATTAGTATTAATGCTAGTATCCTACGACAGTGAGATTCTATGTCAAGTGAAGCGTGGCATTTTGATAGAGTAAGTTAATTCTAAGTACAATCAGAGACGTAGTTTTATTTACAAAAGTTATAGAATCAAAGAATATAATTGTGTACATTTATCACTGATTAAAATCGATATATTTGTACATGTAAATGTGTACAAAGATAAAACATACATACTTTCACCTCGCGAAAATTGTTACAGAGTAAATATTTTGTTGAGCAATATGACTGGATTATACATTTGATGTTTATTCATTCCTAATAGTCATAGGCGGTATTATAACATTGGTTAAAAAAAATAAAACAGTTCTGTCTCACATATTTATATAAAAACCACGTGAACTCGCAGATACTGTGATGAAATCATGTCATAGGCAGCACGTTTAATAATGTAATTATTATCGCTCAATACACATATTTGGAAATAATATTTATTGAATATAAAAGATGATGGGCATTTTACGATGGTAATTGGGAGCTTAACCAACAGAAAGAAATAAAATGATTTCACTTCTATTAGGATCCCATTCTATTTTCCCGGGATTCAAAGATAGATCTTATTTCTCCTTGTTTTAAATGTATCATTGGATGTATATCAAATTTCTCTTCTGGTGGACACCCAATTTGCTCAAGATCCTTTGTCCGGTCATGGTTTTATTATGGAATTAATCTGTGATGTTGATAGTTAATAATATATTTATTAGGGCCTATTTTGGTTAACTATTTAGTATATGATGTGATCCGCACGTCAGTGATATTGTGCTCAGAGAGAAGTCGGAGACTCAACCACACGGAGTCGTATCAAAGTTGCGAACAGCGCGCGAGTGCTATCCGCGCGGCGTTTCCCGTTCAAACGACAATTGTCAATATTGTTGTTGACTATCCTACTTGTATTTAAATCTTTCCTCTATGCCGTGTGTTTGAGTCCTTAGGGTTGAACCCAACACAAATAAATTTGAACCCACAGAATGTTGTGTTTTATTTTCTCATCCACGATCCCTACAAGTTTATTATGTAACACACGACGAACAACCAGATAATTTAACGCACAGCTTATAGAAGGTTACCATTTAAAACACTTTATTTATATAAACAAATTTATTTTCTAATCAAATCAACCAAGTCAATCGGTAACCACACATTTATACGTACTTGCTTAAAAAAGGGATTAAAAAGGTATTAAGTAGTGAGTTAATAAAAAGATGTATAAAGTCATCATAATCGCAGTACATATTCACATGCATATCATATTACATGATTAATTCACTAACCTACGCTTACCTTATTTTGTACTGAGAATATTAACCACCTACTTGGAATAGATAGCATAATTTAAAATGAACTAAAAATAACTAACGAATAAAAAATCTTAACTTCGATTAATTAAAAACTGTAGGTATAAACGCAAACAATATTGTAAAATTGTAACGAGGGCTAATAGTTGTCCTTTACTCCAGAGTACCAATTCTATGGCTACTCCTGCGTAAGATCGTGTCATTCATCAATTTCGCATTGCACAGCGGTTGTATCACTTATTTCAATGCTTAACAATAATTCTGTAAAAATTACATTATTTTAAATGCATAGATGAAGCTAAAGTCTGCCTATTTCTCCCATCAGATGTGGCTACTGTTGAGTATTCTTAAATTATGACAGTTCCCCATAATATTTGAGTGTGATTTGAGTAAACAAACGTATTGTTTGGTTATATTTTTACACTATATCTCTTTGCTCGGAGTTTATCTGCAAAATAATAGTGTCGGAAAGAAGAAAACTTATTTTCAATCGAAACTGCCTTTTTCAAACTGGCTGCTTTACGGGATACATTCCATGTTGCTTTTATAGCAATTTATCACGAATTTTAGATGGACAGTATGGAGAATTATCATAATTCAGTAGCTCTCAACAGTGCTGCCGCCTACTTTTGAGCTTCTAGTTTTTATCCCCATTAAAGCTGTACCAGATATATAAAAAAAACCTGTCATGAGGGCACTGGCGTAGTTTACATTTGTAATCTGTGTAGCGGGTGTTATCATTGACGATTTTTTTTTATATTTTTGGTCTGGCTTTACACTAGACTCATATTGCATAACTTTCTTATACGCATATCTGCAAAATGAAAATTTAATAAATGGTGACAAATAGACTCACCTTTATACTTTCAAATAGAGTGTGGCATAACATTTACTGTAAGATAGTTTTCAAAAATAAATTCCTATGAATCCGATATTAACCCTTCCTAAAGGCATGGCAGATGCAAGACAAAATGATAGCCTTCATTGTATCTATTCACCGACACAACAAATAGAGAAAATATAAAATTAGGCATAATAAATGGCAAATTATCTTAAAACTACACTACGACAGATCAGGTCAAGTAACTTTAAAAAATCAATGGAGTATCCAACTTCCAAGCTTAAAAATAATACTTCAATATTTATCTTCGATTCGCACAGCACAGTTTACAATCTAACTACATGATTGAGGAATGAATAATCGCAGCCAGTAACTAGAATCTATCCGTTCAACTGTCTACAGTGGTGGCCAAATCTACTTCTTGCCTGCGTCGTAACCAGCCATGATGGACCGGAGAGCGGTCTTCAGGCGCTCATTCTGTTCCGGCTCATACTTAGAAAGATTCTTACGACAGCATGGACAAGTCTGTGCGCCAGTAGATTTAAAAGCAAGCTTGAGACACGCCTGCAAAAAAATAATAAAATTACTATTCTTTCTTTCATCGTCTAGCAATACCAAATTTGGTCAGTCAGTGAGTAAGATGGTATAATAATTATTTGGATTACTTGCGGCTACTTAGATAACGTACAATGAAGACTTTCCAGGTGACTTACCCCAAAAAAATATAGATGCGCTGTACACATTCAACGTGATAATTGCCTATTTTCTCATTGCTCGGGTACTAAATTACTCAAAAATGTAATGTAATGGCAGAGGCATCTATAAAAATAATTGTTGCTTGATATTTGGATCAGATATAGCACAAATATGGGTGGAAGATGTGTTGTGCCCGGGTATAACAACAAGGGTCATCATTTATACCCAAAAACAAAAGATAAAACATGCATACGAAGGCAACTTTGTACAGCGCCATGTATATATTTTTTAGGGAACGTAGCCTGGAATGTTCTCATTGTCCTTTATGGCTATTGAGGTACTATTCAAATCGGAAATTGGTAACTGGATTAACCAAAACAAGTCCGTTAGCATATTGCATGTACTGATAAATAGGCTGATAAATTCTTAACAGTTTCGTTAATATCAAAATATGTCTATTACATTTAGGGATTAAAATTACTGGCCATCTTCGCTTTATAATCTTGACTGCCAGACAAACATAAAATTCTTCATGTGATGTATATCATTAACAGTATACTAACCATACAGAAGTTGTGTAAACAGGGCGTGGTCACAGGGTTGACGGCCACTTCCTGACAAATGATGCAGAGAAACACCTGCGTCACGTGCTCAACGAACTCCTGAACAGAAACAGAAAGGCTGGAGACATGACATAATACTGTTCTTCATATCTATCATAGGCATAGGACGCTAAAACATAAAAGCAAAATCTTATTTTTTCATTACTTTACCTTCTTCCCATTACCCTTGCAAATTTCCAAACACTCCTCCCAAAGTTTCGTGTTCAGTTTGTCTGCCTTTACAGCTTCAGTTTCTTCTGCACTGAGAACACTCTCTGCCGCGTCCACAGACTTTTTAGCGGTCTTTTTCGGTGTAAACATGCTTGGAATCTTGACGTTCGGACTTTCATTTATACTGCTCCTCTTCGATGCTACAAAAAAGTAAAAATATTCCACAGATTCAATGAGTTGAACTATATAATTCAAATAAACATAAATGCAGGTACAATAGTACACACTTTGAAACCATGTCACATTAACTTTTTTGAGAAATTAAACCATAAGCCTCAAAATGTCAAATATGATAGTGCGACAGGGTTGTAAAGGTGGTACATGATATTGCTCATGACTGTACGTGTCTTAGTAGGATATCCCGTCATCTGTTCCGTTATATTCTCCTACTGCATTCCTGGTGCAGGGGGGTTAAAAGGGCCACATCAAAGCAATTCATCTAAAAAGGCAATATTGCTATTTAACATTTGTTTGCATTGCGACTTACTTTCATATGCGCAAATTGATTTTTTAAATGAATTGCTTGGATGTGGTCTGTTTAACCCTTCTGCACCATGACCAATAAGTTACAATATATTTACTGACCTTTCCCCTTTTTCTTAGGTTCTGACTCGTTAGTCATTGTCTTCAGTTTCTTCCCGGGTGGAGAGGCCTCGCCGTCCGACTCCGTGGACTGATTGCTTTCTCGAAGCGCCCGTTTCTTACCGCCCTTGGGGTTTTTGCCTTTTTTCTCTTTTAGGGCTTTCTTCTCGGCTTCCGCTTCCAAATAACCATCAGGATACTGTCAAACATAACAAACAAATGTCTCTTAGGTTAGTAAAGTAATAAAAAACAATGGAAAAATAACAACAGCACAAAAAATAACCGGAAAAAAGCAACAACAAAAACAACAGTAACATTTAAATAAGTTTAAAAAGAAATAAAAAAGAAAAAGAGGGGTTTTTTTTAATAACAATAAGATTTGTGTTTTGTATAAAGTTTGTTACTTACAATTATATCATATTTCTTTGCACCAGATTCCCAGGGTGCTGGACTAGGGTCATCCCTTTTTAACAGGTACTTCCATACTCGAAAACCAGATAATCCTTTTTCAGGATAATACTTTACTACTTTGTAAATGCCGTCATACCTGTGGTCAAAGTTTTAATCGATAAGGTCGATTCGGGCTACGACCAACTTAATTATAACTTAATCAGACAGGACTAAAACTTGCTCCATCTCTTTGTTGCACGTATTGTTAGTGAAGGATGACGGTAATTTAAGATCTGACAAACTATAATTAAGTTTTGTTCCAAATAGGCGCCAATGTCATAAACAAAAATATTATACTTTTTTGATTTTGAAACATCAATAGGATTTTATTTAATAATGAATGATTTATCTAACTTACATATCACAGATTCACATCAAAAGGGCTGAAGTATCACAGAAAAACAGATGGTTAAATAATGCATGGCATCCTACATGGCATCCGTGCGGACGGTCTAAAGAAAACTTGTCCTGTTGATCACTGTGTGCACTATGAAATGCAAAGGTGAACTCACCGGATTCCTTCTTTAGGTGCATATTTGGGGAAATGTTTCAACATCTTGTAAGAACGCACTACGCGAACAGGCTTCCCATTTTTCCAGTTCTCACCAGCGTCACCTCCTGATTCGCTTATCTCTTTCACAGCACAATTGCGCGCCAGTGCCCTAATAACATTAATTATAATGTACCCACCCACAATAATACTTTCTTTTAAATTACATGTATAAAACATAAATACAAACTTACTTATTTTCTCTAGTCAAAGTCTGATCACATGATTGTTCTGCAGTTCTTTTGTTACCAGATAAGTCTCGTCCACCACTACCAGTGTATGTAAACTCATTGCCATAGTCGACGTCGTCTTCGTATCCTCCTGGATAAGAATATTGGGAATATTGCTATTTAAAATAGGAAATTAAAACTAAAATTTGAATAGGTATATACATAAAATATCCATCTTTGGACTTCGTATCAACAGTGGCTGCAAGTTGTCTTTGATTACTTGTGGCTCTGCCCACCCCATTAGGGATTACGGGCGTGAGTTTATGTATGTATGTATGTATATACATAAAAATGTTAAACTATTCTCCAATCTTTATATAGCCAATTTACCTGAAAGGACAATGCTATAAGCTCCTTCCACGTCGCGCCCGTGTATGCCTGAGACAGGGGGCCTGTGCACACCAGTCTCCGATAGCTTTTAAAGAAAAAGAAATTAGATATCATATTAATTTATACTTGGGTTCTAAAGATGTAACGTAATGTTACGATATTATTGTAACGAGGGAGCAATTTTCATTCGCTTCTCGCATAAGCCTTATTCAGGCTTTTAGATAAGCGTCTTATACTATATAAATAAATAATTTGTAGTGTTTTGAACAAAATAAATAAAAAAAAAAAATACACTGTAAAAGCATAACGGTGCTGATTCCAGTACAGTCATGAGCAATATCATGTACCCACTTTAGAACCCTGTCGCACTATAATATTTGACATTTAATGAGGATTACGGTTTAATTTGTCAAAAAAGTTAATGTGACATGGTTGCAATGTGTATACATATTAGTACTTGTGACCATACGCACCATCTAATAACTATATCACACCTTCTAATAAGAAAATGACTGGTATAACTTAACATTAGGAGGCGTCAGCAGGGCTTTTACCATGATTAGTAATATAATTGTAATTAATTATTACGTACGTTCAAAGCAACCAGACTCGCTTACCTGAATACGGAATCTCCAGCACATGCCAACTTCAATGCCGGGAATAGGCCCAAAATGATTCGGCGGCATCGCACATGTCTTTGTTTTACCTGCAACATCACAAAGATTATTACACCAGAAGCAGATATAACACTATTTGCAGGCTTCTAAAATCGTATGGAGTATAGCCCTCTATGGATGTGAAACTTGGACACTGACACAGAAGGACAGAGAGAGACTCGAGGCCTTTGAAATGTGGTGTTGGAGGAGGATGGAAAGAATAAGTTGGACAGAAAGAGTTACAAATGAGGAAGTGCTACTACGAGGACAGAAGAGGCAAGATGATTGGACACCTAATAAGACACGACGAATTTATTAAAAACATCATAGAAGGAAAGCTAGAAGGGAAGAGAGGAAGGGGAAGACCAAGAAGAGCTTACATGGAACAGATTAAAGAAAAGGTTAACGTCGTTTTTTATAGGGAAGTCAAGGAATTGGCCTTTTTTAGACTGGAATGGAAAATGTTACACTGACAAGAGCATGGCCCTTAAATTGATGATAATGATAATAAAAATATATAGGCAAATGAACTTACCGACACATGCCATGCCTCTACCCCAGTCTCTATTACTTTTTGTAGATGTTTTTTTAGTCTGCTTAGCGGCACCCGGAGCAATTACATCATTAGGATCCCTCTTACATGAAGGACAATACCAGTCTTCCTCTGGTAGCTCTTTGAGGGGCGGATTCAGGCAGTGCATGTGGTAGCCATTATTACATTCATCACAGAGCACAATCTAAAAATGACAACAATTGTTAATATTGATAATAACACACAGCACATACATACTTCTTCTTGTTTTGAAGATGCACATCACATATTGTATTAATCATTTACCTTTTCAGGATTTTCTTTTCCCAAGCACAAGTAACAACCACAATCTTTACATGGCGCTTCTTCATCATCACGACATGTCAAACAATTCAATGGTGCAGATCCTGTAAAAATAAAATTTATGTAACCAACACATTTCAAATACCTTATTTTATACAGCAAAATATCTATTATAAAATTATCAATCAATATAAATCAAAATGTATGGTAAATATATGGATATGAATAAATAACCCATACTTTTTTCAGGTTGCGTAACCATCATCATCTCATATTCTTTGGTCCTTTTATCTAATGGTACAACTTCTTCAATAGCAAATATCTTATCATGTAGTTTAACGACAGTTTCATTCTGTGGAATGGAGTCAAGACCGAGGTACAGAGTGCCAATTAGCTCATAACTTGTCCGAAGTTTCTTAATTTCTTGAACTGTGAAGTCATACCTGTAAACATATTTGTAATAAGATTAAAGAAAATTCCAATAAAATATCTTTCTGTTTGAGGTTTTAATCGGACAAAAAAGGAAGAAAACAGGCCCAAAGCCTTGAAGTGAGTGCACAAAAAAAGGTTAGCATAAAATAATAAAACTACAGACCAATAGCCTTTTTCTAGTGGCTGTTCTGTGTTATGGTTGATCATAACTTTCTGTCCCACTTTTAAATCCTTCACATCAACAGTATGTCGTGCTCGAGGTCTAATTTCATTCATCTTGCAATAAATATTAGAGTCTTCTTCGCTGAAAGATAACAAGTCTACTATTAATTTATGAATTAAATGCTTAAAAAAACATTGTTTGTTATCTATGAAAATCCACGCAAAACTAGCAACAAGACATTATTTTTTTTAAAACATACTCTGCATCATGTTGAACTTTATACAATAGCATTTCATCTGAGTTTTTTATTGTTTCTTTAATCTGCGGATAATTATCTTGCTCTTGTTTCTTTTTCCCATTTGAAGCTTTTGCGAAATATCTTGCTATGCCTTTCTTTTTTGACTTTTGACTTTCTTCTTCAAGGGCTGCCACTGGAGGTGTGTTTTCTGAATCACTCTCTTTGCCCGAGCCATCCTTTGTACTTTCTAAGCCATTATCATTAGAAAAAGACCCATTAAGATCTGTTGCTGGTACATCTGGATCATGAACAATTCTAACAATTTTGCCTTCAAACCATGCACCTTGCTCTTTGTCTTTCACATCAATAAGATCACCAACTACATATGATGAGCTTTTCGCATCTGTCAATAAAATTTATTAATTATCAATCATGCCGTACTAATTTGTACAATGTAAATCCCATACAAATGTTATAATATACCTTTATATTCAATTTTCTTCCCTTCATTGGGGCTATCCTTATCTTCACTTTGGTTATCGGAGGTCTTGGTTTCTTCCACTGAGGTATTCTCTGGTTGGGCTCTTACCATTAGTTGTATCACATCATTGAGTTTTATATTATAATCATGGAATGTATACCCATCTTCTAACTGAAATGCACACACAGCAGGGGATAAAAGTTCATCCCAACAGGGGACAAAAGGATTAGAAAAATAGCAGAAGAATATTTTCACTCATTATTTCAACAATATAAGATGTTTGCCATGATTAAAGTATTTTATTTGTTCCATTGTGGAGTTTTTTGACTCTGTTGTGGTACACATAAAATGCTTGGAAGAAACATATTTATCTAAAAAACCTATCAGTCACGGCAAAAATATCCTAGTTATGATGTATTGCAATTATCTAATTGGTACTTATGAATTACAAATGTTAATTGACTCACAATACTCTTAAATTCAAATGAAGAACAAAGCAGGCACCCTAACAATAGGGGCTTTAATAACATTTGAGGAATGAGTTTTTTTCTAGAAATGATTAAAGCATTATCATTTTATGAAAACGAAGTCTGCAGAGAAGAGGGGGATAAACTAACACCTGGATGTATATAAAAACAGATTCTGAACACATATACTACATTTTTCAAGAAAAGATGGCAAATAATTATAAATTCACAAGTTGATGAAATGACTAGGAAGCATAATTATGTAATTATAGCTTTCAAGGATATCCATCACTTATAACTTTCCTTTGTCAAGATCTCAGCATGCTATTATGGGTACCTACTACAATGAATGGTTTACATTACTCGACGCATTCGATCCGAATCTTTTGTATTGAGAGAATAACTTATAAATGTAAGTACCTATAATCTTTCATGTTAATAAAATATATTGAAACTAAAATATACTTACCAGTTTTCCGCCATAGAATAATCGCTGCAATTTTATGTCGACTTTGAACTTATCTTTGATTATACGACGAAAATGTTCGATTTTCGTTAGTTTAGAATCAACTACGACAATATTGTCCGGTTTACCAAACACTCTCACCCGAACATGCATTTTATTTTAAAATAAGCTAGCAGAATACGAATTTGGTTAAACTTCAACTATGCAGACGAATTTAAGAATTAATTAAAGCAAAAATAAACCATATATGAAAGTAAAATGAGACGAGACGAGATTCTCATTTTTGTGACAGATGTAAATGGCGCGAAGATCTAACGCACGGACTTTTTTTTATTATATTACCCTCGTGCCTCGTTTTCACTGTGTATAAAGATAAAGCCGGTACAAATGTCCCGCAAGGCATAGGACAAGCGACACGTATGTATGCAGTTCAATGTCAGGAAACGTCACCAAATCATAGACATAGAGAAGTCGGTAAAAAGCAAAGACCAAGTATAGAATAGACCTCAGAACCTCAGAACAATAACTAAAGTTAATAGACGGAGCGTATTTAAGAAAGAAAAACATAGGTTTTGTCTTTCGCACTCATATGAGCCGTCATAAGTTAAAAAGAGATAAATATACTATCGTCGTAATGTCTTTTGTACTCGCGTAGCGGGTTTGTTATAGAAACGTACCTATTGTATAAGTTTATGCCAAAGACCTTGTTCTTTGGTTTATGCACCAAACACCAAACTCGCACGACATGTCATCCATAGACATTTTTTTGTTTTGGTTTTCCCCGAAGGGTAAGATTTTTCAATGAAGAAAGAAAGTAGGTAACTGTCCCGTATCCCGTTCCCGTTCCCGCCAGAAAGCCTTATCCATAGACATTTTTGTTTTGGTTTTCCCCGAAGGGTAAGGCAAAGGGAACTATGGCCATACAGCCTTATCCATAGACATATAAAAGAGTAATTATCAGCATCAGCAGCGTAAAGCCTCGTATACATTAGGAAACCAAAGTCCCGAGCAGAAATTAAATACAGACATGTCCGAGTCGGAGTGTCGTTGTAATCTAATCAAAATCGATCCGTCGTTTTGCTCTATAAACGCTTCAAACTACATCAAGTGACGAAACATCGTAACTTCGTAGCCACGTTTTTATTTCTAGTGCGTGGAGACTCGTGTCCCAGGACAGAAATCGAGACTGTACATCAAAATAAAAACACGTATCTTTACTTAGCGACTCCTTTAATTCTAGGTGGTTATTGACAAAAATGAAAAGTCGAAACCATAGTGGTAGAAAAGAAAACTAGGACAAGATTTTTTGCTAGAAAGCCGTAAAAGAAATTAATCAAATATGTCGATCACATGAATTTTATACATCGTGCCGATTCTGGCAAATTTTTCACAAAATGGAAATTTACCCATTGCCCATCTCTTTACTCGTCTCTATTTTGTCTATGACTATGATGACTACCTAAAACCGATTATAACTACAAACATCAATACAATAATATAGCAACACTGGCCCATATCCTACTACCCCTACCCCTACTTACACCTACTTGTATAAAATGGCGTCAGCCGAGTTTTTAGAGCAAGCTTTGTCTACAGATGTCGACGAGAACGCAGTCAGTGCTATCGTTGGATCTCTTGAAAACCAGTTAGTTACCTCAGTCTCTTCCGTATCGTCACAAAACAATATAGTGAATGTAATTCCGAGTCATCTTGGCAATATAACGTCTAGTGGAAATTCTATTATTGGTGTACAAAAATACAACACGGACCAAATTAGCAGTGTAATAGAGAGTGCAAACTTTCAGTCTTCAAACAGTGGAGCGACCAATGTATCGTATAATGTGCCAGGGTCTGTGCAATCTGCAATTTCGCAAAGTTTAAGTGGAAATCTTGGCAATTCTAACGAACAACTTAAAGTTATATACTCGCAGACTCAAAATTTATCTAACCCAAACTGTGTGACATTTCCCACTCAGTCTATAGGCAACGGCTGTATTGGTTTAACATCACAGAACCAAATAGTAGTACCACAATCGACAAACAAATTAATTACCATGCAACCGCCTTTAGTGATAAAACAAGGCACGACATCTGGCCAAGTTGGTATGCAGCCTGGGATGGTAACAGTGCCTATGACAGTGAACTCTAGTATGCCAACCTCTATACCCAATGTTATGACTCTCAATAAGCCAGGAGGACAGAATGTGGTGGTGACCACACAGAATCTGGGCTCAGCACAACCTACTATAATTCCTAATGTCCAAATATTGAATATGCGCCCTGGTGCTCCACCAGTGGGTGCACAGAAATCTGTGGCTACAGTTTCCCCTAGAGTGGTCATTGGAACACCTCAAGTGGTTGGAGCCCGACCTGCTACACCAGGAGTAAGTTGTTCTTTTGTTATTCTCTGTACAGGCACCATTCAGCACATCTCATCTACTTCTTTGATACATCACTTAACTATAGTTGTGTACTAGTACTTGTTTGAAGGCTCATATACATGATTTTGTTCAAGTTTGTACTTTATTGGAAATGTTCATGAACATAATAAAAGAAATAAATAAGTCTAATATTGTAATTTTGTTATGTAGGTATGTGATTACTAATGTAATGAGCATAATTACTAAAGTGAGCCCTCAAATTACATGATTACTAATGCTGGTGTATATAAAAAATCTATGCAACAAAGTACCTAATCAGCAGTGATATATCCATACATTTATGTATCAAAACTTTATAGTTAAGCATGTGCATAAAAGTGTAACAACTTTAATGTTACACTTTTACACGCTCGGGCATTTCTTTATAAATTCCCCTTCTGGTGTCATTGCTACTGTTCAGAATTATTGTAGAAATATTTTTTCCAATAACTTTCTTCGCCTTTCGTCTTTCTTTTTTTTTTTCTTTCTCACAAACTCATGTTTGTGAGAGTACAATATTATTTAGGTTTTCAACCATTCTGCCACAAATAACTTACACAAGTAGTAAAAATATTTCTACAGTGCTTCTGAGGAATGTTATAAACATTGGAATGGAAAATCATGACACCTACCTACCATCCTACCTTTTAAGTAAATGCATTTTTTTGATATTAAATAAAACTATCATGGCCCCTCCATGTGAACTAACTACCCAGCAGTGTTGAAATCTTGTTGCACACATTTAACACAATATTGCATTTTGTTGAATATTTCATGTTGTATGTCTGGCTTATCGACAACCATGATCACCTTTCATTTATAAGCTGGACTCATGTAGTATGGCAAAAAAAAAACAGGAAACTGGAAGTAACTAATAAATATATTAACATTATACATAAATAACTGTCATTCTATACCATCAATGCTTACATATTTCAAGTGCAGAAACAAAGTGATATTTATCTTTTCTGAGGTTTTTATAACACAAATATAAATGTTACAGTATACCTAATAAAATCTGAAATATATTATGTGTAACTTCATCCTTTGCTCTTTGAAAAATGTAGTATAATAAATAATAGGTCATTAACATTATCAGCAAATTGTCAGTGGTTGAATGGTGAAATATTACTTTCATTAAGAAAGTAATTAAGTAATTACAGAGATAAGCAATATTAATATGCCTAAACAAGCTTGAAAGCAGTCATCAAAATCTTTTAATTATATGTAATTTCTAATGTTTCTCACCCTTCTAAATCGTTCCCTCCCAAGAACCCCTAATCGGTCCCTTCTAAATGGTTTTTCATTTAAATAAATTAAAAAAAAAGTCAAATAATGCAAAACTGAAATAAAAATCTGCACTTTCTCTTCTTTGAAATAACTAGACGACTGTGTCAATGTCAATTTTTGGTCACCATGTCAGCTAACACCATTACTGATAGCATTGAGTAGTTTTTGAGCAAGCAATTTAAAAGAGGTAACTTCTTCAGCAATTCTTTCTCTCAGTAGCTCGCCGCCAATTGTATTATTTGCCGATTGATCTTTCTTACATATTCTTGCAAAACTACAGAGAGCTATGTACTGAGCTAAGAAGCTATTGAACTAAGATTGATTAGAATTCCAGGATCTGAAAGATGAATACATAATGAACTCTATTATACTAACACACATGCAACACTAAGAAATATTAAAAAAATATACCAAAAATGTGAGGTTATTTATTAAGCATTTTTTTCGAATTTGTAGTTCTTCCATTGCTCTTGAATTCATTATATTGAGAATAGTGTTGTTTATATTATTAGGACTGATTTAATTAAAATAATATAAATAAACTAAAATTCTTATACCCAGGCACAATTACCTATATCTTCTACCCATTATTATTCTCATCAAAATAAATAGAAGTGATATAGGTAAGATCCCATCCTTAGTTGTGTTATAATAATGTCCTTGGTTGCATACCTATTTTGTCTAGTCCTGGGCAAAAGTTAAACAAACGCGATGATCAAAAATCGACTTTTTGGTATTGGTGGTCAATATGACCATTTTCCGCAACTCGACATCTGAGCGCCTATTTTGCGTGATACCTTAAAAAGGCTATATTACTCCAGCCAGCCTAATTCCCCAAGGAAATCTAACAGTCCTCTCATATTGCTGACATCCTCGGGTAGGCCCCGTCAAGCCAAGGTGCCTAGCCCTTTAGTTGGCGACTCCTCCACCTGCATGCAGGCTCGGCACAGGGGGCTGTCTGTGACACCTAGTGTGAACAGATGTTTGTTGAAGGCACTGTGACCTGTAATAACAGCTGATACGTGTTTTAGTTTAGAAACAGTCTCCGTGGTGCAGTGGTTGAGCTTATTGTCTGGGTTCGATTCCTGTTTAGGACAGTGCAAGCTGAAATCGCCTGATTGACCGAAAAAAAGGTGATTCCGTCCTTCAGAGGGCACGTTAAAGCAGTTGGTCCCGTCTAAGCAATCGTCCTCAGTTCAGTGTGTAGGTACAACGATTCACCACGTTTATTGATGATGGGTAGCCATAGCATTGTTTCCACAGGTTATTTACTCCCTTCACTTATTATTATTTATGGCTGCAACGTTTAGGATTCTACCAATGTCAAGGTACTGAAAGAAAAACTAAGCAAATACAATTTAATCGGTAAATAGATTTAGATTATTTTGCAGAGACTATTCAATGTCCAATATGGATAGTTATAAATGTGGCAGGTTTTGAAGCACTAATCCATGCATTTCCAGCATAAAGACAATTGTTAGATTGACCAGTAATTTCCTAAAAATAAAGACAATTGTTAGATTGACATATTTATGCTGGAAATGCATGAAATAGTGCTTCAAAACCCGCCACATTTATAACTATCCATATTGGACATTCTTTTTTAGATTTTGGAGTGTAGTAGAATTATAAATACTTTTACACATATATACTTGCTTAAATATATAATAAAAAATACACAAACAATATACATAGAATATTTATGACGGGAATACACACTAAACTCAAGGGGAGGATAATCAATAAAGGACTAAATATTACTTAAATAACTATAATTGCACAGATGTGCAAATACTTTGGCGGAGCGCCACTCTACTCCTTTCCTTGGATTGTCCTAAGTATAACATGGTTATATCTAACAGTTAACCACAAGCGCAGGTTATTTACTTTGACTTCATAATGTGCTTGTAAAGCTTTTCATACCAACTATTAAAAATTATATAATTACTCTTTGAAAATGTAACAATGAGCCTACCAGAGATGCAGTGGAGTTAAAAATATATAACACGTTATTATATCCTACTACACTAATAATTCCTAGGTATCTGATCTGTCTGTTACATAAAATAGGTTTCCTGTGGAATAATATAAAAGAGGTTTCCTGTTTTAGGATAGGACTGAGCAACAGTTTTATTTTCTGTAT